>NC_083243.1:107735077-108372123 GCF_032191835.1 Heteronotia binoei
TGTAGCACCAGGAAGGGCATTTCTGTGGCATCTGTGCGATGCCATGGGCTCCCTTCATCTTCCCCATCATAGAGTCTGGATGACTGCCAGCATGCAGCGGGACCTGGAGGTCTGGGAGGAGTTCCTGAAGTCCTTCAGTGGTATTTCATTCTGGAGGGAAGACATGAAAAACGAGGCCAATCTCCAGATCTCTTTGGATGTGGTGGGTTCCACGAGCTTTGGGTTGTATTTTTACAGGCAGTGCCGCACCAAACAATGGCCCACAGATTGGGTGGCTAGCAGTCTCTGTCAGGATCTCACATTTTTGGAGTTTTTCCCCACAGTGGTGGCTGTATGGCTCTGGGGGGGAGCAGCTGGCCAACCCTGTTGTACACTTTTGGTGTGATAACTTGATGGCAGTCTACGTTATCAACTAACTGTCATCTAAATCAGTACCGGTAATGAACCTGGTACGAGTCTTCACATTTCACTTCCTCAATTTGAATTTGTTGTTTCTAGCAAAGCATGTGCCCGGGGTGTGTAATGGGGTGGCGGACACCCTGTCTCACCAATAGATGGAGCGTTTTTGCCAGCTTGCTCTGGAAGCTGACCCTCAGCTGATGAGGATACCTCAGGACCTATGGCAGCTTGGAGGGCCAAAGCCAGTAGGGTGATTCTATTAGCATTGGCCCCGAGTACCAGGAGAGCATATGAACAGGAAGCTTTGTAGTTTCAGGTTTTTACGGACTCTGTAAGGTTATAGGATTTTTGGCCTATCCCAGCACTCCATCTGATACAGATGGTTGGTGGTTAAGTCCATTCGGGGATAGCTGACGGCATTAGCATTTATCGGCATTTAGCATTTATATCATCTCCTCTATGCATTGTCAGTGACATTTTGCATAGCTATTATGCAGAAGTTTAAATTCTAATCTACAGTATCCGAGGCTTGCAGCCAGCAGCAACGCTGTTAGGCTGTGTTAGCCTGTTTGCTGCCCGGGGAGGAGAGAGTCTGCGTGCACTGTTTGGGCGCGCAATGCTGTGGGTGGGGTTTGGCAGTCCTAACAGCCAAACCCCGCTCTTTGCTGGCAGTCCTGCAGACGATTGGCCCTCCCGCCCACCCTGTATGATATGTAGGCAATTGCTGGTTGCCTCATTTGGGGAGCCGGGTAGGAATTTTTTACACCCCAGCTGATTGGCAGTTGCTGGGATGTGTTTTTTTGCCCACCCTACATAGCAGTGCAGTGGATTGTGGATTTGGCTATCGGGAGGTGCTGTTAAATAGGTGGTCACTTTAGTTGGCAGGTTTTTGGGGTTTAGGGCACTATGTGGCTAGGGGAGGACTGTGAAGCATCCCCCTTTTGGAGAATTAGGGGTCTGGCATGATCAACCTTGGGGTTTGGTGACCCGGGGTGTGGAGAATGCAGACCATCCTGGAGGCTCGACTAGAGGGTGCCTTCCGTCGAGACATGCATCTGGGTTTGGGCCCTCTGGTGCGTGCCTCCCTGCTGGGCCTGCCTGGTGGGAGCTGAGTCACACAGCTCCATCTGGGGGGCTGGGTCTCTTGCCCGCTAATGGCAGGGGCGCGGTCGCGGTGACCCCTAGCCCTGGCCAGGCCGCTGGTTGGGTACCCTTACCATTTATTATGATGTTTAATAAAAATGGTCCAAGTTTATACCAATGCATTGTGTCTGACTCTTTATTCCGACCTCGGGGGGCAATACCAACCAAAGTGTTTTAACAAGCTCTCATTACTCTCATTGCTATATGAAGGAAAAGTTAGTGATGATGGTGATCCTTGAACAAATCCTCCTGTGTATGATTTAGTTGTAATATGGGGAGAGTGATGCAGATGAGTCATTGTATTTTAGAAAGTTGGTCTACTCTTCACCCCAGGCCATCTCCACTATAAAAAATATCCCACAGCTGCTTGGAGCCCAAGCAGGGGAAAAGTCAGATATAATACAGGTCAACTGTCCATTCTTTAGACCAGGCTGGCTAGATCTTCTCAGATCTTGGAAGGTGATCAGGGTTGGCCCTGGCTAGTATTTGAATGGGAGACTACCAAGGAATACCATGGTTGTGACACAGAGACAGGCAATGGGAAATCACCTCTGAACATCTCTTGTCTTGAAAACCGTACATGGTCATCATAAGTCAGCTATGACTTTACAGAACTTTCCACCACCATCATCCATTCTCTACGAGGAATTAGAGCAGCCATGACTGCATTTTCAATCTGGAAACATCATGGGGAAGAGATATTTTTTTTCCTTTTCTTCCACCACAAAATGATCCATCTAGTATCCCACAAAGGCCAATTTTTGCATTTAAATCATGGTTTGGAGATTCCAGTATGGACCCCTATCATCAAATGTATTTTAGCCATATTGTCCCTGGAAAGGGGGGGGGAGTATGAAGTTTCAGTGCCAAATACCTCAATTTCACTGAGCCTACCTAGAAAATGTGATATGGCTATTACAGCTGCAAAGTATATCCCCATTTATTACTGATTTGTGGGAATTCATTGAGAAAGTGTTATTGCTGTGTTATCATTCCTCGGAGTCATGTTCTATTGTTTCTTGAGAAACAATGAATAATGATGTGTGCCTGATTTTTTGGAATGCACAAGCATTGTATAAATGCTTAATAGCATTATTTAGGAAAGGATGACCAGTAAAGGAAAAACTACAGCACAGTGATTACTAAAAGCGTAGGAACTCTGGTGTTACAGTAATTGCAACAACCTGGCTAAATGTCATCTAAGATTAATTATATTCTGGCCTTCTTACAACCTTCCTTATTTTCTAGTTCAGTAGCTGCATTTCATTTAACAGTGTAGTTTAAGCAAACACCAAGTTCCACACTAGAGTGAGCTGCATCCATGTAATCACACACACTCCTGTTTTCCTGTTATGCATAAAGAAACTGCTGCATGTACTGAGCAAATCTGTAACTACCACAAAAGCTACTGGATGTATCTGGAGCTATGCTTATAGCATGTTACTTTCTGCTCTGATAAGGAATTTAATCTCACAGTGTTGCTAGTATTTATTGAACTTCTAGGAGAAGATAATTCTCAATCCCACACCTACTTTTAAACTAATATGAACATGGGTTCTCTTTTATATTACAAAGTATTCAATAACTGTAAAGGTTCATCCTGGAGAGAGTGGTTCTAAATATATGTGACAAACAGATTGTATTGCTACACAGTCACTCACATAAAGGCAACACCTGATGATTTATATACTTCATGCAGTTAGCCATTTGTGTTTGACACAGAATGTTGTTTTGAGTAAACTGAATTATTTGGGGCTTAGACAAGGAAGCTTGGATAAATGTTTCAGCATTCAAAGCTGAATGCTTCCTGGAAAGGGAATACACCCAATATCAAAGAACTTTTAGTACCATTGATTCAGAACTTGAATTATTGGTGTAGCTGCATAACTCTGACTTTAATCCTTGGGCAAATCACTGTTCTGCTGACTGCTCTGTTCACAAAGGCGAAACTTTTCTTCGTTGCTTCCTTGGGCTAGAGGAAAAGTATGTGGTTACTGGCCATGAATTAAAGCTCTGTATGACTTTTTGTGCACACAAAACCACATGCAAGAATAGGCTGCCTAGTCATTTTGATAGTGAGAAGTACTCTGCATGCACTATCATAATCATACGAATAAAGGAGGTCCTGGGTGCTCAAGGATTTATGTGCACAATGAAGTGTCAAAGTGTGCACTCAATCTCCTTGAAAGGAGCAATGTCTGTTTTCTTATCTTTTAATCTTATATTCAGTGTTCCCTCTAAGCTGAGTTAGTGTGAGCTAGCTCACAGATTTTTAGCCTCCAGCTCACACATTTTTGTCTTAGCGCAGGAAGGATGACCCCAGAGCACAATAATTAATGCAGTAGCTCACAACTTTAATGCCAGTAGCTCACAACTGTAATACCAGTAGCTCACAAAGTAGAATTTTTGCTCACAAGACTCTGTAGTTTAGAGGGAACATTGCTTATATTCTATTTCTGACTGCTTTAGTCTCATTGGCTTTAGAAATGTTGTTTTCTACCAAGTATATTCTTTGGCACCATTGCAAACATTTTAAGAATTTATTGCTTGCCTTTAATTAGTCATTTTGTAGAATAATAAAACATGAATGCACAAGTCTCATTGCGGTCAATGGGTAGCAGATAATGACTACACCTTTAATAAATTTAAAGTTATTGATATTCTGTTTTGGAATATAACACCACTGAGTCTCTTCCAAATAAATATTTATACTGTCCCAATTTGGAGATTGGTTGGATTGCATGCTCAGTCATAATGCAACTATTGAATACTTCAATATTTACTGCTCTGATGAGAGTCTAAACTCTATTGGATAGAGAAATCACATTGTTTTCTAGTACTCTGCAATAGCAAAGCTTTGGAAATGGAGATATAGCTCAGTGACGGAAAACAGAATATGTGTCAGAGGCTCAAGGTTTCAGTCCTCAACATCTACACTTAAAAGAATCATAGGAAATATATGTTGGGCAAAACTTCTGCCTAAGATCCTGAAGAGTTTCTGCCAGGAGGAATATATAACACAGCACAGCACTCAATGGAACAATATGACAAGGAAACGTTGAATTATATTCTGGAGATCTTTGAACAACTAGCATATCTGATATGGCAAACTGTCTGTACAAAACATTATGGAATTGTAGAAGTGATTTGCTTGTATGATTTCATTATATTATTGGAAAACAAGACTGATAGTTTCACATTTTCCAAAATATTATTTTCATTTTTGATACACACACACACACACACACACACACTGGTTCATTTTGCAACCATGAAGCTCACCTTTGTTCAAAATGAAAAATGGAATGTCGAGCTTGCAACATTTTCATTCTTGTAAATTGCAAAACATTGGAGAATAAGAACCCATCTGTTACTATCATGTAAACAGGCCAAAAGTACTAAAGCAATGCTGGCACTCTGGCTGCCTCAGCTGGACCAGGTTGCTGCCAACCCTTTGCCCCAGAGCCTCTGCTCACTGTGGAGAACTGGCCTCTGGCAGCTAATTTCATGCCCTCTGAAAAATCTGCAGAACAACAACAAACAGATGCAAGGAACAGGGGTGGTAAAACAGGTTGCACAGTGAGTGATAGACTGATGGAAGGGTTATTTGGTCTCCATGATAAATAGGCTGCCGATTAACTGGCAGTCCCACTAATTATTTTTGTTTCTGGAAAGATTATGTGTTCCAGATTTTAATTGGTGGAATAGATTGGTGGCACAATGTGGGGTGGATGTAGAAAACATTTAACATACAGCAGCATAGTAAAGTTTTAGTGCTTAACTACCACATTAGATGTTTTTCAAAATTCATTTGAATGTTTGAGTTTTACTGTGTGAACTAGCAAAATCCATTTGGGAAGAGCATTGAAAGTGGATTGAAAGTGCATTATCTAGTGTGTGTGATCACAGCCTAAGTTTTGATTCAGATTTTGTGAGCACTCGATCTGCCTGCTACAGATCCACATCACCTATATTGATTCTGCTTTTAAAAATTTGCTTCACACCTTTCCAAAGGAAACAGTTTTATCTGTGGAGTTTTACTTCTGTATTTGCATTTTTAATATAAAGTTTATTTAGAACCTATCATATACATAGCAGTAGACAAGTGCACCTTTAAGACCAAGTTTTATTTAGAATGTAAGCTTTCGTATACTCTTAAGCATTTTGTCTGATGATGTCTGCTTAAAAGCATACGAAAACTTAGATTCTAAATAAAACTTAGTTGGTCTTAAAGGTGACCCATTTTGTCTGATGAAGTCTGCTTAAGAGAATATGAAAGCTTAAATTCTAAATAAAACTTAGTTGGTCTTAAAGGTGCACTTGTCTACTGCTTTATTCTATTACTTCAGACCAACACGGCTGCCTACTGGGATCTATCTATCATATATATATATCACTCCATAAGAAGGGAGGAAGAGGGAAAATCAAAATAAAATTCAAAGAAACAAAACTTTTACAGTTGAGGGCAGTATCTACAAAGAATCAAGTTAGAGAAGGTCAATATTACATCTCAAGTTTGATCAGAACATTCACCCTACAGAATGTTTTAGAATCTACTTCATACCACAGGGGAAAATCCTCTTTCCCTGAAGTATCTGGGATCTGCCAACAAGAAAAGGGAAACAACTTCAGGTTCACATACAAACCAAAGGGGGGGAGGGGAAGAAGGGGCCAGAACAAATCCATATATGTATCATGAAGAAAGCTAACAATAAAACCCATAAAAACAATTACACAAACAAATTAAGTATCAACAGAGAATCAAGGCAAAAAAGGTCAACGTTACATCTAGGGTTGCCAGGTGTGACTCAAGAAACATCTGGGGACTTTGGGGGTGGAGCCAGGAGACTTGGGGGTGGAGCTAGAAGAAAGGGAGAAACAAGTATAGTTGAACTTCAAAGGGAATTCTGGTCATCGCTCCTTTAAAATGCCTTCCCTCCATTTGGAATAATGAAGGATAGGGGCACCTTCTTTTGGGACTCATAAAATTGGACACCCCCCCCCCCAGTCCAATCTTTATGAAACTTGGAGGGGGTTTTTTGAGGAGGGGCACCAGATGCTATGCTGAAAATCTGGTGCCTCTACTTCAAAAAACAGCCCCCCCCCCCGAGCCCCAGATATCCACTGATCAATTTCCATTATAATCTATGGGAATCAGCCTCTATAGGGAGTAATGGAGTGCCCAGCTGACATTTCCCTCCTCCCCACACTTTCTGATGACCCTGAAGCAGGGGTAGGGCCTTCGATCCGGGGCATACCCTGCCCCCACCTGGGAATTGGCAGCCCTAATTACATCCCAGGTTTAATCAAAAACTACTCCCACAAAATAGTTTGAAAACTACCCGTTACCACAGAGGGGGAACCTCTTCTACACTCACCCTCCCTGAAGTACCTGGAATCTTCCCACAAGGGTTTATTTGCACTGTTTAATGCACATACATAATTATTGATTTTAATATAGTATTTTCCTGATTTTTCATCCTCTACCCTCATTCTTTCACTTGGTAATATGATTATTTTGCTCCCTATGGAAGTAAATGATCACATTCTGCATTTTTCAGCCTGTGCATGGTTTCAATTGTCTCTTCAGAAAGACTGGTATATATCTACATAGCAGTTTGAAGATTCTAGGCCCATTATCATTCTGTTTGATACAGAAAAAATGGAAATGGGAAATGTCAGGAAGATTATCAACCTAAATGAAACATTTGCTGCTAGATGGATTATGAATATGTTATAAATAACAGTCATAATCAGAAAGTTAAAACTTTTCAAAGAGTATTTTGAAAAACACACGGTAGCTGTCAGTTCAGTCTTCGTGTTTTCATTAGGGTGCTTCCATTTCTCTAATTATATGTGATTAAGTGCCTCCAGTCCAAAATCAAAATCATTGCTTAAATACCAACCATTTTTTAAAAATCAAAAGCAGCTCAGTACTTCAGGCACTTCATTTTCATAGTTCAGCAATGCAAGTAAACAGATCAGCACATGAAGCTGCCTCATACTGAATCAGACCATTAGTCTATCAGATATAGGGTACAATCAAATTAAGATGGGAGCCAAACTACATCTGTTCTTTAATAGCATAGATGTTCCAAATCTGAATAGATTTTTTTTAAAAAACATTTGGGGATAGTAAGAAATCTCTTTATCTTACAAGATGGTTTCATAGGGTAGCTATGTTGGTCTGTGTCAAGAAACTGGCCTTATCTAGCTGCTTCTTGGCCCTCCAAATTTTTGGTTCAAGCTTTTGGACCCAGTCAAGTTACTGAAGGCTCCTCTCTGGGAAAGACAAAGGATGAGATGGAGTTAGGCATAGGTGCAAATGATTTCATGGGACTGAGAGCTTCAAGGCTACAGAAGGGATTTAAACTTTAAATGCTATTTAGTTTACTGTGTTTAAAGCTTAAATTACTTTTGAGTCCACTTGGGTAGTCACACCGTTGCAATAGCACAACTCTGCAAGTGAACTCAAAGGGAATTTAAAGAGATTGCAGGGGGGGGCGGGCGGTTATATGCCATCTAGCTGCAGCTGAATAAAAGCCAATCAACATCAGTTTTTATTTAGGTGGGGCTATTTCAGTAGCTCAGTACAGATCTCTGATCTATGTGTGGTTCAGTATATTCTGAGTGCATACCCCTAATTAGAACATTTGATAGCATCCCTGCCAAACAGGATAATTTCAATTGTTGCCACTGATACCCCACCTATAATGTCCTATTTATCCACATGCTTTGTGGAGGGCAAGCCAGGGTGCACTGCAGTGTGAACATCCCTCAACAACATTTGGCACCTGTGACACTGTTGTACTCTGCACACTATGGGCTAGGCTTGGCACACAAAATGGAGTGTGGAAGCACTTTAGTCAACCTGCCCCAGCTCCAAACACACTGTAACCTCAAGGCTCAGCACCAAGCATTTAACAAGTAGAGATAAGTATGCATAAATCTCTTTGTCTTCAGCTAAGGTGCAGCCCCAGACTCGGAGCAATCAGACACCTAGTTGATCTCTTCATTCTTTTCAACTTCCATGGAATGCACAGACTAAGAAAAGTCCTTTTTGCTAGAGTTTCTGTCTTCTCCTAAAACCTTTTGTCTCTGTCAATAACACCTCTGGGTTTGTTAATATCAATGTTTCCTGTTAATATGTTGGCTCCAACTCCTGATTCTCCTGCCTCCATTCAAATATTCTAATCACCCTACCCCTTTTCAATTCTTTCTTTCTCACCTGCTCCATAAGAGCTCTACCTGGGCCTGCCTCTGCTAATTCCCCCATAAAAAGAGGAAACCCTCAACATTTCTGGTAACACCATTTCCCACAAATCATTGCATTTTTCCAGGTCTTAAAGTAGTTTTCTAATTTTACATAACCATGGGCAAAGCTTTGCTTGTACCTGCTGGCAAGAAAATAGGGCTGTGTGGGTGGGTTTGTTCATGTATGGCAAAGCTCTGTATTCTTTCCCTTGATAGGCAATCTTATACATTTTTTAGGGGATAGAGGCAGGTGTAAGTCATGTTTTATTCTTCCCCCTCCCACAATGATAGCATGTATACAAGGGAAAGAAGTCAAATGTATTGTCTGCTTGCCATCAGATCTGAGACAGTCACGCCACATTCTTATCTGGATAGATTCACAGAGTCACCGCAGATGACTGAGTGGGTAGTTTGGGGTCTGTCCTTTGGGGTTCCACAGAGATAATTTCTCTCACCAATTTATTTAATTTATATATTATCTCTTTCAATGATATTGTCCAGAGATTTATTCGTTGGCTTTTTAACCAGCAGACAGGTTAAAACGGATAAAAGGAAGTGCTTCTTCACCCAAAGGGTGATTAACATGTGGAATTCACTGCCACAGGAGGTGGTGGCAGCCACAAGTATAGCCACCTTCAAGAGGGGTTTAGATAAAAATATGGAACACAGGTCCATCAGTGGCTATTAGCCACAGTGTGTGTATATATATAAAATTTTTTGCCACTGTGTTACACAGAGTGTTGGACTGGATGGGCCGTTGGCCTGATCCAACATGGTTTCTCTTATGTTCTTATGTATGCTGATGACATCTTGGCTCTATATTTCTTTGAACAAGACACCAGAAGCTGCAGTCTCTGGCTTTGGCCAGTGCTTAGATGTTTTGATCAGATGTGTGAGGTATAACTTCCTGACTCAAGAAGCCATTCAAGATGGATGTGATGCTGGCTGATGAAGTAGAAATTCTCAAAAAAATTGCCTTCCAATCACCAGATGGGATGGTGCTGAAGCTGACAAATGTAGTGAGGAGACTGGGGGAGTGTCTTCTTATCTGTTGGATAATTAGATTCAAGTCAAAAAGAGGCTCAGCAGTCATGAAAAATACGTTCCTTTAATTGGATTAAATGAAAAAGTTGTTCTCTATCTAGACGCTACTGAGCTGGCCATACTGAATCATCCTTTCATGACCTCAAGACTGAACTATTGTGACATGCTGTGTGTTGAGGCTGCCCCTCAAAGTAATCCAGAAGCTTCAATTAATATAGAATGCAGCTGCTTGTTTACTAACCGCATCTAGTCGAGCCTATTTCTATAAGTGGTGCAACTGCTGAAAAGACCATGCCTTGCCAGCTTATTGTTTTCATCATTTTTTCAAGATAAAACTTCCACAGTTTGTTGTGAAGATAACAAAGGATGGGCAGAGAATACATTTCAAAGTGATACTTTCAAACATATACAGAATACGATCCTTATAGGATTTTATGAGTCACATTAACTTGTGAACTGAAAGAAATTGACTACCATGAAAATTGCCACAAAATCATTTGAATATTTTGTTGAAAGAAGTGTGTTGTGGCATTTGGAGCTGCTACAGTTTCTAAATTCCCAACAACCTTTGTAATATTTTAATAACCTCCTAAGAGTTAATAATAGCATTTACCAGGTTCCATTAGATTCCATTTGGGAGCCAAAGACTAACCAAGAATGCTGTTATTAAAATTTACAAATCAATCAATTTATTAAGCACAACATACTTATGTTGCTATCAAACCTAGGGGCCAATTAACCTTTTACTTTCCTCTCTACCTTGGTACCAACACCAGCTAATCTCTGCCAGGTTTTAGGTTTAAAAGACATAGTTATGAGCAATTTCCAGTAAAAAGATTGAGAAGACGCAAGATCAGATTTACATACATCTTGATCCCATGAGTGTTCTATATTTTGTTTATTTATGCTTTCTTGGTATTGCTCATGTGTATGGTATTGGTGTTCTTGATATTGCTCCTGCTCATGATTGCTCAAGTGTATTAAATAAAAGTTACATTATTCCTATATGAAATAAACATTTTCCCTGATTTCTCTGTATCCCGGTTACAGTTCTCTTTTCAATCTTGCCTCAGAGTCTCAAATGATCACGGAGTTGTTGTATGTTATCCCATAAAGCAGATGTAAAACTTAAGTCTGTAGAATAGATGGGAGAGCCAGCAGAAAGATACTTTCTTTACACTAAGGCTTCTGCAGAATTAATCAGTAAACTGGGCCTCATTCATGCCAACACATGTCTAAGACTTGCCTTAGCAGTAGTATGTGTGAAAAAGATCTAGGGGTCTTAGTGGATCATATGCTGAACATAAGTCAACAGTGTGATGTGGTGGCTAAAAAGGCAAATGCAATTTGGGGCTATATCAACAGAAGTATAGTATCCAGATCACGTGATGTGATGGTATCGCTTTATTCTGCTCTGGTAAGACCTCACCTGGAGTATTGTGGTCAGTTTTGGGCATCACATTTTAAGAAGGTTATATAGACAAGCTGGAATGGGTCCAGAGGAGGGCAACAAAAATGGTGAGGGGTCTGGAGACCAAGTCCTATGAGGAAAGTTTGAAGGAGCTGGGCATGTTTAGCCTGGAGAGGAGATGGCTGAGAGGTGATATGATCACCATCAAGTACTTGAAGGGCTGTCATCTAGAGGATGGTGTGGAATTGTTTTCTGTGGCCCCAGAAGATAGGATCAGAACCAGTGGGTTGAAATTAAATCAAAAGAGTTTCCGGCTCAACATTAGGAAGAACTTCCTGACTGTTAGAGCGATTCCTCAGTGGAAAAGGCTTCCTCAGGAGGTGGTGGTCTCTCCTTCCTTGGAGGTTTTTAAACAGAGGCTAGATGGCCATCTGACAGCAATGAAGATCCTGTGAATTTAGGGGGAGGTGTTTGTAAGTTTCCTGCATTGTGCAGAGGGTTGGACTAGATGACCATAGAGGTCCCTTCCAACTCTATGATTTTATCATTAAACTTCCCAACCATACTAACAAAAAGTGCAAAAGATCAGGAGCAATGCAAACAAAATTTTAGAGTGACACACTCAAATTACTTGTTGAAGACACCAGCCTTTTCCCCTTGGTGATAAAGAAACAGTCACATTTTGTTACATAGTACCTGGGCTCCTTGATAGTTTGTTTCTCTGAGTTTCTTCTCTCTCTTGAATATTGTCAAAGTCTTATGAGTTGAAGGGCCTAACATAAAAGAGCATATCCAAAAGTCAAGAATAAGTTACAACAGCTTTCTGAATCAAAGATACTTGTGATAACAGGCACATCTTGATTCTACCACAAAATATTCTGTATGTGATCAAATCCAGGTCAAATTTTTTCCCTCTCTTTCCCCTCCTTATCAGCTATGTTGCTACTTGCTAACAGGTTCTCTTAAAATAAGTTTTATAAATGCTGTTTTGTCTCCTTTTCTAGTTATTTACATGAAAGAGACCATTGGAGAGGCTTTGCCTAATTTTATTTTCCATTCTCCTACAAACAGGGCTTTAGAACGAGGACTTTCCTGTTTCTCAATTAAAATCCAGTATTTCACACATTTTTTAAATGGAAGCTGCTTTTTCCTTGTAGTCTATTTTTTGAAGAAAAAGGTGAGTTGTGTGCGGGGAAGTGGAGGGGGCATTCAGGCAGTTTAAAGACTGCATAGAAGTTGCAAACTGTTTGTGAGGAAAGCTGCTGTATCCATCCCTCCCTTTATAATGTCTCCTGGCCAGAACTCACCCCCCCACCCGGCTCTGCACTGCCTGACCAGACCCCAGGAATAGAGCTTACCAGCTCCTCCACATGCCCCGAGGAGACACCATAGACCACCGAGTGAGACTGCAGATTTGGGCAGTTTACAGCACTGTGGCTGCATTGCTGCTAGAAGAGATGGGGTGGTGCTGTGGCAGAAAACCCTTCCCAACTCCCGGAAATGAGCCCTAGGTATGGTGTGGCTTGCACATGTGGCTCCAGGGCTGTGGCAGGCTCACAGGGCCTGCCATGAGGAAGGGAGAGGTCAGGCAAGTGGAAGGGCAGCAGGCAGGCAAGGCTACCTTGGAAGCCCTGCTTGAGCTTCTAAGCTTATGAAGGGTGGTGGGGCTGAGACAGGAAAGTAGGGGGAGGGAGCTGAGGAGGTCAGGTGGGATAAAAGGGGAACCAGCAATGCTGACGTTGATGATGAAGGAGGTGGAGACAGAGCTGAAGACTGGGTCTGCACAGGGAGACAGAGGGAGGACCAGTTGGTGCATGGCAGCTCAGGATGGCCCCGCATCAAGTCTGAGATCTTTAGCCGCACCCCGAAGGGATGCTCAGTGGGAAAGGTAGATGTGACATAACATAATGTGGGACTAGTTTGGGAACCAAGAGATATAATTTTTTTGCCTAAATTATGAGGGTTGAGACTTCTTTTTTAACTGCTTCACACATATTATGCACATTAAATAGGCAATATCCCAGCAACATTGACAGGATCTGTCAGGATTAGTTCAAGTTAGGTGGTATAATTAATTTTAGATTGGCAAGTACCCTGAAGCATCTAAGGATGGAGATTGATAAACAAACCAGACATTGTGGGCTGACAAACCCTACAACCTCATACTTTTGGGAATTGCCAGCCTCGCTGTTGGACAAAAGAGCTGTGGAGCAGGTGAAATGGTTGTGGTGGATGGACTCGGTGGCCTTCTGGATGGACTGTGGAGTGCAGTGGACTTTCCATTAGGAAGGAGAGGTTTTGGGACCTCTCTTCCTTACTGAGGGCTTGATGGCAGGAAACAGATTGAGCTTTCCTTCTCCTTTCCCCTTCCTCTCTCTCTTTACTCAACCCTGTAGTGGAGGAGGTGGGTCACTTGGCTGGTGCTTTGTGTGACAGTGCAGGTTTTGGTCATCCAAGCTGGTATTTTGGTTGGCTGCTTTAGTGCTTTAGTGGTCTGCACAGGATTAAAAGACTTGGCTTCTAATCTCTTGTTTCCAACCCTGAGGCTTTGTCTGGAAAGTTGTGCTCCTGCTGTATTGTGCTGCCCTTGGTAACATGCAGAAAAGTGCAGGAAAGGGCAACTAGAATGATTAAAAGTTTGGAACACTTTCCCTATGAAGAAACGTTAAAACACTTGGGGCTCTTTAGCTTGGAGAAACGTTGACTGCGGGGTGACATGATAGAGGTTTACAAGATTATGAATGGGATGGAGAAGGTAGAGAAAGAAGTACTTTTCTCCCTTTCTCACAATACAAGAACTCGTGGGCATTCAATGAAATTGCTGAGCAGACGGGTTAGAACGGATAAAAGTAAGTACTTCTTCACCCAAAGGGTGATTAGCATGTGGAATTCACTGCCACAGGAGGTGGTGGCGGCTACAAGCATAGCCAGCTTCAAGAGGGGGTTAGATAAAAATATGGAGCAGAGGTCCATCAGTGGCTTTTAGCCACAGTGTTTGTGTGTGTGTGTGTAATATATATATATATATATATATATATATATATATATATATATATATATATATATAAATTTTTGGCCACTGTGTGACACAGAGTGTTGGACTGGATGGGCCATTGGCCTGATCCAACATGGCTTCTCTTATGTTCTTATGTTTGTAACATGTCACCTAAAAAGCCACACAGAAAAGGGGTTGCTTAACCAAAAAAGTTCTCAAGTGGCAGGCTGTCCAGATTTGTTCCTCATCTGTGGAGGAGGATGGCCCTGCATTCAGGGACCTGATTGCTAGAGTTGAAGCTATGGAACAGTCCAAAAAGGAAAATGCCTCAGCTGGGGGGCTGGCCCATCTGGAAGCTTCACTGGCAAAAAGAAGACATGCCACATAACCCATAAGCAACTCTTATGTGATCTTGTTGACAGGATGGCCAGGTTGGAGAAGCCAGATCAGGGAATAGACATGCCACCTGAAGCAGCTAGATGAGCACAGGTGGAAGCTGCTGTATCTATGGCAGTGGGTGAGTCCCTGGGGATCAGGGAAGAGAGGACGAAAGGGTGGCTGCAAAGCAAAGTCCATATCTTCATCAGTACAGAGTACCCATACCCATACACAATACCCATATTGTGCCCAGTTAGGATCATTGTCAGACTGTGGCAGGGAGATGGGCTCCAGGCCCCTTAAATGTTCCTTGGTTGCAGGCCTCAGGGGATCAGGTTTGGAGAGGCCTTTGGCTCACTTATGGATAGGGCATGATAGAAAGCCAAACTCCTTGGTGGGACTATGGCTAGGGGAACCCAGTGGCTAACCGTTTGTATGCATACATGAAACAGTCCCTGCCCCTTGGCAATAATCTTTTGTCAGCCACAAAAAATAAAGATATGGTGGGCAGAGTACATTGCCAGGTTCATGTTGCTCTTCAGGGATGTGGAGGTATAGCCGGAGCAAAGGATGGCCCCAGGGAGTTGGGAAAAAATTATGTGGCAACAAGTAGAGAAGAATTTTGCTAATTGGTTGGCTGGTTATACCATCTACATGTGAATTGATATGCAAGTACAACTGGAGAAGGATCAAGCCATAGCAAAATACCAGGACCTTATTCATTTAGTGTATAAGGTATATACAGGGTCTGCTTGGCTGTGCTATGATGAAATGTTCCAATCCAGAGCAGCCATGGATCCATCATTACCATGGGGCTGATTGTGGTTGTAGTGTATGGGTACTGTGATACCCGTAAAAGAGTACTATACAGACCGTGGACACTTGGTGGCATGTTCAACAGGTGAACTGGGATGAGGAACTGCCTTGAAGCCGTGAGTTCAGCCCCACCTCACCTGCTGGGACTTTAACTTGGGATGGTGCACCAGAAAGCCATGCAAATTTAAACATGTCTGCGATACCCATGGGGGCTCCCACTTGGCATCATCCTGCAGGAAGGGTGTGGGGGGCCTCTCAGGTAGCAATGATGCTGCTAGCATCAAAAAGTTCACAGTGAAGCTGCTGCTGCAAAAGAACTGAGCCCATAGGCTTCAGACATTGGAACTGCTTTTGCGAGCCTGTCCTAGAATGAGAGACATTGTTTTCTTGGAACCAGGGTTTAAGGAGAGGTTTAGGATCTCATATGATGGTCCCCAGGTACATAAGACAACTAAGACTTTAAAATCCATTTGGGGTTTAGAAAAAGTGGTGCACTTGAAGACTGACAAAGAGCTTAGTGAGGGCAAGGTTGCCAGTCCATTTGTTGAGTTACTGTTACAAACCTTTTGGGAGTGGTTCCCATGAAATCACCTGGTGAATTTAGGTTGATACACCACATGTTGTATCCCCATGGGGAAACTAGTCAATAATGAAATTCCCAAGGTGTTGGCATTAGTGCTCTACACTTCATTTGATAGTGTGGTAGCAATGATAGCTAAATGTGGAAAAGGTGCATTGATGGGCAAATGTGACATCAAGTCAGCCTTTTGCCTATTTACCAGGGTGATTTCAACCTGTCAGGTTTTGCCTTTGGTGGTTTCATTTATGATGATATGGCTTTACCCATAGGCTGTTCTATTTCACTTTCTGCCTTTGAGAAGTTTAGTTCCTCTCTTAAGTGGGCTTTTAAACAACAGGTGGGCTCATCCATTGTAGTGCATTATTTGGATGATTTTTTGGTTTGCTGGAAAGTTGGATTCCAGCCTTTCACAAATGTCTTTCATACATTAGCTTTGAAGCTGGCTGTTTCTTTTGTGGCAGAGAAGACTGAAGGACCTACAATATGGTCCTTTCCTTTCTGGCCATTCAGTTTAATTCTGAGAAGGAATACTGTGTGTTACCTAGTGAAAAAAGTTCAAGAGTTAGAGAGATTAATCCAGCAGGTATTTGGATGAAGGAGTCTTTCCATGAAAGGCAAGTTTTGCTTGGGCACCTGAACTTTGCTTGTAGGGTGGTGGCTTTGGGTAGGGCTTTTATGTGCAAAATCTGTAATTGTCTTTGTGGTGTTCACAGCACACACCACAGGGTAAGGATCTCCAGAGGGATCAGAGCTGATCTTCACATGCGGTTGGGGTTTTGAGGGATTTTAATGGTGTGCTCTTCTGGCACTGGTCTTCCCTACTTGAGGCCTCGCTACAGATTTCTTTGGATGCCTCTGGAAGTCTTGACTTCAGTGTCTTCTTCAGAGGGTGCTGGTGTGCCCAACCTTGCCTGTGCGACTGGATTAAGACTGGCCTTACCAGGGACCTTACCTTCTTGGAATTTTCCAACTGATAGCTGCCATTCATCTCTGGCATGGGTGACTTTCTAACTGGATGGTGAAGTTTTGGTGTGATAACCAGGTGGTTGTTCATGTGGTCAATAGTTTGACCTCACAATTGTCTTGGGTCATGAGGCTGGTTAGGGAATCCATGTTGCAATGCCTCTGCCACCGTATTTTATTTGTAGCTGAACACATGCCTGGGATTGATAATAACATTGCATACTTTCAGTCTTGAGTTGTCTTCAGGAGCTGCCCCAGTAGAGGTCATGCCAGTGTCTTTCTGGAATCTTGGCAGGGCAAGGCAGTACATGCAGTTGATGTGTCCCTAACATCAAGTAGGAGAGTAGCCTACAGGCTTTTTATTTAGCAGAATTTTCAAAATTTAGGCCTGAGGATAGCCTTATTCATGATTGGCTAGTCCCATTATAACAGCTGATACAGTTTGAGTTTCTTGCAGCATCAGGGTTTAGCGGTTAAGATGAGAAAGGGTTATTTTTGGTGACAGCATTTCACTCTAAGGGATAGGGTTTCCTGGAGTACACTGGTGAGTTCAAGGTGTGCCACATATTTGAGGGCTTGGCTAGGGAGGCACCTGCAGCAGCAGATGCAGCAGATCCTTTTACACTTGAGATCATTTTGGCACTTGTTAAGTTGTTTGAAGGTATCTGTTTGTCCCCATGGGAGGTTAAGTTGCTTCAAGTCACTACAATAGTGGCTTTCTTTGGTGCATTTAGGATCAAGGAATTGCTTTGTAAATCTCATTGGGCACTCCTGGTTAAAGGGCACTCCTGGTTTTTGATGTGGCGATATCTCTCGCTCTTTCTCTGTGCCCCCTCAGTTGGGATGCAAGTCTTGGCGAAGGTCCTTTTGAATAGCCCATCTCTCTCTCAATCACTTCTATGTGATCTGTAATGTAGGCTTTCACTTGGGTGCCCCTCAGGAAAGAAAATCACAACTGTACTCTGGGAAAAGCTGAAATGTACCATATAGGAGGCTTGCATTGCACGTCAGAGACCTATGCTTTGATTGTTATAAAGTTGCAGATCAACTGGTTTAAATAAATTCTCAGTTTAACCCAAATCTGGTGTTGTGTTTTCATTCACAGGTGGGTAAGCAATTGATGGGGAAATGTTGTATAGTTTTGACATTTCCTTCTACAAAACAGAGGAAAACAAAGTTTGGACAACATCAAAATGTGCCCTATTATTGAAGCACTTTAGAAAGTTTGTAATGCTGTTACCATCACAAGAAAGGTTCTCAAATAGTTTGGTAATACCCTTTAACACTTATCTCATATTGAAAATCATTGTGAAAGCTGATGTTACCCTTATTTTTATTTTTTTACTGAACATTTCAAGATATCTTCAGCTGGTCAATTAATGTTTTTAATAGAGGCCTGAGACCTGGTTAAACTGGTCTAGAACTTTCTGAGCTTCAAATAATGATTTGACAGGATTAGCTAAACATAAGACAATGTCATCTGCATATAAAGAAATTTTATGCATTTTCTTTCCAATTTTTACTTTTTGAATCCCTGGGTTCATTTTAATGGCTTCCGCAAATGGTTCTACAGCCAATGCAAACAGCAACGGCGAAAGCAGGCAGCCTTGCCTAGTGTCAAGCATGGTGAAATTCCATTGATAATTGATTGTTATAGGGTCCTGCCTAAACCTGGTCTGTGAAGTATCATGGAGGATCCTACTTTGTCAGCTTTGTTATTCTTTCCCTTCCCCCCATCCTGCTTTATGGCTCACAAGTAGAATTAGTGAGAACTGAAACTAACATGAGAAGAAGTAATCAGCACCTTCCCATACATTCCTATAAGGGAGTATGGGACATCTGGGGAAAGCAAGGACAGAGTCCTGATAAAACTATGGGAACGTAGACATTTATGATAGTTTATGTGTGAGTGCTACCCCGCACCCCCCCTCCCTTGGAATCCTTTTGAAGTAAGCCTTAAAAGTATTGTATCAGTGTATTGGCAGCATTACTCTCAAGAACCTGTTACACAGAAAGTATCGGTATCTCAATAAACGTAGTCTTTGTATCAACTTCGACTCATCATTGAACCCGCATGCTTGACACCTAGTCCCTCTTTGTAGAAAAATATTTTGTGTTAAAAGTCCGTTAATTAAAATTTTTGCATTTGGATTATGGTATATAGCTTGGATTGCTTTTAAGAACTTGTTGCCAAATCCCATCTCAGTTAAAAGTGCTTTTAAATAAGGTATTTCCACGTTGTCAAATGCTTTTTCTGCATCCAATGACAGCAATGTAGCTTTTAATTTGGATTTGGTGCAATAATTAATTATGTTTAATATACGCCTTGTGTTATCTGTAATGTTTCTTTAAAAGATAAATCCTGCTTGGTCTGACTTTATGTAATTAGAAAGAATTGGTTTTAAATGATTAGCTAAAATTTTTGTAAAGATTTTTGCATCCACATTCTACAGGGATATGGGACGATATAAACCTGGCTGCTGTAAATTTTTATTTGGCTTTGGAATCATTGTTATAATTGCTTCAGCCCATGAGTTTGGCACAGAGCCTGTATGTACGACTTCATTGCAAAGAATAGTTAAAGGTTCTACAAGTTCAGTTTTAAAACATTTATAGTATAGAAAGCCATCGTTACCTGCTGTATTAGGTCTAAGTTGAGATATAGCATCTATCATTTCTTTTGGGTCAATGTCCCTATCTAGAGCTTGCTTATGATCTACATTTAATTTGGAAGGGGGATATTTTTGTAAAAAATCTGTAATCTGAACAAAATTTGGAGATTGTGTTTGGTAAATCTGTGAATAATTATTAGCCATTATTTGTGCAATTTTATTTGACTAAACATGTCTGCATCCAGCTGCATCTTTCAAAGAATAAATAACTGATCTACTCTTCTTTTGTTTTACTCTCCAAGCAAGAAATTTGAGAGATTTAGGTGTTTTTTGCCAAAACCTTTGTTTAAAATAGATTAATTTTTTTTGTATCTTAGTAGTTTCCACTGCCTCTAATATATTGCATTCGGCTTATAATATTTAAAGAACTTTTTTACTTCCAGTATTTTTATGTGTTTGTTCCAATTGTTTTATTTTTTTCTTGCAATTCACTAATTTTTCCCTTTCTCTCTTTCCTTAGGTGTGCCAACTTTGAAATTGCTAAACCTCGTACCACTGCTTTAGAAGCCTCCCAAACCGTCTTTGCAGAGACTTCACAGTTTTTATTTTCTTTAAAGTAGTTCTTAATATCAGTTAGTAATTGTTCTTTATAATATGAGTTCAATAAAATGCTTTTATCTAACCTCCAGACCTGGTCAGTCTTATTTTGTCTCAGACTATTTAAGGTGCAAATGACTGGAGAATGGTCAGACTATTATCTTAAACCAATATGTATATCTTTCACATTTGACACTAGTTGTTTTGATAATAAAATGAAATGGATTCTTGTATAAGTTTGAAAACATGCTGAATAATAGGTATAATCTTTGGCCGTTTGGTGGCAATTTCACCATGAATCACATAAATCAAAGTTTTTTAGTAACATGCCCAACTCAGTGTCTGCATTATTACATCTTCTTGGGTGTTTACCCAAGTGCAATTTGTCTAGGTTTACATTTAATACATAATTGTCACCCCCAATTATTTTTTTTTCAGATTGAAAGTCTCTAAGCTTGTCTAAGGTTTGTTCAAGGAACAGAATTTGTTCTGAATTTGGAGCATGCACTGAGCCAATTGTGATTTCTTGGCTGTCCAATAAGCCTCTTATAAAAATAAATCTTCCTCTTGAGTCAGTGAGATTCTCAGTATGTTCATATCTAAGATGTTTAGCCGGCAGTATTGCTACGCCTCGAGACTTCGAGCTGCCTGGGGCATGGAACTGTATTTGAAGCCAAGAGGTTTCAATACTCAGATCTCAAGTGCATTTCTTTCAATAGCAAGATACCTAGTTTCCCTTTAAGAACCTGTGATATTATACGCCTTTGTTTCACGTGGTTATTAAGACCTCGAACGTTAAGTGTCATAACACTGATGGCAGTCATTTTCCTTGTGTTATCAGTCTGTTAACTGAGTTTTAATAAGTACCTATTTGTAATCTAATTCAAACAATTCTATGCAACTAAGTATTACAATATCTTAAAATAAAATCTAAAACAGTTCTAATCCATGCATTGCTATGAACTGACTACAGATTTCAACCTAAGAAAAATTAGTAAAATAATGATAATACTATTGACAATGATAATAGTTATTATTATAACAATGCACAGCAGCCAAGAAGGTCTGAGCTCCTGCTCCGGCTGCAACGCCACTCAGGATGTTCTCTGCAGCTGAGAACGAAACGTCTGGAAGGAAAACTTTCTCCAGTAGAACACGGCACTTGATCCCAAAAGATTCTACAAACCCTAATGATGTTACCAGCCGTGAAAACCTGAAATCTTTGAAAAAGGAATAGAGGCAAAACAAAAAAAGGGTGGGGAGGACTTCACTAAAAACATATAATCTAAATCTATTACAGTAGACAGCATTATAGTAACCTAAAACTCCAGATTGTTAACTGATTCTGATTGAATATCCTTCTGTATCTTACAAAACTTTGGGTTATTTGAGGGAACCACAAGATTTGATACAAAACTCCCCTTTAAAAAAACAAAAACAAAAAAAACCTTGGCTCCAATGCTGGCTGATTCTCAGAAGTATTTTCCAAATGTTCTAATCGAACATCCTGCAAACATCCAATTTGCCTAGTGCAGGAAACAACCAAAGCCATAAAAGAACATTTTACCTATAATTAAACAGCTAAAAGGTGGCACTATTTAGGCATAAATATCCCGGTAGAGTTTCACAATATATATAGTGAGAACTTGGAGGTATTGTTTAGAGAAATTAAAAAAATTAATTAATAATTGGAATTCACTGGTATTAAATTTATCAGATAGGCTAATCTGAAGTTTTATCAGATAGGATGATCTGAAGTTTTCTCCTATCAAAGTTTACATACCATTTTAGAACAATTTTGGCGATGATCCCAGCAAAAGTTCTGCAAAAATGGCAAAAAGAAAAACTAAAATTTTGAGGGGCAAACAAATAAGCAAAAATAAACAAGAAAACATTGCATAGACCATTACATCACTATTATGAGGCTTCCAATTTATCCTTGTTATTGCGAGCTTATACATCCCCAGAACTAGAATGGGTTCAAATTGAACAATCTTATTTGGAACCCTATTCCCTTACTGATTTTTTATGGAATTTATCACTAGTCCCAACAAAGTGATGGCAAGAAAATATATTCCTTAAAAGTGCTATTAATATCTGGAAAAAATACAAGGAGCGTATAGCTCCGGAAATATCACTTCTGTCTTCCTATACTAACCAAACTTGGTTTGACCCAGGTCAAAATGATACAACTTATGTCTCCTGACAGAGAGCAGGGTTAACAAGATTGAACAACTTCTTGGAAAAAGGCAAACTTATTTCCAAAGTGAAACTGGAAGGAAAATTAGGCTTTAAAATTATGTGGCTATGATATGCCCAAATTCAATCGTTATTTAATTCCCCAACTATTAAAAAATCCATAGAAAGACCAAAGACTGATTTTGAACAACTTCTACTGAAATTAGACACAAATTCTAAAGGCTTACTGTCTAAAATATGAAAAATTCTCCTAAATACAGGACAACTCCCTATTTTAAAATACCAAAATCTTTGGCACGCCAATATTGGCTAAACCCTAAGTGAACAAGATTGGTTAGGCATATGGAAATCAACTTGTTATACTTCCAAAGTGTTTAACATTAATTTCAAACAATAAAACTTGTTACAAGGTGGTACTTACTTCCAAGTTATGAATGTTGACTCCCAATGTGCAAAGAAGTGTGGTATTAAAGGTGAATTCTTCCACTCCTGGTGAACCTGTATATACATTAAAAAATTCTGGGAAAAAATTATTACAGAAATATACCAGATTACCAATATCAAACTTCCGTTTGACCCCAAAGTTTTATTATTAAGTAAATGGTCTCCCTCAGATGATAACTTGATTGAAAATACAAGGATGCACATCTTGCTATCAGTAGCACGCACTACCATTGCAGCCAAATGGATATCCCATTATAAGCCAACAATTATTGACTGGCAACAATGTCTGTGGAAACACTTTATAATGGCTAAAACTTCCAATTCAATGGTTTCTTCTTCTGTTGATAAATATGAAAAACATTTTGTATCAATTTGGTTTTCTATTGTAGAATATTTGGCAACTTTAGACATAATTCCTAAGAATTCAATGTACAATCAAATGCTATACTTTTAATGATGGTCAGCTGAATGTCTTATGTTACTTTTGTTTTTAAAATTGAAACTTGAAGCTATATACTTACCTATCTACCTTCTGTAAAAGTTTTTTTATTTGTAATATCCTTTGAAACACTTAATAAAGGGGGGGAAAATTATGTTTTTAGGGCTAAAAGGAAGGACTCAAATAGGGCAAGTGGACCAAAATATGACAAAAGCTCAACAACATATTACAGTGTATACGCAAATAACAACAAATGGAATTTTATTGGTATCTATCTAAGAGATCATTTTGTTCCCCAGGCTCCTTTTTTAACTTGATTCCTCTTCCCAGTCTTCATTACACTGAAATATTAATCACTTATATTTCTGGAAGTTATAAATGTCTAAAGCACCAAAGAAAGAAGAGCTTTCACATGCAGAGTGCTAGAGCTATGTACCCTTAAAGGCTCCATTATGTATTTATAGGGTAAATTATTTATAGAATTTTTACCACTCTGTGTAGGATAATTTACTTTGTGTTACATAGTTCTACTTAGCTACCCACTGGAAAATTTTAGCAATAACTTCCAACCAAGTATTTGTTCACATTCATTTCTGGATTGGCATATATGTGAATCTGGAATGACAGAAACACTGTTCATTTCTATTGCATAACTTTATGGTAAAGTATGGCATAACACCCGGTGTTATTTTGAAATTCTATAAAATGGACAATGGTATGTAATTGAGAAAATTTCCATGAAGATGATAATGCATGTAACACTGTCTCTGTTACTGCAGTAAAAGGTCCAAGTGTGGCAAATGTTGATATCCTCTTGTTAATGAGCCGCCCTGAGCCTGCCTTTGGCGGGGGAGGGCGGGATACAAAAATAAATTTACTTACTTACTAATGTTGAAAACTGTTTAAAGAAGTGAATGCCATAATGCACTGGCATACTGTCTGAATGCTTAGACATTTACAAAATTAATCTTGGACTGTAAAAAATTGTCAACATTCATTTTAGACATTCACGTTAGCATTGTCTTAATGTCATAAAGATCCATAACATTGGATCTTCTGACTTGATAACCTGACTCTATCAGGACAATTAGTCTTTGCCAATGGACAGGTATAGCTTTGAAGATGTTTGACATAGTGATTACTGAAATTTATTATTTATCAAATTTATATCCTGGTCCCTTTCCCTCAAATAGACTTGGGATGGCATTTAAAATAAAACCACACAAAAAAAAATACAAAGATACAATGAATAACCATTAAACTATAAAGTGGTTAAAAATATATCCCCATTGAAAACCATTCACTATCAAGCAGGATAGGATGCATGGAAGGTGAGAACACAGCTGAAGCAGGATAGGATGCATGGAAGGTGAGAACACAGCTGAAGTATACCAGCTGCCTAATGGATCACCCAAAGACCACCTGAAAAGCAGCAGCCCTGTTTGCCCCGTGGAACCTAGAGAGGTCCTGCAAGACACACACTCCTTCAGGCAGCTGGTTCTACAGGATAAGGGCCACTGTTGAATAGGTTCTCACCCTTGGTGAGAGAAGGCAAGCAGTTCATAGACCAGGGACCGTCAATAAATTCTGAGATGAAGAACAGAGAAGACAGGGAGGATCATGCCAGGAGAGGCAGTCTCAAAGGTATAAGGGTCTCAGGTCAGTCAGGACTTTAAAGGTAAGTACCAATACTTTGAATTGGCACTGGAAACTAACTGGGAGTCAATGCAGCTGCTGTAAAATAGGTGTTATATGCACTGACCAGAATAGTCCTGTCAGCAATCTGGCAGATGTATTCAGAACCACTTATAGCTTCTGAAGTGTCTTCAAAGGTAGCTCTTCATAGAGCATATTACAGTAGTTTGTTTGTTTGTTTGTTTGTTTGTTTGTTTATTTATTTATTTATTTATTTATTTATTTATTTATATTTTTAGCCCGCCCTTCCTGTAGAACAGGTCCAGGACGGGTTACATCATAAAAACAATCAACAGTTAAAAACAATTAAAATCTATAAAATCTATAATTACATAACAATAGAGACTAAATAGAGACAATAGAGTCTCAAGGTGACTGTTGAATGAATTACTGTTGACAAGATCCTCCTGAGACAGATAGGGAACCAGTTGGTGGGCCCAACATAATTATGGGCCTCTGAGTGACCACAGACTTCATAACTCCAACCATAGTTTTGCTGGAAACAATGCAATCCTAAGCAGAATTGCATCCTTCTCAGTCCACTGACTTCAACAAGTTGAACTTAACCTAGAACATAGATACTGGCTGCTCCTCCAGTGTAGATCTCCTTGCAGTTTGTTATACACTCAGCTGGTGAAGGTGCCTATGTTGCCTCACATAAGGGTCTCCACAGAAAGGAATTCTATCCTGTCTGTCCCCAGTCTCTCTGCTTCCAGTACTGATAGTGTCTTCTGAGAGCCTCCTGGTTTGGGCTTATCAATGGCTGCTGTTTGGGACAGCCATTGTAAGCCTTGGGTACTAGCTTCCCCTACCTGCATCCCATTCCCTCAGCTTCTATGAGAGTTTGCTGTAGTGGTTAAGAGCAGCAGACTGTAATCTGGAGAACCAGGTTGATTCCCCACTCCTCCTCATGAAGCCAGCTGAATGACCTTGGATCTGTCACAGGTCTCTCAATCCCACCTAACTCACAGGGTGTCTGTTGTGAGAAGAGGAAGGGAAGGTGATTGTAAGTTGCTCTGAGACTTCTTTGGATAGTAAAGTGTGGGGCATAAAACCAATTCCTCTTCCTCTTCCTCCTCCTCTTCTTCTTCTGTCAAACTATTTCCACATAAAATACACTTATAGATTAACTCTGTTTCCTAGAACAACTGCATTAAGTTTAATTGTTGACAAAAGGTTAAGGAGTTGTTCTTCTTCAAACATTTACAATTAAGCAGATGTCATTTGAGAGATGATATAAAATGTCATTCAGATTTGACAAAACCAATTCTACCATGTTTGAGGTTATTTTTACAGACCTTTCTGTTTTATCAGGTTTTTTTTAGCAATCTGCAATCATTGTCAAGCCATCAATTTTATATGGCTCTGATTCTTTGAATAAGCTTGTTTAAAATAATATGTTTAAATTTTTCAAAAAGACACTCTCGTGCTATCAGATTTTGTGCCACTGAAGATTCATCCCTTATCTGTTTTGCCATGTTTAGGCATAGATCTGTTGGTCTTAGGCTGCATAGGGCTTTAAATGTCAATACCATAACCTTTCACCAAATCCGGTACTCAATAGGCAGCCAGCGCAACTGGTGTAGCACCAGCTGAATGCATACTTGCATAGACATTACAGTCAGGAGGTGCACTGCCACATTTTGCACTAGCTGCAGTTTCTGGGTCAGGTTCAATGGCAGCTCTGCATAGATCATGTTACAGTAATCCTGGAGGTCATATGTGACAGTGACCAACATAGTCTCCACCCAGGGTGGATCCACCCAGGGTGGCCAGGGTGGAAGGTGGATCCAGGCTGGAAGTATTTTCCAAGAAAACCTGAAGCTGTTTGGAATGCAGTTCCAAGTTCCTCTTAACTATCTTGCCCAGTAATGGTAAGTTGGATACTGGGTGTCAAGAGAAGGTTTCTTTCCAATGATTTCATGTCAGTCAATTTCCAGTGTTGATTGCTAATACTGGATATATGTCTTTCATATTTTATCTTTTATAACGTATTCACTGATCAGCTATGCTTTGCTTTGTTCTGCTCATTATTTAGCCCATGTAATCTTATAATGGAATGGTGTGTGAGGCCAGACTCAAAAGTGAACCATGGCCTCCCTTTCCCTTGACCTTGAGATGCAGGTGTTTATCTGAACTGCTGGAAAAAAAACCACTTGGAGTTTTATTTTATTTTTTTAAAAAAAGACATTTAATGACTATTGGGGGAATTCAAATACTTTGCTACCACTTTTATGCACCTTGGGTTGCTGATGTTATTAACTGCCGTACTTAGAGTATGTTTCTGGTCCTACCCTGTGAGGTCAGTTCTAACAAGAAATGTCTTGCTGTGAAGATGCATCTTTTCAATGAAGTCCTTATTTGATTCAAATCAAAGAGGCTGAGTTGATGAGAACTGCACAGAAGCTGACACTGGGTGGTAGTTGATTAGGGTCATTGGGTCCAACAATGGTTTTTCAGGAGCTTTTGCACCATTGCCTCCTTGGGCCTCACTGGGAATACCCCAGAGGACAGGAATAAGTTGACTATATCACCCAGGGGTTCTGTGCACAACCAACACAGGCTTTAACCAGCCAGGATTGGCACAGATCAAGGAGGCAAGTGGTGGGCCTTACAGCCATCAGGGTTTGTTGACCTGCTTCTTGGATAGTCAGCTGAACCAGACCTGAAGATAGCCAAGGAGCTTCCAGTTCCTTTACTGTATCAATTTTGGCCAGAAGGTCCCGGCAGAGCAGCAAGACTTTTTTCCGCAAAATGGCTTTTAAATGCCTCACAATCAATAATGTTGTTGTTGTTGAGAGCCAGTTTGGTGTGGTGGTTAAGTGTGCAGACTCTTATCTGGGAGAACTGGATTTGATTCCCCACTCCTCCACTAGCACCTGCTAGCATGGCCTTGGGTCAGCCATAGCTCTGGTAGAGGTTGTCCTTGAAAGGGCAGCTGCTGTGAGAGCCCTCTCAGCCCCACCTACCTCACAGGGTGTCTGTTGTGGGGGGAGAAGATATAGGAGATTGTAAGCCGCTATGAGTCTCTGATTCAGAGAGAAGGGCGGGGTATAAATCTGCAGTCTTCTTCTTCTTCCAGGCACTGGGAGCAGTTCCCTCCTTAAGTGGGGGTGGGGTGCCAACCCAGCAGCCATCACTGTCATCAAACAAAAACCTGGTGGAACATCTCAGACAAAAGCCTGGGGGATCACCAGTAGATTTCGACCAGTAGAGCGTAGTGCTCTTCCAGCAGTATAATGGAGGAGGCGATCCCGTAGATACGTCAGTCCCAGACCACTCAAGGCCTTAAAGGTCATAACCAGAACTTTTGGTACTCAGTTGGAAGTCAGTGTAGCTGACGCAGCACAGATAGAATGTGTGCTGTCCATGGCATTTCCATCAGGACTCGTGCTGCTGTATTCTGGACCCGTTGGAGTTTCCGGGTTAAAGTCAAGGGCAGGCCAATATCCAATTCCATATCATTTTGGTTGCCTGGTGGCAATGAAGTTAATGACCAAATCATCTTAAATTATTGGGCTAGGTGAGAGCTTGTAGACACAATGGAGGCCACATAGAAATCTTTCTTAGTAGTCTTCACTGCCATCTCATAGGCTTTCATAAATGTCCTATAAGATGTTCTAGATGCTTCATCACGAGTTCTCCACCTGCGCTCTAGTTGTCTCAGCTCTCATTTTATCCTCCATAGCTCTGGGTTATACCAAGGAGCTAGTACAAGGGTGAAGAGACTGCTGGGGAGCTTGGAGAGATGGCTATGCCACCAGGTCGTATCAGATCCCACAAAGTGTCCTGGAACTAACTTGGGTCCATGAGGCATAGATTAACATCAATCCACTCAACAGGGTGGGTTCGGCATACTCAGCTGGCCCTTCAGAGTAAAGTGCTCTGACCATGGAAATGCATTCAGTTTCCAGATCCACCTTTATCTCCATCCCCAAAATCAAATCCAGCATGTGGCCTGCTTGAAGTTTGGGGGCTACTCCAAACTGGGAGAGCCCCAGTTCTGCCATGGACAACATCAGGCCCATAGCTATGGGAGGCCCAGGGGGGAAAGGCCACTCTATGTAAAGCCCCCTTCCCTCTTTAGGGCTTCTCCATTCCCAGGTTATTTCTCTCCCCCCTTGTGAGAGAGAGCAAAAGCAAGCGAGAGAGCAACAGTGTGTGAGAGAGAGAGCACGAGAGAGAGTGACAGCAAGGGAGATGCAAATGGCAGCTGGGGAGAGCCGGTGATTTTAGCACTGGGAAACCTGCGTGTAGGGAGCAGGACCCATCTTCAAAGTTCAGAATGATGCTGGAAATGCATTGAAGTCAAAGAAGATCCCCTTCATTTTGGAGGGGTTAGAATGTGGGGTGGATACTGTCCTAGTATTAGTGGGGACTCCTAAAACATTTTTTTGGGGGGAGGAGATACTATGCTTTCTGTCTCTGACCTCTGCAACTTGGTGCTGCAGAGGGTGGATAACTCCCTGTTCTCCTTCTTGGTTGGAGGGAGGCTGGGCGGGAAAGGGGGGGAGAAGAAATGGCACTTTTTTTGTTTCCCCAAATTAGATTTCATTTAATATCCAATAGAAGGATGACAATCCCTCACAGAGCACTATCTCTGCCCTCTTGCAAACCTTAAGAAAACATTTAAAAAAAAAAAAAACACTTCAACTTATTTTTAATCCAGTTCTTCAAATGGCTAAAGCGCCCGGGACTTCCGCCCCCCTGTGCTTTTGTGTCAATGTGGGAAAATGTGCCACACCTTTGGGAGGGAGGCTCTGAGCAGAGAGGGTGGGAAGATGTCTGCCTTGATTCCTGAGTAGCATGTTGATTGATTATCAAGCATACAGAAATTATAAATCACCTTTTCCCTGAAGAGCGACAGAGAGAAAACTAGAGAGCACAAGAGAGAGAATAACAGTGTGAGAGAAAACGTGAGAACAGAGAGTGACAGCAAAAGTGAGTGAGTGAGAGAACGAGAGAGCATGAGAGAGAGAGTTGGGGCCTGGTGGCAGCCAAGCAACCAAGAAGCAGCAGCCAAGCCTCATGCCTCCCCCACCCAAATTTTTCTCCTCTGGGTCCCTTCCACCCCAGAATTTCTGGCTACAGGGTTAGACAACACTAGGACCTGAGCCTGTAAGGATGCTGCATCATGAGCATGGACACTGAAGTCCCCCAGAACTAACAGCCTGGTAAACTCTAATGCCCAGCCAGACATGGCACTCAACAAAAACAGCAGGGTATCTGCTGGTGTGCTAGGTAGTCAGTACAACAGCCAGGTAGTCAAGCTACATCAGGCCAACACATTCAATGTCAGTAATGTTTGGGGCATAGAGTGTCCTAAATAAGGAAGACTTCTGGATGAACACTGTCATGCCCCCCATTAGTAATATATTGAACAAAGCCAGATCTACCCAGTGTTCTGCAAAGTAATCACATAGAACAGAAATCTTATTATGAATAGACCTGACATTGCAGAACACCAGTGCTGAAGAAGGCCCCACAACCAACATTTTTTGGGATGGGATGTAGGCAGGAAGAAGTCTGAGCATTGCTCAGGCTTCTTCCATTCCCCTTATTAGAATGCCACCTAGACCCACCTACCTACCTACCCACCTAGGCCTAATCATACCTACCTTGGCCCCATCACTGGTATTCCCAATACTTTCATGGACTCCCCTGCTAGATCTTATGGACCCCAAAGTGGTCCTACTAAGCATCTAGCAATGTCACAGATTGGGTCTAGTTCAGTGCAATGGTCCACCAGAATTCCTAAAAGTGAATAGCGAGGACTCCCAGTCCGGAACCCCTCCCGCTTGACCTACTGTTATTCTACCCCACTAATATTCCTATCCAATTTATTAAATAAATTTATCAAAATTACAATCCAGTCCAATTAATCAATTTTAAAAGTCTTAATCAATTTAAATAGATTAATCAGGCCTTCTCATCCTTAACTAGTAGGGATAAAAATTCAATAACTAATTCCAAATTAAAGGCCGCTGAAGGCAGCAACTAATTTACTTCCAAGGTGAGCGATGTTCACTCCTGGTCAATGCAATGGTTCAGCAACTAAAAGCCCTTCCACCCTTTTGTCTCTTCTCTATAAGAGACGAGATTCTCATCTCCCATCAAAAATGGAATCTTGATAGTAGTGAGCTGTTGGATTCTTTTGTTGGAGACTTGATTGATCAAAAACATACTATTGCCACCTTGTAATATTGAATTGAGTTAGATATTCTCAAACTGCTAAATAATTTGTTCTATTAGCCCACCCTACAATATTCCCTGAGCACATCTTTAGTATGAATTTAGGTTTATTATTAGCCATATCTATGTGTTACACACACACATTATTAGCCAAGGAGACAATATTGTGATCAAGGAGAACATAAACATTTGAGACTATTCTGGGTTTTCCCCGAAGGTTTCTGCACTTGGCTTTGAAACACCAGCTTTCTAAATACAAAAGCCATTATTTCCTTTGATCTAATTACTTGGGTTGTATGTCCATTCCTATTTTCCATTTATTTATTTAACAATCCAAGATCAAAATTAAAACAAGCCTACTATATACCCAATGACAACATCCAGATATACGTAGTTAAAACAAGCAAATATTAAATTAAGTTAAAATCATTTTGCTCTGTCTAATTAAAATAGCCCAAGCACAAAATCTTGTGCAATAGTTTCTTTACAACAGTCTGCTAGTAGTTTGTTCTACTCAGGTAAGGTGTTATAATTGGGGCAAAACATTTTCCCCAAATCTCTTGATAAAAGTGGCAGCATAGGAGGACATAGTCAATTGTCTCTGGCAGACCTGATTGGCATGGGCAGAAGTGGTATATATACACAGAATTTAAGCGTATCTCCCCTCAAGAAGAGCAGAGGGGGAAGGGCTTTATGTATAAAAAGATTGTTATTGTTTTTAGAATTTCCATTAATATTATTATCACCTTGTCTAATCCCTGCAAGTGTGCTGAAATTTCTTAATTTTTGTTCAATATATTACTGCTCAATATATTACTTGGCCAGACAAGCCAAGGTCAACCACCCTCTAGCTAACCCCCCTCCCTTCAAACTACATAGAAGAATAAAATACTAAATATAACTTATAGGAGTCTAATAAAATACAAACTAATAACAGCCTAAAAGGTCTGAACTAACATAAACTAAGCTCCACTGAAAATAAATTAAAACCTACATGCAGCTGCAGCCTCCCCTCCCCCTCCCCATCCAACACTCTATCATCTGGGAATAATGAGAGGAAAGACAAAAAAGGTTGTCAGAATTTAAACTAAAAATCTTCTAGGTCATCTGAAAATTCAAGATAGACATAAAACCAAAAAATAAAATAAGATAAATAAAGCTGAAGAACTGCTAGAAACATCCTGCCACTCCTTACATGATTAAACCTAACAGGGAATGTGTCAAGCACGCTCGTTTCTTGACCATTTTTTACTGTGCAGAGAGCACGTCACCAGGTCTGCTCTCCTCCATTATTTACAGCCCAGAGGACATGTAGCAAAGCCATTGGGCCCTGGGATGTTTATGGTATAGACTAGCAGTTGGTACCTCAAGGTATCCTCCCACTGTTTTCACACAGACAACTCTTATCTGTTCATAGAGCGGTGTGAGAATGTATCTGATGTTCTTCAATGGCCTAGAATGCTTTAGTAGTAAATAGACAGTTGCCTAGTAACCTTTGAACCCGTGACTCAAGCATGCATCTGTATTGTAACCTTTGATTATATCCTATATAACCATTGGTACTCCATTACTCCCAAGGCTTGTGTCCTTGGTAGAGCTCCTGAGTTTCCTGAAATAAAAGATCTTTTGATTCAAAACAAAAGGACTCTGTTATTGGGAAATATCGGTGCTTGACATTATGAGACAAGGGAGCTGGCTATATGCCAAAAATAACCAGCTATATGCCAAAAATAATCACTTATAAAGGCAGTCCAAATAAAATACAGGGGAGGTGGAGATAAGAGCATCTTAAATAGACTTATAATGAACAGGGGGGAAGATAACAGAAAAAAAATAGAAACTGAAAATTAGAGAACTCAGCCCTTCCCCGACCGAGACTCAGTGTTGGCTAAGAGCAGGGGCCGTGTTTTCATTTGCCCCTGGGGTGGCCTGTCCATGCGTGGGGCACATGGAGTGTCACTCCAAATCCTTACAGGGCAGTGCCATTTCAGTACCACCCCTTTGGCAATACTGCCATGCCCTTGGGGGATCGTCTTATGGTGGCCACAAGGGAAAAGATTCTGAGGGATGAATATGTGGCTGTCTTCTGCCTTCTATACAGGAAGCTAGAACAGAAGGATAAGGAAGACTTGGATGACAAAGATAAGAAGTTGAAGTGCAGAAAGGTGGACAGGACCTGGACCAGTTGGCAGCCAGACTTCCTGATCTATGTTGGGATTATAGTGCGTGCACAGCCTTTATGGGTGGCACTGCTATTCCAATACTGTGATATTGTATACAAGGCTTATACAGACTTCATGGGTGCTGCTTGGCTGCAGTACAACTAAGAGTTCCACATGTGGGCAGCCCTCAACCCCACCATTCCTTGGGATAAAATCAACCAGCAGCTGTGGCTGCAGTTGTTGTCTCCGGCTAAACCCAATGTAGGAGACAGATCAGACAGTGGTCATTTGGTGCACAAACAGGTAAATGCTTCTGGACCTCGGTCTTCAGTGAGGCAGTCAATTCAACCCCAACTGCGTTGTTGGGAGTACACGTCCCAAGGAGTGTGTGCTAGGAAGGCCTGTAAGTACAAGCACAAATGCCCACTGTATGGCAGAGCACACACATTTTCAGTCTGCAACATGTCTAAGCAGAAAGGGGGCAGCAGGCACCTCGGGGCTGGGGGCACTGCCCAAACCTCTGGAAAAAGGACCCAGCCCCATCAGACTGAGGGTACTTAAAGAGCTCCTGGCAGGTTACCCCAATTTAGTCAATAGGGTTTATTTGTTTGAGGGTTTTACTTCGGGTTTTCAGATTCTGTTTCAGGGCCTTAGGGGACCAGCAATTGCTTCCAATTGTGTCCAGTTCAGGGGATGGAGCATATTGTGAGGGAAAAGATTGCAAAGGAGTGTGCAGAGGGCCAGGTTCTCGACCCTTTTGCAACTCCCCCCCCCCCCGGTGCCCAATCTACACATATTCCCCTTGGAAGTTGTGCCCAAGAAGGCAGCAGGCAAATTTCACTTGATACACCACCTCTCATACCCACACGGGAGGTCAGTGAATGATGCCATTCCTGACTATCTTTGTTCAGTATGGTACACCTCCTTTGATCAAGGGTCAAAATGGTGTGTCATTGTGGGTTAGGGTTAGGGTGGCTAAATGCAACATTAAGTCCACATTTTGTCTTCTCCCAGTCCACTCTGATGACTTTGAACTGTTGAGCTTCTCATTTAAAGGCAAATACTACATGAACAGGGCCCTGCCCATGGGGTGTTCTGTCTCATGTGCAGCCTTCGAGTGTTTTAGTACTTTTTTAGAGTGGGCACTCAGGGTCCAGGCCAATGCATCTGACATGGTGCATTACCTGGATGATTTCATGTTTGTGGGCCCCGCAGGGTCAGGACAATGTGCCTGTTTGCTGCAGGCATTTGTTATGTTGACCAAGGAACTTGGCGTTCCGTTGGCATATGAGAAGACCTCAGTGCTGACATTTCTCGGCACTAAGCTCAACACTAAGCAGCAAGCTTCATAGTTGCCTACTGAGAAGGTCCAAGGTCTCAGGGTTAAATTGGCAGCAGTTAAAGGTAAATGGAAGGTTTCCCTGTTGGAGTTGAAGCAGCTTGTGGGTCACCTTAACTTTGCATGCAAAGTGGTGGCCCCGGGCTGAGCCTTTCTAAAGCGTTTGTGTGACACCATGGGTTCCCTTCAGCTTCCTCACCATAGGATTCAGTTAAGCAGAGGCATGCGAATGGACCTGGAGGTATGGGAGCAATTTTTTGAGTCCTTCAATAGCTTCTCCTTTTGGCAGGATGACATGAGGATTGAGGCAGACCTCTAGGTCACTTTGGATGCTGCTGGATCCTCAGGCTTCAGGGTATACTTTTGTGGGCATTGGTGCATGGAGGAGTGGCCCAGGGAGTGGTTGGCCAGTGGCCTCTGTTGAAATTTTACATTCTTAGAGTTCTTTACCATAATCATTGCTGTTTGGCTGTGGGGAGTGGAGCTGGCTAACCATGTCATACATTTCTGGTGTGAAAACCTGGTGGTTGTTTACATCATTAATACCCTCTCATCAAGATCTGAGCCAGTGATGAACCAGGTGAGAGCTTTTATGCTGCATTGTCTCCATCTGAATATTTTGTTTTTGGCTAAACATGTTCCAGGAGTGTGTAATGGCATGGTGGACACTCTGTCTCGCCGAGAGATGGAGAGGTTCCACTAGCTCACCCCAGAAGCCAACCTCCAGCCAGCACGGATGCCCCCAGACATGTGGCAGCTTGGCAAGCTGAGGCTAACAGGACAATGCAATTAGCCTTGGCCCCTAGCACCAAGAGGGCATATGACCGGGTTATTGTCTAGTTCCATTTTTTAGGAAGCAGGTAGGGTTACAGGACCACTGGCCCATCCCTGTCCCACACTTGATGCAGTTCTGCGTTCATCTAATAGGTAAGGGCCTAGCTGTGAACTCCATTCAGTCCCAGCTGGCTGCCTTAGCATTCACCAACAAGATGCAAGGATTCCCTGATGCCACTGGCAACTTCAGGATAAGGAAAATGTTGGAGGGGTGGTCATGGAATTGTGCCTCTTGAGCTGATGCCAGGCAGCCCATTCCCCCAACAGTGCTTAGGAGGCTGCACATCCAGTTATGAAGTTGCATTATTTCATGCAGCATAATTGACAGCCTTTTGGGGGGCTCTCCGGGATAGTGAGTTAGTCGTACAGTCTCACAGGGACCAGTCAGGATGGGCTTTACAGGCCAGTGACCTTAAATTTTGGGGGAATCAGGTCTCTATGATGGTCTGGCAATCTAAGACCAACCAGAGGCAGAGGGGCACAGTACTTACCTTGGGCCCTTGTGCAGAAAAGGAACTGTGCCCAGTCCTGGCCCTGAGATAGTATATCACAGTTTGAGGGGATGTTACCGGAGTCTTATTTCATCATTCTGATGGCTCCCCCTAGACCAAGTATTAATTTTGGGTGATCACTACTTTTTGGGCTTTGGAATTTTGGGCATTGGAAAAATTGGGTCTAGGGGGTGTTAAATTTGGCGCCCATTCCTTCTGGATTGGTGCTGCTTCTACGGCTGCAGCCATGGGCTACCCGGGCCCGGCAATTCAGCAGGTCGGTTGCTGGCAGTCTTCGGCATACTGCTCTTATGTGTGCCCCTTGTGCATCATATTAATCACATGGTCCGGGTCCCGTGTTGTTATATTTGCCATTTGGGCTTGTGTTTACTCGTTCTAACTGCTCGTTCTTCTAGGTGCTGTGGCTCAGCAGGAGAGATGGAGGATTCTCATTTGCAGGCACAGCATGGTGTTTTGGGCAGCCGATAAAGGCTGGTGGACACCAACTGGGTCACAGTTGGGGCTCAGTGAGTGGGGTGTGGTTGAGTGGCAGGGGCGCTGGGGCCTTCAGTGGTGCGGGCTCCTGCCGTTATTGTTCTAGGGGAGGAAGAGTCCTCCGCCTCACATGGTTGTTATTAACCTCGGTGGAAAAAATTGGGGCCTCCAACACTCTATGTCATACAGTGGCCAAAAAAAATTATTTATCTATATCTATCTATCTATCTATCTATCTATCTATCTATCTATCTATCTATCTATCTATCTATCTATCTATCTATCTATCTATCTATCTATCTATCTATCTATCTATCTACATATACACACTGTGGCTAATAGCCACTGATGGACCTCTGCTCCATATTTTTATGCAATCCCCTCTTGAAGTTGGCTATGCTTGTAGCTGCCACCATCTCCTGTGGCAGTGAATTCCACACGTTAATCATCCTTTGGGTGAAGAAGTACTTCCTTTTATCCGTTTTAACCTGACTGCTCAGCAATTTCATCGAATGCCCACGAGTTCTTGTATTGTGAGAAAGGGAGAAAAGGACTTCTTTTTCTACTTTCTCCATCCCATGCATTATCTTGTAAACCTCTATCATGTCACCCCGCAGGCGACGTTTCTCCAAGCTAAAGACCCCCAAGCGTTTTAACCATTCTTCATAGGGAAAGTGTTCCAACCCTTTAATCATTCTAGTTGCCCCTTTCTGGACTTTCTCCAATGCTATAATATCCTTTTGAGGTGCGGTGACCAGAACTGCACACAGTACTCCAAATGAGACCGCACCATCAATTTATACAGGGGCATTATGATACTGGCTGATTTGTTATCAGTTCCCTTCCTAATAATTCCCAGCATGACGTTGGCCTTTTTTATTGCAATCACACACTGTCTTGACATTTTCAGAGAGTTATCTACCACAACCCCAAGATCTCTCTCTTGGTCAGTCTCTGCCAGTTCACACCCCATCACCTTGTATTTGTAGCTGGGATTCTTGGCCCCAATGTGCATTACTTTGCACTTGGCCACATTGAACTGCATCTGCCACGTTGACGCCCACTCACCCAGCCTCAACAGATCCCTTTGGAGTTCCTCACAATCCTTTCTGGTTCTCACCACCCTAAAAAATTTAGTGTCATCTGCAAACTTGGCCACTTCACTGCTCACTCCCAAATCCAAATCATTTATGAACAAGTTAAAGAGCATGGGACCCAGTACCGAGCCCTGCGGCACCCCACTGCTTACCGTCCTCCACTGCGAAGACACTCTCTGCTTCTTATTAATCAGCCAGTTTTTGATCCACAAGAGAACCTGTCCTTTTACTCCATGACTCTCGAGCTTTCTAAGGAGCCTTTGATGAGGAACTTTATCAAAAGCTTTCTGGAAGTCAAGGTAAACAACATCTATTGGGTCTTCTTTGTCCACATGTTTGCTCAAAGAAATGTAACAGGTTAGTGAGGCAAGATCTTCCCTTACAGAACCCATGCTGAGTCTTCCTCAATAACCCGTGTTCATCAATGTGCCTACTCATTCTGTCCTTGATAATGGTTTCTACCAACTTTCCAGGTATTGAAGTCAGACTGACTGGCCTGTAATTTCCCGGATCTCCTCTGGAACCCTTTTTAAAGATGGGGGTGACATTTGCTACCTTCCAGTCCTCAGGAACAGAGGCAGATTTCAATGAAAGATTACAGATTTTTGTCAGAAGATCCACAAGTTCACCTTTGAGTTCTTTCAGAACTCTTGGATGTATGCCATCCGGACCTGATGAATTATTAGTTTTTAATTCGTCTATCAGTTGTAGAACCTCCTCTTTTGTCACCTCAATCTGACTCAGGTCTTTAAACACCCCTTCCAAAATTAGTGGTTCTGGAGTGGGCAAACGCTTCTCATCTTCCACAGTGAAGACAAAGGCAAAAAATGCATTCAGCTTCTCAGCCATTTCCCTATCCTCCTTCAGTAATCCTTTGACCCCCTTGGTCATCCAAGGGCCCCACTGCCTCCCTGGCTGGTTTCCTGCTTCTAATATATTTGAAGAAATTTTTATTGTTGGTCTTTATGTTTTTTGCAATATGCTCCTCATAGTCCCTTTTTGCCTGCCTGATCACAGTCTTGCATTTGATTTGCCACTGCCTGTGTTCCCTTTTATTAATCTCATTTGGACTGGTTTTCCACTGCTTAAAGGAGTCCTTCTTACCTTTTACAGCTTCCATTACTTTGTTTGTTAACCATGCAGGCCTTTTCTTATACCTGTTTGTGCCTTTCCTAACTTGTGGTATATATTTTATCTGAGCTTCTAGGATTGTAGTTTTAAGTAGCCTCCAAGCTTCCCCAAGGGTTTACCCTTGGCTTGTCCTGTTGGTTTAGTTAGCCCCATGCCGGTTAATGGTTAATAAAGTGGCCCTGTTTGTTACCCAAAATTCTGTGTATGCCTCGTTATTCCGATGGGGGGGGGGATAAAACTCCTTGAAGCAGAGCACAATCTAAAAGCATCAGCCAGACTAGCACCAGACAATTCCATCACTAAACTGGCCTTATTGTCAAAAAGGGTTTCCTCATAGCCCACTGGTACCTTCTCACTCGAACCCATTATTCCAAATCCTATCCCCCACTAACAAATAGCACCCTACCTTCCTCTAAATGACAGCCCTTCAAATACTTAAAAGAGTAATCATATCCTACAGACTCCAGCATTAGGCTGTAGTCCAGGGCTGTTTCCTTCTCCAGGGTTCCTTAGAAGGGCTTGCCTTGGTGGAATACCTCAGAAGAGAGCAAGAGGTGTTACATCACCATGTTCCCTCTTCTGCTCCTTTCACTAACCTCTCTTTCACTGCCTCTCCTGCTCCTGTCAGCAATCTCTTTCTCATTGACCCACCCCTTTAGATGTCTTTGGATGTGGGAATTGGAGCCAGTGAGTATGTTTCTTATGAGCACTGTACACTAGGCACTAACCTCTCTTTCACTGCCTCTTCTGCTCCTGTCAGTAATCTGTCTCTCATTGACCCACCCTTTTTTATTGCAAGCTTCCCTGGACAGTCTTAGCTCATTCTGATCTTGCCCCTTCCTAAAAACCACTGTTCTTTGGCAATTCACCCTTCCTTCCATTTCCTAAACATAATCTTTTTTTTTCTTCAATTCATTGTAGAGCTCTGTTCATCCACGTTGAGTTCTTGGTTCTCCTACCATGTTTCCTTCTTGTTGGAATAGCAATAGCTTGAGCCTGAAACAACTCATGTTTAAAAAGAAACCACTCTTCATTTGCCCATTTCCTTTCCAACATTCTTCCCTATGGAATCCTTCCCATCATCTCTCTAAATTTATTGAAATCTGCTGTACTCAAATCCAACATATGTATTGGACTAAAGAAAACACTGTTAATACTCCATAAAAAGAGAATTTTAATGACATGTGATCACTCTTTCTTAATGTGCCCACCACCCTCACCTTATCTACCAGCTCTTCCCTATTAGTTAAAATTGAATATGAAAGAGCTGAACCCTAGTCACCTTTTCTGCTTTTTGAAAGGCATATGAATCAAGAAATTTAATGACCTTGGGCTCTTTCAAGAGTAAGTCTCCCAATATATATCAGAGAAATTAAAATCACCCATAGCCACTAGTTGATATTCCTCAAACACATTGACCAGTTGTCCCAAGTGGACAACATCTTCCTTTTCTCCCTGATTGGGCAGTCTGTAATAAAATGCCATTGGTCCATCCATTCTTTTTTCTCACTCTGGCAATTTCCACAGGATCATCCAATATTTCCTGACAACCATAACCTTTCCTAATGTATAAAGCTCTACCTCCTCCTCTAAGACTCTTGCAGTTCTTTTAAAATAACTCATATCCCTCCACTACCACACTCCAGTCATGAGACTCATCCCACCAAGTCTTTGTAATGCCTATTAAATCATACCTCTCTATCCAGATTAGAAATTCAAGATCCTTCTTGTTCCCCATACTTTGTGCATTAATATATACAGTAAACACTACAAGCCTTGTGTCCCTGGGCCTGACTTCCCCATATCTCATTGCTTTGGACTCTCCATCCACTTCCCAAATGCCTTCCTATTATCAAATCCCATCTAAGTTCAAAGCTACCCAACAAATGTCTCCACGCCCTCCAACATAAATTCAAAATGCTTCTAATGAATCCAGCCAAACGCCAACCAAACACATTTTTATCTACCTTATAAAATAGATTCCATCACCTGCAAGTAAACTATCCTCAAGGAATTCTGATTTATGATCACCCAAACCAAACCCTCCAGAACCACCACATCAACCACTGATTTACCTCCAAACTCCTCTGCTCCCTTCATCTTCCTATTCCATTAACAGGGAGGACTGAGAAAAATACCACCTGAACTCCCATATCATTTAGCTGTCTTCCTAAAACCTTATAAACCATTTTAGCATGCTCAGTGGAGTTACTGGTCACAATATTTGTTCTCACATGAATCATAATAAGGGGAAAGAAAAGGTCCCCTGTGCAAGCACCAGTCGTTTCTGACTCTGGGGTGACGTAGCTTTCACAACATTTTGATGGTAGACTTTTTACAGGGTGGTTTGCCATTGCCTTTCCCAGTCATCTACGCTTTCCCCCCAGCAAGCTGGGTACTCATTTTACTGACCTCAAAAGGATGGAAGGCTGAGTCAACCTGAGCCGGCTACTTGAAACCAGCTTCCGTTGGGATCGAACTCAGGTTGTGAGCAGAGGGTTCCGACTGCAGTACTGCAGCTTTACCACTCTGTGCCATGGCGCTCTTCATAATGGGGGGGTGGTGGTGGTGATAATCAAGTTCTAGTTCCTGTTCTTTGAACCAAGGCACACATGTAGAGCCAAATTTTGTGGAATACTGATGTTTTTTCATGAGATCCCTGAATATGTTATTTGGCTCTGAAAAACAGTTACAAGGAACCCAGTTTTGATCAGGCAATCTTTTATGGGTTGCACCAAGAGGGAGCTACAACAGCTTCAGCCGGTACAGTGGCAAGGGGAGATGATGACATCTCCTACCATGCCACAGCTAAAGGTAGAATGGGGTCATCAGTGCAATAAGGAGTGTTGTCAGCCCAGAGTACAGTGTCTTTGGATGTGGGAGTTGGAGCCAGTGAGTATGTTTCTTATGAGCACTGTACACTAGGCACTGATGCTGAGGAAGCACATGGGAATCCTTTAGCATCAGAATGGTCATGAGGTCATGAGGAAGAATGAAGCCCCTACCAATATGGTACCAATATCCATGACTGTTGCATCTGGCACAGCTGTTTGAAGGCCTTGGGGATGATTCTTTAGACAGGGTCTTATTCCTAATACCCCAGGTTGCTTACAGATCTGCTGGCAAAGTTACGAGTAGGAAATCAATCAGTGCCTTTGAAGCACTGCCTTTATGTTGCCCGCATTGCTTTTGGGGGACCACTTGTTGCCTCCAACCAAGCTGAAAATATTGCATGGGGAATATGTAGGTATGTTTTCCCTGCTATGGGAACCAGAGGTGAAAGAGGAGGGGAAAGAGGATAAGGAAATTGGGGGATATCATGGAGAAAAGGGCAGTAGAACATGGAAGAGTTGATTGCTGGATTACAATATTTACTTGGTGGTTATAGTGCAGGTGCTGCCTAAAAAGACATTGACATTAAAAAAATACTTGGGGACTTTCCCATTCCCTAAAAATAAATAAATAAAAATCAGCAGTATGATTCCTCTGAATACAGTCTTCATTCCCTCCTCTTCTTTTTTGCATTCAAATGATTCCACAGCAGCTGCATGTCCACTAAAATGAAAATGAACTCACACACATTCACTCACAAAGCAGTCAAAATAAACAGTTTCCATGCCCACACTTCTGTGATATAAATCAGGGGTGGCCAATGGTAGCTCTCCAGATGTTTTTTTGCCTACAACTCCCATCAGCCCCAGCCAACATGGCCAATGGCTGGGGCTGATGGGAGTTGTAGGCAAAAACATCTGGAGAGCTACTGTTGGTCTCCTATGATATAAATAGCTTTACTGACCAGATTTGTTGAATGTAACAATCTGCTGCATTTCAACCAGCTAAGGAGAGAGAGGTCTAGGGGTAGAGTTTTCCTCTATCCCATACTCAGGTTCTAGTTAACTCTTTACTGCCCCTTTTACTACACTGCTTCTGAGAGGAATGCAAAATGAACAGAGGGATTGGGCTCTCTAGCTTCCTCTCTCTCTCACACACACACACACTCACACACACACTTGGCTCTTCCTGCTCAGCCCCCTACCCCCACAGCTTTAGTCTTATAAGAACATAAGAGAAGCCATGTTGGATCAGGCCAACGGCCCATCCAGTCCAACACTCTATGTCATACAGTGGCCAAAAAAATTATTTATCTATATCTATATATTTATATCTATCTATCTATCTATCTATCTATCTATCTATCTATCTATCTATCTATCTATCTATCTATCTATCTATCTATCTATCTATCTATCATCTATCATCTATCTATCTATCTATATACATATACACACTGTGGCTAATAGCCACTGATGGACCTCTGCTCCATATTTTTATGCAATCCCCTCTTGAAGCTGGCTATGCTTGTAGCCGCCACCACCTCCTGTGGCAGTGAATTCCACATGTTAATCACCCTTTGGGTGAAGAAGTACTTCCTTTTATCCGTTTTAACCTGACTGCTCAGCAATTTCATCGAATGCCCACGAGTTCTTGTATTGTGAGAAAGGGAGAAAAGGACTTCTTTCTCTACTTTCTCCATCCTATGCATTATCTTGTAAACCTCTATCATGTCACCCCACAGTCGACGTTTCTCCAAGCTAAAGAGTCCCAAGCGTTTCAACCTTTCTTCATAGGTTTCAACCTTTCTTCATAGTCTTGCTGAGATTTAAAGGCCCACACACCCCTTCCAAAACAGAAGCATTTACAAACTTCTGAAACTGCCAGACCTGAGACTAGCAAGCCTACAGTGTAATGTGCTATGTTAGTGGAAGTTCCCATGGAGCTAGTTGAGGGAATTAGGTGTGACATAGGTGGAAGATAAGCCTTAACGCTCAACTCACTATTTATCCAATTTAGTTATAGGAATTGTTACAGAGGTGGAAGCATGTAGGTTGTCCAAGAAGATGCTGAAGTGTAAGGTGTTGTTACAGGAGCTGTGTATGAAGAAAATTCACTTTACAGGACATGCAGATGATTCTGAGGTATTTAAATTTTGTATGTAGGGTTATGGCACCAGGTAGTGCCTTTCTCAGACAGATGGTAGATGCAACTAAGGAAGTACAAAAAGCCAACCATTTGATTAGGATATATGGTTCAGCCAGGGAGATGCACACATTTAGTTCGCTTTTTGGACAGAGTTTAATGAGAGGGCAGCAGCAATTTCAGATCCAGTCCAATGTAACAGGATGCCATCAATTTGGATTCTATTTCCAGGGTTACTGGTGTGCTCAGAAATGGACAGATGGCTGGAAGCAAGAAAGTATTTTGATGGATCTGACATTTCTGGAATTATTTTCTATTGTGATAGCACTGAATATTTGTGGAGAATTGTTTAGAGATTCAGCAATTTTATTTTAGTGCAACAACCAGGCTGTGGTGTAAGTGGTTAACAGACAGGTCCCTTTTGCCAGAAAAGGCATGGGACAGCAGTGGTCAGGACTGGAAATGTTCCATGGGAGGCAGTTAGCTACTTAGACAAGCAGGTATTTACTGTGTGCTGCTGACCCCTTCACCCACCATCCCATGGAATATCACAGAATTAGCCAGTTGCTTTCAAAGGGCCAAGCAGGGATCTTTTATGTTCCCACAGATTGGCTGGTGGAGAAAAAACTTTTTTTATTTGTTCTGTGATGTCACTAAAAGGGGACTTTAAAAATAATTAGGTCTGGTTTTTCACTGTTTAGGCTGCAACTACTTGGCAGGGAAGGACAGATTGCTCATAATAGGTAGGAGTGATCAGCAAGCACTCTGATATACCAGGTGTGATGGAGGGTGTATCAGGAACAGCACATCATTGGTCTTGTGACATGGTGGAGTTTGTGAAGGAACTTCTTTGGTACTCAGCAACATCTTCCCAAATTTGGTAATGCCCTTGCAGCATATCAGGGGAAGGGGCTAGGGTTGGACACCTCTTAACACATTATAAGCCGCTCAAACGTAAATCGGCAAAAAGCAGTTTGGCGTTTGCGCGGCTTTTGCGACTGGAGTTTCCGGCGCAAAAGGCTGCTCCGCGGCATTTAGTGTGAAATCCGCGCAGATCCTGCGCGGTGAAGAGGGGGGTCGCGCCGGCTGGAGGTGAGTGCGAAAACAACCTATGTGTAGGTGCAAGTGATGATAACCTGGCTCCTTCCCAGCTGAGCCGCCAATGGTGGCTAAGAATGGGGGCCAAATATGCCACCCCAGAAGGAGTGGGAGGCTATCAGCCTTCCCGCACACCCAGGGATTGGCATGGGGGTGGAGTGCTGGGGCTATATTAAGTCCAGTCCCGCCCCAAACCATGCAATGTTTTTTGCTCTTGGCCCACCTACCCGCCCTGCAGTAGTACAGGCTTCAGCTGGTTGCCTTGTTGTTGGGGCCAAGTAGGAATTTTTCCACCCTCAAACCAATTGGTCGGATTGGGGTGTGTGTTTTTTTTCCGTCTACCTTGTACTGTTTGACAGTGGATTAGGGCAATTGGAATGGTAGGTAATTTAATTTGGTTACTTGGCAGGATGGAATTATGGAGTTTAGGTTTGAAAAGGTGAGTACCTGTGGCTTAGCCCCAGTTTGGGGGCAAGTGGTCAGCCAGCCCTGCTGGGAGAGTAGATCACATAGCTCCCCGCTGTGATGGCTCTTTCAGGATGATCAAGGCCTCGACAGGGGAGGGACTTGCTTGACCTGGCTGGCTTGGTATTGGCCATACTCAGGATGGTTCACACTGGGGGCAGGATGGCTTGCCCGCCCAGGACAATATAGAGTCTGGGGTGACACTTCGGCTTGTCCTGCTTATTAGATGCCCTTTGCCATTTAATTATGTTAAAAGTGGCCCGATTAGTTACCCAAACCTTGTGTGTGCCTCTTCATTCCGACCGAGGTGGGGGGGAAACAAGACTGGCAGAAGATGCTGGCTGAATTTGGAGTCAGAGTGGATCTGCCCTGGCAACAAAGGCAGCAGTAGTGAGGCTCCCTAGCACAGCCTACCCTTAAAATATGTTAGCATATTTTAATGCATTATGATGTAGACCATCCATTTAAATAAATTAGTTAAACTCATGCTATTGTCTCATGTCCTTATTTGGGAATGCCTCAGCAAACTGTGTAAACATACAGTACATAGGAACTTTCCAAGGATTCACTTCTGTGATACCATGGTATATTCATAACTGCTGATGATAAATGTAGCAGAATTCTGAGACATCTGAAGATTCTGGGAGAGAAAAGAAAGTTCAGTTTGGACATACAAACCTCCTTTAGAATGGATGTGGTGTTAGACAGAAAGTGGAGGAGCCAAATATCTGATAAGTTCTGAGATAGTAGAGCAAGGGCAGGGGAACTCAATGAGGGCAACGAGGTGAATCAAATAGATAAGGTAGAAATAGATAGAAAGAAAGGACTATCAAGGAAACAGATCCCAAGGTAAATCAGAGGGAGTAGTCAATGGACTGAGAGAAAGATGAAGGCAATGGGAAGCTAAAGAAAGCAAGGACTGAGGAGTATCTGACATCATCAAACAATCCAGTAGCAAAAAGTAATGTGTACTATTGACAGGCAGATAATGTATAGAGTAGACTTCTATCAGTGTCAAAGAATCTGGACTAGGAAAACTAAACTAGAAAACTAGGAGGAAGAATGTGGATAGTGGTAATTCTCTATCTTGTAGTGAGTCATCTGTTTTCTGCATAGGAGCTAATGTGAAGCAAATCCTATTGATTTCTGGAGCACTTTTGGTTTCATGTAATATTTTGGAGATCAAGGTGGAAAGGATGCTTAATTAAATTTCAGTACACTAAGTGAAGTACCCTTTGAAAGGGCACTGGAAAGTCTGGCAGTAGAACAAAGTGAAAGTGAAAAGGGAGGAAGAGAGAGAGAAGAAAAACAATTACGGTATTTGTAGAACATAAATGTAGATGTCAAACATAAAGACTAGAATTTTAAAAATCTTTCAGATTACACTGATTTTCCTTTTCTATGCCAAAAATAACTCTAATCAAACTCTTGAAAGAGTCTCCCTGCCTTTTAAGAAACTAGACAGGTGGTAAACCCATCTATTATTACAAGACAGTGAACTGTAAGCATCCAGCAAGGCACTCCATCACCAATGCTGCAAATCGAATGCTGGGGGGATGTTTGCTTTATTCTCTTGGATTTAAAATTGATTGAAATGCATATACAAATGGGATGCCTATCAAAAAGGAACCAGTGACATGTTGATGGCTTATCTTTTCATGCTGACCTAAAGCTTTTTGTTGCTATTGTTTGCAGGAAAGTGACAGCAGGGATGTGCCTGAAGCCACAAAACAAGTGGAATGATTGCATCCGATTGCAAATATTTATTGTACACTAAAACTTCAGAATGCTATCTTTCAGGAGTGCTGTCTAGTCATAAATATCCAGTGTTCCCAGCTGTGAAAAGTCTTGATATTGTGCCTTTCAAGGCTTTGTACCTATATCCCAAATCACACACAGGCTTTTGTCATCCTTGCAAATTATTAGTTGTGCCAGTTCTACTTAGCAACCCCTGAAGCTTTCCTTCTCACCATATCTCTGCCTGAATTCGTGGCAGATGAATTCACATTTCACTAGTTTAAAAAGTTATGCTTACACTTTCTTTTGTTTCTGACTCGGGTTGAGGATAGTCTTTTCTTTCTTCACATTTTCTTACATTAATGCTGCCATGTGAGAAGCACTTAGGATTTTCCAATTTATCTGAATAATGTATGGGGGGATGTCACCTATTGTCCCATCAAAATGAGATCAGCAAAGACTGCATTATACTAGACTGTTAGAGATGCCCCAAGCAGAGTTACCTATGTCTAAGTAAAAGCTTGTACCTCTGCTTAGGATGACATGGTAGATCACTCACCTATTACCACTTTTCTCATGCAACTAATTGAGCAGCCTACCATGGCATTCAGATGGCACTGAATTCTGTTTTTGTGTTCAATACTGTTTTTATTTCAGCAGGTTTCCAGTGTTTTATTCCTTGGATTTACCAGTAATGTCTTGCTTTCCTTGGCAAACTACATAGCTGAATCTATGTTTCTGTACAATTATGGTGGAACCATCCTCTACTGCAAGGAACCCTTTTGTCAGTCTGGGGAAACCTGCACTGGAAGAGAAATGTGTTGCACTGTCAATAGGTTGTATGTATGTATGTATGTATGCGTAACCCATGCAGTTTTGTAGTTGTTAGCAACATACAGGGATCAGGCATGTCTGCTTTTGCCAATAGGTGGTATGGCAATTAATCCCCCTTCCCCTCCTTCTATAATCAGTTAATGGAACATGCTCAGTGTTTGTAGCTTCCCCTAAAGTGGGCTGCTTGTTCCGAGCAGCCTAGCAGTTCAGCCTGGCCCAGGAACAGTCAACAGCACCAGAAAATTGGGGAAAGGCCTGCACAGATCTTGCTGTTTCAAGGACTGCTTTGAATCACTGCAGGTAATTGTGGGATTCAAGATCCAAGTGAGAAGAGCTGCAGTCTCCCAAGCAAGGCTGGACTGCCTGCTAGGCAATTTAGGCCATTGCCTAGAGTGCTGACATTCCAGGGGTGAAGAATTGCCCCCCTCTGAGGCTCCCAATGCTCTCTGCCCCCCTAACCGTGCACCCTTCAGGGGCCTGCCACAGCCAGCACTGTTGGGGAGGTGGCTCATGTGCATGTATGTGTGTTTAAGCCAAGGGGAGGGGGGAAGGCTGTGGGTGGCCACCTCCCCTTGGCAGTGCAGTCTTGGCACCCTTCAGGGGGCTGCCAAGGCCAGACTGTCAGGGGGAGGCAGGGGTGCCCACAGGACTGTCAGGCACACGTGCAAAGGGAGATCAAGAAAGACAGCAATGTCAAGAGGCACTCCACCACCAGCCCTGCTGCCCACCTGGATGTCGTGTCTCCAGCCGCCCATAGTTGGGCATGTGAGCGCTTGCTGGCTTCTTGACCAGAAAGAAACATGGCATGGTGAGTGCGGCTCCTCAGCCAGGTGGGCCCATAAAGCCACCTCCTTATTAGCATAGGCCAGCCCCAGCCAACTACCCCAGGCCCAGCCAGGGAGACAGCCTTGGCTTGCCTTGCCCACCTCCCACCTGCTCAGCACCCAGGGGATGGCACCACTGGCTCAGGGCTCCAGAGCACTGACTGCCAGCATGACACCGGTTTCTCTGATCCAGCCAGGATTAGTGCAAAGTCATCAATATTTGCCAGGAAAATCCTACATTATTAAGGGCATTAGAGGACCTGCATTTGAGGTGACCCTGGCAGAGGTTCCTATAAAATATAGAGAATTCCAAGGCAGGTGGATAATGGGAGTTCTCAATGACATTGGAATATCGCTTTTGGTGGGGAATGATTTAGTTTTGGAGATAAAACAGCAGTAAGCTATCTCCAGTTTTGGAGATAAAACAGCAGTAAGCTATCTTGTTACAAGAAGCAGACCAGAACAACCAGCTGATGAGTCTGAGCAGCAACCAGAGGAAGAGGAAACATTGTTGTAGAACATACAGGCAGCAGAGTTTCTCAGTGAGCAGCAGCATGATGACAGCTTACGAGAACTGTGGCAGAGAGTGTCAAGTCGGCTGAATTCAATAACGAGACTTTGGTTGAAACAAAGTTACTAGTTTATTGGAGACAGAACTATAGACCATGATAGAGATTGAAGGACTGGGGTACATAGACATTAACCAAGCATTTAAGGTATAGATCAAAAGGATTCCTGAGGGAGGGGCATTCTATGCAGTGTATATTCACATCAGGATGTTACTACTTTGTTCCCAAGCTGAGGCCTTGGCACCTTCACACTCCCACAGACACCCGGCCTGAGAAGGCTCTACTATCTTGTTCCCATATCACCATTTCAAAGCAGGCTACACAACAAAGGGACGGTGAGGGGGTGAGGAAAGTTAGCTAGCAGCATTCGGTGTTCAGTGTGATTTACCCAGAACCCTTTACTTCTGAACCAATGTTAGGATGCAGCTTGACCAAAATACAGCAGACTTGACATACTGCCCCCCTTAAGCTCCCTCCGTGGCGTGGGCCCGGGGAAGGAGCTGTTCCCGTTTACAGTCCAGGGCTTCTAGGGCCAGTAGGCTCCGGCATCCCCCTTGGAGGGGGAGGGCTGCTGGTGCTTGAGGGTGCCAACTGGACGGTTCCGGACTTCGGCGGAGCAGGCTGCAATGAAACACAGGGTGGACTTTACCAAGTGCAGGAGGCAAATCTAACTCTACCGTCACTGGGTTAATCACTCGCTTGATCTTAAATGGACCCAGGAACTTAAAAGCCAGCTTCTTTGAAGGTTGGAAGAGGGGTAGGTTTTTCGTTGACAGAAATACTGAGTCCCCCACTTTTAAATCCCAAACTGGCACATGGGATTTGTCATACTGTCTCTTGTAAGCCTCCTTGGCCGCTTTCAAGTTCTCTTGGATGGCCAGCCAGCACTGGCTGGGTCCGTGCCACCATTGCTCAAAGGCTGAGGATGTCCCCGGGTCTCCCCCCCCCCCAAGCAGCATAGGGATTGGTTTGCCCTCATACCCAAAGACAGTTGAGAAGGGGGAGGCTTTGGTAGAGCTATGAGTGCTGTTGTTGTAAGCGTATTCTGCAAACGGGAGTAGGTCTACCCAGTCGGACTGGCGATGGCTCACGAAGCATCGTAAATATTGTTCCAGCACCCCGTTTACTCTCTCTGTCTGTCTGTCAGTCTGGGGGTGGTAGGCTGAACTCAACCCCTGCCCCATCCCTAATAATTTACAGAACTCCCGCCAGAAGGTGGCAATGAATTGAGGCCCGCGGTCGCTAATGACTTTGTTGGGGATTGAGTGGTGTTTTGCCACGTGATCAAAGAACAAAGCCGCCAGTTTCCTCGTGGTGGGTAGCTGTGTGCAAGGGATGAAATGGGCTTGCTTTGAAAACGTGTCCACCACCACCAGGATCACTGTTTTCCCCCTTGAAGAGGGGAGCTCTACTATGAAATCCATGGACAATTGCCCAAGGGCGTTTGGCCATCTCCAGTGGCTGTAATAGCCCGGGAGGCTTCCCCCCCCTCTTTTTCGCCATTATGCACACCGGGCAGCCTGTCACGAATTCCGACACGTCCCTTCTAAGGGACGGCCACCAGAACTGCCAATTCACTAAGTGCAAGGTTTTTACATAGCCAAAATGCCCCGCCAGTTTGGATGAATGGCAGAGTTGCAGGATCTCTCTCCTTAGGGGCATCGGGATGTAAAGTTTCTCTCCTTTGTACCACAACCCATCTTTCCCCTTCTGCACCCCCTCAGGCCGCCCTCCTCCCTCCCTTTTGGTCTCTAAGGCGATGCGATCGCAACTGATCCCTTCCAGCTCCCTTTTTTTCTGCGAGCGGGTAGTGACCATAGCCACCACTTGCGTGGGGGATATTAGCGAGTCAATCACCTCCTCCCTTTGGCTCTCGTGCTGCGGGAGTCTGGACAGAGCGTCTGCCAGGAAATTCCGGGTCCCCGGGATGTGTCTTAGGGTGAAATCAAACTTGGAAAAGAATCCCGCCCACCTGATTTGCTTCTCGCTCAGTTTCCTTTTCCCTGTGAGTGCCTCGAGGTTTTTGTGATCTGTCCATACCTCAAATGGCACCTTAGCTCCCTCTAGCCACGACTTCCAGGTTTTTAACGCAAACATGACTGCGAATGCCTCCTTGTCCCACACTGACCAGTTTAGTTTTTCGTCTGAGAACTTCCGCGAAATATAGGCACAGGGTCGTAGTTTCCCCTCCCCATCTCTCTGCATGAGAATGGCTCCTACGGCAACGTCAGAAACGTCGCATTGCACCATGAAGGCCTTTTGCTCGTCGGGGTGACTTAGGACTGGCTCGCTCGTGAAAAGTTGCTTGAGCCAGTCGAATGCGGAATGGCAGTGGGGCGTCCAGTTTAGCCTGGCCCCGGGTCGTTTTGTGTCCTCGTTTCTCCCCTTCATCTTTAAGAGCTCAGTCAGGGGCAGGGCGATCTGGGCAAACCCCTCTATGAACCCCCTGTAAAAATTTGCGAACCCGAGAAATTATTGGAGCTGTCTACGTGTCCTCGGGGGGGCCCATTCTAGTACTGCCTGCACCTTGGCGGGATCCATGGCTAACCCCTCGCTGGACACTCGGAACCCGAGGTAGTCTAATTCGGTGTGGTGGAACTCGCATTTTGACAACTTTGCATACAACTGGTGTTCTAGCTGAAACTAGATCAGCTCTATGGCACAGTCAGTGTTCTGGTGGGGGGGTAGCTGATTGGCCTCCCACTCGCTAAACACTTCCATCAGGTCGCGGTAGGTGCTCGGGACGTGGTGCACCTCCTCTACCAGGACGCACGCCCTCTCTTTGGCGGTGGGAGCCTGCGGCCCCCACACCGAGTTCCACAGGTGGTTGCTGCAGTCTGGGTCGGGGAACCTAATGGTCTGCGCTCTCCAGCGAATGAGGGGCTCGTGTTTCTCTAACCACCCCACTCCCAACACTACCGGGTACGCGCATGCCGGGGCAATGACAAAAACCTCTTGGTCCCAATGGCCCTCGATCCCCAGGGGGCATGGTTCCGTTTCTTGCATACAGGGCCCCACCCCCCCATCACTGACTCGTCCATCTGCTCAAACAGCACAAGATGGGGCAGCTGCGAGCGCTCCAGTCCTAGGGCCTCCACCACTTTGGGGGAAATAGAAGAACTATGTACCCTGAAATACCTCAGAGCATTGCTGGAGGGTCTAGCCGACATATTGTATAGCAAATGTTATTCCTACAAGATACAAACTAGCCTCTTTATATACATCCCATCCCCCAGTTAAAGTCTATGTTGTAAATAAAGAACTATAGTTTGCTGTTATGTTCTCTGGTGCCTGTGTGATTGGTAAAGACTTCAAATCTGCAGTGGTCCCCTGCTCATCTACCGTATCAGACCCCCGAAGAGACTAACTTATATTGAGCTGCCCTCGCTGAGACAGGAGGCGATAGGCTGGCGTCGCCATAGCAGAGCTCCCACCCCTCAGTTCATTCACTAGTTGAGCTTGCCAGGCTTAATGTTTACTTATTTACCTTATCAATAGTCTGCATTTCTCTAGTGATCTACCCCTACTGGGAGAGGCTGGAGGATATTCAGGGAGGTGGCTGAATAAAGCCTGCCCCACCTCCTGACTGCTTGTATTCCAAGGAGGTCTTCATCTAAGTACTAAGCACAATTGACCCTGCTTAGCTTCCAAGATCTCACAAGATCAGGTCAGGAGCAATTTCAAGTTTTGTGCTTTTCATTTTCCCCACAATGTATCTGTTTTTGAAAACTGGTTATCAGTTGTTGGTGGGCGGGGAGGGGAGTTCCAAGTAGTTAGCCTTGCCTAGGGTGCAAAGTCTGGATCCTAAGTAAAGCCTGAAAATCTCTTCTGCTGTTCCAGTATCTGCGAGTTTTAACCTGGCCTTACAATATATGTGTTATTTATGTGTTTAGTCTGTGCATCTTTGTGGATGCTGAAGATACCTGTAACCAGTAATATTCTAAAGCAGTGTTTCCCATTTGCAGGGTCATGACCTGGTACCGGGCCATGGAAGCCTCACTACCGGGTCACAATAAAAGCCAAAGCTAGCCCCGCCCCCAGCAAAGCATGACCTCTGCTCTGCTTCCTTCCCCCATTTCTCTGTTGTGCAGATAAAAGCTAGCCTTGAAATCTGACACAGGCTGCAAAGCCTGAGCTCCATTTGGCTTCCTTCCTTCCCCTGTCTCTCTGTTCTGCAGAGAAAAGCTAGCCTTGAAGACTGACACATGCTGCAAAGTCTGAGCTCTGTTTGACTTCCTTCCTTCCCCTGTCTCTGTGTTCGGAATAAACAATTTTTATTAGTAACATATGGTAGCAAAACTATATCTACAACTTATAAAAACTTAAAGTAAAAGAAAAACTTTCTACCCCATATCTTACTTTCCCCCCACCCCTCCCCCCGTTACTTGACCCCCACCAGTGTTATTTACTTAAAGGAAACGAATATTAAAGGTACCCTTAACTGTTAAGAAAAAACCAAAAGTTATATTCTTATTTTAAAAACCTTAATCATTATCAAAGATTGTCCAATGTCCTTTTATTTTCCACTCTTTTTCTACGTATCTTCTGAATTTCTTCCACTCCAACTTAAAAAGTTCCAAATCATAGCCTCTTAATTTTCTTGTTAATTTGTCCATTTCACTCTATGACATAACTTTTGTAATCCAATCCCATTTCTCTGGTATTTTTTCTTGCTTCCACAGCTGCGCATACAATGTCCTAGCAGCTGAGAGCAAGTACCATATTCAAGTTCTGTCTTCTTTTGGAAATTTTTCCATTTGTAATCCCAGCAGAAAAGTCTCTGCCACTTTATTGAATTCATATCCCAAAATCTTAGAAATCTCTTGCTGAATCATTTGCCAAAACATTTTAGCCCTTTCACAAGTCCACCACATATGGTAGAAAGAACCTTCATGCTTTTTACATTTCCAACACCTATCTGGCATCTTGTTGTTCATCTTTGCTAATTTTTTTGGAGTCATATACCATCTATACATCATCTTAAAACAGTTTTCTTTAATACTATGACATGTTGCGAGTTTCATAGAATTCTTCCACAAATATTCCCAAGATTCCATCTTTATTTCTTTATTTACATTAATTGCCCATTTTATCATTTGAGATTTCACTACTTCATCTTCTGTAGACCATTGTAAAAGTAATTTGTATACTTTTGAAATTAATTTCTCATTATCTCCAAGCAGAACTCTTTCCATTTCTGTTTGCTCCTTCCTTATTCCTTCAGTTTTGATATCATTCTCCACCAAACTTTTTATTTGTTGCATTTGAAACCAGTCATATTTGTAACTCAGTTCTTCTGCAGTTTTCAGTTCTATTTTTCCACTTTGTATTCTTAGTAGCTGATTGTAAGATAGCCATTTTTCTTTGGCTGTTTTAGCCGTTATCTTTATCACTTCAGCTGGCACTATCCACAAAGGTCTCCTCTCATCACCATATTTCTTATACTTTATCCATGCATTTAGTAGATTACTTCTTATATAATGGTGAGAGAAAAGGCCATCCATCTTCCTTTTTCCGTAATATAAGTATGCATGCCAGCCAAATTTTTTTCCATGGCCTTCCAACACTAAAAGTTTTTTATTTAACAACGTTATCCATTCTTTCATCCATACAACAAACTGCTTCATGATACAATTTCAAATCTGGTAATTGGAATCCACCTCTCTCGTTTGCATCTGTCAAGATTTTCATTTTAATCCTTGGTTTCTTCCCAGCCCACACAAATTCAGAAATTTTCCTTCGCCATTTATCGAACTGTTTAACATCTTTCACAATGGGAATAGTTTGAAACAGATACATAATCCTTGGTAGAATATTCATTTTTATTGCAGCTATTCTGCCCAGCAATGACAAATTGAGCTTGTTCCATTTTAGCACATCTTCCTCTATTCTACGCCATAACTTCTCATAATTATTCTTAAACAAATCACTATTTTTCATTGTTATCTCTACCCCCAGGTACTTTACCTTAGAGGTAACTTCACAGCCCGTTAGTCTTTGTAATTCTTGTTGTCTATTTATCTGCATATTCTTGCACAAAATTTTAGATTTTTCTTTATTTATATAAAGTCCCACCAACTCCCCAAACTCTTGTATTTTCATTAATAACAAAGGTGTAACTTGTATGGGGTTTTCATTTATAAACATTATGTCATCAGCAAATGCTCTGTACTTGTAGGCATATCCTTTTATTTGTAATCCTTCTAGATCTTTTACTTCTTGAATCTGCATCAATAAATTTTCAAGAGTCATTATGAACAACAATGGTGAAAGCGGGCAGCCTTGTCTAGTACCTTTGCTGATTTTCATTTCGTCTGTAAGATCTGCATTAACACACAGCCTTGCCCTTTGTTCAGAATATATTGCTTTTATCATTCTTATAAAGCTTTCTCCAAGCTCCATCTTATCCATTACTGCAAATATAAAGTCCCAGTTTAAATTGTCAAATGCTTTCTCTGCATCCGCAAAGAATAATGCAACTTCTTTTTCTGGATGTCTTTCATAATATTCTACAATATTTACAACAGTTCTAATATTGTCTCTTATTTGTCTTTTGGGAAGGAAACCAGCTTGATCTTCCTTTATAAAATTTATCAAATATTGTTTAAGTCGTTCTGCCAGAATTCTTGTAAATATTTTGTAATCATTATTCAAAAGCGAAATTGGTCTGTAGTTTTTCCACATTCGTGGCATCTCTATCTTCTTTAGGTATCAAGGAAATAACGGCTTCTTTCCATGTATTTGGTACATTCCCTTTTGTTCTTATTACATTCATCAACTTCTGCAATTTTGGTATTAATTCATCCTTAAAAGTTTTAAAATATTTAGCTGTATATCCATCTGGCCCGGGAGCTTTCTCATATTTCATCGCGTTGATTGCTGCTTCAATTTCTATTTTTTCAGTGGGGTCATTTAAGACTTTTCTCATATTTTCAGCTAGGGGCTCAATTTTTAATTTTTGTAGATATTCATCTACCTTCTCTCTCTTTACTTTAGCACCTTTAAACAGCTTGGCATAGTACTTAAAAAATTCTCTTTTTTTCCCTCTTGAGTAACTACTTCTTTTCCATCTATCTCTCTCTCTCTCTCTCGGCTTGGCTTCGCGAACGAAGATTTAAGAAGGGTGCAATAGTCCACGTTTGCTGCAGGCTCGCTGGTGGCTGACAAGACCAATGTGGGACAGGCAGGTCCGGCCACAGCGGCTGCAGGGAAAAGTCTGATTTAGGGTTGGTCCTGTAGCAGTGCGATTCTTCCTCAATCTCCTTTTGTCCTCAAGACCAGCTATGCGTGTGTTCTCAAAGGAAGAGACAGCCTGGTGGATGGTGTGCCTCCATGCTTTGCGATCTGAGGCTAGGTCAGACCACTGGTGATGGTTGATGTGACAGGTGCTAAGGGATTTCTTCAAGGAGTCCTTGTACCTCTTCTTTGGTGCCCCTCTATTTCGATGGCCGGTGGAGAGTTCGCCATACAGGGCAATCTTGGGAAGGCGGTGGTTTTCCATCCTAGAAATATGCCCTGCCCAGCGCAGCTGCGTCTTCAACAGCAGTGCCTCGATGCTGGTAACCTCTGCCCGCTTGAGGACTTCAGTGTTGGTCACAAAGTCACTCCAGTGGATGTTGAGGATGGTGCGAAGGCAGCGCTGATGAAAGCGCTCAAGGAGTCGCAGGTGATGACGGTATAAAACCCACGATTCGGAGCCATAGATGAGGGTTGTCATCACAACCGCTTTGTAAACATTGATCTTTGTGCCTTTTTTCAGATGCTTGTTGCTCCACACTCTTTTGTGCAGTCGGCCAAATGCACGGTTTGCCTTTGCCAGCCTGTTGTCAATCTCCTTGTCGATCTTGGCATCTGAGGAGATGATGCACCCCAGGTAGCTGAACTGCTGGACTGTCTTCAGAACTGATTCACCCACAGTGATGCAGGGAGGGTGATAATCTTCCTGGGGTGCAGGCTGGTGGAGAACTTCTGTCTTCTTCAGACTAACTTCTAGGCCGAATAGCTTGGCAGCCTCTGCAAAGCAGGACGTCATATGCTGCAGAGCTGATACCGAGTGGGAGACGAGTGCAGCATCATCAGCAAACAGTAGCTCTCGGATGAGTTTTTCCATTGTCTTGGAGTGTGCCTTTAGTCGCCTCAGGTTGAACAGGCTGCCATCGGTGCGATAGCGGATGTAGACACCATCGTCCTCATCTAGATCTACTGCGGCTCTTTGAAGCATCATGCTAAAGAAGATCGTAAAGAGAGTTGGCGCGAGAACGCAGCCTTGCTTTACACCTGTGCCTATTGGGAAGGGCTCCGAGAGGTCGTTGCAGTGTCTGACTTGGCCTCGCTGGTCTTCGTGTAGCTGGATGATCATGCTGAGGAACCTTGGGGGACATCCTAAACGTTCCAAGATTTGCCACAGGCCTTTCCTGCTAACGGTATCGAAAGCTTTGGTAAGGTCGACAAAAGTCACATACAGACCCTTGTTCTGTTCCCTGCATTTCTCTTGGAGCTGCCTGAGAACAAATACCATGTCGGTGGTGCTCCTGTTAGCTCTGAAGCCGCACTGGCTCTCTGGGAGGAGTTCTTCTGCAATGGTGGGCACCAGTCTGTTCAGGAGTATTCTGGCAAGGATTTTGCCTGCGATGGAGAGCAGGGTTATCCCCCGGTAGTTGGAGCAGTCTGACTTTTCCCCTTTGTTCTTGTATAGGGTGATGATGATTGCATCGCGAAAGTCCTGTGGTAATTTGCCTTGTTCCCAGCAGGTGACAAGTACTTTGTGAAGTGAGCTATGTAGTACTGTGCCCCCATGCTTCCAGATCTCTGGTGGAATTCCATCAACTCCTGCTGCCTTGCCACTTTTCAGTTGCTTGATGGCTTTAACAGTCTCTTCTAGGGTGGGGATCTCATCCAACTCTGTTTTCACCGGTTGAAGTGGGGTGAGGTGGATTGCTGAATCTTGAACTACGCGGTTGGCACTGAAGAGAACCTGAAAATACTCTGACCACCGGTTCAGTATGGATGCCTTGTCTGTGAGGAGCACTTGGCCGTCTGCACTATGCAAGGGACTCTGAGCCTGATATGATGGACCATATACTGCCTTCAGGGCTTCGTAGAACCCTCTTAAATCACCAGTGTCTGCACACAGCTGGGTTCTCTCTGCAAGCTTGGTCCACCACTCGTTCTGAATGTCTCGAAGCTTGCACTGGAGGTTGCTACATGCAGCGCGAAAGGTTGCTTTTTTCCCAGGACAGGAGGGCTGAGCAAGATGTGCTTGGTAGGCAGATCTCTTTTTTGCCAGTAATTCTTGGATCTCTTGATTGTTCTCATCAAACCAGTCCTTGTTCTTCCTTGTGGAGAACCCGAGGACTTCTTCAGAGATCTGCAGGACGGTAGTTTTTAGGTGTTCCCAGAGTGCTTCTGGAGAAGGGTCTGTGGGGCAACTGAGGTCCTCAATTCTTGACTGGAGTTTTGCCTGGAAGGCAGCTTTAACTTCGGCTGACTGGAGGCTGCCAACCTGAAACTTCCTCCGAGGGATACCTCCTCTCCTGGGTGTGGGTTTAAAGTGAAGACGGAGATTGCAGTGTACAAGACGATGATCCGTATGACATTCTGCGCTGGGCATTACTCGGGTGTGTAAGACATCTCGAACGTCTCTCTGGCGCACCAGAATGTAGTCGATAAGGTGCCAATGCTTGGACCGTGGGTGCATCCAGGTTGTCTTCAGACTGTTCTTCTGCTGGAAAATAGTGTTGGTGATGGTGAGCTGGTGCTCCATGCAGAATTCTAGCAGGAGGCGCCCGTTGTCATTGCAGTTGCCAATGCCGTGTTTGCCAAGTACTCCTTTCCAGGCTTCCGAGTCTTTACCTACTCTGGCATTGAAGTCGCCAAGGATGATCACCTTGTCCTCTGTAGGGGTTTTCCGTACGAGGTTGCGTAGATCAGCATAGAACTTGTTCTTTTCTGCAGGATCTGCTTGAAGGGTTGGGGCATACACACTGAAGAGTGTTGCATGCTGCTTGTTTTGAAGTGGGAGGCGCATGGACATGATGCGATCTGAGTGACCTGTTGGAAGGTTTTCGAGTTTGGAGGCAATGGAGTTCCTGACCATGAAGCCAACGCCAGAAAGGCGGCTCTCAGCCTTTGACTTACCCGACCAGTAGAGGGTATAGCCAGCACCGTGTTCTTGAAGACTACCTTCCTCAGGGAAACGGACCTCACTGAGAGCTGCTATGTCGATATTCAACCTGAGAAGTTCGTGGGCAACTAGAGCAGAGCGTCGTTCAGGGCGACCACTGCCTACTGTGTCAAGCATGGTTCTGATGTTCCAACACGCAAGCTTTAGTCTTTGCACACTTTGTGAGGCAGGTGCATGCCTTTTCTTTGTTGTTATTTTTCGACCGCAAGTAAGGATGCCCGTTGACCGCGGCTAGCCAACTGGGGTGGGGGAGACGAGCTTTGTTTAGGCCACCTTTTCTAGGCCCCTCTCCGTGTGGAGCAAGCAGTGCTGTCCCTAGATAAGGCTGCTTGGTCGTTCAGGGTGCTGCCGAAAGATGCTTTCGTCTCCGGGTTAGCATCAGGCGACCAATATCCTGAACCGCCTACATGCAGGATCGGGACTGCGGCTTCCAGTGGCACCTTCCACCTGCCGTTTCGCCCCTTGCCTATCGCTGCAGGACTTGATGCGTTGTGAGTTGTGTGTGTGGATATGCCCTTCAGGCCTGCGCAGAGGAATTTTTTAGGTGAAGCGCAGTGTGCGCGGTACTGGCTCCACCCTTTCACCTGGGGGTCATCTGCCATGGCCCAGTAAGCCGGGACACCGGCAGTGAGTCCTCCAGGTGGTAGGTGTTACATTAACGAGCTCTATCTGCCCGGGTTTGATGTTGATGGGGGGGTGGGGGGTGGGCTCCCTCTGGGAATCCTACCCCCCCAGGGAAAGTGCATGCGCAATACATAGCCTCTCCTCTCCCGGTGTAGTGAACGCCGCGTGGTCACTGTCTGGCTATGCCTGGCAGATGGTCACTGCAATGGCCTCTCCTGCATTACTGCATCCGTAGCAACACCTTCTCGCTGGTCCCCCCCGTTTTCACAGAGTTTGCTACGTCATGGTGCGACCGAATTGTCCGGCGGTATAACCGGATGGGCAGGCTGGGCCCACCAACCTCGTCAGCCTAAGAGAAGGAAAACTCCATCTATCACAATTCTACTAATTATTTTGTTTTCTCTCTTTTTCTTCAATTGACACGCCAAATACTTTCCCGTCTTATTTGCCCCTTTAACGATTTCTGCTGAAGCCTTTTCAGATTCCATTTCACTTCTTTGTTTAACAAATGTCTCAACTGAGTTTGTAATATTGAAATTTCCCTTAGAATTTTCTTTTTCCCTGGTCTTTTTCTCAGCTCCCCTTCTTTTTTCTTTATTTCATTTTGAATGTCCAATAATTGTTTTTCTTTTTTCCTTTTGTCTTTATTGTTCAGAGTAATCAACAACCCTCTCATTACTGCTTTATAAGCATCCCAGACCATCTGAAAGTCAATATCTTCTTTATCATTCACTTGGAAAAAGTCCTTAGTTTCTTTTTCTAGAAATGTCACTGTTTCTTTGCTCTGTAGCAAATCTTCATTCAGTCTCCATCTCCTCAATTTTTTAGACAATTTTGTCTATGATCAGCCCCAATTTTAGGTAAAATCTCTATCTTCCTTGTTATGAGACCTAAGTCTCTAGTTCCCCACAGCATGTCAATTCTGGAGAAAGTCTTATGTCTTGCAGAAAAAAAAGTATAGTCCCGCACTTCAGGATTAAATTTCCTCCATATATCTTCTAAATTTTCTTGTTTAACTAATTCAAAGAAAGACTTTGGCAGTTTCCCTTCTTTCCCATCGTTTTTTTCCCCCTCCAGATCTATCCAATGAGTTCTCGACTGTTCCATTAAGATCTCCCATTAAGAGTATTTGATCATAAGTCAACTCATCCAGCTGTTGTGTAATGTCTTTTAAAAAGGCATCCTTTGCACCATTAGGTGCATATAGTCCCAATAATAACGTTTTTTTCCTGACTTAATATTATCTCAACTGCTACAAATCTTCCATCCTTATCTTTAAATATTAACTTTGGCTCCAATTCTTGTTTAATATAGAAAACTGCTCCCCTTTTCTTCTGTTCAGCTAATGAAAAAAATTCCGTTCCCAATTGTTTGTTCCATAAAAATTTATAATCCTTTTGTTTAATGTGTACTTCTTGCAAACAAATTATATTACAATTTTGCTTCTTGATCCAATGAAATGTTGCCCTTCTTTTTTGTGGTGAATTTAGTCCATTAACGTTCCAAGACAGTAATTTGTAATCCATCATGGTGCAAATTCTTTATTTTCTTCAAAAAATCTACTCAACTCCTGAGCATTTGTAATTGTAACTCTCTTCCCCTGAAGTTCAAAACTCAGACCCTCTGGTATTATCCATCTGAACCTCGTGCCATTGTCTTTCAGTTTTTCTGTCAACTTTTTGTATGTTCTCCTGTCGCTTATACCTTGTCTTGGCAGCTCCTTCATGATTCTCACTTTACTGCCTCCTACTATCAGTGACATTTCAAAGTTTTTGTTCATGATCCTTCCCACCATTTCCTTTGTCATATATCTTATAACAACATCTCTTGGTAAATTGTTTTTCTTGGCAAAAAGTGAATTAACTCTATACATGTGATCATACATGTTTTTGGTCTCATCAGGGTCTTCTAAAAATTCTGCAATTATTTTTATTATATATCCTTTCAAATCACCATTCTCTGCTTCAGGTACTCCTCTCAGACGTATCTGAGTTTCCATTAATTTACAGTCGTGGATTGTCACTTTTTCTTGAATTTTCAACAAGGTGGTGTCATGTACTTTTACTTTCTCTTCCACCCCCTGCACTTTCTTATCTGTTTCCTCAGGGTTTTGTTTTGTTTTAGATCATCCACTTCTTTTTTAATCTCTGTGATAATTTCTTCCTTTAATTCATCTATCATTCTCCTAACTCCTTTCATTATTCTGGCTTCCATGGCATCCAATTGGTCCTGCATTTTCTCTAATGAAAGAGCCCTTTGTCGGGTCTGCCTGGGTTCAGACATTTAGGCAAAAAACAAAGGGATAGAAGAAATTAAAAAAAAATACCAAAAATTTCAGTCTCACAAATTATAAGTTTAACTACCAAATTCAAAAGATCTGAATTTACTCTTTTAGTTAAACTTTATTCTATCTTTTTCTGGGCTTCCTAGGCCAAGATATTTTTTTTTAAAAAAAAATTCCCCTTTAAAAAATGATGAAATTTTTGACCTCACCAATTTGCAATCTGACAGTCAGGTTCAGTAGAGTAGGACTTGCCCTTTCCAGCAAGCCCAATTTCGCTGGTTTTTGAGCCCCCAAAGTCAAGATATTTATCAAAGAAGTCTCTAAAATTTCCAAAATGGTGGCTGAGATTTTTTACTCCTTCTTCTTCAAAAAAACTTTCCTTTTAAAATCACCCTAGGAGCCCACAAATAATGTAGCCAATAGTTCTTGTCTTCTTACCCCTTTTCCAGTTGATTCTGACAATTTTTAAAGTCCCAGATTCTTTTAAAAACGATGTTTTGGATTTAGCCTCCCAGCAATGGCTGCCGATGTTTCTCTATGGTATAGAGTAGGCTTTTTTTCTTTACTGCTTCCTGCCTCTGTCACCATCAACTCTCATGGAGATCTCACGATACTTGACGTACTTCCTGTCTTGCTCAGAAGTGCTGCAGGTCTGTTCCAGTGTGACGCAGTTGCTTTTTCTTCAAAACCGCAGATAGACTAAACAATGTTCCTTTTCATTTTTAGCAGTTTTTAGCACTGTCCTTTATATTTAAACAATCCAAACTTCACCCCTTCCTTCTTCTTCTTACAAGCTTTCTATTTTTCTTTTTCCCACCTTTTAATTTTGTCCCTTTAAGCTATAAATAGCTCCGGAATGAAAAGAAAACCTCTGTACCTTTTGTTCCAGTTATCCAAGTTTCCACTGGTCTTTCAAAGCTTTAATTATTTAGAAATGTCCAAGAAGGTTAGGATCCTGATGAGCTTATGTCAAATCAATGACTCTGAGAACTTTTGCAGATGTTGACTATGCAGACTCCATGAGACCCCTCAAAGCTTCAAAGAAGACCTCTCCAGGGCTTCCTTTCAGCCAAGGTAAATCTCTTTAAAGTTTTTGTGCAAGTCTTGGACCTTTCTCTCACTGAGAAAAGTAGGCAGTAGGCGTTAATTTGCCCTCTACTACCCCGAACAAAAGTTTCAGCCTGCTCCTGTTATGAGAGACAGCTCAGCTCGGCATTTTCCTTCCCCGGAAGTCCCTTTCCCTGTGTCTGTGTTGTGCAGAGAGGAGCTGGGCTGCCTCTCCTTCCTTCTCCCCCCCTCCCAGTTTTTGAGAGACAAGCTGGCGTCCACTGGCACTTTAGACCCATGAAGTGTTCTTCAAGGTATGAGCTTTCCTGTGCCTTGCAGTATGTTCTTTTGGGGAGATTTCCCTGGGAGGCCTGGGCAGCAAAGAAGGGTGTGTGTGTTTTTTTCAGCCAAGAGGGGTGGGGAGTGGGCATTCCAGTAGCTATTTTTTTTTAACCAAATGACCCCTGGGCAGCATTTTTGCTGACTGGGGTCATCTGATGGTGAGGAAGGCTTTTTTTCTTTGCCCCCCTTCTTTCTTTCCCTGCAAGTGATGCTCTGTCTGTATTCTTGGTGCTGGGAGGGAAGAAAGCAACAGTGGGAGGGCTTTTAGTGCCCTGGCCCCATTGGTAGACATTCTGGAAGTGACATCACTTGGCCTTTGACATCACAGGAAATGACATAATTCCTGTCTCCTGGCTCCACCCCCAAAGTCTCCTGGCTCTACACCCAAATTTTAGTGTGTCACGAAGGAAAAGTGTAAAAATAACCGGGCCACAGGAAAGAAAAGTTTGGAAAACCCTGTTCTAAAGAGTGGAATGAACAAAGATTGCTTTGAAAACCTTCATGTTTTTGCTTATACAAAGAGTTTAGTTTAATGTTAAAGTTCATCTGTTGTATTGCCTCTCGTGTAAGATTTTGCTCAGGTATTACTTAGGTAGACTTCTCATGCAGAGGCAGAAAAAGTTTCTTTGAAGCGAATCAGCAAAGCAAACTTCTTAGTACAAGTTTGTGCATGTTGACAAGATTGAGGTCTTGCCAGAACCAAAGGAAAATGAAACTTAACCACTTATGTAGGCACAAATTAATTGCCACCTAATTTCCCGCTTGACCTGTTCCCACTAGAACTATTTGAATTCAGTTCCCAGACTCTGATGTTTCCCTTCAGTCAAGGTCATAGACACATTGTGAATTCAGCTCACTTCTATCTCCTTGGAGACAAGATTAGAATGCCAGCAGTCCTTTTTGCTTTTGAGCAAGTTCAAAATAGTCCATTAACACTATGCTAACACTTTAAAATTTTCAGAAGTATAAAATAAGTCATTAGAACATCTGGTGGTTAGTGCCAAGTGAAATTAGACATAATAAGTAAAGATAATGCAAGAATGACTCAGAAAATGACTTGATCCATATAATATATGACACAGGGCACCACATTGTCTGGACTGTGTTCCTGACATCTTGTATGTTTGTATTTAAGTGTGTTATCCAGAAATACAGGTAGTTGCAGCAGTTACACACTCTTGATAACCATGAGTGGGAATTCCACTGTCAAAACAGACTGAACCTGCCCACTCTCCCTGCAGATATTATGACCATAGTGGGTTACATTTTTATTTATTTTGCTTGACTGGAGGGTTTGTTGTATTTGAGGAAGCCTCCCCTGTTAACAAAACAAATAGGATTGCCAGCCTCCAGGTGGGATCTGGAGATTTCCTGCTTTTTCGGCCCTGCCCTGGCTAGGCCGCGAAGCAGCTACACACCGCGGGGCCGCGTTTTGCCTCCACGGAAGGAGGGAGGCTCGAGACTTTTCCGGGCATCCGGGGTGTCGGAGTCCAGCCCCAACAATATAATGGTGTGAAGAAGAAAGGTAGACAGGAGACAGATTTAAAGATTGCAAAGCATGCTCGAGTACAGCTGCACAGGGAATGAATGATCCCTCAGCCTCTCCAGCACCTCTTTTATTTCCTCATACACGTCATACCCCTTAACCAATAAGGCATCAAGTACAATCTGCTCAACAACAAGGAGCACATGCATTCTGTACTTCTAGTTACATAGTATCCAATTATACCAACTGCCAAACCTTACACATAACTTCCCACATCTCCTCCCTTTATATTTATTTTTTGTTGACAAACTTTGCCAATTATATATATTCAAAAATAAAGACTTCTGGAAAGGCAGCCTATGGCCAACCCATCTACTGTATTCTTCTGTGGGAAAGGCCTGATACTGTAATTAAAAGGCTCGCTTACGAGCCACCAAGGCCACGGAAGGAGGTTTAAATCCACAAGACTAAAAAACATAAAACAATGAAAAAATATGTTGAATAAAACAACATCATACTATTAATATGAACAAACCTAACATTAAAATTGTACAATATTACTGCAACCATCCCACATCTGGAAGCCATTTCTACAGTACAGACCACCAACTGTCAACAGATAGGGAGCCTGTACCAAAAGGAGCATTATGAGTAGATTCTTCCATATGATGGATGGTTGTTGTTATCTTCCCAGTAACCTAAGTCTGCTCTAAATCCAAATCTAAATCCTTCAATAAGATTCACGATGTAGGAAGTCCACGCCATGGCCGAATACAACGAGCTGGGACCCACAAAGGTCCTTTTTCTTGGTTTAGAAGCATTTGCGGTGGACAATGGAAGGTCCAGATTCATCGTACTCTTGCCTGCTGATCCACATCTGCTGGAAGGTGGATAGGGAGGTGAGGATGGAGCCTCCGATCCAGACAGAGTATTTGCGCTCTGGGGGGGCATTGATCTTGATTTTCATTGTACTGGGTGCCAGGGCTGTGATTTCCTTCTGCATTCTGTCAGCAATACCAGGGTACATTGTGGTATCACCGGATAGGACAGTGTTGGCATACAGGTCCTTACGGATGTCGACGTCACACTTCATGATTGAATTGAATGTGGTTCCATGGATACCGCAGGATTCCATTCCTAAGAAAGATGGCTGGAAGAGAGCTTCCGGGCACCTGAACCTCTCGTTTCCGATGGTGATCACCTGGCCGTCGGGAAGCTCGTAACTCTTCTCCAGGGACGAACTGGATGCGGCGGTGGTGGTGAAACTGTAGCCTCTCTCGGTCAAGATCTTCATGAGGTAGTCGGTCAAGTCGCAGCCAGCCAGGTCCAGACGGAGGATGGTGTGGGGCAAGGCGTAACCTTCATAGATGGGCACAGTATGGGTGACACCATCCCCAGAGTCCATCACAATACCAGTGGTACGGCCAGAGGCGTAGAGGGACAGCACGGCTTGGATGGCGACGTACATGGCTGGGGTGTTGAAGGTCTCATACATGATCTGTGTCATTTTTTCTCTGTTGGCTTTGGGGTTCAGGGGAGCTTCTGTTAGCAGCACAGGGTGTTCTTCGGGGGCAACTCTCAGCTCATTGTAGAAGGTGTGATGCCAGATCTTCTCCATGTCATCCCAGTTGGTGACAATGCCGTGTTCAATCGGGTACTTCAGAGTCAGGATACCTCTTTTGCTCTGTGCCTCATCACCGAAATAGCTGTCCTTCTGGCCCATTCCGACCATCACACCCTGGTGCCTGGGGCGACCCACGATGGAGGGGAACACAGCACGTGGAGCGTCATCCCCAGCAAAACCAGCTTTGCACATTCCAGAGCCATTGTCAATGACAAGTGCGGCAATATCATCATCCATGGCAATAGTAATGTCCCCTTCTTCCAGGACTGCAGTGGAAACAGCTGCCGCAAAGGCGGCCGAGCGGTCCGGCTGTATGACGGGGGCTAAGGGAAACCCAAGGTCCTCAGTTTCCGTATCATGATTATCAGGTGGTTTGCGAGATGCAAAATGCCGCTCATCCATTTTTAAAGATGGGGCATAAGGTGGCGCGGAGGCGGGCGGCAAAAGTCGCGGCAGTGAAGCCATAGGTGACGGGTGTGCCTCCATTTGCTGATTAAACAAAATACTGTTTGGTGTAAGGCCTTTCAAACATGCTCGGACCTTGGACCATGTAAACAGAACTCTGGCCGTCACCCGAGGGTGATCTTGGAAATGGCCACCAATTTTCACCCAGTCCTTCAACTTAAGGGTTCCTCTTTCAGGGACCCATGGACATACATCATCAATAGCTTTTACTAAATCTTCAACCTCCTTCTTTGTAACAGAGTGTCCTTCTTTAGTGAGTAAAAAGAGGAGGTCTTGAGAAAAGGCTTGTTGTTCAACGGACAGTGAGGAACCCATAGTTGCTGATGTGTTCTATCTTGACCAGTCACACTCACCCAGGATCCGAAGATGTGTGGCGCGTCTGAAACCCTTGCCGGGCGTGGGTGGTGGACGAAGAGAGTCTAAAAGATTGCTCTCTTGGAAGCCTCACATGAAGCACCACTTGTCAGAGTCCAGCCCCAGCAATATAATGGTGTGAAGAAGAAAGGTAGACAGGAGACAGATTTAAAGATTGCAAAGCATGCTCGAGTACAGCTGCACAGGGAATGAATGATCCCTCAGCCTCTCTAGCACCTCCTTTTATTTCCTCATACACGTCATACCCCTTAACCAATAAGGCATCGAGTACAATCTGCTCAACAACAAGGAGCACATGCATTCTGTACTTCTAGTTACATAGTATCCAATTATACCAACTGCCAAACCTTACACATAACTTCCCACACCAGGGCTGTGTGAGGGCGGTGCATCGGGAATATATATATATATATATATATATATATATATATATATATATATATATATATATATATATATATATATATATAGCCCCAACCCCGCCCTGATGTACGCAGCTGAATTGTGCTCTCGGCCCACCCACCCTGCAGTAGTACAGGTTTAACCGGTCGTCTTATTAGGGGCCAGGTAGGAATTTTTTCACCCCACCTTATTGGCTTTGGTGGGGTGTTTTTCGCCTACCTTGTACTGCGGGCAGCGGTGTGGAAGTTAGGGATAGGATAGGTTATTTTGGTCACTTGGCAGAAGGATCAAGGGGTTTATACCTTGCAGGTGAGCACCCAGGCCACTGTACATGTTAGTGCAGTCGATACGCAGGAACGGCAGATGTACTTTACGGCTCAATGCTGTAGAATGCGGATCGTATTCATGCCTCCCACTAAATTCGCCTCCTTCTGGTGATCGGGGCTGAAGTTGAAGGGGAGGGTAGTTTTTGGCCTGGCCTGCCCGGCATTAGCCATAATCTTATGGCTCGTGCTGGGGGTTGGGTGGCTTGCCCATTATTGGACTTGGCGGGGTTGTGGGAAGACCCCAGGGCTTGTCCAATTGCAGGTAGCCCTTGCCGTGTTAGTTGTGTTAATTAAATAAAGTGGCCCATTTCCCAATATATTCTGTGTCAGCCTCTTTATTCCGACTGTGGATCTACTACTGATCTCCATCTGGCAGAGATCAGCTCCCCAGAGAAAATGACTACTTTGAAGTGTGGACCCTTTGGCATTGCACCATGCTGAGGCCCCTCCTTTCCCTCTCCTGGATCCATCCCCCAAAGTTTCCAGGTATTTACCAACACCAACCTGGCAACCCTAACTCATAGTTAGTTGAATATATGCTAATAAACAATTGGTCTAAATTATCTTTGATTTCATATATTAATTTTGTTCATTAATTACTAAATCTAAACGTGATTAGAAGATATAACCATTGACTTTTGAAGCTGGGAATGTATATATGTTGTGACAACCATTTCCACATACATGCAGTGCTGCGTCTCCTGCTGTGTTCCCTGTGATAGCTCTGTTCATCTCTGCAAAGCTTTCTGAAGGTGTCATATTGCAAACAGGAAAAATCAGCCATGTGTATTCTCTGTTGTGACTCCTACATTGCAGAACTGTCTGCTTGGGGTTGTAACTTCTATTGTTTCACAACATGGTAAAATAGAATGGTTCAGGAGATCATTCTTCTTGAGGGTGTAGAGTTGAGTTTAATGGATCAGCTCAAGAGGTGGTTTTCATTAGAAATAATCCCCCCACACACACACACTGAATGTCTTGGTACTTTAAAGAACATGTTTGCATGTATTTTTCTTGTTTTCCTTTCCCTTGCTCCACAGTCCCAGCACAATTGCACTATTTTGTCTACATAGGAATCTTTGATGCTAGATTAAAATGTTGTTCTATGTTGTAAACTGCTTACCGAGTGACTGATACTATTAAACTTTGTAATCACTTTATTGATTGATCAAAAGTTTTTTTTAAAAAAAAAATCCTGAAATCCACCTTGAGTCCCAAAGAGAAAGGTAGACAATAACAATAACTGCTGTGTACTGCCTCTTTAAGACGCTGTCCCAGAAGGAAAATAGGAGGGACTCCATGCTTCTCAGTCTCCTTGGTAGCAGCCTACAGGAGTGCAGGGCTTACTAAGAATCTGCAGAATAGGTCCAGGACAACTGTGGCCTAGAGCTCCAGAAACAGCTTAAGTAAGAATTATTCCTTATCCCAATAGCCAAGTTACCTTCCCTAAAGTTACTGTTAATAAGTAGGCCTTCAGCCAAACAAAACTGGTGTTTGTTGTTTGCACCACTTCACAAAAAAATAATATATTGTTAACCTATTTTCTTGTGGCTATTTTTCACTATAAATTCTACAAATACACAGATTTTCTATAGCTAGCAGCAAGAAAATACTCTTATGCATCCTAATGAAAGTGGTGGTATCCCCCCCCCCTCCCCAGGCCCAAGGGAATCCAAAGTTTTGTTGGGAAAAGGGCCGAGTAGAACAACTTGTTCAGCTAGCCTGACAGGCAGAAGGCAAGGAGCAGTTATTTAAGCCATCTCCATCTCCTGGCTGCAGATCTCTTGCTGCAGCTGCTCCCTGATTCAGTCATGCTAGAACAAGAAATGCAGGGCTGGCCAGTCGCTATTTGAGGATTTGTTTTTTTGGCTTTTTAAGAAACAGATTAAATTTATTAATATACAAAATTATGCATTCTACAATCTACATTCAAATATCATAAAGTAACCAAGCAACAATCTTATTACAGGTAAATACCACTAACATAATATTTCAGATAAAACAATATAATATTTTAAAAGGTTTATGACTGCAATTATACTTTCAAGTATAATCTACTTTCAAATGATTTTAAAATAAATCATATCAGAGTAATATGAATTCATTGGCAGTATATCATGTTCAACAAGGTAAGTAACTATTGGGAGCCACATCTGCACAAATGTATTGCGGTATTTCCCAGGATCAGTTGAGAAATATTGATTTATCATCTTACCTAATATAAAGAGAAAGAGCCTTCTCGATAGCAGTCCCCTACCGGTGGAACCACCTGCCAGAGGAAGTGAGGGCCTTGCAGGACCTTGCCCAGTTCCACAGCGCCTGTAAGACCACTCTCTTCCGGTTGGCTTTTAACTGACGCTGAGCCTGTACTGTAGGGAAATTGAAGAAATGCTGTTGCCATTGAAATTATACAATATCAAAGAGGCTAGCACCAGATCATTTTTTGACTGTCTTAATTACTGAATGTGAAATTTTATAATATTGTATGTATTTTAATTGTTTGTTGTGGTTTTATGCTGTGAGCCGCCCTGAGCCTGCCTTGGCGGGGAGGGCGGGATATAAATCAAATAAAGTAAGTAAGTAAGGAAAGTGGTCCCATAAGCTATTAAGCCACATATGAACTGTAGGGGACGCCTTGCATTTCCATTTAGAAGCCTTTAAATGTTTGGCAACTGTTAGAAGTGTGGTTAATAATTTCCTTGTTTGTCTATTATAGGATGTGTCTGGCCAGTTGTGGAGGATCAACAGCAATTTTGGAAGCTTCCTTCATATAGGCTTGGAAGAAAGCTTTCTTTTGATTTTTTTCACATGATTTCCAGGGACTGGGTATTCCTTTAATTAGGCCTAGTCCTTAAAGAATGGATAGGCCTTAATGGGGAATTGTGAGTTGTTAATACATAGGTAATTGGCAAGCGTCTTGTGTTATCTCAAGTTGAAGAGAGGCTTACTACTCAAGCCAGCAACTCATTGACTCTGTGATCAGGAGGGAGTGAGAAAAGAGTGCAAAGCATCAGCTGAACTGTTCATAGCTGCACAGCTTTGGGCAGAAGAACAATGAGACTTGGTGCATCTTGGCACAAGTTTTCTGTGCATATTAAGATAAACACAGCCAGAAGTGAAGATGGGTGTGTAACCTCTTGTGTCTCATGGGCCAGATTCAAAGACTAGGGTAATGTTCATAAACTCAAAATGAAATCCAATTTATTTAAATACAACAGAAAGCTACTGTGAACAATATTCCCAATGATATCAATACTGATTCCCAGCCATTGTCTCAGAGCACAGTCCTACTCACAATCCACTTTGTAGAAGGCACAGAAAGCACTATATATTCTTCCTGAGGCTAAGCCGGCAGCAGAGTCCCAGATGTCAAGAAGGCCTTCTTGCAACAGCAGGAACTCTTCCTGTGAAGTTGCTGGATGAGTCTTCAGGCTTATTCATTGCCCTAGGAGCAGTTTCCCATTCCTCTTGGTAATATGAAGTGGGGCAGCTCTGTACTAGGGTGCTGATTTCAGTGCAGTCAATGAAGAGTTCAATTGTCGGCTCTTTTGAGCTATTGCAGCTCTCCCAGGAAGGATTGTTCAGTTCCTCCCAGCTAACAATTTCAGCTCTCTCTTCTTTTTGGATCTAAAGCTTGTTCTTTTTGGATCCAAAGCTTGTAAAACAAGATCTGCCCTTCAGAGCATACCTTCAGCACTCCTCAATCTACCCTTCTTGTCCTTTCAGCTAATCTAGTCCTGCTTTTTACCACCTTGGTCATGGTGGCTCTTTCAAAAGAGTCTTTGCTAAACATGCAAATTAACAGAAGCCTATGTACACATCAGCTAACTGCTAGTCTGGTCTGGCCTAAGGTCTATCTAAGTATCTGTAATCTACTAATCAGACCTAGGCCCTTTCAAGTACAGACTTGTAGGTGAATTAAAAGAGTTAGTCGACATATGGGTCACCAATAGAGGTGACCTGTTAGTAATCAGGAGTGAATTGACCATTTCACTTACAGATTTTTTTCCCAGTAGACTACTGCTCACTGGCAGCTAGGCCTCAAGCCAAGTGTCAGCAACTCTGCCAGCATCTCAGGGGCTATATGGCTCAGACTCTTTAACATCAGCAAGGATTTATGTCAGATCACCATTTAGCTCCTGCACTGCAACCAGTTTGTTGGCTGAGACCATGTGTGAACCAATGCCAAATTCTGGTACCATAATGCTGGCTTAGAACACCACAGGGGCCACTCTGTTTGGCTTGCTCCAGGGCCATTAGTGGAAAGGATTTAATACTCATCAGATCTGGTTGGGCAGTAAGGTTGACAACAACCTGGAGGGGAAAAAATAAAATTCTGCATGTCTGTGTCTACATCTCTCTCTTCCCCTCTTTTAATTTGTCAAAATGACAGGTGAAGCTTTTCATGGCACATGGATAAATAATATCACCTGGCAAATACCATCCCCTTAAGCCTATGTTAAAAGGGTAGGACTTTTTCCTAGGCTGTTGGCAACCCTAGGGAATGAGGAAAAACTTCACTTGATACTTGTGGTACAGAAGCAAACTAGCTGTAGCAAAGTTTTATCTGAGCTAAACTTTGCTTTTCTGTCCCTGAACATTCTTAAGCAATGAGTGGGGGCAGAGGTCTAAGCCCTTGAGCACAATCAGCTTGGTGCTTGCAGTTACATAGCCTCATCAAGATGAATCAAGAAAGGAATTGTTTCTTTTAGTTTGCTTGTTTTATTGTATTATTGTACTTTGGAGGATTTTTGTGAGCTACTTTGGGTCCCTTTGAGGAGAAAACATCATAAATGCAATAAGTAAATAAAGTCTGTCCTTATTACAGTTTGCAGGAGCAAAGATCCATTCTTTTATACTAGATAACAAATAGAAAAGAAAGGTCATGATCTTGCGATTGTCATCATGATTGGGGGGGGGGGACTCACACCTCTGTGCTAACATTTCAGATTTTTTGCTTTTTGGTTCTCTTTCATTTGAAATGTTGGATCTAATGCACAGCTAAGCAGCCATTTTAATGTCCTTTGTACAATATTGATTTTCTATGTAGCATTAAACTTACTCTGTCGAGATTGCTTATTCATCTTATTTGTACCATTCATCTATGTGTACAATCTCTACAGCTAATGCTGTCATTACTTTTAACTGTATTTCTGTGAAAGATCACTATTTTTTCCCTGTTTTCTGAGTCCACTTTAGGAAAAGAAGGCTAAAGAATCCAATCCATTTGCATTATTGTGCAACACCTGCACATGAAGGAATTTCATATGTCTGTTTTCTCCCACCTACACTTTGAAGCTTGAGTAATTCAGGACAGCAGACAAGATTCCCATGATTTTCTTCTTTCTTTATTGGAAAGCATTACTTGTCAGGAGTATGGGGAGATATATCTGTCATTCATTAACTATAGAGTTTATGCACTGGTGGTATGTCCTAGTGGTCATTTAAATATATATCCACAGCTCAAATTCTGTATTCTCAGATATTGCTGCTCAGTTTTGTCAGGCAGCAGCATAATCCAACATTTCTTACAATAACTTTGAAACCACAGGACATCACTTTGTGCATGGCTTTCTATTATGTTACTTGGGGAGAAAAGAAAATGCTGCCTGCTAAATTCTATAACAATATGCTACAACACCTTTTTTCTTTTCACTGCTGGATTCCTCATTTTTGTGTTTCATATATGTCATTCAGATTTTTTTTTCTCTTTCTGTCTGAACTGTAAGAATTGTATTTCTTGCTATATCCCCACTTTACTTTCATGTATATGAACTTTCATGAGGGAACAATTTGCCCCCCTCCCCCCCAACTTCTAAGCTATGCAGTCTTGTGAACAAAAATTCTACTTTGTGAGGTACTGGCATTAAAGTTGTGAGCAGGTGATTTGGCTTCTGCATAGATTAATTTGCTTGGGGGCCATCCTTCCTGAGCTAAGACAAAAAATTGTGAATTGGAGGCTAAAGAACTGTGAGTTAGCTCACACTAACTCAATTTAGAGGAAACACTGCCTCCCGCAATCTGAAGGACATACTTACTAAGTTTTTCAGAGATCTCTAAAGATAATTTTCATTTCTAGATTCACAACTTTGGATTTTGGACACAATTCAGTTGCAGTAGTATTGAGGTGATTAGAATGTAACAGAAAATAGATTTTGCAGGCCTATCAAATAATAATTTCCCTCAAGGGTATACATAGGGTTGCCAAGTCCAATTCAAGAAATATCTGGGGACTTTGGGGGTGGAGCCAGGAGACCTTTGGGTGGAGCCAGGAGACATCAGGGCGGAGCCAAGAACAAGGGTGTGACAAGCATAATTGAACTCCAAGGGAGTTCTGGCCATCACATTTAAAGGAACCGCAGACCTTTTTAAATGTCTTCCTTCCATAGGAAATAATGAAGGATAGGGGCACCTTCTTTTGGGGCTCATAGAATGGGACCCCCTGGTCCAATCATTTTGAAACTTGGGAGATACTTTGGGGAGAGTTACTAGATACTATACTGAAAATTTGGTCCTCTACCTCAAAAAAAAGCTCCCCCAGAGCCCCCAAAACCTCCAGATCAATTCCCCATTATACCCTATGAGAATCAATCTCCACATAGAGAATAATGCTCAGCAGACGTGTCCCCCCCCATTTCTGGCGACTCTGAAGGGGATGGGCCTTTCTACTCACGAGTTGCTGCCAACTTCTTCAAAGTAACACAGACACACCATCCCAAGAGGAAGCCTTTCAATCAGCGACTGAAGCCTTCGGAGGTAGAAACGCACATGGTCCTCCAGGGACGGAGCTCCCCCCCCTCGCCGGCCAGACTCCCCGAGGAGATGCCACCCGGCAGCCGGAGGATGCAAGGACTACAGGTCCCAGCATGCACCTCGTGAAGGGAGGCTGGACTGGAGCGAATAGCAGGCTGGCGGTGGGCAGGTCTTTGTGACCCGGAGGGAGGGAGAAGCCTGAAGCCAGGCAGGGAAAGAGACACGGCGCCGTTCCACACACTCCACATCCCACCCCCGCTGTCAGATTTTTAGAGAGCGGGGGATTAGGCTGCTAATCCAGGGGTCCCTCGGCAGGGTGGGGGGTTTGGGAAGCCTAGGTATACAGGAGCAAGGGAGGAGAAAGTTCATTGCATTTGCAGCAAAATTTAGTTTCTGTTTCCTTATAAATAGTTATGTTTTCTTTTTTTTTTACTTTAAATTTTCTTTTGAAAAATTGAGGAAAGACTATAGAGTGGTAAAATGCAGTGCACATATCACTCACATTGCAAAGAATGGATAGAAGGAGCCACTCTTAGAAGAACAAATTTGACACACACTTTAAGTAAATTAGTCTGTAAAGAGCATCTTGTATGTACACAAGGATAAGGCATATAAAGATTCTCTGGAGGCAGTTTTGTGCTATGGAATACAGGAGCTACTGGGGCTTGGGAGAAAAAAAAATCATAGGGTTGTCTATTCCCTTTAATAGGTTTATCTGGGGATTTCACTTAAGTGCTCTATTATGAAATCTATGCTGAAATTTTCAATACCCAATTAGCTTGAATGTTACATAGGAAGCAAAAGAAAGCTACAAAGTCTTGAGAAGGATGGGCCCAATGTATGCCTTGCCAAGTGAACAACAACAGTTTCCTCTCTAATATCCAGTGGTGTAGGAACTCTATTGTTGCAAGCATAATAGTGACTTTGCTTGCCTATACAGACAGAACTGTGTCTGCAGATCAAACATTTCCCTATGCTTTGTTAAAGCTTTCAGTATGAAAAGCACTCTAGGGACAGTATGATTCTATTCTTTTTGCATATTTCTAGAACAGAAATAAATAATTAAGGAATTATTTTATTTTCTTTGTATGAAGCTACTGTGATCACTCTATACACAATGGATTTTTTTTAAGATTTCCTCTGTTATGTTTAGATTTCAAAAAAATGCCAAGGTGTGTTTAAAGGCCCTAGCTCCTGTTTTTAGACATTTCACCGGAAGAAACCAGTAATCTCTGTCAGTGTTAAGTGTTTGGTCTTTATCCTAAAAAAAGACATATTTTGTGTATCTTTGTTGAAGGTGGCTCATTACAGTGATGTGAGAAGAGCTTTCTGGCAAAATCTTGTCCCACAAGGAAGTGGATAACAGTTCAATATTCATATTTCCATCTTGGGAAAAAATTGCATGTAAGACTTTCCTGCATCTGTAGGTTCATTTTCTGTAAAATCAAACAATCTGTTGGATTACTTATACATATATATGATGTTTTTATATGACTGTTCTTATTGAAGGGTCCAAAAGTATTTCTCCAATAAAAGGGACGGTTGGCCGATGGATGAACTTATCTGGAAAGTGTACTTGGTGCTAATTAGCAGCTGGCCGGATATGTGTGGAGTCATCCCAATGTGACTGCATGGCACAAGAATGTTGTAAACAACTGGGACACAGAACATCTGGTGTCCGAGGATCTGGGAAAACAAGTCTATTAATTTCATTTTGGAAGAGGACTTTGACAATGCCCTTATATGGAGCTCCAATGCGTCCAGCGTGGAGAAATATTGTAAAGCAGCCTGAATCCTATAGAATAATGTTATGGATTTTGTCTGTACCCTGTTGGGAGGAGATGAAATTGATAGGACTGGCTGAAATGGTATCCTATAGACTGGGTTTCTATAACAATTATTTCAATACTGTAGTAAAATGGAGAAAGGAGGGGGTGAGAGAGAGATTGCCAAATGGGGAAATCAGCCTGTCAGGAGTTCAGGCATGGGACACAGAGGAGAGATTTCTATTAAATGGATTTGTTAAGACTTTTCTAATAGGCTAGGGAACTATGGTTATATAGAATGCATATATACACATACATAGACTTCCCTCTCTCTCTCTCTCTCTCTCTCTCTCTCAATATATATATATATACACACACACACACACACATACATTCACATATAGCAATATTCCTGGTCTCACGTGTGATTTTATTATGATATATGTGTATTGAGGTATTGATTAGAATAGGTGAAATAGGGTTCTCAGGCTTTCATGAGAAAGTCTTTGTTCATTGTTGGTCCCAGATGTGGATTTTTGCCCTTTAGGTCCCGCTACCTTTGCCCTTTAGGGTTCAATGGCCACTTGGTACTAATTAGCAGAAGTATTTGGCAACAATAGGTGATTTCTTATGTAACAGGGGTTTTGGGGGCTTTCTAGTCAAAAGATGATGGAATCTGGCTTTCTGGATTCTGATTGGATAGAAAGGGAAAGGGTGGATGCTATGGAGAAGGTATAATTGGGCTTACCAAAGAGGGTTGGCTAGTCAGATGGCTAGTTAACAGTGAGTTTAAGAGGAACCTCCTGGGAAGCAAGACCCCTCCATACTTCTGCATAGACAACCGCCCGAAGCCATATGAGAGGTAAGGATGAAATGCTTTTTGCTATCTTTACAATGGCTTTGCTTTTACTAAATGTAAAAGGCTAAGGAACCTGAGCATAGAAAAGACTATAACTATGTAACAAAGAAGCTGTGTAACCATGGGTCATGTAACCACACACACCCATGAGTCCATGTAGTCATTTAATCATGTAATCTTGTCAGAATGCTGCAGTAACTAAGGTTTAAATAAATTTCCAATATATATTTTAGAACCTGAAGTCTGGTGTCTTTGTCCCTGAGGGGTGTTCTTCCCAGGGTATCTGAATAAAGATCCCCTTTTATTATATAGGGGCAGAACCCTGTATATTTTATCTGTTAACACACCCATATTTGATCAGTTTCAATGACCGTTTTGAAAATTCATTCAAGTATAAAATATTATAAACAGAGGTTGATTTAGGATTTTAATATGACTTTAAATCATCAGCTTGAATGCCAAGAAAGCAGTTTCCCTCCATTTAGTTGTTAACACAACCGTGATCTAACTTGCACTGTGTAAACCAGCCTTCATCTTTTAAAAGTTAAATTTCTATTCTAAACTTTAAGCTTATGTGAGAAGAGCTTTCTGGCAAAATCTGGTGGGGAGTGGGTACAGGAGGCAAGTGGGCAGAAATATAGAAGGCCCACATTTTGGCCCACTAGTAAATGCTAGGAGGGTTATTGCCTGACCTGATAGCACTACGCTGGGGAGGCCATGTTAGGATAGGGGATATCAGTCAATGAGGGGCAAGGAAGGTATGGCTGTGGGCATAGAGTGCAAAGACAAGGAAAGGACCAGAGATATGGAAATGCTCAGACCCTTTCCCACCTATGTCCCATCCCGAGGCATGCTGGTTGTGGGGCTAGGAAGACCCCATCTCCAAAACTGGTGCTGATTAATGGCAGGTCCATCAATAATAAGATAGCTACTCTATGAGATTTTCTTGTGGAGTAGCAGGTGGCCCTGGCATTTATGACAGAGATCTGGGTGCGGGAAGGCAACACTGTTGCCTTGAACCAGCTTACCCCACCCAGGTTCTCTGTCCTCCACCAGTCTCAGACAAATGGGTGGGTCAGGGGAGTTGCTGTGTTTGTCTGGGATTGTTTTTCTCTCAGGGCACTTCCTGCCCCAAACATCACCGTCATTGAGTGTGGGAAGCTGAGAAGAGTTTGGCAATCTGGGTGGTGTACCAACCACCTACTGCACCATCAGAAAGCCTGCCTGCCCTGCTGGATGCTGTGTCTATTAGTCTGGGGGATTTCAACATCCATGTTGATGACGCAGCATCTCAGCAGGCACAGGACCTGGTATCATCCATGGAGACACTAGGACTTGGCCAATTTGTATCGGCTCCCACGCATCAGACCGGTCACACGCTGGATTTGATCTTTGGAACAGGTATATTACCAGATCTGGTGACGGCGGAGCCAGTTCCATGGCCAGATCATTATGCCCTGAAAGCCTGGTCAGACCTGAAACTTCCCTCCTGTTTAGGTGGTGAGCAGATTTACGCTCACCCACAGAGCCAAATAAACCCAGAGCGGTTGCATTTGAAACCAGTCATACTTATTATTTAACTCTTCTGCAGATTTTAATTCAACTTTATCACCTTGAATCTTTAGCAGTTGATTATATGACATCGCTCTATCTTCATCAGATTCAGCTGTTATTTTTATTACTTCTGCTGGCACTATCCAAAGCGGCTTTCTCTCATCACCATATTTCTTATATTTTATTCAAGTATTTAGTAAGCTATTTCTAATATAGTGGTGAGAAAAAAGACCAGCCATCTTGTTTTTCCCATAATACATATATAAGCATGCCAGCCTAATTTATTCCCATGAGCTTCTAGCCATAACAGTTTTTTATTTAACAGCATTATCCAATCTTTTATCCATGTCAAGCAAACTGCATCATGATACAATCTTAAGTCTGGAAGCTGGAAACCTCCCCTCTCCTTAGCATCTGTCAAAATTTTCATCTTAATTATTGGTTTCTTCCCGGCCCATACAAAATCGGAAATCTTCCTTTGCCATTTATTAAATTGTTTGCTATCTTTCACAATCGGAATAGTTTGGAACAAATACATTATTCTTGGCAAAATATTCATCTTAATTGCAGCAACCCTGCTCAACAAGGACAAGTTAAGTCTGTTCCATTTCAGCATGTCTTTGTCCATCTTGCACTATAACTTTTCATAATTATTTTTGAACAGATCAATATTCTTCATAGTTATTTCTAGACCCAAATATTTAACTTTAGAAGTAACTTCACATCCCGTCAAAATCTGCAATTCTTTCTGTCTGCTTGATTGCATATTTTTACATAAAAATTTCGACTTCTCTTTATTTATGTATAGTCCTGCCAATTCTCCATATTGTTTTATTTTAGCTATCAACAAAGGTATCACTTGAATCGGATTTTCAGTTATAAACACAATATCATCTGCAAATGCTTTATATTTATAAGAGAATCCTCTAATTTTTAATCCTTCTATTTCTTTGTCATCTTGTACTTGTCTTAACAAAATTTCAAGAGTTATTATAAACAACAATGGTGAAAGTGGACATCCTTGTCTTGTACCTTTGCTCACCTTCATTTCTTTTGTAAGATCTGCATTTATATACAATTTTGCATATTGATCCGTGTATATTGCTTTCGTCATTCTTATAAAATGTTCTCCCAAACTTATTTTTTCCATTACTGCAAACATGAAGTCTCAGTTCAAATTATCAAAGGCTTTTTCTGCATCCACAAAAAATAAAGCCGCTTCTTTTTCTGGATGTTTCTCATAATATTCTACAATATTTACAACAGCTCTTACATTATCTCTTATTTGCCTTTTGGGGAGAAATCCAGCTTGATCTTCCTTTATAAAGTTGATCAAATATTGCTTAAGTCGTTCTGCCAGAATTCTTGTGTAAATCTTATAATCATTGTTTAATAGTGAGATTGGTCTGTAGTTCTTTACATTTGTGACATCTCTATCTTCTTTGGGAATCAACGAAATTACAGCTTCTTTCCAGGTATTTGGAATTTTCCCTTTTTCTCTTATCGTATTCACCAATTTTTGCAATTTTGGTACTATCTCATCTTTGAGAATTTTATAAAATTTAGTTGTGTATCCATCTGGCCCGGGAGCCTTGCCCACTTTCATTGCCTTATTGCTGCTTCTATCTCAATTTTTTCTATTGGGTCATTTAAAATCTTTTTCATATACTCAGTCAGAGGTGCTATTTTGATATTTCATAAATACTCTTCCATTTTTTCTTTTCTAATTTTCGCACCTTTAAATAAATTTGCATAATACTTAAAAATTCTCTTTTAATTCCTTCTTGATCAACTATCTCTTTTCCATGAGCCATAATTTTGTTAATAATTTTATTTTCTTTCTTTTTCTTCAATTGCCAGGCTAAATATTTCCTGGGTTTGTTCGCTCCTTCAAACGATTTTTGTTGCAAACTTTTTAAATTCCATTCTAATTCTTTATTCAACAGATGTCTTACTTGAGATTGTAGTATTGTAATTTCCTTTATTAATTTCTTTTTTTCCTGGTCTTTTTTTAATTCCCCTTCTTTTTTCTTTATTTCATTTTGTAAACCTAGCAACCGCTCTTCTTTTGCCCTCTTATCTTTGTTGTTCAATGTAATTAGTAGTCCTCTCAAAACTGCTTTATAAGTATCCCAAACTGTCTGAAATTCTATATCATCAGTCTCATTTATTTGAAAAAACGCTGCAGTTTCCTTTTCTGGAAATGTCACAATATCTTTATCTTGTAGCAAGTCCTCATTGATTCTCCATCTTCTTGTTTTCTTTTGCAATTTTGTAATCCAACATATTGGGTTGTGATCTGCACAAACCTTTGGTAGAATCTCCACTTTTTTAGTTATGAGGCCCAAACTTTTGGAGCCCCATAACATATCTATTCTGGAAAAAGAATTATGTCTTGCTGAAAAGAAGGTATAGTCTCTTACTTCAGGATTAAATTTTCTCCAAATGTCTTCTAAATTTTCTTGTTTAACCAACTCAAAAAAGGAATTTGGCAATTTTCCTTCTTTATCTTTCTTCTTTTGGCTTGATCTATCTATACTGTTTTGTATTGTCCCATTGAAATCACCCTTCATCAAAATCTGGTCATATGACATTTCGTCCAACTGTCAATTAATATCTTTAAAAAACTTGTCTTTTGCTCCATTGGGCGTATATAATCCTAATAGCAACGGGGTTTTTTGACTCCATCATCACTTCAACTGCAATATATCTTCCTTCTTTATCTTTAAATATCAATTTTGGTTCTAATTGTTCTTTGATATAAAAAACCACCCCTCTTTTCTTTTCTTCCGCCAATGAAAAAAATTCCAATCCCAAATGTTTATTCCACAAAAATTTGTAATCCTTTTGTTGTATATGAACTTCCTGTAGACAAATTATATTACATTTTTGTTTTTTAATCCAATGAAATGTTACTTTTCGTTTTTGTGGTGAATTTAGTCCATTTATATTCCAAGATAGTAACTTGTACTCCATTATGGTGCAGAGTCTTTATTCTCTTCAAAAAAGCCACACATCTCTTGTTCATTCCTTATTGTAACTCTTCTTCCTCGTTGTTCAAAGCCCAGACCCTCGGGTAGTATCCATCTGTATCTTGTACCCTCTGAACGCAGCTTCTCTGTTACTTTTATATTTCTTCCTTTCATTAATCACTTGTCTTGGTAACTCTTTCATTACTTTGACTCTACTCCCTTCTATTACCCAGGTTTTTTGAAAACACTTGTTTAGAATTTTTCCTGCCATGTCCTTAGACCTTAGTCTTTTAACAATGTCTCTTGGTAGGCCTTTGTCTTTTGCATATGCTGAGTTAACTCTGTAGACACTATCCAACATATTTCTAGATTTTTCAGGATCTTCCTCTAAATAGTCAGCAATGATTTTCACCATATAGTCCATTAAATCCATCTCCTCCACTTCAGGTAGTTCTCTCAGATGCACTTGAGTTTCCATTAATCTGCAGTCATGGATTGTCACCTTTTCTTGAAGTGTTAGCAAGGTGGAAGCATGTATATCCACTTTCTCTTCAACTCCCTTAACTCTGTTTTTAACCATACCCAGTTCATCTTTAAAATCTTCAACTTCCTTCTTAAGATATCCAATATCTTTTTAAAGTTCCTTTTTAAGAGCTGTTAACATTTTCTCCACACCCTTCATGATCCTGGCTTCCATGGTATCAAATTGGCTTTGCATTTTGTCCAAAGAGTGAGACCTTGCACGGGTTAATCTTCCTTCTGACATAACCCCCCCCCCCAAAACTCAAAAGGTCTCCAAATCTAAATTCAGCACCAAGTCCAATAGCTTAGAACATACTGTTTAAAATAAGACTAATTTCGTTTTTCTCCTACCTTCCTGGGCTGAAATATTAATTTTTTAACAAATTTGGCAATTTTCCCTCTTTCAAAATGGCGATCGTAGTTTCTCTATGGTTAAAAAAAATTCCTAGAGAGGATCTTCTTGGTCTTAGTCTTCTCTCCTTCCTGGTTCACGTTCTCCAATTCTCGCGGTCTTTATAATCCTTATCGCATTGGCTGACAGCTTTCACTTCCTGGGTCACAATGTTCACCAGATATCGCAGTCTTTGAGTGCTTGTTATGTTGATTGCCAGTGCAGAGCAAAAACACAGGAGCCTACGTCACTGACCACAGGTATTCATAACATTTTCCTTCTTTCTCAAATTCTATTGAAGCTTTTAAATTAACAGAATTCCAATTAGGCAGACTCTGATCTCTCTCTTATTCCTTCTCTGCTCAGGCTGTTTACAGTTCCCACTGTTATTTAGATTAGCTTTAAAAAGTCCCGGAGCGGAGATAAAGATCAAAGTACCTTAGCGGCTATGTTCTTTCACCTTCGGTCTTCCTGTTCTTTAAGATGTAAATCAGTCCCAAAAGAGAATGAGGTCCAAGCAGGCTTAAGCCAATTTTATGGCCCTTAATCCCTTGTAGATGATAAAAGACACTCCCCCTCCTTTCCAGCTCTACAAAGCTTCCAAAAGACAACCTTTGTTGTCAATTTTCAGCTGAGTTCCATGGCTCCAGGTATTCTGGTGTCATCTTTGTCAAATCTCTAACTGAGAGATGTGGGCAGAGACCCCCCCCCCCAGGGGTTCTTTACTACCCTGAACAAAGGATTACGATTTCTCCTTAGTCAGAGGGCTGCAGCTTTGTTGGAGACTCAGACTGGAAGCCTCGTTCTCAGGAAAGATTCGGAATTATGGACAATAGCTTTCACTTTCAAGACGGTGCTCTTCTATCGGGAGATGGTTTGCACCTTATGATGGTAGGGAAAAGGGTGTTTGGTAACAGCATTGCTAATCTAATAAAGAGGGCTTTAAACTAAATTGTAAGGGCAGCGAGACAATAATTCAAAGCTTCATATGATGCCAGAAACTGGGGATAAGAACATGAAAGATTTGCAGAGAGTGGTGCATATACTAGGTAATGTTAAATTGCAGATATGAACAGAAACTAAACTCTCAGGATGCATAAAACATGGATTCCGATGTCTCTACAATAATGCACAGAGTATGGAAAACAAACAAGAGGAACTGGAAGTCCTAATACAGGAAGGAGACTATGACATAATAGGCCTTACTGAAACTTGGTAGGATGACACTCACAACTGGAATATTAGGATTCAGGGGTACAACTTATTTAGAAGGGACAGACAAATTAGAAAGCGTGGAGGCGTAGCAATATATGTGAAGGAGGTATATATTTATGAGGAAATATGTGAATCTGAGCATGGCAGCTCAGTTGAGAGTCTCTGGATAAAAATAAAAGGAGTACAAAATAAAAGTGATGTTATGGTGGGGGTCTGCTATAGACCACCAAGCCAGGCAGAGGACTTGGATGAGATACTCCTACAACAGATCGCAAAGTTCTCCAAGAGAAGGGACACAGTGATCATGGGAGATTTCAATTATCTGGACATCTGTTGGAAGTCCAACTCTGCTAAAAATGAAAGGTCAAATAGATTCCTGACTTGCCTTGCTGACAACTTCCTTTTCCAGAAAGTGAAGAAGGAAACAAGGGGATCTGCTATCTTGAATTTGATTCTCACCAACAAGTAAAAATTGATTGAAGAAGTGGAAATAGTGGGCACCCTGGGCAGTAGTGACCATGTGATTTTGGAATTTACAGTCTTAGGGAAGGGGAAAGCTATACACAGTCAGACTTATAGGTTGGATTTCAGAAAGGCAAACTTCGACAAACTTAGAACTATGCTGGGTAAAATCCCATGGTCAGAAATACTTAGGAAAAAGGGGGTTCAAAAGGGGTGGGAGTTTCTTAAAAGTGAAATACTGAAAGCCCAATCATAGATTATTCCTATAAGAAGAAAAAAATGGAAAAAGCCTAAAGAAGCCAAGTTGGCTCCATAAACAGCTTTCTAAAGACTTGAGAAATAAAAAAATCTCCTTTAGGAATTAGAAGGAGGGCCTTATAACCAAAGATGAATATAAAATAATCACTAGTGCTTGTAGAGAAAAAGTTAGGAAAGCTAAAGCTCAGTATGAGCTTAGGTTGGCCAAAGATGCTAAAAACAACAAAAAAGGGTTCTTTTCTTATGTTCAGAGTAAGAAAAAGAGCAAGGACATGGTAGGTTCATTGCAAGAGCAGGATAGTGAAATTGTAACAGGTGATGAAGAAAGGGCAGAACTGCTCAATTCCTACTTTTCCTCAGTCTTCTTTTCTGAGGGAAAAAGGAGGATCCAGGTAACTACTGACTCGTCTGGAGGAGTCCAGCCAGGCAGACTCCTTTACCTGGAAAAGTTTTAGAACAAATCATCGGTCAGTCCTGGAACATTTAGAAAGGATGGCTGTGATTACTAAGAGCCAGCACGGGTTTCTCAAAGACAAGTCATGTCAGACTAATCTGATCTCTTTTTTTGAGAAAGTGACTACCCTGCTGGATCAGGGGAATGCTGTAGACATTGTTTATCTTGATTTCAGTAAGGCTTTTGATAAGGTTCCATATATTATCCTTGTTGACAAGTTGGTAAAATGTGGATTGGATCCTGTTACCATTAGGTGGATCTGTAACTGGTTGACAGATAGCACCCAAAGAGTGCTTGTGAATGGTTCCTCATCCTCTTGGAGAGGAGAAGAGTGACAAGTGGAGTACCTCAAGGATCTGTCCCGGGAACTTTTTTGTTCAACATCTTTATCAATGATTTGGATGAAGGAATAGAGGGAATGCTTATTAAATTTGCAGATGATACTAAATGGGGGGGGGGGGGTTGCAAATACAGTAGAAGACAGAAACAGGATACAGGATTACTTTGACAGGCTGGAAAACTGGGCTGAAACCAATAAAATGAATTTTAACAGGGATAAATGTAAAGTTCTGCATTTAGGTAGGAAAAATCCGATGCATGGTTACAGGATGGAGGAGACTTGCCTTAGCAGTAGTATGTGCGAAAAGGATCTAGGGGTCTTAGTGGATCATATGCTGAACATGAGTCAACAGTGTGATGCGATGGCTAAAAAGGCAAATGCAATTTTGGGCTGTATCAATAGAAATATAGTGTCCAGATCACGTGAAGTGATGGTATCGCTTTACTCTGCTCTGGTAAGACATCACCTGGAGAATTGTGTTCAGTTTTGGGCACCATGTTTTAAGAAGGATATAGACAAGCTGGAACAGGTCCAGAGGAGGGCGACGAAGGTGGTGAGGGGTCTGGAGACGAAGTCCTATGCAGACAGGTTAAAGGAGCTGGGGATATTTAGCCCAGAGAGAAGGTGGCTGAAAGATTATATGATCACCAACTTCAAGTACTTGAAGGGTTGTCATCTTGAGGATGGTGTAGAATTGTTTTCTGTGGCCCCAGAAGGTAGGACCAGAACCAATGAGTTGAAATTAAATCAAAAGAGTTTCCGGCTCAACATTAGGAAGAACTTCCTGACCGTTAGAGCAGTTCCTCAGTGGAACAGGCTTGCTCAGGAGGTGGTGGTCTCTCCTTCCTTGGAGGTTTTTAAACAGAGGCTAGATGGCCTTCTGACAGCAATGAAGATCCTGTGAATTTAGGGGAGGTATTAGTGAATTTCCTGCATTGTGCAGGGGGTTGGACTAGATGACCCTGGAGGTCTCTTCCAACTCTATGATTCTTCCTGAGACCCTGGAGAGATGTAGCCAGTCTGAGTAGACATTACTGACCTTGATGAACTGATGGTGTGATTCGAGTATAAGACAGTTTTATGTGTATTCATCTATATGACTTGGTTCTGAGTGGAGATCAAGACTTGGTGAGATGGAGAGATTGTTGCACAAATTGGGAACAGTGACTAAGCATTGTATGTTCAGCATTCATGCCAATGGAAAGTTACCCCTAACATCCAAAACTACAGTATTTGATTGCTGTAGTCACTGTGGAAAGTATGGGGCCCATGCCAATGCCACTATTTTCAGGAAGGGAATGTTAAGAACTGAATCCAATTAAAGTGATGAGAGATGAAGTTCTAGATCTATTGGGGAAATTAAAAACTGATAAGTCTCCAGATCTTGATGGCCTATACCTGAGAGGTAACTCAAATGTGAGATAGGTTGCATATATTGGTTAGGAGATCAACTATCACTAAATTCAGCTGTTGTACCTAGGGTTGAAGGATGTACAGTCAGGCCCCACCTCCCCACTGCTGATCAGCTGGTTGGGGCAGAAGATACTCTGAAAAAGAGGGAGATCTGTCCAATGTGTCTACATCACTTCCCATGTGACCCAGAATTGATATCATCATATCCATGGCCTCAAGGCAACGCTCTGGTATTTGGGGAAAAAACTCTATTGCAGAAGCCAAATTTACCATAAAGTTTTTGCCCAAATATGGGCACTAGCACCGCAGGCATAATGACATTACGTCCAAGTCACATGGGCATGACATGGGCGCATTGCTGCATATTGGATCATGGGTCTTCCTGCTGCTCCTGGTAATTCCTCCCATCCCCTGCTGGTCGTACCAGAAGACTGAGGAGTAGCAAATGTTACACCAGCTAATGATAACCGCCATCCTAAAAGAACAGTATTAGCACTTTTATTAACTTAATTAACTAATTTTTAAACCTAATCAGAATTTTAATGCTTAAATGTAATTTTGTGTTTTTTGCTTTCTTTGTATAATTGAAATTTGTATGATGTTGTTAGCCGCCCTGAGCCTGCTCCGGCGGGGAGGGCGGGATACAAATAAAATTATCTATCTATCTATCTATCTATCTATCTATCTATCTATCTATCTATCTATCTATCTATCTATCTATCTATCTATCTATCTAAAAAGGGGTCCAGAAAGGAACCAGGAAATTGCAGTCCAGTTAACCTAATACCTGTCCCAGGAAAATTAGCAGAAACTATAATCAAAGATTACCATTATTAGGTACATAGTAGAACAAAGCCTGCTGAGGGAAAATCAGCATAACTTCTGCAAATTGAAGTCCTGCCTCGCCAACCTTTTGGCGTTCTTTGAGATAGTGAGAATGTACATAACAGTGACCTGGTAGACATTATGTAATTGTACTATCAAAAGGGTTTTGACAAGACTGCTGAGTCATTGGATAAGAGGATGTGATCTCTCATGGCTTAAAAATTAGTTAAATGTCAGGAGACTGAAAAGTCCCTGGCTCTGGTTGAAAACAGTCAGATGACTCTCAGGCCAGGGACTACCAGGAAATTCTTCTCCCCAGAGTGTAATGCTCTTCTGGGAGTATACCAGGAAAGGTGGTCCTGTAGACACATTGGTCCCAGACCATTCAGGGCCTTAATGGTTAGTACCAAAACCTTGAACCTGATCCAGCATTCAATCTGGAGCCAGTGCAGCCGGCAAACCACCAGCTGAATATGTGTTGTCAGCGGGGTTCCAGTAAGAACTGAGACTGCTGCATTATGGACAGTTGTGATTTTCAGGTCAATCTCAAGGGTAGCTCTGTGTAGAGCAAATTACAGTAGTCTAATCTAGAGGTGATTGTTGCATGGATTATTGTGGCTAGGTCAGGGTGAGACAGGAAGGGTAGTTGTCTGATCTGGAGGAGTGAGAGAAATGCCAGTCTAGTAACATTTGTGATCTGGGCCTCCATGGATGTATCCAGAACCACACCCAGGTTCTTGGCAGCAAGCACTGATGTTAAAGGTACACTGTCAGGAGTAGGGATGTGCAAAAAAAAAAAAAAAATGGTAGTACACGGATTCAGAAATATACGGGGGGGGGGGATACGGAATCCCGTATATTTCTGAATTCCGTAGTCAGAATAGCCGCATATACGGTAGATGCGCGGCTATTTCCGAATATACAGCCCCATTATACCCTATGGGCCATTGAAATAAATGGCAAATAGGGTATATTTGAAGCCACCTGGAGGGGAGGGGGTTTGAGGGAGAGCCCCCAAATTTGCAGGGGACCTGCAGGGGTCTCTCCCCTACAAACCCCCCAAGTTCTAAAAAGATTGGGCCAGGGGGTCCAATTCCTGCGGCATCCAAAGCCAAACCTAACTTCATACCACAGAATCTCTATAGGACCCAAATGCACTACATCCATCTATCTACTCTATTAACCTTGCTGGCCTGGAATCTGGATAAGTAAAGGGACTCTGTTTAAGACTTTTTAAAAGTCCTTTTTCTAACTAAAATAAAAACAAGAACCCCAAGACTGTCTTGCCTTAGATGTCTTCTCTTCTCCAGGCAGGTCAGGCAAGGCTAAGAGAGAGCAGCAGCAGCTGAGGCCAAGGGCCAGCACAGCACAATCTCTCTCACACACCAACACACACCAACACAGCAGCAATGGAGGAGTCCAGCCAGGCAGACTCCTTAAAAAGGTTCTCTGGCCCTACAGAGAGCAGTTTCAAAAAAATAGCACTGCTCTGTGATTGGCCAGACAACAGTGCTTACTTGGATACCCAAGTAAGCAAAAGAACAAAAGAACAACAATGTTGCTGATGGCTGGGGGATCAACTACACAACAGCCCTTCAAAGCATGCATTTGCAATGCATTTTGCAAATGCATGCTTTGGATTGGCTGCTGGGGCTCTTCTTCCCCCTCCCCCCCTCCCTGATCCCAAGGAGGCTATGGGAGAGGCGGGAAAAGGCTACCAAAGGCGGGAAAGGAGGCAAGCAGCTCCCCTGAGGCTGCAGAAGCCCCTTTCCTGCCTTTTCCATGGATTTCCGTATACTTCCGAATATCTATATGGAAGTATACTGGGAGCCATACTCGGCTCCCGCATAATGGGCCCCAATTGGATTTGGCTGTATGCGATTCCGTATACAGCTGAATCAGGGGTGATTCTGCAGTTGATTTGGTTCAGCTGAACTGAATGCACACCCCTAGTCAGGAGCCGGGAGTTGGCACCCCAATTCTGAATTCCCACTGCCCTGCCACAGAATCATCCAGTCACAGCCTCCAATCCTTTGGCAAAAAATAGCTGGGGCAGTGTTCAGCCATCTGTCCATCAACTGCATACTGATGACAACCCATCCTGAAATTCTACACCATCTAGGTGAGGAGGCACATATAGATGCTAAACAACATTGGAGAAATTATTGCCCCTTGAGGGATCCCACACACCAGTGGATGTCAAGGTGACACCTTTTCTCCTAGTGCCATCTTCTGTCATTAACCTGTGAGAAATGAGGTAAGCCACTTCAAGGATATCCCATAAATTCTTACGTTGGCAAGGCAGTGGGGTCAATAAATCATGGCCGACCATGTTGAATGCTGCTGTCAAGTTTAGCAGTAACAACAGTGCCAACACACCTTGATCCAGTTGTTTGCAAAGATTGCCTGTGGGGGTGATCAGGGTCATCTCCATCCCATATCCAGGGAAGAAGCTGGACTGGGTCTAGGGCCCATGCATCCTCCAGGAAACTCTAGAGCTGTTCTGCCACTGTTCTCTCAATTACCTTGTCCAGAAACAAAAAGATTTGAGGCTGGGTGGTAACTGGCAGAATCTGTAGGGTCCAAAGATGGTTTCTTTAAGAGCTCTGTTACCATGCCTTCTTTTAATCCCCCTGGGTAGATCCTAGAACTAAGGAACAGATTGATAATGTCCACTGGGGCCCTGTATTCCATCACAACTGGCTTTCATCAGTGATTACATTGATCTAAGAGACAGGTGGTTGGTTTAACAACACCCAGAATCCTGTCAATGTCAGCCCAGGAGAGTCAGCTGAAGGTGCCTTCAACTCATATACTGTATCAATATTGGCAGGCAGGTCATGGCAGAGTGACTTTATCCACAAAAAGGATTGCAAAAGCCTCACAACTGATAGTCACATGGCTAGAATTTTAAATTCCCTCCATAAGAGAAGTTAAAGACTTAATTGTTCTAAATAATTGTGCTGGGCAAGAGCTAGGAGATTTATTTATTTATTTATTGGATTTATATCCTGCCCTCCCCGCCAAAGCAGGGTCAGGGTGGCTTACAACAATAAAAAACATTTACAAATATTGAGCATTAACTAATTAAAACCTTAAACAGTATAACAATTAAAACATATTAAAACAGTTCGATGCTAATGGTAAATTCCAATAATTTCAGTCTTCTTGAGTATCCTCATATGTAGCTATCAATTAAAAACAAGTCGAAATAAAGCCGTCTTGCAAGCCTTGTGGAACTGGACAAGGTCTTGCAAGGGTCTTACTTCTTCTGGAAGTTGGTTCCACCAATAGGGGGGCGCTATAGAGAAGGCTCTCTCCCAAGTGGTCTTCAATCTTGCCTCCTTCAGCACAGGGATCGATAACAGATTCTGTGTCCCTGATCTAAGTACCCTCTGGGGAACATATAGGAAGAGACGGTCCCTATCATAGACAGGTGCTCAGCCATATAGGGCTTTAAAGATAATAACCAGCACCTTGTAGCGAATCCAGTACACTATTGGCAGCCAGTGCAGCTCATGCAGCCCAGACTGTATGTTCTCCCGCATGGGGAGCCCCCTAATAAGTGGTCACGTCTATCAAACTTGAGATACAATGTCTGACCAATTATGAGATTAAGGGGGGGGGGGCTAATCTTCAGGATTGTAAAAAGACTTGGGATCCACTGTATGTATGGATAAATAGTATGGGAATCGACATGAGAAATCTGAAATGGTAGTATAAACAATTTTTATTAGCAACATATGGTAGTAGAACTATATCTACAACTTATAAAAAGCCTAAAGTGAAAAAAAAACATCATTCTACCCCACATCTTACTTTTCTCCCACCCCTCTCCCCAATAATTGACCCCCGCCAGTGTTATTTTTTTTAAAAAAAAACAGATATTAAAGGTACCTTTAACTATCAAGAAAAAACAAAAATTGATTAAGAAAAAGATCCCCCCTTCGAAAGTTATATTCTTGTCTTAAAAGTCTTAATCTTCAAAAATTGTCCAATGTCCTTTTATTTTCCACACTTTTTCTACATATCTTCTGAATTTCTTCCACTCCCGATTAAAAAGTTCTAAATTGCAGTCTCTTAGTTTTCTTGTTAGCTTGTCCATTTCACTCCATGACATAACTTTTATAGTCCAGTCCCATTTTTCTGGTATTTTTTCTTGCTTCCACAACTGCGCATACAATGTCCTAGCAGCTGAGAGCAAGTACCATATTAAAGTTCTATCTTCTTTTGGAAATTTTTCCATTTGTAATCCCAGCAGAAAAGTCTCTGCTTCTTTGTTAAATTCATATCCTAGGATCTTAGATATCTCTTGTTGAATCATCTGCCAAAACATTTTAGCTCTTTCACAAGTCCACCACATATGGTAGAAAGAACCTTCATGCTTTTTACATTTCCAACACCTATCTGGCATCTTATTGTTCATCTTTGCTAATTTTTTTGGAGTCATATACCATCTATACATCATCTTAAAACAGTTCTCTTTAATACTATGACATGTTGCGAGTTTCATAGAGTTTTTCCACAGATATTCCCAAGATTCCATCTTTATTTCTTTATTTACATTAATTGCCCATTTTATCATTTGAGATTTCACTACTTCATCTTCTGTAGTCCATTGTAAAAGTAATTTGTACACTTTTGAAATTAATTTCTCATTATCTCCAAGCAGAACTCTTTCCATTTCTGTTTGCTCTTTCCTTATTCCTTCAGCTTTGATATCATTCTCCATCAAGCTTTTTATTTGTTGCATTTGAAACCAGTCATATTTATAATTCAATTCTTCTGCAGTTTTCATTTCTATTTTCCCACTTTGTAATTTTAGTAGTTGGTTGTATGATAGTTGTTTTTCCTTAACTGTTTTGGCCGTTAACTTTATCACTTCAGCCGGCACTATCCACAGAGGTCTTCTCTCATCGCCATATTTCTTGTACTTTATCCACACATTTAGTAAGTTGCTCCTTATATAATGGTGAGAGAAAAGACCGTCCATCTTCTTTTTCCCATAATACAAGTAGGCATGCCAGCCGAATTTTTTCCCATGGCCTTCTAACACTAGAAGTTTTTTATTTAATAACGTTATCCATTCTTTCAACCATACTAAACAAATTGCTTCATGATACAGTTTCAAATCTGGTAATTGAAACCCACCTCTCTCTTTTGCATCTATCAGGACTTTCATTTTAATTCTAGGTTTCCTCCCGGCCCACACAAATTCCGAGATTTTTCTTCTCCATTTATCAAATTGCTTAGCATCTTTCACAATGGGGATAGTTTGAAACAAATACATAATCCTTGGTAAGATATTCATTTTTACTGCAGCTATTCTGCCCAACAATGACAAATTGAGCTTGTTCCACTTTAGCATATCTTCTTCTATTTTGCGCCAGAGCTTTTCATAGTTGTTCCTAAACAGATCAATATTTTTCATTGTTATCTCTACCCCTAGGTATTTTACCTTAGAGGTAACTTCACAACCCGTTAGTCTTTGTAGTTCTTGTTGTCTATTTTTCTGCATATTCTTACATAAAATTTTTGATTTTTCTTTGTTTATGTAAAGTCCCGCCAACTCCCCAAACTCTTGTATTCTCGTTAACAACAACGGTGTAGCTTGTAAGGGATTTTCATTTATAAACATTATATCATCCGCAAATGCTCTATATTTATAGGTATACCCTTTTATTTGTAGTCCTTCTAAATCTTTTTCATCTTGGATCTGCATCAGTAAAATTTCAAGAGTCATTATGAACAACAATGGCGAAAGCGGGCAGCCTTGTCTAGTACCTTTACTAATTTTCATTTCGTCTGTAAGATCTGCATTGATGCACAACCTTGCCCTTTGTTCAAAATATATTGCCTTTATCATTCTTATAAAACTTTCTCCAAGCTCCATTTTTTCCATCACTGCAAACATGAAGTCCCAATTTAAATTGTCAAATGCTTTTTCTGCATCCGCAAAGAATAGTGCTACTTCCTTTTCTGGATGTCTTTCATAGTATTCTACAATATTTACAACAGTTCTAATATTGTCTCTTATTTGTCTTTTGGGGAGAAAACCAGCTTGGTCCTCCTTTATAAAATTTATCAGATATTGCTTAAGTCGTTCCGCCAGAATTCTTGTAAATATTTTATAATCATTGTTCAAAAGTGAAATTGGTCTATAATTTTTCACATTTGTGACGTCTCTTTCTTCTTTAGGTATCAAAGAAATAACAGCTTCCTTCCATGTATTTGGTACCTTCCCTTTAGCTCTTATTACATTCATCAGCTTCTGTAATTTTGGTATTAATTCATCTTTAAAAATTTTAAAATATTTAGCTGTATAACCGTCTGGCCCGGGAGCTTTATCATTCTTCATCACATTAATTGCTGCTTCAATTTCTATTTTTTCGATTGGGTCATTCAAAATTTTTCTCATATTTTCAGTTAAAGGCTCAATTTTTATTTTCTGTAAGTATTCATCTATCTTTTTTCTCTTTACTTCAGCACCTTTAAACAGCTTGGCATAATACTTAAAAAATTCTCTTTTTATTCCCTCTTGAGTAACTACATCTCTTCCATCTATCACAATTCTACTAATTATTTTGTTTTCCCTCTTTTTTTTCAGCTGCCATGCCAAGTATTTCCCCGTCTTATTTGCTCCTTCGAACGATTTCTGCTGAAGCCTTTTCAAATTCCATTGCACTTCTTTGTTTAGTAAATGTCTTAATTGAGTTTGCAATATTGAGATTTCCCTTAGAATCTTCTTTTTCCCTGGTCTTTTCCTCAGCTCTCCTTCTTTTTTCTTTATTTCATTTTGAATGTCCAATAATTGTTTTTCTTTTTCCCTTTTATCTTTGTTGTTCAAAGTAATCAACAATCCTCTCATTACTGCTTTATAGGTATCCCAGACCGTCTGGAAGTCAATATCTTCTTTATCATTTACTTGGAAAAATTCCTTAGTTTCTTTTCCTAGGAAAGTCACTGTTTCTTTGTTCTGTAGCAAATCTTCATCCAGTCTCCATCTTCTCAGTCTTTTGGACAATTTTGTAATCCACATTATGGGGTTATGGTCAGCACCAATTTTAGGCAAAATATCTATCTTCCTTGTTGTAAGGCCTAAGTTTCTAGTTCCCCACAGCATGTCAATTCTAGAAAAGGTCTTATGTCTTGCAGAAAAAAAAAGTATAATCCCGCACTTCAGGATTAAACTTTCTCCATATGTCTTCCAAATTTTCCTGTTTGACTAGTTCAAAAAAAGACTTTGGCAATTTCCCTTCTTTCCCACTATTTTTTTTCCCTCCGGATCTATCCAATGAGTTCTCAACTGTTCCATTAAAATCTCCCATTAAGAGTATTTGATCGTAGGTCAACTCATCTAGTTGTTGTATAATGTCTTTTAAAAAAGCATCTTTTGCACCATTAGGTGCATATAGTCCCAATAACAGCGTTCTTTTCCCATTTGATGTTATTTCCACTGCTACAAATCTTCCATCTTTATCTTTAAACACCAGTTTTGGCTCCAAGTCCTGTTTAATATAAAAAACTACTCCCCTTTTTTTCTGTTCAGCTAATGAAAAAAATTCCCTTCCCAATTGTTTGTTCCATAAAAATTTATAATCCTTTTGTTTGATGTGGACTTCTTGCAAACAAATTATATTACAATTTTGCTTCTTAATCCAATGAAAAGTTGCCCTTTTTTTTTGTGGTGAATTTAGTCCATTAACATTCCAAGACAATAATTTGTAATCCATCATGGTGCAAATTCTTTATTTTCTTCAAAAAATCTCCTCAACTCTCTGGCATTTGTAATTGTTACCCTCTTCCCCTGAAGTTCAAAGCTCAAACCCTCGGGGATTATCCATCTGTACCTTGTGCCATTGTCTTTCAGTTTTTCTGTCAACTTTTTATATGTTCTCCTGTCATTTATCACTTCTTTAGGTAGCTCCTTCACAATTCTCACTCTGCTACCTCTTACTATCAATGACTGTTCAAAGTTTTTCTTCATAATCCTTCCCACCATTTCCTTTGTCATAAATCTTACAACAACATCTCTTGGTAAGTTGTTTTTTTTGGCATATAACGAATTGACTCTATACATATGATCATACATGCTCTTAGTCTTGTCAGGGTCTTCTTCTAAGAATTCTGCAATTATGTTTATTATATATCCTTTCAGATCATCATTCTCTTCCTCAGGTACTCCTCTCAAGCGTATCTGATTTTCCATTAATTTGCATTCGTGGATCGTCACTTTTTCTTGGACTTTCAGCAAGGTGGTATCATGTATTTTAACTTTCTCCTCCACTTCCTGTACTTTCTTGTCTATTTTCCCAATTTGGTCTTTAAGGTCATCCACTTCTTTTTTAATTACTGTGACAAGTTCTTCCTTCATTTCTTCCATCATTTTCTTAACTCCTTTCATAATCCTGGCTTCCATAGCCTCCATTTGGTCCTGCATTTTTTCTAATGAGAGGGCTCTTGTTCGGGGCTGCCTGGGCTCTGACATTTAGGCAAGGAGCAGGGAGATAAAATAAAAATACCAAAAATTTCCGTCTCACGATTTACAAATTTGGCTACCAAGTTCAAAAGGTCTAAATTTTCTCTCTTATTTAAACTTTGTTCTGTTTTCTTCTGAGCTTCCCAGGCCCAGATATATATTTTTTAAAAAATTTCCCCTTTAAAAAAATGACGAAATTTTTGACTTCACCAATTTGAAATCTGACAGTCAGGTTCAATAGAGCAGAGCTTGCCCTTTCCAGCAAGCCTAATTTCGCTGGTTTCTGAGCCTCCAAAGCCAAGATATTTATCAAAAAAGTCTTCAAGAATTCCAAAATGGCGGCCGCGATTTTTTCCCCTTTAAAATTTTTTTTCCCCTTTTAAAGTCACTCCAGGAGCCCACCAGTAATGTAGTCAATAGTTCTTGTCCTCTTACCCTTTTTCCCGTCGATTCTGTCAATTTTTAAAGTCCCAAATCTTTTTAAAACAGTGTTTAAAATTGGACCTCCCAGCAATGGCTGCCGATGTTTCTCTATGATGTAGAGTAGGCTTTTTCCTTTACTGCTTCCTGTCTCTATCAGCTTCAACTCTCATGGAAATGAGAAATCTGAAATGGTGTTGTGTATCTACCCCTCTAGCTCAGGGGGATGGGTGAAGGTACTGATTGTATACGACTGATGAAAGTATTTTTGTATTTATGTGTTGTACAATAAAAGTATATTATTCAGTAAAAAAAACAACAATGTCTGACCAAAATGTACTAATTAAATTACATGACCACCAACAATGGTAAAAGAATTCTTGAACTCCACAAAATTTCCAGCAAGATGGTGATATAAGTGGATTAACATGTGAAAGCTTTGTTGGGTTTAAATATCAATGAAATATAATCTTTGTTGTTGGATTGGAATTCCAAGATCTTATCCCATTGCGAGTCTTTAAGGGTTTTGCCCAGATCTTTATGCCATGCCTTCTGATATGAGGTCAATATTGTGTCTGTTTCCAATTGTGTCTGTTTCCAATAATAAAGTTCTATAGAACATCAATATTAGTCCTTTTAATTGAAGAGATCTGGAGATCATACAACATTCCAGGTTTGTAAGTGGTCTATTTAATTTATGTCTAATATTGGTGGATTGTGTCAAATGTGAAATTTGCAAGTATTCAGGGAAGGCATTTGCTGCATACTTTTTCTAGTGTTGCTTTTTCTCTAAGTTACACGAGAAGTTGATAAAACAAGTCAAATTTGAGGAGTGCCAAAGAGCATAAGCTTGAGGTGACAATCATGGTTTACAATCATGGAAGAAAGATAGTGGTGAGACAGATGGAACCATTTTTCCTTGTAATCTATCCCAAGTTCAAAACGTAACCTCTAAGAAAAAATGGATTATATTATTCGAGAATCTTTGAGTAAGTGGGCATCAAGCTGAGTGTTGAAATGAACCGGATGCTAAATATGTATTTTCTATTATCTTCTAATCTGCTTGGTAGGTCCTATTATATTTTTGTCTGAAATAATGATATTAACTGCATCATTATACATCTGTAGGTCCAAAATTGCTAATCTGGCTTTATTGAGTGGTCGCTGTAGAATCTGAAAACTTATTCTGGGCTTCTTACTATTTCAAATAAAGCCTTGTATAAGAGCATTGGGTATGTTGACAGGTAAAGCTCTGAAATAGAAAAGAAACTTTGGCAATATAAATTACTTTACAGTATTTATCCTTTCAGGCCATGTTAATATCTTTGAAGTCCAGTGCTTAAGAAGTTCCAGGATATTTCTATTAGCTTCCATGTGATTCAGTCTTACCAAGTCTGACAAATTGAGAGGGGTTTTGATGCCAAGATAGCTCCATTGATAATTATAGTGAGATTTTATGTATGATTCCATTGTCGGTGTGGAAATGATTGGATATAAGACAGTTTTTTGTTGGTTCATCTTTAATCTTGCCAGTTCTCCAAATTCGGTTGAAGTTGCTTGTAAGGCTGGGATGGTAGTGTGTGGGTCTGTTACATAAATTATCATGTTACTACTAGTGGTTTGTTTATCTGTGGTTATGGTTTTTGAGGAGTTGAGATGGCTAGGGCAAGTTTGGTGGTGGAGTTGTGATGAGGCTGCAAGACCATCTTATAGCACATTTATGAAATTCTATGAGGTGGCAGTAAAAGCTGTTGTGGACAGCAGACATATGCATGACTAGAGGCTGTGCAAGTGAATGTCAGCTAATGGAACTGCAAGTGAGTGACAGCTAATAGAACTCACTTTGATTGGTGAACTGCTTCTAACTGTCAAAAAAGGGTGGCAAACAGTTGGATAAAGCAGTTACAGAGCTGAAGGAGTGTGACTGGAGGAAACAGGGCTGGCTGTTAACAGATAAAGTATACAGGGTTCTGCCCCTATATAATAAAAGGGGATCTTTATTCAGATACTCTGGGAAGAACACCCCTCAGGGACAAAGACACCAGATTTCAGGTTCTAAAATATATATATTGGAAATTTATTTAAATATTAGTTACTGCAGCATTCTGACAAGATTATATGATTAAATGACTACATGGACTCACGGGTGTGTCTGGTTACATGAACCAAGGTTACATAGCTTCTTAGTTACATGGTTATAGTCTTTCCTATGCTCAGGTTCCTTAGCCTACTACACTTAGTAAAAGCAAAGCCATTGTAAAGATAGCAAAAAGCATTTCATCCTCACCTCTCCTATGGCTTCCGGTGGTTGTCTATGCAGAAGTGTGGAGGGGTCTTGCTTTTCAGGAGGCTTCCCTTAAACTCACTGTTAATTAACTAACTGACTAACCAACTGCGCCCTCCTTGGTAAGCCCAATTATATCTTTTCCATAGCATCCACCCTTTCCCCTTCTGTCCAATCAGAATCTGGAAAGCACCCCTTTCCTTCTATCCAATCAGAATCCAGAAAGCACCCCTTTCCTTCTATCCAATCAGAATCCAGAAAGCCAGATTCTGTCATCTTTTGGCTGGAAAGCCCCCAAACCCCCTGTTACATAAGGAAGCCACCTATTGTTGCCAAACATTTCTGCTAGTTAGTACTAGATAGGCCACTGAACTCTTAAGGGCAAAAATCCCCATCTGGGACCAACAACTTTCCCATGAAAGCCTGAGAACCCCATCTGAGACAAAGACTTTCCCATGAAAGCCTGAGAACCCTATCTCACTCATTCTAATCAATACCTTAATACACATATATCATAATAAAGCACATGAGACCAGAAATATTGCCCATATGTGAATATATATATTGCCCATATATATGGGCAATATATGATTTCCTAACCATAAGATTCACTATAGTTCCCTAGCTTATTAGGAAAGTCTAACAAATCCATTTAATAAAAATCTCTCCTCTGTGTCCATGCCTGAATTCCTGACAAGCTGATTCCCCATTGGGCAATCTCTCTCTCACCCCCTCCTATCTCCATTTCACTACAGTATTGGGATGATTGTTATAGAAACCTCTCTATAGGAGATCATTTCAGCCTCCTATCAATCTCATCTCTTCCCAACAGGGTATAGACAAAATCCATAATATTATTCTATAGGATTCAGGCTGTTTAGCAATATTTCTTCATTAGGACTCCATGCGTTGAGGACACCATTATTAAAGTTTACTTTACCATCTTCAGATGTTCTGGGAACCAAGTTGTTTACAGCATTTTTCTGCAATTATGCAGTCACTTAACAAAATATTGACTCCACACATATTTTTGCCGATAAGTTTATCCGGCCAGCCACTAATTAGTATCAAATGTATTTTCCCAGATAAGTTCATCCATCGACCAACCGTCCCTTTTTAATGGAGAAATACTTTGGGACCCTTCAATAAGAAAAGTCATATAGAAACATCATATACATGTATAAGAAATCCTCCTATCTCACCCATTCTAATCATGGCGCCCCAGGCAGACTCACTGCCTCCTGCCATGGTGCCGCTGTGCAGCCCTGTGCCCCCCTACCATGCACCGCTGACAAGCGACAGGGAAGGGATGGGTGGGCAGAGGAAGAGAAGAAGCAATGGCTGGGCAGGAGCCAAGATGGGGTGGGCAGGAAGAGGAATAGGAGAAGCGGCGACTGCACAGGAGGCGTGGTGGGTGGGGGAAGTGGAGAAGCGGTGCCCAGGCAGGATGCGAGGCAGGCAAGTGAAGAGGAGAAGCAATGGCCAGACAGGAGGTGGGGAGGAAGTGGAGAAGCAGCAGCCCAGCAAGAGGCAGGGGGGAAGAGGAGAAGTGGTGGCTGGGCAGAAGGCAGGGCAAGTGGGGCAAGTGGCAGTCGGGCAGGGGGCGAGGCAGGGGGGGAAGTGGAGCAGTGGCAGCTGTGCAGGAGGTGGGGTGGGTGGGGGAAGAGGAGGAGCAATGGCCAGGCAGAAGATGGGGCAGGTGGAGTAATAGGGGAAGCAGCAGCAGGTTGGGCAGAGGAATAGGAGAATCGATGACTGGGCAAGAGACGGGGTGGGCCAGCAGTGGAAGAGAAGTGGCGGCCGGGCAGGAGAGAGATAGGGGTGAGCGGGTGGAGGAAGAAGAGAAGTGAAGGGCAGGAGGCAGGGTGGGTGGAGGAAGAGGCAAAGTAGGGATTCATTTAGGGCATGGAGAGGGGGGAGGGCCAAATTTTGTGCCCCCTCCCTGCCACTGCCCTAGGCAAATGCCTAGTTTGCCTAATAGGCAAGCCAGCCTTAACTAGAAAGGAGAGTGGTGGTATTTTCTAGTGTGTGTGTCAAGGGACAAAAGCAGAGTCTGATTCAGAGCCCATGTAGAGTGGCTTTGAATAGTAGAGACTCTGGTAGAAGGCTGTTTTCAGGAGATAAGACCAGTCTCTGTATGTGTAAAACACAAAATCACATCTTGAGAAGGAAAACAGTTTCCTGTATAAAGGTAAGTTCCCAAGGGGGAAAAGACTGGAAGTCTGGAAGATCAGGCTTTGGCAAAAGCTTTTGAGGTGGCAGGGAATGGCCCTCAAAAGGTGCCAAAGGTGCAGGTTATTTATCTTACAGGAAAGATAGTAACAATCTTGCCTGAGAAAGAGGTCTAGTGGAGAGATCTTAGTCTTATAACCAAAGGGACAAAGCAGAGTACACTCAAGATTGTGTAATTATAAAGTGGAGAAGATAAACCTTTAGCATCGAGGATACCTTTAATGAAAGCTGAACCAACTGAAGGGTAACATTGTATCTTGTGAAGGCAGTAACCTCAGACATAGTTCTGTGTTCAGTTTTAACTGCCTGCCTACATCATCTAAATCCCCCAAACCTAGGTAAATATCCCATCCTTTCCCTGCCAGTCTGTTTAAATAAATCACTACCTGTGCCTTTTGTGCGATTTTCTGAATGGTAAGTTTTGACAATTGAAGCAACGACAGGGTGATCATTCCAGGGGAGTGCTTAGTAGAATGGCCATTCCTGTCGCAGCTGCAAAGAAGGAATTCTATGCAACCTTCATTGCATCTACTGGGTCTCACCCAGCACTATTATTCAGAATATTGTTTATAGTTTATTGTAATATCCATAGTTAATAAAGACACAAGAAAATGTGTTTATTCTCTTTATTGTTGTATACGTTGTAAAAGTTTATTACTATATTTAAATAAAAATTGTATTTAAAAAATTCTCTCTGGACAAGGTTGACAGGATCCTGGGTGTTGTGAAGCCCACCACTTGCCTCTTGGATCTTTGCCTGTCATGACTGATGGAAGACAGTGGTGATGTGCTATGGGTCTCCTGGACAAATAATCAACTTGCTTTGGAGTTCAGGGACTTTCCCAGGAGCCTTAAAGAAGGCTGTGTTGAGACCATTCCTAAAGAAATCATCTCTGGATCCCACTCATCCAGTCAGCTACCACCCAGTTTCAAACCTTTCATTCCTGGGTAAGTAGTTGAAAGAGCAGTAGCTAAGCTGATTTGTCACTGAAATCCTCTGTAACTTAAGTAAGGTGGTCTTGTGATTTCTCTATTTCCCACAGCTATGTAATTCAAGGCTTGAAGTAGAGATGATTTTGAATTTCAGTCCAAAAATCCACATTTTGCTTTTGTTTTTGTTTTGCAAATCCAATCTGCTATTCTTAATGTTTGTGCCAATTTCTTATTCTGCATACCCATTCCCCCTGTAAAATCTGCATATTTTTCTATGTTATTTGTGCATCACTAAGTCAGCATACATACACACCATGTAAATTATATATATAATACTCATGGCTGAAAATCCCCATAATCAAGGTTTGAGAGAAATCACCCAAGGCTGAGTCTAGAGCTGAGAGATGAAAGGCTAAGAAAACATCCAGCAACCCTAAAAGAGGCTACAGCTGAGATGGAAAATTTCTAGCTCTTAAAGAAGATCTGTGTACTGAGAAAGATGACAATTTTGGAGCAATAGATGTTAAGCAACTTGTACCAGAGCTCAAGAGGCCAGAGCTCAAAAGATCATTCTTCGGGTTCTCTGCATGAACTATGTAGAAGTTTGAAGAAGTATCTATTAATTCATTGATGAATTCAATAAGTAACTGCTGGATAATGGGCATATATAAAATAGAAACAGAAGTCGTACTGGAGCTAACTAGGATTGCTAAATCTTGCTTGAGCTGTAGTCATCTGTCCACATGGATAAAGAGCCTAGCTTGAGCAGATACTGTCAATTTTCATGCAAAAGACACTGTGTCGAGGACTTGCTGCAATATACATTGGCTAATAGAGCAATTTTCCTATAAAGAATGGGGGCTCACTAAAGAAGCAATAAAATTTTGGATTAAATTCTATGCCTGGTTAGATAATTAAGACTTTTAAGATTCTATGATGTGAACTTATTTTTTTTCCCTGTACATTATAGTATAAAATTTGTTTTTATTGGAACTACCAAATTTGGTAAATTTTAACAAAAAGAACATACTATAAAATGTGAAATGGAGTTGGTGTAATTGAGATAAAATAGTAGAGGACAAGTTATGATAAGAAGTTAATGTAGAATTATAAGTTTTGAAAAAATTTCTAGGTAAAATAATAATGGAATGTATGGTGTTTTCTACTCCCCAATCCCCTATCCTTATCTTTTCTTTTTTTCTGAAACTAATAAAACTTTTTGAAAACCAAAAGAATGGGGGCTCAGACTACTTTATACAATAGTCAAAGAAATGCAGAGACACCTGTTTCTCAAGAGATTGAGTATCACTGAAGGCTAAAAATATTACTCTTAAAGAGAAAGTACTCTCACTAGAATCCTCTTCACCCCATTCCAATTTGAAATTTAGGGGGTTTAAAGAGAACTTAAATAATAATCAAAATCTCTCAAGCTTTATTGCAGAATGACTAGCGAATGTATTAGATCTGGAAGACGATATCGCTCCTTATATTTCTGCCGCTTACCGCCTCAGTTGCCCCTCACGAGCAGCAATCAGAGACCCAAGAGACATATTAGAAACCATTTCAGATCAGAGGATCAGACAAAAAAATACTTGAGTTAGCAAGGAGTTGGGGTAGCCTTCCTTTCAAAAATGACTCTATTCATGTATACCCAGAATTACCACAGGACATATTGAACTGGAGACATGAGATGAAACCCATCACAGAAGCCCTATGTGCAGCTAAAATTCGCTATAAATGGCTTCACGACAACAAGATACAAGTCACCTTTAAGGATAGACTGTACTATGCTGAGAGTTTAGAAGCTGGTTATGCACTACTTAACTCTATTCATGTTTCAGTACTGATGGATTCCTCCAAGCCTTCACACAAACGGAAAATGCCAGCATCACCAATGAAAGACACCAAACTGAACATTAAATAATTAATCTAATACTTATGACTGATACTTTACAATAGACGTATATATTTCAAATTTTAAAGATAACATTTCATATAGGTTGGTTTGTGCTTAATAATACATGTTTTGTTTAAGCGTGATTGATGAATTGCGGGGAGGGGGGAGGGAGATCTCTCTTAGCCTTGTTTTTTGTTTACAGCCTTTTAGTATTGGAGAATTCTCCATTAACTGTATCCAATTTCCCAGGGTGCAGTTAAGTGAGACTGTTAAACTATTTATATACTAGATTAAGCCATTTTACCTGTTGAAGTGTTAAAAGGGGGGGGGGACTGGATATTATAATCAATTGCTAACCACTTATTATATATTCTGCATTAAGCTCAATTTCATTTTATTCTTAACATAATAGATTCCTGTATCTTCTTATAACTGCTTGTTTAGTGAATCAATTAATATTATTATTATTTAATTAATATAATAATAATAATAAATTTTATTTATATCCCTCCCTCCCCGCCTAGGCAGGCTCAGGGCGGCTAACAACAGTTCAATAAAATTATACAATATAGAATATACAATATAAGGTGATTTAAAACAACATTGAAATTATACATTAATTTAAAACAACAATCTAAAACCAGTTCGAATGTCTGGGTCATTCCATAGTTTAAACGGCGGTGATCTTCCTGATGTTATTCTGTACACTTATATTATGGCAGGGGTCACTAGATAAATCATTGGTGGATTAAACAGCCATCCTATCAACGTCTACAAAAGCCTGCTTGAAAAGGATGGTCTTACAGGCCCTGCGGAATTGGTCCAAATTCCACAGGGCCCGTACCTCCTCCGGAAGTTGATTCCAAAGGCACAGGGCTATAACAGAGAAGGCCCGTGCCCGTGTACTCTGTAATTTTGCCTCCTTTGGCCCAGGGATAGTCAGCATGTTCTTCCCTGCTGACCTCAGTGCTCTTTGGGGCTCATATGGGGAGAGACGGTCCCTCAGGTAGGCAGGTCCTCGGCCATATAGGGCTTTAAAGGTGATAACCAGCACTTTGTATCGGACCCAGTATGTAACTGGCAGCCAGTGCAGTTCACGCAGCCCCGGCTGTATATGCTCCCATTTCGGGAGTCCTAATAACAGCCTGGCCGCTGCGTTCTGCACTAGCTGCAGCTTCCGTGTTTGACACAAAGGCAGCCCCATGTAGAGGGCATTGCAGTAGTCTAGTCTTGAGGTGACCATTGCGTGGATCACTGTTGCCAGGTCCCGGCACTCCAGGAAAGGAGCCAACTGCCTTGCCCGCTTCAGGTGGAAAAATGCCGACTTGGCAGTGGCCGCTACCTGGGCCTCCATTGATAGTGATGGTGAATAATTTCATTCTTTCTGATTACTAAATCACAATATTACTGATTACTTGTTAGAAACAGAGGGTTTGGGTGGGACCAAGTTGGGTTCCCTGAACCCTAAGTTATTGGCCAGGGCCCGTTCCTCGTACCAGTCACACTTGGCTTGCCAGACTGGCACTGACTGTTCGTCTACGCCATGGTCAACTCTGGGGCCGCCTGCTGCTTCGTTGACGTGGCCTTTGTGAAGCAACACCAGATCCCGGTGCAGGACAAAGACATCCCGACCATGGTCAAAGCCATCGACGGCACTTCCTCTGCTCCGGTCCAGTGACCCAGGAGACCCATCTGGTCACACTCCAGATCCAACACCATCACAAGCAAGTACAATTTGATGTTGCTTGCATGCCCTGCTTTCCCCTCATTCTGGAACTCTCCTGGCTCGTAAAGCGCAACCCCCTCGTGGACTGGGCACAGGGAAAGCTGAGCTTCAAGGACCCTTACTAGGCCCAGTTGGCCATCCTGGCTGCCGCCGCCCCGGCTGCTGATCCACTACTTCCTTCGGCCTACACAAACTTTGCCGATGTCTTTGAGGAAAAGGGGACTGACCAGCTCCCCCCACACTGGCCTTATGACTGCGCCATCAATTTGGTACCAGGGGCACCCCTGCCCATGGGGCGGCTCTACCCCATGTCCAAACTGAAGCTAGGACGTACAGCGTTTCCGTGGCTTTCTCAATTATTATGGTTATGTGATCCCTGCCTATGCTGACAACCATGCCTCCTCCGACCCAAAGAGCCATTTCACTGGACTCCAGAGGCAGACCATGCCTTCACCACCCTGAAAACCTGCTTCACCACCGAGCCACTCCTGCATTACTCAGACCCGCAGCTACCGTTCACAGTAGAGACCGATGCCTCCAGTGTGGTCCTCAGCACAGTGCTATCCTACCAGGAAGACCCCTCCCAGCCGCTACAACCCTGCGCATACTACTAATGGCAGCTGACACTTGCAGAGCGCAACAACACCATCTGGGAGCGGGAACTCCTGGCCATCAGGACCGCCTTCGAGGTGTGGAGGTATCACCTTGAAGGGGCTGCACTGTGTAGTACTTGAAAGGGTGAAGTGCAGTGTCACATACATTTATTATATTAAAAATATGCAAAATGGATACACGGTACAAATGTATCCACCAAACCAACAATGAAGATGGTGAAATTAAATAACTGACAGAATTTTAATTGTAATATAAAAATAAATTAAGTAAGAACATTCATTTATCCTTAGCTTTTAGAAAGTTGCAAAACAAAACCAACACCAGCTAAGTCATTAAAAGAAAGTATTAGTGTTTGTGAAGGTCTCTATGCCAAAGAGCCTTTTAAAGAAACAATCACTCAGCTATCTGATGTAGTAATAAAAGACCCTTTGTTCAATCTGTCACATAGGTCTTAGGGGCTTCCAGGATGAAACGGAATTCATTAGAGAATCCAAAATAGTTTATTTTCTTGAAACAGAGTAGTTATGTGATTTGATTCATCTGTGTTATCATTTAATCTATGATTTTCAGCAGACAACAATATTGCCACATGCTGGGCCTTTAAAAGAACTTTAGAGTCATTGTTAATAAGACTTGCCTGTGCCAATGGGTGACAGGAAATTAAAAGGAGTCTGCCATTTATTTGGATGAGGGTCTTTGCCAAATAAAGCTTCATTTCCGAATAGACACTGAGTGTGATTTTATAAACAACTGAAGTGCTATCACCGGGACTGTTTGCTAAAATCAATCACTAGGTGGTATAAGAAATGAAATCTCCCTTAAATTCTGCCAGTTTTTCTGGGCAAATAGCTTCTCCCAAGGGCTTTTCTAAACAATAAACACAGATTTTGCAAATCAATTCTTCAATGCTAGTTGACAGTCATTGTGCTCCCTAAATAAGCCTTTCATCATAGCAACATGCAATCCAGCTAATGACAAGAAGATAAAAAAATATAACATAGCTTTCTGGAATTAAAAAATCGTGAATTTTTAAAAGGCTCTTCATTCAACTTGCAGGCTAATGGATCTATAAGAAATGAAAAGCATAACATTAAAAAATTCAAGCAGTCTTTCCTAAGGAGTTGTCAGCTTGTGGTTCAGAACAGTGGAACCCTTTGGAGTTAAAATACAGAAAAACAAGTGGAGACAGTCAGATGTGCCCTTCATTAGGCAGAAGGATGTATCCCTTCCAGTTTGTTTAGCTGCATCCGTTGCTAAGTGGTGTGTCAACCCCGAGTGACTAAGAGAGATAACCTTCATTTTGTAAAAGCTGAGAATGCACTATTCAGCACTACATAAAGAGTTGGGGATGAAATAAAGAGCTTCATGGGGGAGGAAGGAGGTTGTAAATGGTTATAAATGGTTGATCTGTTGAATGTCTTCTGCAATATGCAAGCATCAGAGAAAATTATATGCAATATTCCTTTGATTTTCTCTGCAGTGACAGTCAGTTTATAATCGTTTTATAAGTGAGAGCCAATACAACAGTGCTGCTTTACCAATTTTTTAAAAAAAGCTAATAGTGCAAGACTGGGCTTCAATGTGGATATGGAAACAGCTGAGAGGACAGTCTAGTTTCACCAGCTGAAACAGATCCCCCAGTCGTGTCATTATACAGAATGAAAGTACTTGTCTTTTGTCCTGTCTAGGACTGATAGTATGGTGTGGAAGGAAGTCTGTTTTAATGAGTATGCATGAGTGGATGTGATAAAATCCTTCTCTTTCTGTGTCATTCCACTCACCTGAACAGAGCCTCATATGGGAACAGCATCTTTCATAGTCACATAGTTTTGGCACTGAGATACATTCATTTATGAATAATTTCATTTATGTAGGAAATGTTGTTGTTGTTAATTTGACTTCTAGCCCTTCCTCCCCAGTGAGCAGGCTCAGGGTGGGTTACAACAATACAATAACATCATCTAATATATAAAATAGTAAAACAATCAATTAAAACTAATAACAATCACATCAGTTGGCACCTCAACATGACAATCAATGGTACCATTTAATCAGTGCATCTCAATCTGCTCCTGCATAGGCTCCCCATATGTGTGCAGGTGGATGGTAACTTATACTGGGGAATAGACAGATGAAAAACAATGCAGATTGGACAGAGCAAGACAAGCAACACGAGGCAGGTAAGTGTTAGACCATGGGTGGCCAAAGTTGCTTAACATAAGAGCCACGTTGAATAAACATCAGATGGAAGGAAGGAAGGAAGGAACGAACGAACGAACGAAGAAGGAAGGAAACAGATGGGGAGGGGGGAGAGGTGGAAAGAAAGCAACTTTAACTTCAAATGCATTCTCCAGGCCACCAGCTGGCTTGACTTGGAGAAGTGATTTAAAGAAACGCCTTCTCCAATCCAGCCAATGGGGTGGTGGGGGCTTCGAGAGCCAAACAATATGTGTGAAAGAGCCGCATGTGGCTCCTGAGCCACAGTTTGGCCATCCCTGTGTTAGACAAACAAGCAACACTTGTGTCAGCAATGCAGAGGTGATCAATAAAAATAGATCTGTGGTTGTTTTTGGAGATCTCAGAATGTGCGTGATATTTTGGTCTAGATTGACTTACAGAGAACGTTAATGCTGTCATGGTTACCAGCTGGGCACTTCAGTTGTAAAGGATGTAAGGCAGGTAAGGTAAGGTAAGGTAAATTTATTTTTGTATCCCGCCCTCCCCCGCCAAAGGCAGGCTCAGGGCGGCTCACAGACATGGAACAACCATGATTTCAATAAAATACAATCAATACAATACAATAAGACAAATTAAAATACAATTAAATTACCATTATAAGTTAGGATAAAATTAGATAAAACAGCTGTTATATGTTAATAATTAAGGTGCTACAATTCACAGTCATATATAAGATGGTTAGATGGCTAGAAGTCAGTTTAACCGGGTTCTATCTTGAAAGCGAGCTGAAAGAGGGTGTAAATATGCTATGCCTCTTAAAGAGTATGTGTATTCAAATACAAATATGACAATTAAATTGACTAGTTTTATGAAGTGATTCCAAGGGCATTATCTATGCTCTAATTTGTGGGGATGGTTTAAAGATCTATATTGGCTGTTCCTGAAGGGCGGTTAAGACATGTGTCCTGGAACATATTTCTAGGGTCCACCACCAGATTCCAGGTGTTCCTCTTGCCCAACATTATGCAGAAACGGGCCATGATATAGAAATGTTAAGGTTTTTTGTCATCCCAAAAGAACTTAAGAAAATAAGAGAAGCCATGTTGGATCAGGCCAATGGCCCATCCAGTCCAACACTGTGTGTCACACAGTGGCCAAAAAAAAGGAGGTTCACAAGTGGGGCTAGAAGCCCTTCCACTTTGCCTCCCCCCCAAAGCACCAAGAATACAGAGCATCACTGCCCCAGATAGTTCCAATAATATACTGTGGCTAATAGCCACTGATGGACCTCTGCTCCATATTTTTATCCAAACCCTGCTTGAAGCTGGCTATGCTTATAGCCACCACCACATCCCGTGGCAGTGAATTCCACATGTTAATCACCCTTTGGGTGAAGAAGTACTTCCTTTTATCTGTTCTAACCCTACTGCTCAGCAATTTCATTGAATGCCCATGAGTTCTTTCATTGTGAGAAAGAGAGAAAAGTACTTCTTTCTCTACTTTCTCCATACCATGCATAATCTTGTAAACCTCTATCATGTCACCCCGCAGTCGACGTTTCTCAAAACTAAAGAGCCCCAAGCGCTTTAACCTTTCTTCATAGGGAAAGTGTTCCAAACCTTTAATCATTCTAGTTGCCCTTTTCTGCACTTTTTACAATGCTATAATATCCTTTTTGAGGTGCAGTGACCAGAATTGTACACAGTATTCCAAATGAGACAACACCATTGATTTATACAGAGGCATTGTGATACTGGCTGATTTGTTTTCAGTTCCCTTCCTAATAATTCCCAGCATGGTGTTGGCCTTTTTTATTGCAATCGCACACTGTCTTGACATTTTCAGTGAGTTATCTACCACGACCCCAAGATCTCTCTCTTGGTCAGTCTCTGCCAGTTCACACCCCATCAACTTGTATTTGTAGCTGGGATTTTGGGCCCCAATGTGCATTACTTTGCACTTGTCCACATTGAACCTCATCTGCCACGTTGATGCCCACTCACCCAGTCTCAACAGATCCCTTTGCAGTGCCTCACAATCCTCTCTGGTTTTTACCATCCTGAACAATTTAGTGTCATCTGCAACTTAGCCACTTCACTGCTTACTTTCAACTCCAAAGCATTAATGAACAAGTTAAAGAGCATGGGACCCAGTACTGAGCCCTGCGGCACCCCTCCGCTTACCGTCTTCCTCTGCGAAGATTGCCCATTTAATACTCTCTCTCTGTTTCCTATTAATTAGCCAGTTTTTGATCCACAAGAGGACTTGTCCTTTTACTCCATGACTCTCGAGCTTACTAAGGAGCCTTTGATGATGAACTTTATCAAAAGCTTTCTGGAAGTCAAGGTAAACAACATGTATTGGGTCCCCTTTGTTCATATGTTTGTTCACCCCCTCAAAGAACTGTAACAAGTTAGTGAGGCAAGTTCCTCCCTTACAGAACCCATGCTGAGTCTTCCTCAATAACTTGTGTTCATCAATGTGCCAACTCATTCTGTCCTTGATAATGGTTTCTACCAACTTTCCCAGTATTGAAGTCAGACTGACTGGCCTGTAGTTTCCCGGATCTCCTCTGGAACCCTTTTTAAAGATGGGAATGACATTTGCTACCTTCCAGTCCTCAGGAACAGAGGCAGATTTCAATGAAAGATTACATATTTTTGTCATGAGATCCACAAGTTCATCTTTGAGTTCTTTCAGAACTCTTGGATGTATGCCATCTGGACCTGGTGACTTATTAGTTTTAAATTTGTCTATCAGTTGTAGGACCTTCTCTCTCGTCACGTCAATCTGACTCAGGTCTTCCAACACCCCTTCCAAAATTAGCGGTTCTGGACCGGGCAAACACTTCTCATTTTCCACAGTGAAGACAGAGGCAAAAAATGCATTCACTTCTCAGCCGTTTCCCTATCCTCCATCAGTAATCCTTTTACCCCTTGGTCATCCAAGGGCCCCACTGCCTTCCTGGCTGGTTTCCTGCTTCTAATATATTTGAAGAAATTTTTATTGTTGGTTTTTATTTTTTTTGCAATATGCTCCTCATGGTCCCTTTTTGCCAGCCTGATCACAGTGTTGCATTTGATTTGCCACAGCCTGTGTTCCCTTTTATTAATCTCACTTGGACTAGCTTTCCACCGCTTAAAGGAATCCTTCATACCTTTTACAGCTTCCTTAACTTTGTTTGTTAACCATGCAAGCCTTTTCTTATATCTGTTTGTGCCTTTCCTAACTTGTGGTATATATTTTATCTGAGCTTCTAGGATTGTAGTTTTAAATAGCCTCCAAGCTTTCCCAAGGGTTTTGACTGCATTTACCTTCCTTTCAGTTTCCTCTTTACATGCCTCCTCATCTCAGAGAATTTACCCATGCTGGGAATTATTAGGAAGGGAATTGAAAACAAATCAGCCAGTATCATAATGCCCCTGTATAAATCGATGGTGCAGTCTCATTTGGAGTACTGTGTGCAGGTCTGGTCGCCGCGCCTCAAAAAGGATATTATAGCATTGGAGAAAGTCCAGAAAAGGGCAACTAGAATGATTAAAGGGCTGGAACACTTTCCCTATGAAGAAAGGTTGAAACGCTTGGGGCTCTTTAGCTTGGAGAAACGTCGACTGCGGGGTGACATGATAGAGGTTTACAAGATAATGCATGGGATGGAGAAAGTAGAGAAAGAAATACTTTTCTCCCTTTCTCACAATACAAGAACTCGTGGGCATTCCATGAAATTGCTGAGCAGAAAGGTTAAAACGGATAAAAGGAAGTACTTATTCATCCAAAGGGTGATTAACATGTGGAATTCACTGCCACAGGAGGTGGTGGCGGCCACAAGCATAGCCACCTTCAAGAGGAGGTTAAATAAAAATATGGAGCAGAGGTCCATCAGTGGCTATTAGCCACAGTGTGTGTGTGTGTGTGTGTGTGTGTATATATATATATATATATATATATATATATATATATATATATATATATATATATATATATATATATATATATGGCCGCTGTGTGACACAGAATGTTGGACTGGATGGGCCATTGGCCTGATCTAACATGGCTTCTCTTATGTTCTTACCCCTTTTAAAGTTAAAAGTGGTCTTTTGGGGTAACTCCCTATTTATACAAATGGTGAAATCAATGTTATGATCACTGCTCCCAAGCAATGCAATCACTTTTACATCTCTTACCAGGTCTTGGGCATTACTTAGGACCAAATCCAGGATAGCCCCATCCCTGGTAGGTTCCATGACCATCTGCTCCATAGCACAGTCATTGAGAGCATCTAGAAACTCGACCATAACACATATTGATCCAATCAATCTGCGGGTCGTTAAAATCACCTATTATGACACAGTTTTTACATTTAGCCACTATCTTTAATCCTTCCATCATATTATAATCGTCCTCTATTTTTTGATTTGGTGGGCGATAACAAACTCCCATAGTTAAATTGCCTTTTGGGCCCTCTATTTCGACCCAAATCATTTCTAGAAGGGAATCTAATTCTCTGACCTCAGTCTTACTGGACTGTATACCCTCTGACATACAGAGCCACCCCACCTCCAACCCTTCTCTCCCTATCCTTCCGATATAACTTATATCCAGGAATTACCGTGTCCCACTGATTATCCTCATTCCACCAAGTTTCTGAAATTCCCACAATGTCTATGTTTTTCCCCAACACTAAGCATTCCAAATCCCCAATTTTACTTCAAACACTTCTAGTATTTGCATCTATAATTTCCGAGGTAAATTTGGCCTGCAACCTTTCTCCTGCTGCCTTGAGACTTTGGCAGACAGTCCATGCTGTTTGTCACCATATCCGTGGACAACTGAGTAATTGCTAACCCTTCATCTCTATGAGATGAGTCCTCCCGAACCAGAGACATTTCATCTCCTGTTGGCTTTCCCCCAAGATTTAGTTTAAAAACTGCTCTGCCACCTTTTTGATTTTAAGTGCCAGCAGCCTGGTTCCTTCTGGGGACAAGTGGAGACCATCTCTTTTGTACAGCTCCTGTTTTTTCCAGAAGGCATCCTAGTGCCTAACAAACTTAAACCTTTCCTTCCTACACCATCGTCTCATCCACACATTGAGACTTCTAAGTTGTTCCTGTCTCTCCAGCTCTGCACGTGGAACAGGTAGCACTTCTGAGAAGGCTACCTTGGAGGTCCTGGCCTTAAGTCTCCCGCCTAGCAGCCTAAATTTTTCCTCCAGGACCTCATGACTGCATTTCCCCACATCGTTGGTGCCAACATGCACCATGACCACTGGCTTTTCCTCAGCACTATCAGCCTGTCTACAACACGCATAATATCTGCTACCTTTGTACCAGGCAGGCAAGTCACCATATGGTCAGAATATGGTTTTGCCACCCAGCTGTCTACTTGCCTAAGGATCGAATCACCAACTACCAAGACCCCCCCCCCTCCCTGCTCAGGGATGGTTCCTTGGTGCGAAAGGATACCCACTCACCAACTGAAGAAGAGGTCCCTTCTGAGGGCACATTCCCCTTATCCTCAGCACGGTGCCCTGTTCCCTCTCGACCCTCATGCTCCCTGGCAGCAACAGGGCTGCCATGTTCGGCGAGGGGCTCATCTACCATGTCCCCTAGAGTCTTCTCTGAGTGCCTAACTGACTGTCTCTTCTTCTCCATGTCCACCACCTCGGCTTCAAGGGTACGAACTTGTTCCCTGAGGACCAGGAGCTCCTTGCATTGAGCACATACCCAAGATTTCTGTACAGTGGACAGATAGTCATACATGTGACAGTGCAAAACACTGGAAAATTGAACATCTTAGTAATCGAGGAGGGAATATGCATACGTACCTTTTACAGAGTGAGGCTAGGTGGATCCATCATCTCAATACAATGGTACATTTTGGTTTGAATCAATGTAATGATCTTGCATGCTTTATTTGATTGTTGGTTTTAGTCTTGCTTCTTTGTACGTCCCCTTTAAGTCTGTTAATGTGGAGCAGCTGTGGTTTGTGTTTTAATGACAACAGTTCTGACTTCGGTAAGCCATCATGTATGAGAGATAGGCAGACTGCTGTTATAAGGTACCTATACTTGGTGAAACAATGACATTTCTTCTTTTTGCAACTATTGCATTGTGGAATGTATTATGTTGTCTGTTGCTAAATTTCCATCCAGAGGATTTTTGATCAGTTTATGAAACAGCTGGAAACAGTGAAACGTGATGAGAAACTGGTGATTAAGTGAAGGTGATTTTTCCTTTATAGCCAATATCTGAGATTGGACTCTGTATTACAAAAAAGAATTTGGATTTGAACACCCATTGGAGATTGAAAAGCTTCTTCAGAGTCAACCAGTGGAATGGACTATTGCTAATTGAACTTTTTTAACTTTTTGATATTTCTGTATGAATGTGTTTGCTGTTTAAGCATTTATGCAATGAAATGCAATTTTCTATATTCTACTAAGTAATTGATTTTTTTCATATAGTTGTTTTTGGTAGCATATTGTTACTGTGTTGCCACTGTGTTAAGCAGAACATGTGGAATTGCATTAATCTCAATAGGGAGAGTATTCCACCAGGCCAGTGCCAGAGCCAAAAAGGGTCTGGTGCTGGTTGAGGTTTAGTGAACATCTTTTTTTCTTTTTTTTTTAAAAAAAGATTTCATTGTAATAAAATTACATTTCCAAATCAAATATATAGTAAAATTTTGTGCCAGCAAATTGAGATCTATCACCAGGGCTTTTTTTGTAGACAAAGCCCAGCAAAAGTTCTGGTCGCCGCACCTCAAAAAGGATATTATAGCTTTAGAGAAGGTGCAGAGAAGGGCAACTAGAATGATTAAAGGGCTGGAGCACTTTCCCTATGAAGAAAGGTTGAAACGCTTGGGACTCTTTAGCTTGGAGAAACGTCGAATGCGGGGTGACATGATAGAGGTTTACAAGATAATGCATGGAATGGAGAAAGTAGAGAAAGAAGTACTTTTCTCCCTTTCTCACAATACAAGAACTCGTGGGCATTCGATGAAATTGCTGAGCAGACAGGTTAAAACGGATAAAAGGAAGTACTTCTTCACCCAAAGGGTGATTAACATGTGGAATTCACTGCCACAGGAGGTGGTGGCGGCCACAAGTATAGCCACCTTCAAGAGGGGTTTAGATAAAAATATGGAGCAGAGGTCCATCAGTGGCTATTAGCCACAGTGTATGTGTGTATATAACATTTTTTGCCACTGTGTGACACAGAGTGTTGGACTTGATAGGCCGTTGGCCTGATCCAACATGGCTTCTCTTATGTTCTTATGTTCTTATGTTAAAAACTCATTTGCATATTAGGTCACACCCCTTAATGCCATTGGAAGTTATGTCACCCATTCAGTAGGTTACTTTCTGCATATTGACACAGAACAGTACAATGTCATCTGATGGATGTGTGTTCTCACTTAGCCCAGTGAGAGACCTTGCTTTGCTCCCCCCCCCCAACACAGTCAGAGGGAGTGAACCACAGGCAATGGAGTGGGGTGTCAGGCCCAGCTTCTCCTTGGGGGTGTGCTCATGGGTGGCTCTGCATCTCTTCTCAAGCTCATTGAAGGCTGGAGGTGGCAGAGAGGGTAGAGTGCATGGTCTGGGAGCGCATGGCTGCCTAGTGCCATCCCTCTCCTGTAGGCCTTTTTTTGAGCCAGAGGCCTGACCAAGCCAGCCAAAACTGCGTTCCTGTGCATTCTTGCTGGAAGAAAAATCCCTATTACTATTTCAAATATAACTATTCCCATAACTTCCAGAAAATCATCTTAAAAGGTAGGGATTCACAACTGTCATCTTAATATATACTTGTAGCTGCAAAAAGTTTAGTAAAAAAACAATAAAATATTACTGAATTGCTACATCAACCACTGGTAAAGGTTGTAATAATCCATAAAAATTCCAAGGAGTTTAGTTTCTATACAGATAGGGTCAACCTCAAACTCTATTTGATACACAATTAACAATAGCCTAACTTCTTAATGCACAGTGATTGTTGTATTGTATTGCCTAAATAGTAAAAACAATAATTGTAAAAATTAATCCTGTTTATAAAATTATGATCTATTACTGCATTAGCTATGAAATTGACAATGATAAAGTAATACTTTTAGAGCAGCTGAAATTATCAATAAAATATCACAGTCCTGTTTCACAGACCACACAAAGAGAATACACACACACACACAAATAAGAAAATAAGATTAGTAATAATAACATCAAATTATAAATTATAAATTTTCTAATGGGCATTATTTCATTAAATTCTCCCTCTAAGCTATGGAGTCTTGTGAGCAAAAATTATACTTCGTGAGCTGGCATTAAAGTTGTGAGTGAGCGATTTGGCTACTGCATATATTAGTTTGCTCTGGGGCCTTTCTTCCTGAGCTAAGACAGAAATGTATGAGCCGGAGGCTAAAAAACTGTGAGCTAGCTCACACTAACTCAGCTTTGAGGGAACACTGATTTTGTTATCAGTATAGTACCCATCCACTGCCATACTAACCTGACTAATCAGTGTACTTTGGAGCTAAAATGTAATTAAACAGCCTTTAAAAAGTCTGTCCTCCACCACTAAAGATAGTATTTTCAGAGTTGTTTATGGGCCAAGGGGGTTCTGCAATTTTCAAAAATTTCTCTCAAATCCCTTTTGAAGGTGTCATTGTCAAGCCTAAGGAGTTATTTTTCTGCAGATGTACAAGAATCAGTATCTTTATTGTTAGCAGGGGTTGCTTTGTAGGAAAAAAGGTGGTGGAGCTCATCCAGGGATTGTTGTGCAGCTGGACCTACTATTCAATGGACAAGGTGGGGAGGAGGAGGGGGAACCCTCAGAAAGGTTCAGGAGCTGCACTCCTGTGAGCTCCTGTTGAATCCGAGGCCTGATTGTTAGCATCAATTATAGAGATGCTTTAGTCCAGGGGTGGGGAACCTTTTTTCTGCCAGGGCCATATGGATCATCATTCGTGGGCCATAAAAAATTATCAATTTAAAAAACAGTGCTCTGCCAAGGGAGAATGATTCAGACCGGCAAAATTAATGCAAATAATTGTTTTTCTATTTGAAGTCATGCGGGTAGAGCCTAATCTGGTGCACGCACACACACACACACATGGCCTGCCACTCTAGGCAAATGCATAAGTCCAGGGTTTTATTGTTGAAAAAGCCCAGCAGGAATCAGTAGCATATTAGACCACATCCCCTAATATTAGCATATTAGGTCACACCATCTGGGATAATCAAGTACAAACTGAACCCAGGGAGGCTGCCGTACAGTACATCTGGGCCCTGTGATCCCTGCCTGGCCCTGGAGAGGCTGCTGCACAGTGCAGCTGGGCCCCACGATCCTCGCTGGTCAGCCAGGCCCCAGGGAGGCTGCCACATGGCTTGGTTTGGCCCAGATATCCCCGAGGGCCACACCAAGTGACCTCGAGGGCCATATACGGCCCTTGGGATAGAGGTTCCCCACCCCTGCTTTAGTCACTGCTTTGTATAATAAGAGATGCCTGTGAGGACTTGTTGGCTTTTACTTGAGATATTCTGCTGCTAACTGTTGATCCCCCTCCCATGCATCATCTTTATAGGTGGTTGGCAAAATTGGAGTTAACACCTTTGATGGACTAGAAGTAGATATTGACTTATCAGGGTCATGTGAGTGCTGAAGTGTCAGGGAAGTCAAATCATGTCATAGGCTCGAGTCTTTGACTTGTTAGACAGTTGTTTCCCAGGGATAAATAAAGAAGTTTAGGCTGTAGTGCGAAGGAGCTGTAGCAAGTTCTTCAATTTGTCCAGTGTAGAAAAAAACTTTGCTCTTCCAAAGAGGATATTCCAGGAGAATTTACAGGATACAGCTGTTCTATTTTTCCTGGCACCTTAATCATGCTTCACCAAATTTGTAATTTAGGCAATCTCTTTCCCACATTTTGGAGTAAGTTTGAATCATTGCCAACAGTGTTGGGGTGTGTGTTCATTTTCATGTCCTAAAGTGGAAGGTTTTCCATTTATAGTCCCTGGGATTAATGCAATTTGATAGTCTTCAAAGTCATCAAAATAATCTCTACTTCAAGCCCTGAATTATAGATCTGTGGGAAAGAAATAAATCACAAGACCACCTACCTTAAATTACAGAGGATTCTAGTGAGACCTTTAAAGTGGGTGATCAGCTCAAACACAGTGCTTTACATTATTGTAGGTAGTGCCCTACATGTATTGAGAGTGAAACCTATAGTATGTTGATTGTAATGTGTCTAAATGTTATGGAGATTAAATGACAATACCTTTTAGGGAAGCCATTACTGATCATCTCACTGAGGAAACCCTTACATGCTTCTGGAGACATACTGCTTCCTGAAACACAGTTTTGGAACTCCTGCCTCATTGTAAATCAGCATTACTGGATCCTGAAATCTCTGCTCAAAGACTAATGCATTTGATTTATGATGCTTCTCAAACAGAGAGCAAAATGAAACAGGTAAAACCTTTCCAAGGCATTTGCAACAGTGCATTTTAAGAAGGGGGGGGGGCAGCTGCATTTGGCTCAGGAAAGTAACCAAACTATGCATCATACTGTACGGCAAGATACAATTGTTGCCAAACTAAGAAACAGGACAGTTTTTTAAACCATCAGTTATACTCTGTATCCCCAAAATAAAACTATTAGCTTTCAATAGTAGAGAAGGGATGGAGCTAATGATGCTGTCAAATTTCAGAACCATATCAATTGAATAAGAATTTTTTAGCTCATTCTTTTTAATCTGACTCACATTCTAAAGATTTATCATTCACTGTCTTCCAGTCATAATGCACAAATGAGGCAGGTGGATCAAATGAACTTCAACCCACATATGATTGAGCTAATAATTGTTGAAAGCTTGTTTAAGGGATTAAAGGTACTTACAAATGTGGTGTTCAGCAGAATTTAGCTTCATGGATTTGGGATGATACTTAATCCTCAATTTATCATGATACCTTGGAGGAGACTTCCTGGTGCCCACAACTCTGTCCCCTTCCCTTTATGTTTACTTTTTGATCTCAAGACCATCTCATCCCTATCCAGGTTGGTGACAGAATGTATTTAAGAGTAGTATCATAGCAAACCTTTGTTAATATTATAAACAGATGGCACTGGGTTTGTTGGGCACTGTACATTGCACTGGTTCTGCAGGGTTTTCAACCCACCCCTTGCTTGGACTGTGATTCTGTGCTTGATATCAGCTGGCATTGCCACAGTGACACTGGATTTGTTGAGCACTGTACATTGCTCTGGTTCTGCTGGGCTTGAAAAATGCCCCCCCCTTCAGTTTCTACTGCCAGATTCTCTGGCTTGACACCACTCCTTTGGAAATGATTGAGGATGGAACACCTTCTTTTGAGGAGTAGTGTGTTTCTTAACATCCAGTCTGGTAAAGCTTGTGATCATTATTTTGTGATGCTCTGGCTAGTGTTAAGTTAGTAAATGCTAGTACAAAGACAAATTTCTCAAAACTGCTTTGTAGTTAGGAATGGTCAGTTCTAGGGCTTCAAATTGGAGAACAGAAGCTCTCCCAAATGTTGGCTCAGAGAATGAGTGGTGTGATGGATTTTTTTTTTTTTACCATCAAGTCACAGCTGATTTATGGTGACCCTGTAGGTTTTTCAAGGCAAGAGACATTTGGAGGTGGTTTGCCATTACCTGCTACTATCTGGGCCCTGCTTAGCTTCTGCAATCTGAAAAAAATCAGGCTATCTTGGGGCTACCCAGGTCAGAGCTGGGCTGAGAGTAATTTGACTGGTCCAAGGTCACCCAGAAAGCTTCCATGCCACAAGTGGGGATTCAAACCTGGATTTTCCAAATCCTAGTCTGACACTATATCATGCTGACTCTTGTGGTAGAATAGCAAGTTGGAATATGATTTTTTAAAAAACAAAAAAACTGGCATGATTATATATACAAAGTTAATTTTTTTTCCGCTATCTGTTTCTTTTTGAAACAAAATTTGGGTCCAGTGGCATCTTTGAGACCAAACTTGGTTTTGCTGCTTCAGATCAACTTGGTTATCCACCTGAATCTATTTTCTGACTATTATTATTGTTGTTGTTGTTGTTGTTAATAATAATAATTATTATTATTATTTGGTTGTACAGAAGAACGGCCCTGACCTGAATAGCCCCAGACTAGCACGATCTCATCAGATCTCAGAAACTAAAGAAGGCCAGTGTGGAGGCAGGCAATAGCAAACTAATTCCAAACATTTCTTGCCAAAAGCTCTACAAGGTCATCATAAGTAAATTGTGACATGACAACAAAACAAAACTAATAAGGAAGAGAAGTGTTAAAAAATTATCCACCCTGGGGGTTAAATAGGCTAGGTACGCTGCTGGAAGGACAAGGGGTGAAATAACTCCTCCTTCCTCTTCTGCAAGCCACAGCTCTACTGAGGAAAGAAGTCAATATCATCACCTCATCCCTCCTCATTCCAGCCCACTGACCTACATGTATATTCCTTTGAATGGATTCCAAGTCCTGAGGAATTACTTTCAGGATTTGAAAGGGGCTGCAGGAATGATGAGGAACATGGGAGAGAACTCTGCATGTCTTCTATGAGCCAGTTTGGTGTAGTAGTTAAGTGAGCGGACTCTTATCTGGGAGAACCGGGTTTGATTCCCCACTCCTCCACTTGCACCTGCTAGAATCGCCTTGGGTCAGCCATAGCTCTGGCAGAGGTTGTCCTTGAAAGGGAAGCTGCTGTGAGAGCCCTCTCCAGCCCCACCCACCTCACAGGGTGTCTGTTGTGGGGGAGGAAGGTAAAGGAGATTGTGAGCCGCTCTGAGACTCTTCGGAGTGGAGGGTGGGATATAAATCCAATATCATCATCATCATCATCATCATCATCATCATCTTCTTCTTCTTCTTCTTCTTCTTCTTCTTCTTCTTCTTCTTCTTCTTCTTCTTCTTCTTCTTCTAATGAAATGGTTGGATCTGTGGCAAGGAACTATTACCTAGCAGAAGAGCTTGTCTATCAAGTCTATATATGTTAAAAGCAGATCATAGGCAGCTTGAGAACTACTTTTCTATAAGACTTTTTTCTAAGTATGGACTATTACTTATTGCCAGATCATGAGAAGTTTGTAGGAGGCTCCATCCCCCCACTCCCTCCCCCTTCTCTCTCCTATACACGCACACTCTTAAATGTGCCCCATGCCCCTGAGTTTTCAGCCAAGCTACTTGCTCTTAGAGGTGTCTGGGGAAAAAATGCATTTCTTTACCCAAAGTCTCTGATGTCAAACTAACAGATGGGTACATCTGGATCTCTGACTTCACTAGGCCAGAGAATCCCAGAGTACAAACAACATAGATTTTGGGAGGCATGGAGGTTCAGCTGCCAGGAATGCTCCCAGAATGTACCACATCAGTGGCTCAGGCTTCAATTGTTGCTGAAAACATGTGTGATACATGCATGGTTCTTTGGGTACCAGAAACAATGGAAAATCTATTTTTCATAGGTCCTGGTAATGTGAGATACTGATAACAATTATGTCATTAGGGGTGTAAAGGGGCCTAGTGGGACTGCTGCATTTGATTTAAAATTGGATTTGTTTAGGATATCCCGTAGACATTCTCCAACTGCATTCTATTTAAATGGACCCAAGTGGAATTGAAATGCATAATTGTGTATGAATATCCTTGTACAGAAAAGAAGACATGGAGTCATTCTTTCCTATTTCCTTGCAACCTCTTTTCTTTAACCTGCAAAATGGTTTTTAGGTAGGAGAATGATATTGGTGAACATCTCCCTAACATAATTATTGGATGAGCGATAGCTGCATGTTTCAAATTACATCACACAACATCCTATTGTGAAGAGCACAGTAGCAGCCAAATATCATGCAAGAGATCTGGAGCTCAACAGACTTTCAAACACATTTAACTCCATTGCTGCATCGCTATTTTTAACAGTGTTATTACTGGTAATTTTCAAGCTGTCAGTAAAACACTTGCTCAACCAAAATAACTGTTGTGCATAGTTTTTTATCTTTGAATCAAGTAGCTGTGCTCTAATTAACAAATGAAAATATGCAGAGCTGACACATGTTAATTACCATCTTGTGCTTGCTATAGATAGTTTAACGGGCATTTTACTATTTCAGTAACAAGCCTGAATCTTTGGTAATACACGAGGGATGGAAAAGAGGAGGAGAATGGGTAAACAGGATATACCAATGAGAACAAGTATAATTTGGGAGCCATAAAACTCACAGCTATATAGTATAGGCCTTCTCATAAGATTACTAGTTGAAATTAATAAGTATTTATTTCCCAATTTATAGGACAAAATTCCACATTTTAATTCTGTTGTGCTTTTGTTACAAATATATTGCATTTTTCCCCAAACAAACTTGTGTAATTACAACAGAAAATATGGGGTATAATTATAATAGTCCTTATCTAACTATTTGAACAAAGAAACAATCTACAAGATCAAAGATCAAGACCAAAATTTAGAAAAGTAAGGTAGGGGGAAGGGAATTCCCCCTTTCCTTTCAACTAGCTTCAGTGAGGCGTGGTCAGCAGAAAGATAAAAAGAAGATCTCTCTTGAAGGGACCCTCCCTCCCTTTTAGCTGGCTGCCATGGTTTATTGCTTTGACAGAAAATAAAGTCCTGGGTCTGGCAATCACATGTAAAGGGACTGCATGCTTTCCCTCCATTTGGAATAATGAAGGATAGGGGCACCTTCTTTGGGGGCTCATAGAATTGGACCCACTGGTCTAGTTTTTTTTAAGCCTGGGGGTGTTTTGAGGAGTGGCACTGGATGCTATGCTGAAAATTTGGTGCCTCTACCTGAACAGCCCCCCCCCAGACCCCCAGATACCCATGAATTATGGGAATAGGCCTCCCTAGGGTATAATGGAGTGCCCAGCAGACATTTCCTCCTCTCACTTTACAATAACCCTGAAGTGGGGGGGAGGGTCTTCAAACTGGGGGATACCCTGACCCCAATTAGGATTGGCAACCCTAGGATGCTGGTCTGGATTTCCAGCCCAATCGCACAACACATATTTACACCCCATGGCATCCCCTGCCACTGTTGCTTCACCCAACAGATGGGAGGGGGAGCCCTACAAGTGGGGGAGCAAACAGGACTAAGGTACATTTTTTTATATAAACCCAGGGGAAACCTTGGATTTACAGTAAAACATGAAAAGTTTTAAAGTTTGGGGACAAAGTCTTCAAAAGCCAGTAACACTGGCAGGGTGTGGAGAATCACTGGGCGTTTTCGCACTTAGCTTAAGCCGGAGCGACGTCCCTCTTCACCGCGCAGCATCTGCACGGTTTTCTCACTAATTGCTCCGGAGCACCTGGAAGAGCCGCAAAGTCCCGTGGCTTTTGCGGCGCAAATGTAAACCGGTTTTTGGCGGTTTACATTTGCGGCGCAAAAGCCGCGGGACTTTGCGGCTCTTCCAGGTGCTCCACAGTAATTAGTGCGAAAACCGTGCAGACGCTGCGTGGTGAAGAGGGACGTCGCTCCGGCTTAAGGTAAGTGCGAAAACGCCCACTGAAAAATTTTGGATTGCATCCTGTAATGGCACCTGAAAACAAAAAGAGGTGAGTTTGAGAAAGAAGTAGAAAGGTGCAAAGGAGAGTGTCAAGCATACATTTTATTCCTAGTAGAAAGCTGTATTGTTTATTATCTTACTGTACTGTTGCATATCAAAGCTATGTAAACCATTCTCTAGTCTGCACCTACTGTAACAAATGTAGAAATGCCAGCTTTGAAGATAGTGCCTCCCTGGGACGATTCCCAGGCCTGAGCCTGTGACCCAGGATGTTTGTAACCACAAAAGATAGCTAAACCTGTGATGGTAGCTTTTCACAGGCATATGGGAGAATTCCTGGCATTCTTTAGTATCTCTTTGATGTACCCCTTAAAGTTAGTTGCCATGTGTTAAACTGTATCACTTTCAATATGGTCTTACCATGAGCACAATGGATTAACAATAAACCAATACTTTGTTTCAAAATCATCGGTTGGTTCTTTTGAAATCTCTATGCTTGACATACGAAAGGGGGGAAAGAGTAAACTGAGATGCTGGAGGGAGGAGAATGGCTAAGTAGGTGGGTCAAAGGATGTTGAGAAATAAAGAGCCTGGTGTAGGATTCATTTCTCCTATGACTCCTCAAGCGTTGCCAGCTTCTGTCTGTGGGAGTGTTTATATCTGTTTTTTAATGGCTACCTGCCCCCCCCCAAAAAAAATCAGTAAAACAGATTTGTCAGATTATCTCCAAACAGTTGTTTTGTTCAAGGAGCCTCTAAAGCTTTTCTAAGAGAAGTAGTACAGGTCAGAATAAAGAAAAAATGGCTTATATCCTACCACTCTGCACAGCAAAGTTTAAAGTTTTGTTCAGCTAAAGAGTTGTTCCTTCAATGGAAGTGGATCACCTGGACAAAAAGTTACTTCCTTTGGAGGAAGGCTTCCTAAAATGGGAAAGATTTCCAGACTTTTCTAAAGGATACAAAGCCTGGAAAAAAAGAAAGAAAATTGTGAGTTGTACCCAACACCATATCCAAAGACACAGAACAAGCATATTTGGGAAGATGAGTTTATTTAAATCACTGATTTATGTCATACTATATTAGGCTATTTTAAGGGTAGCAACAATTGTCCAACTCCGCCTTGACTGCAAATGCAGCCAGCAGGATTTTGTTTATCTGTACCTGCACATGAAGTATGCCAAGAGGTACCTAACTTCATTTCCCTCTCTCAACATTCCGCACAGATAGCTCAGGGCTTGGTTGATGCTACTCAGCACCAAGGGTGCTTCCTTCCAAACCACCCCACCATGGAGTGAAGCATGAGCTGTTTCAAGAATGGCCCCCCATCAACACAAAATTTGTCAGAGTATGCACTTTATCCGAAGCATTCTATTCCTTTCATCCCCAGTTGTGACCCAATCAGCCCTGAAGTCCAGGAGAAGATACCCTTTGACAACATGAAGCAAGTGAAAAATAGTCCAAAGCCAATAAGAGAAAATACCAATAAGAAGCCAATAAGAGAAAATGCTCATCCCTGTTGTCCCAAAGGATGGTGGGTGATTTTAGGGGGCAGGTCAGCAACATGTGGAAAGTTCCTCCATGCAGAAAACAGGAAGGTTTTTTTTAAGGTTCCTTAATGCCCATCCCCCATAGGCTGGGTAATTAGCTGTCCCAGCCAATAAAGTCCTTTGCCTTATTTGAATTGTAGAAGGGTCTGCAGTAATAATGTCCATGGCCCAAATTGATTTGAATTAATTTAGTTGAAGTTGATGCACACTGGGGTGAAGGCTCTTCCTCTGGGAATTTAATATATGGTAGGAGATCTCTGCCCCATAGGAGACCCTGCACCTCCATTCTGCTTTAGCTTCCCTGGTGATAGCATACATAAGACAGGAACACAGCATCCCAGGAGCAAATTATAAAGGAAGAAGCAGTTATTATTGTGCCTAACATAACTTTTAAAAACTGTGACATGTATGCCTTTAATGTTCTTTAAACATTATATTTCCTTAAACAGTATAATCGGGAGGGGGGTGGATTGTTTGTTTTCTAATTGCCAAGCAACAAGAAAACTGAACAAGATAACATCGGACCATACCTATGAAGCACGTTACTCCAGTCATTCTGCATACTAGTTAGAGTATATATTTTCATTAAAACTAGTTAAACGCTTATGCGCCTACTGTGTTAGATCTTGGTGAGAAGCAAGTTCCAAGCAGGCAATCTGCTTCACTGTCACATTTTTCATTTTTTTTATTCCTTGTTAAAAATGATATCTATCTTAATATTGTGATTTTTTTTAATACAGACAGAATATTTTTCCCTGATAACACAGCAGGCTAATGGATTTTGCAAGAAAAATGTGTATAAAATGTCAACAACAGATAAATACTGGAAATATTCAAAGAGAAAGTCTCACCGAGTCCTGATATACATCTGTTAATATCTTGAACTGGGTATGAAAGACTGTTGCTACTTTTAGGAAATCAGGTTATATGTATGTTCAGTTGACATCACCTGGCAATCTGGATTTTGCTTCAAATAAATCCTGCTCCTCACTCCCTTCCCATTGCAAATACAAAATCTGAACCTCTATCTCACTGGATAAGGTTTGTTTTTTTTTTGCTTGGCTGAAAGATTAATCTCTTAGATTATTTCTTTTGAGTAGCATATACCTGTGTTCTTCATGGTGGCCTCAGGGTTAGGGCAGAGGGAAGTCTACATTTCTTAGGTTAGTTCCTAACTATGTATGTATGCATACACACAAATGCACACTACACATTTTTTTCTGATGAGTTTCTTCTGGTGTTGGTACTGTTGCTCGAAAAGGAAGCATTCCAGATCTTATAGTCATCCTGAGCCTGCCGCGGCCGGGAGGGAGGGATATAAATTTAATAAAACCTATAGTGAAGATTCAGGTATTTTTTGAGCAAAGTTCCACACACACACTCCATCACACCTGGAACTGAGCTCATCCACAGATTTGTAATTTTTATTTTATCAAATTTATATCCCCTGACCCCAATTTTTTTTATAAAAAAAATGTCAATAGGGATAGCACTGCTGCTTCCATCCACTTTCAGAGAAGCTTCTTCAGGCAGCACACCAAGGGATACACTTTCAATTCTGGCACTGCTCTGCTTATCTCCAAGGATCAAGCACGGCTCCACACTTCTATTTGTCCTTAGCTTCTCTTGAAGGGGTTAACCAGTACCAAAATCCCTGAGGTATATGGTATGATTGTGATGTGCTTTATTGAATATATTACAATGGATCAGACAGCTCCTTCCTCTGATATGTGTGTATATTTGGTCTCAAAGAGTGGAGTTCCTGCTCCTTTGTTCTGTTTGTTAGATAGAGCTGTGTGAACTCCTCTGTCCCAAAACCAACTGCTCCCATACTTGCTCTATCTCCTTGCTAACAAATGGATCTTATTTTGAACTCATCCATATCTACAACATGAGCATAAGACCAGGAACCTGAGTGAGTACCTGATTCCTGACCTGCAAGCAAAAGTGAACATCACATGGTAGCAGAAGTCATCCTGTTACTTCTTTGTTCTACTTTAGTATTGTTGCACAAGACTGGGGTTCCTGACCTTTTTGAGTTAGTGGGCATTTTTGAACTTCTGACACGATGCGGCTTTTTTCAGGAAGCCTAGCCAGCCATAAAACATCTGCCACAGCTTACTTTCAATCACACAGTGAACATTATTGTGCTACTTTGGCAGCTCCTGCCAAAAGAGCGTGTTTTTCTTTTTTAAAAAAAAAAAAAATCTGCACAGTCAATTAAATCTCTAACAGGCAATCAGAAGCCTTATTGGGCAAAAGCCCCACCTGGTAACCCCACTTTCTAAAACCACTTGGCGGACTCCAGAAAAGGTGTTGGAAGGGGCCATGGTGCTCACAGGCACTATGTTGGGGACCCCTAATATTATAGATTCAACATTACATTGGTTATTCAATAATGGAGCATTTCAAGCCTCCACCAGACTTATCCTTTGTGGGTAATTTAGGGAAGAACTGGAATTGAAGGGAACAGAAATTCACTCTGTGCCTAGCAGTCACAAAGGCTGAAGAAGACTCTGTGGATTATAAAATTGCAGTCTTGTTACACTTCATATGAGAAAGGAAAGAAAAGGTCCCCTGTGCAAGCACCAGTCGTTTCCGACTCTGAGGTGACATTGCTTTCACAACGTTTTCATGGCAGACTTTTTACAGGGTGGTTTGCCATTGCCTTCCCCAGTCTTTTACACTTTCCCCCCAGCAAGCTGGGCACTCATTTTACTGACCTTGGAAGGATGGAAGGCTGAGTCAACCTTGGGCCGGCTCATATGAGAAAAGAGCCCTTCAAATTGATAATAATATGTAAGGGGTGTTGGCAAACTCTTGATAATAAAACCTTTGCAGTGGTTTAAACAGCCTTCAAATCTCACTACAAACCCAGGGAAGGGGGGAATCCTGTGCTTATTATACTGTTGTTCTAGTAATTACAACAGTATAATAAACTGGAATAGATTATTTTGTCACTGAGCTAAGATAAAAACTGGCATTGCAAATTTGCCCCATCTTAAGATGACACTTTTCAATGCTGAGAGAAACAATTAGGTTCAGCATACCTGTTTACAAGTTTAAGGAAAAGTGGAAAACCTTTTAGAAAAACCTGCACTCACATTTGAAGAGGCTATGAATATTTGCAGAATGAAAGCTGCCTAGGCTAGAGCTATGTTTGCAGGAGCAACACTTGCAATTCAGCACAAGTGAAACTGCCCCAAATTCCTGCACAGAAAGGAAATGGCAAAATTTTCACTGCAAACAACTGCCCAGCAAACACAAGCAAGATTTCAGCACCCCAGGCTCCATAGGGGCCACCTGGAGGGTGCTTGGGCTCCAGGGCATCTGTGCATCTTTTCCATGGGGTTTTTCCAGAGCCTCAGACCTCAGGAGGGGAGGTGGTTGCTGTACCAGTGACTCTTCTCCGCTCATTGTGTGGATGACCTTTCTATGGGGACTCAAAATGCAACAGATCCCTCTCTCTGTCCAGCTTGCCCATCCAGTTTCTGTCTTGCATTGTTCACCTCCTCAGTTAGGGCTTCCCCACCAAATTTCAATAAAACACCCCTCTCTGCTCATCCTAGGTGTTCCCCCTTCTCAATGCCTGGAGCTGTAGAGCTGCCAGCTCTCCTGGGTTGTGCTGAGGTCTTGCCAGGTGTTCCAGAGTGAAAGCATCCTCCCTGCTGAGGAAATCATTGGCTGTCGCTCTTACTTCCTTTTCTGGGAGGGGTGCAGACAGCTCCTGGGCTTCAGAGGCGTCGTTGGGGTGGGGTGGAAGCCAGCTGTCAATCATAGATATCTCCTGTGGGTTGACAAAGTCTGGACCGCCTCTGGAGTCCAGACACAAGATTTGCTGTATATGTGGAATTTTGCACGCACGCACACACACACACCGGCAGTGTTGCCTTTGCAGCAGTTATAAAGCCTTCAAAAAGAATCATTTTGCAAAAGTTCGCAGGTTGAAGGAAAACAGTGCAAAGCTAGAAAAGGGCACGAGTGTGTTATTCATGGGTTCTATGTCCAATTAGCAGTTTTCCAAAAACTGTGATCATTCTAATGCATGGTACAGCACAGTTGCAGATGTATGCCTGATAGTAAAGTGTCATCAAGGTGCAGCCAACTTATGGTGACCCAATAGAGTTTTCAAAGCAATAGATGTTCAGGGGTGGTTTGCTATTGCCAGTGCAGCAGCCTGGGATTTGCTTGGTGGTCTCCTATCTAAATTCTAACCACGGCCAACCCTGCTTAGTTTCTGAGATCTGATGAAATCAAGCTAACTTGAGCTATTTGAATCAGGGCAGCAGCAGGTCTACCAGTCTCTCTTTAATTGGACAGTGGAGCAGAAGCAGACACCATCCCAGCTGCAGTAACCAAAACCTTGAAAGATCAAGTACACCATATTCAGTTATAGGCAAGTTACACTGGTTGCTCTAGTAAGTGCTAGGATTAAACCCCTCTCGGCTTGACTTCGCGAACAAAGATTTAAGAAGGGTGCAGTAGTCCACGTCTGCTGCAGGCTCGCTGGTGGCTGACAAGACCAATGCGGGACAGGCAGATCCGGCCACAGTGGCTGCAGGGAAAAGTCTGATTTGGGGTTGGTGCTGTAGCAGTGCAATTCTTCCTCAGTCTCCTTTTGTCCTCAAGACCAGCTATGTGTGCGTTCTCAAAGGAAGAGACAGCCTGGTGGATGGTATGCCTCCATGCTTTGCGATCTGAGGCTAGGTCAGACCACTGGTGATGGTTGATACGACAGGTGCCAAGGGATTTCTTCAAGGAGTCCTTGTACCTCTTCTTTGGTGCCCCTCTATTTCGATGGCCGGTGGAAAGTTCGCCATACAGAGCAATCTTGGGAAGGCGGTGGTTTTCCATCCTAGAAATATGCCCTGCCCAGAGTAGCTGCGTGTTCAACAGCAGTGCCTTGATGCTTGTAACCTCCGCCCTCTTGCGGACTTCAGTGTTGGTCACAAAGTCACTCCAGTGGATGTTGAGGATAGTGCGAAGGCAGCGCTGATGAAAGCGCTCAAGGAGTTGCAGGTGATGACGGTATAAAACCCATGATTCGGAGCCATAGATGAGGGTTGTCATCACAACTGCTTTGTAAACATTGATCTTTGTGCCTTTTTTCAGATGCTTGTTGCTCCACACTCTTTTGTGCAGTTGGCCAAATGCACGGTTTGCCTTTGCCAGCCTGTTGTCAATCTCCTTGTCGATCTTGGCATCTGAGGAGATGATGCACCCCAGGTAGCTGAACTGCTGGACTGTCTTCAGAACCGATTCACCCACAGTGATGCAGGGAGGGTGATAATCTTCCTGGGGTGCAGGCTGGTGGAGAACTTCTGTCTTCTTCAGACTAACTTCTAGGCCGAATAGCTTGGCAGCCTCTGCAAAGCAGGACGTCATATGCTGCAGAGCTGATACCGAGTGGGAGACGAGTGCAGCATCATCAGCAAACAGTAGCTCTCGGATAAGTTTTTCCATTGTCTTGGAATGAGCCTTTAGTCACCTCAGGTTGAACAGGCTGCCATCAGTGCGATAGCGGATTAAACCCAAAGGGGCAGTTATAGTGCCGTCCCTAAAGAAGCTGTGTTGACTTTCTATGTAATTAATTATGCCAGACGAAGCCAGGCAACCAGTGGAAAAGTGGTGGGGCAGAGACGTGGTGTTGGGGGGGGGGCATGGCAGGATATCACTTCTGGGTACAACTTGGCAGAGAAATAAGGATAGCTCTAGAATTTGCTGGAAACTCCTGATGGAAGGGTTATTTTTGCTCCACATATGGATTTTCTCACATTTCTTCTATATCAGCCTCATCGTTTCTATCATAGATAGGCTGGCTGCTAATCAGGATCCAAAAGGGAGAAACATTTTCATGGTAGACAGCTTTGTTTCTTTCTTTCTCTATATGTAGAAGATATGGTTATTAATAGAGGGAAAATGTTAACTAATGCTTTAAAAAGGCACATAGCACCTGATCTAAAATAAGTTAGTATACTCCCTAATGTTGCCTAAGTTAGGGTTGCCAGACAACCTGATGAAGGTGGAGGTCCCCCTCTGTCAGACCCTCCCCCTAGGGGTGAGCTTCTCCAAGGTGAAAAAACCCCCAACAATTGCCTTATCAGTATTTATTTGGTATTCCTAAACCGAATGCAAATTCAAGAAACTCTTCAGTTACCAAATAGAGTTTCCTGAATTTATTTGGTTTTTGAGTACTCCTCAGTCACTAGCTCCCTCCGTGCCACAGTCTGGGGAGGGGAAAGGCATTTAAATCCAACAGCTGACTGAGGGAAGGGAGTGAAACAGACAAGTTGTCAGTTTCATTCCTCTGCACCAGTCAGCTGTTAGATTTAAATGCCTTTTCCCTCCCCACCAGGACTGGGGAAGCAAAGAGGAGGCATTTAAAGATGCCTCTCCTTTCTCCCTCTACTTACAAAGCCATCCTGCTGCAGGAGGAGGGGTCTGAAATTGTCCATTTTGATGGCTGGAAGGGCATCCAGCCTAATTGCAGAGCTGGCTTGCAGCCCCACTGTTGGAAGGATGGAAGCCTTTCCAGCCATTGAAATGGTAAGTTAAGCCAAAGGACAGAGGGGAGGTGTCTTTAAATGCCCCTCCCCTGGCTTCCCCGAAATCCCAGCCATGGCAGGGTACCTGAAAAAACCAGGGGGGGAGATTTAAAGATGCCTTCCATCTAGATTCACCAGGATCACTGCCATGGCAGGGCACCCAGGGAAGCCAAAAGGAAAAAGATGCATGTCACCTTGCCTCCTGACCAATGTGTTCTCTAAGCTGCAGAGCACCCAAGGAAGGGAAAAGGAGCGTCATTTTGTAGAAAAATAGGTGTCTTGGCTCATTAGTATAACTAATTTGCATATGCCACACACCCCTAACTTCTAAACTTCACGAATTTCTGCATGCTCTACCCCACTATCCATTACCACACTAAGGCTACGCATGCACTATGTTTATGATTTACCTCAAAGAAACTAATTAAATTGATAAACAAAATTATGATTAATTCAGTCTATAATCCTGCCTACTGTTTTAAATCAACATATTTGCCTTGAAAAAAGGCTAGAAGGTTGAGATGAATACTGCTATGAGCGATTTTTTTAAAACATCATTTTACAGAATTGCCTTATTCTCAAAGAAGTCATAGTACATATAGTACTGTCTTCAGAACTCACTAAACAATAAGGAGCCTAGTAAGGGCAAACGGTGTGAGGGGGTGCTTTTTTCATGGAACACAAAGTCTACCAGACTGGTTTCCCTGCCTGTAACACCACCTCATCCTTGTTCCAAATGGCAGTAGGACCACATTTGCCCCCCCAGTCGGAAGAACGAGACAACGCCAAAGTTGGATGGAAAACAGGGCAACTTTATTGAGTTAAACAGCATGGGCAACTTACCAGCTACCGGACAGGCCAAGGGAGACACCCCAGGACCCTTCCCTGTCCGGAAGGGCGAGCCACCCTGCCCCCGGCCTCAGCCAGCTGAAAGCGGCTGCTGCCAGGCCGGCACCGGCCAGGTTTACACCCCACGGCACGGCCGCCCACCCAGGGACGGCCTGCCCGAAGAGGTGACCCGATAGCGGGCAAGACAGCAGAGGGCCGTAGAACCCTGCTACTGTCCCATCCCGCTACTTCCCTAAATCAGGGAAAACCGTGGGTGCTCACCGGAACCTGCAAACCAACTTAAACACCAGCCAATAAAGTTACCAATTAAAGACCCAACCTACAGTCAAATAGTACAAGGTAGGTGAAAAACATCCCAGCAAAGGCCAATCAGCTGGGATGAAAAAATTCCTACCTGGCCCCATAAAAACGGCGACCGAAAAACCTGTACTATTAAAGGGAGGGAGGGAGGGCCAAAACACGCGGCGAAGTGCGTGTAGGAGGGTGAGGCTGGGCTTATAAAGCCCCAGCCTCCGCCCTGCCAATCCCCGTATGGGCGGGAAGCGTTGCCTCACTCCATCCGGGGAGGCAAAACACGGCCCCCGCCCACAGCCACCTGCGGCGGCGCAGTCGGGGAGGGCCGGATTGCCCCCCCAGTCGGAAGAACGAGACAACGCCAAAGTTGGATGGAAAACAGGGCAACTTTATTGAGTTAAACAGCATGGGCAACTTACCAGCTACCGGACAGGCCAAGGGAGACACCCCAGGACCCTTCCCTGTCCGGAAGGGCGAGCCACCCTGCCCCCGGCCGCAGCCAGCTGAAAGCGGCTGCTGCCAGGCCGGCACTGGCCAGGTTTACACCCCACGGCACGGCCGCCCACCCAGGGACGGCCTGCCCGAAGAGGTGACCCGATAGCGGGCAAGACAGCAGAGGGCCGTAGAACCCCGCTACTGTCCCATCCCGCTACTTCCCTAAATCAGGGAAAACCGTGGGTGCTCACCGGAACCTGCAAACCAACTTAAACACCAGCCACCCCAGGGCCAAGCCTCAGCTTAGGCCCCTGGGCCCACCGGCAGGCCTAAAGCCTGCCGAAGCCCCAGCTGTAACTCGCCCAAAAATGCCCTGTTCCCAGAAACGGACAGGTGGACTCCGTCCTACCGGTACAGGTCCGCCCGGTCCGACCTGATGGCCGGGTGTGGAACAAAAAGGCCAAGGCCCTCTCGGAGCGCATTCCTGATCGCTCTGCTGGCCTTGCGCCTGGCTCTCTCCAACCCAACAGGGTCCTAAGCCACTCTCCACACCCGCCGCGGAAGAATGGCGGACCAATGTAACCGCACCTCGGGCCACCTGCTCCGGATCACCTTGAGGCCAACGACTGCCAAAAGTGACAGGGCCCTCCCCTGCACCAGGCCAGATCGTTGCCTCCCAGGTGAATAAGCAAGATGAGTGGCGAAGGACCATTCCTCCCCAAACACAAGAGTGGCAGGAGCCCGTCCCAGCGAAGGCCCCGACGGCCCTGCCACTCAACGACCGCCCATCACAAAGTTCCAACTGCAACCCAAACTCGACGCCGGGCTTGGAGGGCGGCCCCAAAAACCATGCCGTGGCCGGCGATCAGTATCCTCTGCCTCTCGCCCTGCGCCACAGCACCTAAAACAGAGAAAATAACAATGTGAAAACCCAGCCCAGCTAAAACTTGCCAGGCAACACAGGACGAACGTAGCCCATGTACGCTGGGGACCGCCATCTCCCAACCTGTTGAATGGCCGGCCCCGGGTACCCCATGGCTGCAGGAATTGATGCCGCCCCAACCCTAAATGATTGGGTCCCAGACCGAAATCCCAACAGCCCAAGCCTGTCCAAGGCGTGGCTGGTCACGGACCAAAATTGGAATGTAGTTAACGAGGACCCGTCCTCGTGCTGGGAAAAAAAGGGGGGGGCCGGCATCGTAACCCTGCACAGCAATGTACTCGGCCAAAGTTAAAACAGGGCAGGATCACGATCGATCATGGCACGAGCCCAATGTAATCGTGACGCCCCGCTGCCTCTGGTCAGTCTTAGACCCGCGCACCCTTAAGGCTGCGGAGTCCCCAGTAATTTTAACATCTCCAGCATGGAGAGCTCGGCCAGAACAATCCTTCTGCGAGCGGACCACCAACTCGCTGACTCTAAGCGCACCAAAAGAGGGCAGACATGGCGGCTGCCTGAAACAAAACAGCCTCAAATTTAGGAAAAACAAACTGCTGGCCATGACTTGTGGAAACCTTTCAACACGTCAGGCGAAAAGGGGGTGCCGTGTATCAGGCCGCGGGCCTTGCTCACGGGACCCGCCCTCCAACCTTTTTCAAATTCTGAAATCATCAGAGGCGTCAGATAACCCCTTCACCTTGCTGGTGAACGCCAGTGCAGCCAACTTGGCTCTAATGGTCCTTACCACGAACCACTTACCTTTCAGCTCAACGCAGAACTGCAAGATGAGCTGCCGGAATCGGCCAAACGTCTGCCAATACTACCTGCTCACTGAAGGCCGTGAACTGCTCAACGGAGCGATCATAGACCTTACGGGTAGAGGATGTTAGGGCAAGCATCATGGCCCGGTTGGCCTCGACTCTCCAAGCCGCCACATCTCTGGGGGCATCCGAGCCGGCAGGAGGTTGGCCCCTGGTGTGATAAGTCGAAACCGCTCCATCTAACGACGCAACAAAGCGTCTGCGACCCAGTTGCACACACCGGGCCGTGCTTGGCAAGGAACAAAATGTTAAACCTTACACAACACAAGGTAAAAAAGCGAACAAGGAACATAACCGGGTCCGACTTGGACGTGAGGGTGTTAATCACCTAGACCACAGCCATGTAGCCACACCAAAAGTGAACAACATGGTTGGCCAAATCCTACCCCACAATCGCACCGCAACTGCGATTAGGAAAAATTCTAAAAACGTTGAATTACGGCAAAGGTCCATATCCGACCACATGGCGGGCCACAACTCAGCACACCATCGACCACGGAAATAGACCCCAAAACCATCAGTACCAGCAGCGTCAGACATAATCTGCAGATCGATTCCAAGAAAGTGCTAAAACGTTCGAAAGCCGAACACGAAACAGCACACCCCATGGGCAGTGCCCGGTCCCTGTAAAAACTTGCCGTCGAACATAAAGCCCAGGGGCTCAACATCATCCAGGTGAACCAGTGACAGGCGAAATGCAGACTTTATGTCGCACTCAGCTAGCTGAGAGCTGAGCGCAAATCCCACAACGCCGGACAACCTTGACAGCCTGGTCGAAGGAAGTAAATCGGACCGTGGAACGGAAATCGGGAATTGGGTCATTCACCGACCCACCCCTAGGGAAAGATAGGTGGTGAATTAACCGAAATTCACCAGGGGCCTTTTTGGGAACCACACCCCAAGGTGAAACCCGCAAATTAGGAACAGGAGATGCATCGAAAGGGCCCAACACCCTGCCCTCAGCACACTCCTTTGAAATCTTTTCTCTAACAACTCGCTCCATCCCTCTAACAGACATTAAATTCTTCGCCATACGGGGTCCACGTGGACCCTAAAATGGGATAAACCAAACAAAAACCTTCACGTAAGTGATCTCTATCACTTACCCTAGGGTAGCTGGCTAACATTTTGATGAGAACTGTCACTTTGATGGGGCTGGGACCCTTTACCAGAACCATGGGCTCCGGCCCCGCCCACGGGCCTCTTGGTGCCACTCAGGGGCTTGGACTTGCTGCATGCAGACAAGGCATGCGAACCCCCACACAGTGGGCCTCATGCTTGTACTTGCAGGTCTTACGATTGCAAACCTCCTGGGATGAGTACTCCCAGCACAAAAGCCGGGGTTGGCCGACTACCCTGCACAAACGCGGGGACCAGACGCACCAGCCTGCCTACTAACCAGGTGCCCACTGTCAGACCTGTCCCCAGCATTAGGCTTAGCGGGGGACATGCGCTGCAGCCAAAGCTGCTGATTCATTTGGTCCCAAGGCATAGAAGGGCTGAGGGCAGCCCTCATCCGGAACTCCTAGTCGAACTGCAGCCATGCAGCACCCGAGAAGGCCGTATACGCCTTGTAGACAATATCACAATACTGGAATAGTGGTGCAGCCCATAAAGGCTGTGCACGCGCTATAACACCAGCATAGATCAGAAATCCGGGCAACCAGTTAGCCCGATTTCTTTACGCCTTCCTCCGTTTAATCCTTTCCTTGTCCCTCTCATCCAATTCATCTTTGTCCTTCTTCTCCAGTTCCCTGTAAAGAAGGCCAAACTCGTCCACATACACGCCCCTGAATATCTTCGCACGGGTGGCCACCGTCAAGTGATCACCCGGCGGCCTGGCCATGACGCCAAAAGGGGCGACACTGAAACGGGACCAATCCCAATGAGGATGGGGGCCAACCCCCAAAACAGCCGGAGGTGCAGGGCCAACCGAGAGGCCATTGACCACCCCGCAACTGTCCCCATGGCAAAGGTCCACCCTGCGTGACCTGACCTACCGAACCTTGAGACGTAGACGGAGCACTGGGCGTTGAAGAGGCAGACGTAACGCCCCACGGGAGAATCTGTCCCTGCCCACAAGTTCCGAACTGCCAGTTGGCGCCGTGGACCCCGAGGACCCAGAAGCTGCACTTGGACCACCTGCGGTTGCCGGCAGGGAAGCTGCAGGCTGATAAAGCGGGGCCACACACCCCAGGGCCAAGCGTCAGTCGGCCCAGGCCCACCCAGCTTACCTTTTTGACCGGGTACGCCAAAAGCAAGCACGACGGGTGCAGCGCCGCGATCCTCAGGACGCTCAGGGGCCCCAGCAGGAACCAACCCATCTTCAGAATCCGAGGTGGGTTCAACAGGAACATGCATCGTCTCACCCGACTGTCCAGGACGGGCAGCCATGTCCTGTAAAGTAGAGAGACGGGCCAGAACCTCTTGCTAAAAAGCCTGTGTGGACGCCTTTGTGGCTTTCCGCCCCCGGGGTAACCCCGATGTGCCTGGGTCAAGGCCGGGTTGGCGCTCCAGAGCGGACAAACGTTCAACAATAGCCAGCCTGGTGTTGGTCTCCTACTCAACCCCAGGCCTGGAGGGAGCAGGCCTTTTACCCTGTGCCTTAGCGGGCTGCTTGCCCTTGGAAGTCCCCTACCCATTTTGGGAGCCATTTCCACACAGCAGGCTAAGAGCCCCACTGAGCTACAAGCCTATAGCCCGAATACCTGGGAGGCCTTGTCCCACCACCAGGGATAGTAAAGGGCTGCCGCTGCCCAACCCGGCCAAGTTCAAATCACCAGGCTAACCCAGCCCAAGAAAGAACTCCAAGAAAGAGGGGAAACAACCCCCTCCAAAATGAGGCTGCCTTCTACTGAATCAGGCCCCCACCTGATTCAGTAGAGGCACCAGCCCCAGACCCACAGAGAAAATATGAAGAACGTATGAAGCTGCCTTATACTGAATCAGACCCTGGGTCCATCGAAGTCAGCACTGTCTACCCAGACTGGCAGCGGCTCTCCAGGGTCTCAAGCTGAGGTTTTTCATGCCTACGTGCTTGGACCCTTTTCAGTTGGAGATGCAGGGAATTGAACCTGGGACCTTCTGCTTACCAAGCAGATGCTCTACCACTGAGCCACCATCCCTCCCCTTGATAAAAGATAATCTCTAGGGAACAAGGGAAGCCCCCCCCAGCAGCTCTAAAGCCGCTGTTACCGCCTCTTTGCTCCGCGACCGGCTGGAGCAGACCGAATCCGGGCCGAAAGGCAAGGCGCGGCGCCGCCGCACCCAGAAGCACGCCGCGGCTCAAACGAGCCTGCTCGAACGCCGCTGATACAGCCCCTCCTCTCCCCGACGATCAGCTGGAGCAGCTGAAAACAACGCGCGGAAAAGCAAGACGCGGCTCGCGCGCTGCCGCTCTAAAAGGCAAGGCAGCCCGAAGGACGGCTCCGCCGGAGAGAGAGGCCTGCCGAAACTACGAAGGCAAGCCGAAGAGGAGGGTGCGAAACAGCTGACTGCCTCCGCCGCCACAGGCCTCGTCGGAAAAAAAGACGACGAGAGCCCGATCTGTAAGACCAAAACACGCGGCGAAGTGTGTGTAGGAGGGCGAGGCTGGGCTTATAAAGCCCCAGCCTCCGCCCTGCCAATCCCCATATGGGCGGGAAGCGTTGCCTCGCTCCATCCGGGGAGGCAAAACACGGCCCCCGCCCACAGCCACCTGCGGCGGCGCGGTCGGGGAGGGCCGGATTACTTCCTCTGGGCTTTTTCTTTCTTGGCTTTGGTCCACTTCTTCTGAGCTTGCAGTGCTAGAACTGGGGAACCATTCCTATGAAACCATTCCAAAGTTAAAATTTGGTTGTCTTAAAAGTACCACTGGACTCAAACTTTATTAAGATGTCAACTATTCCTGTTCTGGTAGATGGATGACAGTAACTTTGTTGCATTTTTTTGTAATCATTGCATCTTTTTTTAAAAAAAAATGTGCTTATCTATGTTTTTCTGAAGCCCCTGTATTATTTTGAAGCTTCTCAGCAACTAGAAATAGCATGGATTGTGTTGATTACAGTGATGATATATATATATGCATACACATAATGATACGGATGTGCACAAGTTAAAAAAACACGATTGTATATTTTCTTCTTTAAAAGATGGATTAATTTTGTTAAATCTGTACTGTAATGGGGAGGGGATTTTTTTCTGAAATTCTCTTTTCTTGTCATAACCATTTATGCCTCTTGTACTATTTTTCTCCTTTTTTAAAAGAGGGGTTTTCTTTCCTTTGACTTTTTTTTGCAGATAAATCAATTCATACTTTTCTTGCAGATAAATCAATTCATAAAGCCCTTACATATGCTTTATGTTTTAAAGCACAGGATGGTCCTCTAGGTAGTTGTTGGGAAGGTTTGGGAAGACATTGCTTGCCTCTGAGCATCTACAGAGTGAAATTATGAAATGTCTTAGAATCTTCCTTCCTGCCCACCCCCACCCCCAATTTCTATTTGTTCAAATGGAATTTATTAGAAGCATAGTCCAAATTTCTTCAAAAATGAAAACAGATGGATGGTTGGATTTCAGGGAAAAATTTGGTAAAGAGATTCAGAGAATTTCTCTTAACAACACTATACATTTGTTATTTACTGGCACCCCTCAGGGATGTGCCTTGAGTCCACTTCTTTTCACTATTTACACGTCTGATTGTGTTTCCAGCAGTCTGAGTAACAAAATCATTAAGTATGCAGATGATACAACGTTGGTAGGGCTCATCTCTGAGGATGATGAGTCTGCGTACAGGAGGGAAGTTCAACAGCTGTCCCTTTGGTGTAAAGTAAATAATCTTATTTTAAATATAAATAAGACGAAGGAAATTATAGTGGATTACAGGAAGAGTAGTTTGGACACCCAGCCGTTGTTTATTGATGGTGTTATGGTAGAACAGGTGACAGAATGGAAGTTTCTGGGAATTACCATGAAACAGGATCTAACATGGGGGGCAAATACTTTAGCTCTAGAGAAAAAGGCCCAGCAACGACTATACTACTTAAGACTCTTAAGATCACTACAACTGTCAGGGAGTCTGCTGGTTGCCTTTTATCGTAGTTCCATTGAGAGCATTTTATCTTATTGCCTCTGCGCATGGTTTGGGAGCTGCACGGAAGCAGAGAGAAGGGTGCTCCAAAGAGTGACGAGAAGAGCACAAAAGATTTGTGGATGTTCTCTCCCCTCATTGGTGGATCTGTATAATATGGCATGTAAAAGGAAGATACAAATGATCCTAAGGGACCATACACATCTGGGCCATTTGCTTTTTGAGATCTTACCGTCAGGTAGACGATATAGAGTGTTGAAGGCTAGGACAAACAGATTTAAGGACAGTTTCTATCCAAGTGCTGTGGTTAGGTTAAATGCAGGGTTATGAAGGATTATCTGTTTTAGATGTATTTAATGGTTTAAATGGTTTTAATGGTTTTATGAATGTTTAATGGTTTTATGAATGTTTATTTAATGGTTTAAATGGTTTTAATGGTTTTATGAATGTTTATCCGTTTTAGATGTATTTAAATGGTTTTAATGGTTTAAATGGTTTAATGGTTTCAGATGTATTTAAATGGTTTATGAATATGTGTGTTTGATGTGTTGGTATGTTTGTGGAAGAGCACCTCATTTCGTTGCTCTCTTTTTGTTGAGAACAATGACAATAAATTCATCTATCTATCATCTATCTATCTATCTTTTAAAGCTGTCTGGTTTGTTTTAATGTTCAAGGTAGAAAAGCATCATTTTTGTTGATTTGGCTCAAAATTTGTATATGCTTACTAGAGAATCAGATGGTGAGATAAATAAAATTTGCTTAATATGTGCAGTAAGGAAAGTTCAGATGATCCAGGTTAACTGGTGATTTTTGAAAAGTATTTTCTTTGTCAGAAATGTGCGTGAGAGAAAGCCCTTAGAATTTTGAGCATATAATGTAATTACCCAGAGTCCACCAAAGAAGTTCAATGTATGAAGATGTGTAAAATGTTGAATCTGTAATGTACTAGCTGGAATGTTAAATTTTTCAGACAGTTTTAATGGAGTGCAAATATAAGATGGACTTGAGCATAGATGAATCATATTCATTTTCAAAGCTGAGCAAATATTTTCAGGAACATGTGTTTCCTATGAATTCACCTGTGCCTGGTTATACATTTGAGATATTCATGAAGGACAAGTTACTGATATTATTTGGATCTCATTATAGATATTGAAGCCATCCACAAAGTTAAATTCTATTTATTCACTATTTAGCTCGATACAGAATGTTTCTTCAAGGATCACTTCTCATGTTAAAGATAGAGAATTTCTGTGTTAAAATTAAAATGTTAGAAACAGTTGTGTATATAGCTGCTTTCCTTGTTAAGATGATGCTAGTAAGCAGAGACACAGGCCATATTCAGACGGGCATTTTGGCTCGACATAGCCACCCCCACCTCCAGATTAAACAGGTGTGTTTACATACACACATCTGGATCCCAAGCTGCAATCACACCTACCTTGTCTTCCGATGTCTCTTCTCCGCTTTAAAAAGGCACTGTGTACTTCCTGGTGGCAAATAGTTGAAGTGCTCCCATGGCACGTTTCTGAGTGGTCTGAACAGCCAGGACATGCTATGGATATCCATTGCATGTACATGAACAATGTGACCACTCCTCTAATGTGTGCTCAGCCTGTACCTCTCTCGGCAGCCGGGAGTGCACAGTCTGTTTGCTGTGGCGCACCTCAAACTGCACTGGCTTTTTAAAGCTAAGAGGCCACAGCAGCGAGGTGCCCACAATTAAATTATTATTTATTTGTGTGCGTTTCACAAATGACTGTTATTAGTGTCTATTCTGCATATTAGGATGGGTCAGGATCAGGACATAGGTCTTCAGTACAGAAGTTCTTAGGTTTGGTTCTAATTATCCCAAATTAAACGATCTCAAGCAGCAGGTATTATGAAAGATTCTTCCGTACTTGAGACCCTGGAGATTTCAGTCAGAATAGATTATATATAGCTACAAAAATCTATTGTCTGACTTAGAGAAAGACAACTTCATACAGTTAACCAAGCATGTATCTGCAAGCATGAGGTAATTGCTTTGTAACAATAAAACTGTAACTTCTGTCATGTATACTGCATAGTTCTATATTGGTTCCTTTGTACCAGTACCTGATATGTGGGGTGGTGATAGGGTTTCCAGGTTTACCATTTATGGGAGAAACATCCTGGCTGAAAAACTCATTTCCTGTTGCTGCTCCCAGTAATGAAAGAAGAAACTTCTAAAACACAAAACAAAAACCAGCATCATGCACAGTGTAATGGCACTTCTACATAGTCCCCTTACTACCTGTTGGTGAGAACCCTAATGACAGCCCCTGAATTGGGAATGCTGCTGAATTGAGTCTACCCCAAGACCCCTTAACACACAGGATGCAGGCATGCAGGCACCACCTCCCCAGCCAAATGGATCTATCACAATGCCCAAACCACACAAAGCTGTGACAATAAAATAAACAGAAAACATTAACAAGACTACTACCATTTACACAGAGAGTGATTAAAATATGGACTTTGCTGCCAGAGTATGTAGTGATGGACACAGAAATAAAGAGCTTTAAAAGGCGATTGGATAGATTTGGTCACCAAATGAGGAGAGAGCACTCACTGGAGAAGATTCTGATGCTGGGAATGACAGAAGGCAAAAGAAGAAGGGGATGGCAAAAGATGAGATGGCTGGACAGCATTACTGATGTAACAAACATGAATTTGACCAGACTTCGGAGGATTGTGGAAGACAGGAGGGCCTGGCGTGACTTTGTCCATGGGGTCACAAACAGTCAACTCAACTGTGCGACTGAACAACAACAACAGATAGATTTGTGGAGGACTAAGGCCCGTTGTGAAGACAAATACAACAGGCTTTAGAAAAAGGCTCTGGGTGAGTGCCCTCATGCTTGCTGACTTCCCACCCCCCAGCATCTGTGTGACCATTGTCTTCCCACTCACCCAAGTGAAGGCATTCACTCCCCCACCCACCTCAAGGGGAGGTGATCTGTGTCAACTGGAGAGCAGTTGTAATTCTGAGTGATCTCCATCCCTCACTGGGTGATTGGCAGCAGTGGTTCCCTGGAGGAAATGGCTTGTTTGGAGGGTGGAATCTGTGGCATTGTACTTGTCTGAGGTCCCACCCTTCATCAAACCCGATTCTCTCCTGGCTCCACCCCTGAAATCTCCAGGAATTTCCCAACCTGGAGTTGGCAACTGCTAAGTCACACTGGCTGCCATGGGGTGGGGAGGGGCTGCTGCTGAACAGGAGCAAGCAGCCAGGCCTAGTTAAGTCATGCCAGTCAGGTGGCATCAAGTTACTCAGAGAGTGCTGACAGGCCTAGGGTAGCCAACTTCCAGATGGACAGAGGAAAACAAAGCAAAAGCTCCCGTAAAATCCAGCCTCCAATAAGTCAAAATATTCTGTACACTGTAACAAATATATAATATATTTCAATTCCACAAAGTAATAAATTCAGTCCTTTATACAGTCCAAGGAACAATTCAGTCGGAACACCAGTTCCTCCTCTTTCAACAAAACAATGCTCAGATTTCTTCAGGGAAGTTCTGATGGAAATAATGGATGTTCAATCAGTCCAATTCATAAACAAGTGCAGCCAGCTATCCATAAAGCAACAGGTTTGTACTAGTGCCCCTGTTTAGCATAAGCATAACTTGGAGTTGACAACCCTATCTCTTTCTCAGCCAATCATCCTGGGATGAGGCTGAGGGGAGGATGGAGACAGGGAGTGACAGGAAAGAGGCAGGAAAGACAGGAAATGTGGGACAGCTCCCGGATTATTTCGGTGGCCTTTGGAGGTTGCCTGTATTGGCAGGCTGTCTGTGTGGGCCATTGATAGGGTGGCAGTGGTCTGTTGCTGGTGGTGGCCACAACACCTTTTGTGAGGCAGCAGTCCTTTCTGAGGCCAGTTGACAGAGAAGACACAGAGAAGAGTGAGAGATGTGTCTCTCTCTGAGGTAAGACTGCTTTTGGCAGTTTATTCAACATTCTTGGGCCAGAGTAGGCGGGGCAGGGGAGTCAGCCAGTGGGGTGATCAGACAAAGGTTTCTGGAGTGCATGGAATGCACCCCTAAATGAATGGGAGAGCTTCATTTGGCCACCCCACAAGAGAATTATACTGTATGATGATAAATCAGTAGTACCCATGGTGACTAATCCCAAAGTTAGGATGCAACAAAAGGGGAAGGCCTTGTTGTTGGTCATTCAGAGGAACTAGCTGGCCACTGTGTAAGACAGGATGCTAGACCAGTTGGACTATTAATCTGATCCAGAGGGGCTCTTATGTTATTAAGACCAAAGCACAGGGAGGGAGGGTTGGGAAGTCACAAAAAATTGGGGTGAGGTCCTGGCAGCAGGGCACCTTTATAGGGGAAGGGTGGAAAGGTAAAGCCATCTGCAACCCCATCCCACCAGATTCAAGTTCTGCATGCAGGAGAGCTGTACTTTCTCCATTACAGGACCCTGCCCCCACTCTAGTCCATGTGGCCTGCTGCTTCCCCCAGTCCCCACAAAAGCAGCAGTGGGGTAAGTCCTGGCCACAGCTTGCTTAGAGAGAAATGTTCTACCCACAGAGGGAATAGGCTACTATTAGGAATGTACGCCCCACTGCCAAAGCAATGTTCTTTAGCTATTTTGCAGCAAATCAAAATTGTATTAGGTGACTAGAAATACATTTCTGTGTGACTTGTCATATGGTGAAAAACTAGACATGAGAAGTACAGAGAAAGGGGAGTAGCCTATTCAAATATCACTGGAGTGCTATGAAGATGTACCATAAATAAAACATTAGGTCAAAGCACTAGAAAGTTAAACCATGTCAATGTAAGAAATTCCCCTGGTTACAGGCTGATTTATATATGTACTTACATCAATAGCTGAAATGGGCTTGGATCCGGATTTTCATCTGCAGAGTGCAATTTACTTATTTCCTCCTTCCCACTGCAGGCAACAAGCCATCCCTCCCCCAAAATGCTGCAGAAACAGCATGAGGAATGGTCTTCATACTTCTTGGACTGAAATTACTAGGTTTACAGAGAAGCAAGTCCAGCAATATGAAGCTCTGTTATTTTTTTTATCTTTGGTGCATGTTCCATACATACATTGAATGATGGATCATACAGTTCTGCACATTGCTTAATGATATTTACTTAGCTTTTTAAAGAACAAAGATATCCATTTTTAAAAAAAATAAAAAAAGAAAAGCCAGTATTTCATAAACAAAGGCTTTGAAATATGGCTAAACTAAAGGCAAAAGAAGTCTGTGCTCATTATAATTTCACTTTTTAGTTGAACTGGGTAAGCTAAGGAGTCAGCCCTGGGCAGAATTTAGTACACATAGGTGCAAGGTTAACTGAGACAAATAGAGGGCAATGCTTAAGGAAACTATACAAATGAAGTGAGTTCCATTTTGACACAAAATATTTCTGACACTAGTTGTCCTAAAAGGGTTTACAGGAGGGCATAGATGGATAAAGCATTGTCAAAATGTTTGTTTGTTTCTTAAATCAAGTCCAGAAGATTATCTGTGGAACAGATTATCTATAGAGAATAAGGATTAATGCATATCAGGATAGTTGATGATTTAGTGAATTGGCTTGCTAGGTGAAACTAAATGTGAAATAACCACTGCCTTTCTAAATGTCCACCAAGAATTTCCTACAAAAATTATTGAAGAAGTCAATCAACGTTTTTTTAAAAAAAAACCCAAAAAACTAACCAGCAAGCAATAGGATCTATTTTTAAGCTTTAAGTATAAACAATAGGAATCAGATGGAAAATTCAGGTTCAAATGTTATCATAGCATAGCCTCTATTACTGGTGCCTGATGTGGACGTTATGAAATAATCCTTGAGAAAATTACCTTTTTATCAGCCTATACATTCACAAATATCTTCAGTCTATTGTAGAAAGCTGAAGTAGCTGTCTTCAAATCTCTTACACATCAGTACATATGCCAAACAAGTTGTTCCATCAAAACAATTCCATTGGAACACAAGATTATTTGCCTTGCTGGAGCAGATCAACATTCATCTTGAACTGATGGCATAAAAAGATTGCATAATCTACTTGGTGTCCAACTTTTTCTAATCCTCTTTAAAAATTGTCCTCTCATTACAATGAGAGGATGCATGTATTTGCAGAGCCTGCATAGAGTTAGGATTCAGGGAGAGGCCACAGCTTTGTGTGCTGTTTGTACAGTTTTTCTTTGCAAGCGGCAACCAATTAGTTCCGGCAGCAATTAAGGTGTTCAAAGCTGAAACGCTAGCCCAAATTCTCTATGGTATCCCTATATGGATCTCAGCATTTACCAGGAAAGTGGAGGGCATTCAAGCCTCATTCTTTAGACGAATTCCTGGTATGCCTAAATGTGTGTCCTACTTTGCTCTCTGCTCTGAAGTGGGTCAGTCTTTGGTGGAGACAAAAGCCTGGATTGCAGTGTTTAAATTCTGGCTCAAAATTCACTTTAGAATAGATCCTAACAGCCTTCTTGATTGTATGAAAAGAGACCCATATATTTCATCCTGGTCAGCAGTTCTTATGTCCAAACTTAACCAGTTGGGGTTAGAGGTTGATGATTTTTTTACTTCTGATGACTCATATATCTTCAGATGTATTAAATTGAGACTGTTGGAGCTGGAGGAAATGAAACTACGTCCAACAGACCCTTATGTTTGCTCCCTAGCTTCCTTAGGTCTTTAGTTCCGCAGGGCCTGCAAGACAGCCCTCTTCCGGCTGGCCTATAACTAACTGACATTGGAAACTTTATGGAAGGTTGTAGTGTATCATTTTGGCAGATCGCTTGTTCTATATGTTTTATTATTCTACTGTTTTAAATTGTCTAAATTGATGTATTTTTAAAGCCATTGTTGTAAATTGATGTATTTTAAAGCCAAACTTTATGTTAGATTTTATATGTTGTGAGCCACCCTGAGCCGCTTTGGCAGGAAGAGCGGGATATAAATTGAAAGAAACTGAAACTGAAACTATGCTTTCTGTGACAAAATGCCCCATTATCTATTAGACTTAACCTTTTCAAGTCATCGCAGGGCATTTATGTTGGCTAGACTAAATGTGTTTTACAAGGGAGATATCGAGTCCCTTTAGGCGACAGACTGTTCCTGTGGAATGAATATTCCCGACTCAATTCAGCATATATTGCTTGATTGTTCCTTTTATCATAATCTCCGTAAAGATTTATTTTGCAAGCTTTCTTTCTCCCCAGATTTATCTATTCTGCCGCCCTGTTATTATTTAATGAATGATACTGAGGGGGAGGTTAGCGAGACTGTGGCAAAATTTTTGGCTGACATCCTTAAATTTAAATCTGACCATGTATGAATGCATCTGTAAGCTTGGTTTCATTTTGATTTTATCTCCAAAGTTTAAATTTTTATATTCTGTGTGTTTTTATTTCCAACTGTTATGCCAATAAAGGTTTGGTATGTGTGCTGTTTGTAGAAACTAGGCCACATAGACAAACTATGTCCCAGCATAGCATTTATTTATTTAAAATATATTTAATCCCCCGCCCTTTTGAGTTCAGAAACCAACCAATCAATAATTAAGCCAATTAATAAACACAATATAAAAATAACATAAAATCCCAAACATCAACAAATAAGTGTAGTTTCAAATCAGCAATGATATCAAATATATGTAGCAACTTTATCCTCTTTCCATTCAAGATTTTTCTACCCACCTGAATCAAACCATGGTGTGATGCTGAAAACACAAGAGCAAGGCTGCTGCACAGATCTCTGAGACAAAGAACCTCCAAACCAGGGCTTTTTTTTGAGCAGGAACATAGTTCCAGCTGGCTTGGCATCAGGGCGTGTGGTCTAATATGCAAATGAGTTCCTGCTGGACCTTTTTCTACATAAAAGCCATGTGAAACAATGGTGACACCAGAGGGCACGGCCTAATATGCAAATGAGTTCCTGCACCAAATCATTGTCCACATACAATTGCCTGTTGCTGATTGTGAGATACCTGGAAATTTCAGGAGTGGAGCCTCAGGAGGGAAAGGTGTGGGAAAGGGAGAGACTTCAGTGGGGTATAATGCCATAGACTCCACCTTTCAAAACAGCCATTTTCACCTTAGGAACTGATCTCTGTCCCATGGAGATCAATTGTAATCCCAGGAGATTAGGAGTGTGCATTTGGTATAAACCAAAACAAATAGCAGAAAATGCGTTATCAGAATTTTGGGGGTATTTATTTAGCTGAATGCAGATTAGACAATTTAATTTGGCTACCGATAATAGCTGGCCCACATAGAAGCCAATATTATTTGGCCTTTATTTGGGCCAGCTATATCACTGAGTTGTGCCATTGCTGGGCAACTTGGAGAGGGCATTCCCTTGGTTCGTGGAGGTGTACCACTGAGGCAGTGCAACTCTATGAGTGAAGGGAAGACATTTTAAAATGTCTTCCCTTCACTCTCTGCAGTCATGTTGCCTCTGCGGTCATGTTGCCTCATCGGTACACCTCCACAAATTAAGGAAGAACAGTTATATTTTTAAATGCCTTTCTTTCATTTGTGGAGGTGTGCCACCATGGCAGCATGCTCCACAATTGAAGGGAAGGCATTTTTAATTACTTTCCTTCACTCCCCAAGTCATGACACAGCAGCAGCACACCTCTACAAGTGAAGGGAAGGGATTTTTTTTAATGCCAAATAGATTTGGGTTTCCCAATTATTTACCCAAATCCCAATATCATATCAATATTGTGATTCAAAAATATTGGGAAATATTGATTTTGGGGGCATCCAATGGACCTGACTACGAAAAAAGCCTTTTTTGTGTGTGCATACCCCTACTGAAGGTCACCAACCATCACCTGGAGGCTGACAGCTCTGTATCCACAACATTTAGCATTTCTTGTGAAAATGAATGATAGCCATTGTTTTATATGGCAGACGATGTGCCTACATTTTGGCCTTCCCCCCTTCCCTTCCCCACCACACCCCTCTTTCTTCCCTTATCCAGATGATTTATACTTTGCCTCCATTTGAGTACACCACCCTAAATTGTAAATTCTATCCTATTGTTTTATTTATTATATTGCTATTTTTAACTTATGTTGTATTTTAAAAGGTTTCATTGTATAGTTTGAATTGTTGTTATTTGCTCTGAGCTCGTTTTGGGAGAGTGGGCTAGAAATTAAATGAAATAAATAAATTCATGTGTGCACCTCTCCTAAAGTGCTGCTAGACAAAAACATAGCATGCAGCTCTCTCTCTCTCTCTCTGTGTATGTGTGTGTGTCCATGCTCTGGGCACCTACTTACATTGCATCCCCAAATCCATTTCAGTTCCTTCCGTCTCTGTGAAATGCTGGCTTCTCCAAAAACTTCTCCAAAAACTCTACTCTCCTGGAAAACCTCCTCTAATTTCCGCTCCTTCCTCTGTTTCCATTAGCTAGTGTATATGTTTTTCAGTGTGCATTTAGTTACATGTGTGCATTTGCTTTTTTAAAATTGTTTCTCTGTTCAATAAAAACCTGTTCTCCCCTGCTCTAATCAAGCTGATTGCATTTTGCATTGTAGCTTTGCATGCTGAATGCCTTCTTTGTAACACCTTTCCCACCTTCTGACTGAAATATAAGGATTCAGGGATCTGCATTCCTACTTATATTTCACAAAGAGAGTTTTGACTTTTGAAAACTAATAAATACCTCAAAAATTCTGTTGGGCTCTAAGGTGCTGCTAGATAAAAATGTTGTTCTACTGCAGGCCAACATGACTACCATCCTAAAACAACCCACCCCAAGTTATTTTTTGTTTTTGTTTTAAAGATTATTTGATACAGATGACAGAGACAGGTTGATTGTTCATAAATCTTTGGGAGGTATAAGAATTGAGAGTTAATTAAATTTGACTTAACTATAGAACATTTAGAAAAGGAGGTCTATAGTGATCTAATATGGCAGGAAGTCTTTCTAAATAAACAAGTTAGATCAGTTTTGCAAAGGTACTTACACATCCTTGCTTTAATCCCAAGAATAAATATTGGAATGCTCTAATGATATCAAAGATCACCTTTATATTAATATATCTGATTCTCAACAGAGCAACATTTATGGACAATTAAATTTAGAAATTGGGGGCATGGATAAATAAGACAGATCTTTCTACAAATCTGAGAGAAGCTCCAGGTTTTCAGAAAAACCTCGCACCCCAGTAGCCAGGGTCTTGTAACTGGACCATAGTTTTCCCATGTAGGGGGGGAAAAAACCCATTATAGGCATGGGGAGGAAATTAAAACCATGCAAAATGACAAAAGGAACACCTATAGCTTTAAGAATTAATGCCTTGGGTGATAGTTACTAGAAAACCACAACAGTATTGTCTGCCTTCAAGCCTTGGCTTCTGTGAGTAATAGGCAATAGAGAGAAGCATGGCCTATTTTAGGCCAGTTTTGGCCTTAGTGGGAGGATTAATTTGGGCTAGGCCTACTGGCAACCACCAAGTGACTTGCTACCACTTGCCTACTCCAAAAAAGTCAGTGTGATGTAATGGTTAGAGTTCCAGATTAGGATCTGGGAGGTCCATGTTTAAATCCCCACTGTGCAATAGAAACTCAGTGGGTGATGAAACCAGTCACACACTCCCAGCCAAACCTACCTCATATGGTTATAAGGATAAAATGCGGGAGATGAAAGTGATGTAAGATGCTTTGAGTCCACATAGTGGAGAAAGTGGGGTAAAAATGAAGTCAATAATAAATATAACTGACGATGGGGTGGCAGATAAAAGGTAAATTGCTAGGTGGGCTGGAGAGACAGAAATGAGGGAAGGTGAAGACATGGGGCTTACAGGGGGAGGGAAAGACAACATAGTGTGGGGAGAGCAAATACAGAGGAAAGTGGAGTGTCCTTCACAAATTCATGCTCATCCCCGTAGCCAGGGTCTTGTAACTGGACCATAGTTTTCCCATGTAGAGCCTGCCAGGAGGATGGAAGCATGGAAAGCTGAAGACAGGGTAGTAGGTAAAGTTTTGCCAGTGGGTGGGAAGAGAAGAAGGAACCAAAAATGGAGAAAGACTATGGGCACTTCTAAGGAAGAGAAAGAGGAAATAGTGAGGGAGATTGAGATGAGTCTTGAGAATCCTTGCAGTTCCCCAGCTTTTCAATATATCTAAATCTCAATGTGGCTTCATCTGTGGATACCTAATTTCAGGGGCTGGGACCATGGACATAGAAGACGGATCATTCTACAAACTTGAAAAAAGTCCCAGGTTTGTATGAGAACAACCTGAAATCTTTTTTTTAAAAAAAAACCCAAAACAAAAAAACCCAAAAAAACACCTTGGGAGCTAACCCTAAAAAGATAAAAGGAAAAATGAATTTAAAAAAATAGCTGATAAAGGAAATGGATATCTACAGGGGCCATTGTCAGCCAACCACAACAGTGCTGCTGACCTTCAAGTCTTTATATCTTTCAGAAAAAGGCATTGGGAGGAGGGAGGAGCATGACCCTTTTCAGGACTGCTTTGGCCTTTGACTGATTGGGACTAGGGCCAGTAGCAACCACCAGGAAATTTGTTACTATGCACTTGCATGACTTACATAGGAGCAGCTGATTCCTACTGTTCAATAACAGCCACCCAATAACAGCCACCTACAAAAGCCATTGCAGTGTAATGGTTACTGCTTCAGACTGGGATACCTAAGTTTGAATCCCCACTATGAAGTGGACGCTAACTGGGTGATGGTGGTCTTTTCTCTTTCACACACACTCAGTCTATCCTATGTCACAGGGTGGTTATGATGATAAAATGGAAAAGAGGAGAATGATGTTAAGTTGCTTCGGGGCCCCACTGGGGAGAATGGTAGGCTATAAATATATGATAAATATAGCTGAGATGGGGGTTAGATAAAAAGCTAGGTTGGCTGATGGGTAGAAAGCAGAAAAGGAATTATGAAAAAGTGAGGGGGTGGGCTGCCATGATAAGAGAAATAGAAAATAGTGTGGGAAACACCAGTTGCCGGAGGGGCCGACGCCCCGGAGAGCCCTGAGGCGCCTATTGATACACACTATGCCAGGAATTGATGCAGGCGACCTGGATGTTCAAAGATAACAACTGGCCGCATAGGCAAAATAGGGCTCCATATGAACTGGTTGTCCCTATAGACAAAGCGGAAGAGGCCTCACGGTGTGGCGGGGGAGCATGAGGGGGTTTTTACCCACCTGCGGACTCACCAGCTTACACAAGATACATCGAATAAGACCCCAACCGCGAGATTTGCACCCAGAGCCTACGACCTCCCAGAATCACCCAGCGCACTCACACGGCACTCCTGATTTTATTCTGGACTCTGTACTTTGCACTTTACTCCATGCTGACTGTAATTCATCGGTAATTATATCTTATTGGTGCCTACTACCTCACGAGGAGCGTCTAAATTGCACTTTACATCGTACTTTAATAACTGTTAACTCCACTCCGTAACCCACTAGTTTAAAAATGAAAATGAATTTTGCTACTAATTAACTCATTAGATTACTTATTATTATATATTTGGACTGGATTACATAAATATTTTTAGCAAATTGATTTGAATTAATGAGGGAGTTTAAAATTGATTGCTACTAGAATTAATTTAATCAAATATATATAGGAATTGGGAGGGGTTTTGGGTTGATTAGAATCTAGGATTGAGTGGGACGGAGCGGGGTGAGAACAACTTAGATAACAGCCTGATAGTGGTCAACACAGCAGCTGCTACCATCGAGAAATGGCCAGCTCAGGGATTCCAGTGCTCCTGGGGCCCCCTCCCCAGGATGTTATAAGGGAGGAGGACAGAGACATGTCAGTGCTCGGCCCCCCTCCAATCTGCGTCCCATCCCGAGGGTGACAGGTAGTAGGGCCAGGTGTAACCCGCCTCCGTCATTGGTGTTATGCAACGCCAGGTCCATCAATAACAAAACCTCAATTCTTTGAGAGTTTATGCTCGAACAGAATATGGACCTGGCTTGCGTGACTGAGACCTGGATTCGGGAGGGAGACACAGTGGCCCTCTCGCAAACAGCTCCCCCAGGTTACTCAGTCTTCCACCAATCACGGACTAGCGGGTGGGGGGGAGGAGTGGCATTATTTGCACGGGAGGCTTACTCCTTCAGGGTGCTCCCAGCCCCAAAGATTGAGGGTATTGAATGTGCCGGTCTGGCGTGGGAGGCTGGAGAGGGGTTGGCGATTTGGCTGGTGTACCGTACGCCTAACGCACCAGCCAACGCCTTACCGTCCCTGCTTGAGGCGGCGACAGGCTGGGCGCTGGAGCACCCAAGATTGATAATCCTGGGTGACTTCAACGTCCATGCTGATGACCCGTCCTCCAGTCAGGCGACGGACCTAGTGTCTTCCATGGTGACACTGGGACTCTCTCAATTTGTTGTAACCCCCCCCCCACCAGGCCGGACACATGTTAGACCTGATCTTTGCGGCTGGGGTTACAGTGAGCGATATAACCGCAGAGGCGGTGCCATGGTCGGATCACTTCGCCCTCAAGGCCCGTGTAGATATGCCTCCCCAAACCTGTTTAGGCGAGGAGCCGATTATGGCTCGCCCGCAGAGACAAATGGACCCGGAACGGTTCCAGATGGCTCTTCGGGACCCCTGGCCCTCTGGCGATTCCCTCGATGGCCTGATTGAGACCTGGAATAGCCGGCTCTCTAGGGCCATTGAGGAGATCGCACCTCGGCGCCCTCTGCGACCTCGGACTAAGCTGGCTCCGTGGTATACCCCGGAATTACGCCAGCTGAAACAAGGCCTTAGACGGCTAGAGAGGCAATGGCGGCGTACTCGTGACGAAGCGACTAGAACATCTTATAGGAAGTTTATGAAGTCCTATGAGATGGCAATCAAGACCACAAAGAAAAATACTTTGCGGCTAAGATTGCATCTGCAAATTCGCGCCTGGCCCAATTATTTAGAATAATTCGGAACCTTACTACGTTGCCACAGGGCGACTCAAAAGCTAAGGAATTGGAGATTGGCTGCGAGGCTTTTGCGAAATTTTTTGCTGATAAGGTCCAATCGCTCCGCCACGACTGCCCTGCCAATTTAGATGCAGTAAGTGAACTCGAGGCCCAATGCGTGTCTTCTGATTTAACCCTGGACTGCTTCGACCCGCTCAGCTTGGAGGAGGTCGACAGAATTCTTGGCACTGCACGATCCACAACTTGTGATCTGGACCCATGCCCCTCCTGGCTAATTAAGGCCTGCCAGGAGGAATTACGATATCCTATACGGGATATTATAAATCGATCCCTTTCAGAGGGCGCCTTTCCAACACCCCTGAAAGAGACACTGGTCCGCCCTCTCCTGAAAAAAGCTTCATCAGACCCGGCCGAATTGGCACACTATCGACCGGTCTCAAATTTGCCTTTTTGGGCAAAATTATTGAGAGGGCTGTGGCGTTGCAGTTACAGGATTTTTTGGAGGACGCTTCCACCTTAGACCCATGCCAGTCCGGCTTCCGCCCAGGCCATGGGACGGAGACAGTCTTGGTCACCCTCATGGATGACCTCCGACGACAACTGGATTGAGGCAGCTCGGCAGTATTGCTGCTGCTAGACCTATCGGCTGCGTTCGATATGGTCAACCATCGGCTGCTGACCCGCCGCCTCGCCGACGCAGGAATTCGGGGGCTAGCCTTACAATGGCTCTCCTCCTTCCTGGAAGGTCGGGGACAAAAGGTGGCAATTGGGGGGGAGCTGTCTCAGAGACACCCACTTCATTGTGGGGTGCCTCAGGGAGCAGTTCTCTCCCCTATGTTGTTTAACATCTTTATGCGCCCCCTTGCCCAGATTATACGGAGGTATGGGCTGGGTTGCCATCAGTATGCGGATGACACCCAGCTCTATCTATTGATGGACGGCCGGGCTGGCGATGTCCCAATAAACCTGGACCGGGTGTTGCAATCCATGGCTGACTGGCTCAGGCTGAGCGGGCTGAAGTTGAATCCAACGAAGACTGAGGTCCTTTGCGTGGGCTGCGGCGGACCGGGAGGGGAGATTACGCTACCGGCTTTTGATGGTGCGCCACTGATACCAGTGCGCAAAGTCAAGAGCCTGGGAGTGCTACCGAAATCCTCCTTGTCAATGGAGGCCCAGATAGCTGCCACTGCTAGATCCGCCTTCTTTCACCTCAAGAGGGCGAGGCAGTTGGCTCCCTTCTTGGAGCGCAGTGACCTAGCAACTGTGATCCACGCAACGGTCACCTCGAGACTAGACTACTGCAATGCCCTCTACATGGGGCTGCCCTTATACTGAACATGGAAACTCCAGGTAGTCCAGAACGCGGCGGCCAGGCTGCTATTGGGGCTACCACGGTGGGAACATGTGCGGCCTGGGCTGCGGGATCTGCATTGGCTGCCGGTTGTGTACCGTGTTCGCTATAAAGTGCTGGTCATTACCTTTAAAGCCCTATATGGCCGAGGATCTGCCTACTTAATGGACCGCCTCTCCCCATATGTTCCCCAGAGAGCACTGAGATCTAGCTCTCAAAATCTTTTAATAATCCCTGGGCCAAGAGAGGCTCGATTGAAGACAACCAGGGAGCAAGCCTTCTCAGCAATGGCCCCTCGATGGTGGAATCATCTACCAGAGATGGTACGAGCCCTGCGGGACTTGAATCAATTCCGCAGGGCTTGCAAAACATTTCTTTTCCAGCTTGCCTTCGAAACAGAACCTGGCTAAACTGATGTGTAGCCACCCAGCCATCTTGTGGATATTATGACCCATAGTAATTTAGCACCTATTTTATCTATTTTAACTAACTTATTTATTATGTAATTGATTATTTAAAATTGTTGTTGTATTGTATTGTTTTATTGAACCATGGAATTCCATGCCTGTGAGCCGCCCTGAGCCCGCCTTTGGTGGGGGAGGGCGGGATATAATAATAATAATAATAATAATAATAATAATAATAATAATAATAATAATAATAATAATAATAATAATCATCATCATCATCATCATCATCATCATCATCATCATCATCATCATCATCATCATCATCATCATCATCATCATCATCATCATCATCATCATCTGGGAAACCCAGAATCAATTATTTAAAAAACTGTAATGTTTAATTTGGCCACAAAAGAACTATTTTGCTAGTTACTTATATAAAAATAAAGGGACTATTCATTTGTAATTAGGGAGGAGGGATTTAGTTGTTTTCCAGAACTCTTGATGGCAGTCATAGATCTGGAAACTGGAATCCTCCCCCCCCGCCCAAGAAAAAGACCTATTGTTTCTTAAGCTTCACATCCTACTCTGATTGGCTATCTTCTTATGCTCATGCCTCTGTAGAATGTGAAGCCTGAAGAAGCAACTATTATAGAGGGTCAGTGTTGCTTGGCATGGCATTTGATTCAGACTTCTTCAAACAAATACATCAAAGTTATCAAATGGGGGCTTGACTTGCATTAAACAGTTTGATTGAAGTTCTTAGCATCTATTACAAGTAATTGAGAGCTATTCCAAGGTTCAGGTCATTCTAGCAGTCTGGTTCCCATCCCATTTCTGTGAGAGTAACTTCCTCTTGGTGCTGTCCCACATGGCCATGGTTGGTGTGTGAATACAACAGTAACATAAACAAGGACAGGTTGATCCTATGAAAATTTCATCGTGATGGAGTGTCAGTCAGGTATGAAAAATCCAGCTTGTTTATGTGGCTTCACAGCTTAGCTACCACGAATACTATAGGAAGTTCCTCCAACTTAGTTCAGTGGGCATGTGAAAGTAGCTGCTTTTTATGTAACACTAGCATGAACCATGGCAACAATTTGACATTACAGAATGCTTTTGAGCTGGGAAACTAGGAGTTATAGGATGAGCCCTGTTAAGAAACTGAAAGAATCTGAACCAGCTACTGTGATAGAATTATTATTATTAATGTATAGCCAGAACAGTTTTCAGACATGGAAGTGATTTGCAGAAGTACCCCATGTGTAACTTGCTCTGGCAAATGCAGGGTTAACTCTGGAAATCCATTCTTCATGATTTTAAATTAGACTACCACAACTCAATGCATTAGGTGATTTATTGAATTATTTATAATGAGAAAACAATGTGCATAAAGCAGATGCTAAACATAACGAGACATAACTTGACTGTAAAGCTAAAGGAAAATTATTATGTTAATTGAATATGGTTTTAAAGGTGCCATAGTATTAAAATGTAATCTTTCATTAAAAAACTCTGCAGCGCATGAAGACTACAAAACCCCTTTCCTGCTTCCCCTTAAAAAAAAATCCTATAAAAATGGGAAGAGATAGAGGGAATGTATTTCTGTGTAGAAATGTGAGTGAAGGTGAGACTTGTTTATTTATTTTAGTTTTATTTATTATTAAATTTATGAATTGCCCATCTCTGCAAAAGCAAGGCTCTGGGCTTTGTACAAGAAGGATAAAAAATCAAGCATAAATAGAAAATTAAAATAACATAAAATCAGATGGTGAAATCCTATTATTACAGTTGCAGACTGCCAGTCTCAAGGGCAGGCCAACATAGAGCAAGTTACAGTAGTCTAGCCTGGAGGTTGCCGACTGCCAGTCTGCATTGAGACTGACCGAGAAGCTCCAACTGATCTAGAATGTGGCAGTGCGAGTCCTGATGGGAATGTCATGGATGGCACGCATACATTCGGTGCTGTGTCAGCTGCACTGACTCCCAGTGGAGTACTGAGTCAAGTTCAGTATTCTGGTATTGACCTTTAAGGCCTTGAGTGGTCAGGGACCAATTTATCCACAGAACCATCTCCTCCATTATGTCCCCAGGAGAGTATTACACAGAGAGGCTTCAAGTTTGGTGGGGTGCATAGCCAGGGTTTTTTTGTTTGAGGGGGCAGGAGGCTACCTGATTTGGAAGTATTTTGTATTCTCTGAAGTTGCTTTGAATGCCAGATCCAACCACCAAATCAAGCCAAGATCATCAAGGAATGTTGAATTATTTCCATTGCAATCAAGGTGTATTTACAAATGCTTAACACTTGAAAGGATCATTGTGACTGTTGTGTGATTACCATGGCTAGGTCAGGGTGCAACAGGAAAAGGGCTAATTGCTGAGCCTGCTACAGGTGAAAAAAGTGTCAGCTTAGCAATGTACATAACTTGGGCCTCCATAGTCAAAGGGGTGTCCAAAATCACTCCCAAGCTCTTGACAAAATGTTCCTGTATCAGTGGCACCCTATTTAGACAGGATTCAAAGCCAAGTGGTTAAGCCTTTTAAATAATATACAGTGTGGGATGCTAAAATGCACTGGAGCTGGCTTAACTTTATTGCGGGGGGGTTTGGGGGGGCTTTCATTCTGGAAATGAAGCTAGTGATATTCGAGAGCATGGGAAATGGATTTCTTCAGTAATTTCCATGACCTATTTTGAATCATTAAGATAAAATCCATAACTTTCTGGAAGGTAGCACTTTCATGAGAAATAAAATACCTCTCCAGTCAAGAGGTTTATATGTTGTCTTCCATCTCAGCATGAGAGTCAAAATGAAATAGCAAGCTCATATTCCTGAACACAAGTTAAAAATTTGTGCATCAAAATGTAAGTAGTTGTGATGGAAAGCTAGGGGTTAACCAGAAACTGAAGACGCACAGGGCCTGCGTCAGGTTACCTGAGGGTGGGAGCTCTCAGGGAGGGAAAGTAGTTGAGTGACAGAAACTGCTGAGGCAGTCATTCAGTCAGTGGGTCTCTGACAGAGTTGGTGCCTGTCAGAGAAGTCTGTCAGTGTTGGGGCCTGACAGAGACTGAGAGGGTCAGTTCATGCCTGACCGAGGCTGAGGGGACAGCTGATCCTGTGAAGGAGCTTGAGACAGTGGCGGGAAAGACTTCCAGAGACTGCGAGCTTGACAAAACCAGCCAAAAGGGCTGTGTGTGAGGAACAAGTGTGAGTCAGTCAAGACCTGAATGGTCACAGACACCTATAGACAACTCTGAAGATCTAGTGAGGTGGTTGAGGGAGCGGATGTGGGTCTGAGACACCAGGAGGACTGGCAGTAGTGGCTCCAGTCGTGGGGTGAGACTTGGCACATCATTCCCAAGAGGCCAGACCTTGGCTAGAGGTGGAGAGTGAGTTATAGGGAGACTGTGAACTGTGTAACTGAAAGAGACTCAAAAGAAAGAAAAAGTGATTGTAAAGCCTGAAACAACTGAGCAACGTGTTAGCCTGTGTAAATATCTCCCATATCCCCAGTTTAAAGACTTTGTGTTACAATAAATCTGTGGTTTGAGTTAAAGTTCTTGAGAGCCTATATTTTTTGGGAAAAACTACAAAGCTGCTGTGGTCCCCTATGAAGAGAATTCTATTTCCATCAAATAACAAAGTAAAATACCCCGAAGAGACTGAGTTAAAGAGATCTAGTGAGGCCGTGAGGCGGGCGCTGCTATAGTAGTCTTTATAGTAGATACTTGATTCCTGCTTGAAAAGAAAGCCCTATTTCTTTTTTTATCTTCTCCTTCTTGTCTAGAATGATATGGAATATGTGTTGGAGCAAGCAACTCAGCATGCCTGGACATTGAGGGGCACTTCATTACTCTAAATGTGCATAGGTGTTATCTCATTGAATGGGATATCTCTCTTTGTCTTAACCTGGAGGCTGCCCTCTGACACCTTCCTTCTCTCTATCTTTGTCTTCTCACTCTCCCTTCACATGTCCTTCCATGGAGACACATGTTTCTGTGGTAGGGTTCCCAAGTCCAACCCCAGAAATATCTGGGGATTTTGGGGGTGGAGCCAGGAGACTTTGGGGGTGGAGCCAGGAGACACTGGTGTGGAGCTAGGGGGGAGGGGGGAAACGGCGAGCCGCCCCGTCTCGCCCCGTCTCAGCCTGAGCCCATCTCGGAGGAGCAGCCACGGCAAACGGAGAAGAGGCGGCAGCGGCGCGGCGGCCTCGCCCGCTCCGCCTCTGGGGTGGAATCGGAGGAGGGGGTGGAGGCGGGCCAGGGACGTGGTGAGCCACGAGTCCGGGTCCTAGAAGGGCCTGGATTCGCGGCTCGCCATGCTCCTGGCCTGCCTCACCCTCCTCTGTGCTGCTGCCGCCTCTTGGCTGCTCCTCCGAGATGGGCTCAGCCTGGGCTCATCTCAGAGGAGCAGCTGTGGTGGGCGGGGAGGGGGCGGCAGTGGCACGGCGGCCTCGCCCGCTCCGGGATGCAGCGGCTTGCCATGCTCCCCGGCACTGTTTCCCCCCTCCCCCCACTTCCGTTTTTTTGGGGAGCGGGGGAAGAGGGTGGAAATCCTGGGGTCCCCCGCCAGGGCGGGAGGGTTGGGAAGCCTATTCTGTGGGTCTCTTCTGCAGATACTGAAAAGTAGTGGGTCAGACACTAACGTGATTTCACCATAGCTCTTTCTTAAGGCAAACACAACACTACTCTACATGCAGCAAGCCACAACTATATAAACAAACACCCCCAGAATTGGAGCTCTCCCATTCTCTATGGTGTGTGCTTCATCAACCATTGGCTCGTCAACTACCAGCTCCCGCCCCAGCTCCTGAAATGACCGTAAGAACCTGGCACATTGCCCCGACCCTGCCGGGCCCACAAAAAGGTAGTCATCCAGGTAATGCACAGTGTCACCTAGCCCCGACCTGTCCCACAGCGCCTATTCCATAAAGGAACTGAAACACTCAAATGTGGCACAGGACACCGAACAACCCATGGGTAAGGCCCTGTCCATGTAGAACTTTCCCTCAAAACTGAAGACCAGAAGCTCAAAGTCATCCGGGTGAACTGGCAAAAGGTGAAATGCTGACTTAATGTCGCATTTTGCCATCTCAGCCCCAACACCGCACCCCCGCACTACTTTGACCGCTTGGTCAAATGAAGTGTACCCGACGGAACAAAGAACATTAGGAATGGAATCATTCACTGATGCGCCCTTTGGGTAGGACAAATGGTATATCAAACAGTTTTCCCCTGGCGCTTTCTTAGGCACCACCCCCAAGGGGGATACTCATAAATTGGGCACTGGGTTGACTGCGGCCCTCATCTGAAAGGCCTCATCATATTTCAACCAAGCTGCACTGACAAAATCAGTGTATGCATGGTACACTATGGTACACTGGAAAAGCGCAGCTGCGCGAAACGGCTGTGCCCTTGCTATGATGCCAGCATAGATAAGGAAGCCGGGCAGCAAATTGGCCCAAGTCCTATCCACTTTTCTACGCTTTAACTTTCCCTTTTCCTTATCGTCCAGCTCTTCCTTATCCTTCTTTTCTAATTCCCTAAAGAGGAGACTGAAAACATCCACGTATTCGCCCCTCAAAATCTTGTAACGTGTAGCCACCGACAGATGGTCCCCCAATGGCAATGCTATGTCACCATATGGAAGCACATGAAAAGGTATGGACCCATAAGGATTTGGGGGATAATTCCACATACCACGCTGATAATCCAGCCACCCACCGTACATCTGCAACTGCTGTTGCCCACCCCAAGGCAGCACCCCAGGCAAAGCCTGTTGTGCTGGGGCGCTCTGTGATGCGGCTGGGGCGGCTACCTGCACGGAAGCCTGAGAACTAGAACCTCCCCCACTTTGGCCTTGCGGAAATACCCAAGGAGTCCCCCAAGCCCATGACAGCTCTGCCATACATTGGGGGTCCGAAGGTCCGCTCTGCTCTGGCATCACTGCTGCTCCCCCCGCTGTGGCTGGGGGGCCAAGAGCTGTGGTGGGCCCCAAGGCCATGCCTGGGGCTGTTGTTGTAAAGGGGGCTTACCGACATCACCAAAGAGGTTAACCGCCACTGCCATCCCCAGAGCCTGCTGCCTGACATCTCCCACTGTCCCAATAACCAAGGGCTCGTCCACTGGCCGCTCGTCCGAGTCAGCACCATCTTCCTGGTCCGGTTCGTGTCTCATGTCAACCCCTGGAGCTCCGCCCTGTAATGCAGAAAGACAGGCCAGTACCTCCTTCTCAAAAGTTAATCGTGATGAATGCCCTGTTGCTCTACAGTGCCCTTCCCTTATGAGAGCTCCTGCAGTGCCTCTCTGCTGCTCTAAAGCCTCTAATTGGCTCATAATTGCCTTACTTGAGCCTCTTGACCCACATCCTCAGCGGGGCTGGGTTGTTGGCCTCACCTCCTAGCGGGCCTGGCAGGTTGCTTGCCCTTAGTGGTGCCCTGGCCCTTCTTGGGAGCCATATTGACAGCCCCAAAAAAACCCCACCCAGACCAAAATGGCCCCGGCCCACTAAAAAGGCGGCCCCCACCCCTTAGACGCCTGAAGTTATAAAAAACTTATCACCCACCCCACTAACCCAACCACGGTGCCATGCTGGGTAGGCTGAATACAGGGGTGGGGAGGGGGCTGGGGTTCAAGCACTCTCCTAGCCGAACCCCCCCCAGCGCACTGTTAATATGGTGATCAGGGTGGAGGGAGAAAAGGACCCACTCTTAGCTCCCCCGCTCTCTAACACCACGGGATAAAATGGGGGGGCTAGGAATGCCCGCCCAGGCACCCCCAGCGAACGTCCCCTTCCAGGGCCGCAGGGCCCAGCTACCGTGCTCGTCACTGCCAGCAGTTAAGCCTCACCCAAAATCACCGCCACTCGCGCCAACAGGACGGCCGCACCTGAACACCCTGGACAGCCTCGCCGCTGTCAGGGGATGCCCCTTGCAAGCGCCGCCTGCCATGTACTCTGGTGGCCGAAGCTCAATGACGCGGCTCTCTTCCCAGAGAGCCGAAAAGCAACTGCGTACTTCTGGGCGGGTCTGAGGCTTATATAGCCCCAACACCGCACCCAGAGCAAGCTCCCGGATGCCCGGGACAGACGGTAAGCCCTCCCTCCTTCCGGGGTGGCAACTGACGGCCCCCAGCGTATCGCTGGCGATGCCAGCTTGGCTAGGTGGGGCCGATGTGTTGCAATGCAATTCTACTGTTGCCGGGTGCTGCTGCTGCTCTCTCTCTCTCTCTCTCTCTCTCTCTCTCTCAACACATGCACAGTTGCCCGCCCTCTCTCCACCTCCCCCCTGCCCTGCCGAACACTTTTCTCACAGTACTACTGGCTTGCTCACTGTCTCTGTCATCAAACAAGCACACACACATGCCACCAACTGCCCGCCCTCTCTCTTTACTGTCTGCAATAAACTTCTGGTGATGCTTAATGCATTCTCTCGCAATTCTCTTGCCACATAAACTCAGTAAGCTGAAGTGTAGTCCAGCCTCCAGGATACTTTAAATCCCTGTGACTGTTTGTGGAGATGCCAGGCTTCAGGTGGGAACTGGGGATACCCATTTAAAAATTTCTGCATGGTGGTGGTGGGGGGGGGGGGGGTTGGAATGAGATGCCAAGCCAGACTCCAGGTGGGACTGGGATGGGGGAGAGTTATTGGTGAATTCCCTGTACTGCATTGTGCTAGGAGTTGGACTAGATGACCTTGGAAATCCCTTCCAACTCTATGATTCTGGTAGTATTATTCATAAACACATGTGAACAGAGGTTGCCTTCTGCTGAATCAGACCCTCAGCACATGGTGGAACCAGCTACCAGAAGAGGTGAGGGCCCTGCGGGATCTTACTCAGTTTCGCAGGGCCTGTAAGACAACCCTCTTCCGGTTAGCCTACGCCTGACTGGATAAATGTAGCTTATTAGACTTCAGTGAATTATATTGAATAGTTTTAATGTTAAGAATTTAAGGTTTTTAGGTTTTTAAATGCTTCGACTTTTTAATTGTAATAATTCTGTACTTTGTTTTATTGTTTTGTCGTTTGCTGTGAGCCGCCCTGAGCCATTTTATGGGAAGGGCGGGGTATAAGTTATAGAATAAATAAATAAATAAAGTCAGTGTTATGTGCTCAGTCTGGCAGGGACTTTTCCTGGGTCATGGAGGGAAAGTTCCCAGGTTCATTTTCCAGCATCTCCAATTAGAAGGATTTGGTAGGGATTCACCCCATTAAAATGAATGTTTTTTTTTAAATTTAAGGGAATGCTTATTAAATTTGCAAATGATACTAAATTGAGAGGGGTTGCAAATACAGTAGGAGACTAAAACAAGATACAGGATGATCTTGACAGGCTGGAAAACTGGGCTGTAACTAATAAAATGAATTTTAACAAGAATAAATGTAAAGTTCTGCATTTAGGTAGGAAAAATCCAATGCACAGTTATAGGATGGGGAGACTTGTCTGGGCAATAGTATGTGTTAAAAGGCTCTAGGGGTCTTAGTGGGTTTGGAGACCAAGTCCTATGAAGGAAGGTTGAAGGAGCTAGGCGTGTTTAGACTGGAGAGGAGGAGGCTGAAATGTGATATGATTACCATCTTCTAGTACTCGAAGGGCTGTCATATAAGGATGGTGCGGAATTGTTTTCTGTGGCCCCAGAAGGTCCTACCAGTCAGAGGTGATGGGCTCTCCTTCTTTAGAGGTTTTTAAACATACGCTAGATGGCCATCTGACAGCAATGAGAATCCTGTGGTTTTAGAGGAAGGTATATATTAATTTCCTGCATTGTACTGGGGGTTGGACTAGATGAACCTGGATGTACCCTCCAAATCTGATTCTATGAAAGAGCCACTTAATTACAGTCTAGAAATTCCAATGTATGTGACTATCTGTCTGGGATGCCAGGTGAGACCTTGCTGAGGATCCCCAGTTAAAGTTTCTGCATTGGGGGAGGGGGGCTTTGGAATGGGATACCAAGCCAGATTCCAGGTGGGATTGGGGTGAGGGTGGGGAGTTATTGGTGAAATTTCCTGCAATTACAGCAAAAGAAAGCAAGCCAACAGAATACCTATTGTGTGGGTTTGTAATGAATCAGACCCTACACACATCAAAACCAGTATTATCAACTCAGTCTGGAAGGGGCTCTCCTGGGCCATGGGTGGGTGGTGGGGGGAGTTCCCAGGTTCAATTCCCAGAATCTCCAGGTGTTAGAAGGATCTGGTAGAGATCCACCCCATTTAAAAAGTCACTTAATTACAATCTAGAAATTCCAAATTGTGATAAACCAGAAACATTTTAATATGAAACCAAAATGATCTTTAATGGTTAGTATTTCTGAAATAAACCTGTTAACATTTTTTTAGTTTAGTTTTTAGTTATACATGACTTATCTTATTTATTTATTATTTTAATTCTAGGTCTGAACATAATGGGTGCCCCACACAAAAAAATTGCCCCCCCAAATGAAAAATCCTGCAATCAAATTGCCGTTTTCCTGTAGTCACCACACAGAGATTGTGGTCAAATGACAAGCGTAGTGTGGTCTGGCTGAGCAAGTAGTGATAAGTGTCCCAGGCATGAATATGTGCACGTTGCTAACTGATATAAAAGAGGAGCAAAAACTGAAGGAAAGGTTTAGACTTCCCAAACAGCTTGAGGTCGCAACAGAGAGTTAGACATCCAGAAATGTGGGGTGAAACCAGCTGTGTTCATAAATACAGGACTTTCCCCAGTGTCAAGAAACCCTGAATCGGAGAGGGGTGAGGATGGGGGGGCTGATGACTGAGGAACAGGAAACAGATGTCACTGTCTGAATGTCCATTTTAAATCCACAAGGCAACAGCAACAACATCAGATCAAAGAGCTCATCTGATCACAGACAGTGACTTGAAATAAACTCACTCGCTTGATTTACAAAAAAGTAGCAATGTGTAATATAAACTACATATAACAAACCACCTTAACTTTATATACACTAATGCAATTGAAAAATCATCCACTGCACAACATAGCTACTGTCTGAAGTCCATAATAATTTTGTAGTAAGTCCAATGATAAAAAAGAACTGGTCCAGTTTCATTTTGGATATACTATCCTTCTTCAAGGGACCATCTTGCCATATTCATAGGTTCAGTAGACTTGAAGTGCCAAAATTTCTGTAGTTTTATAAAAATACAAAATGTACATAACAATATCTCACAAAGATTGAACTTGCTACAAAATTATTATGGACTTCAAACAGTAGCTATGTTGTGCAGTGGATGATTTTTCAATTGCATTATTGTATGTAAAGTTAAGGTGTTTTGTTATATGTAGTTTATATTACACATTGCTACTATTTTGTAAACAGAGAGAGTGTGTTTATTTCAAGTTACTGTACCTCCGTGGCCCCAACAATTTCTGATACAGCCAGAGTGAGGCACATTCCTGTGTGACAGTTTGTGTGAGGTGACAGCTAGGAGAACCTGACAGCTAGAGCAAGCTGAGGCAGTATCTTGTAATGCCACCCTGAATCCTTGGTAGTCCTCAGGGACTATTTGTTTGGAAATACTATACAAAACTTCTTCAGCAGACCAATATGGACACAATTCTATGAGTGAGTGAGGATGGAAAACTGCCTCCCCAAAACAAAGTGATCCATGCAATAGTCACCTCGAGATTAGACTACTGTAATGCCCTCTACATGGGGCTGCCCTTGTGCCAAACCTGGAAACTGCAGCTAGTGCAGAACGCGGCAGCCATACTGTTAATGGGACTCCCTAAGTGGGAGCACATACAGCCTAGGCTGAGGGAACTGCACTGGCTGCCAATTGTGTACCAGGTTCATTTCAAGGTGCTGGTTACTACCTTTAAAGCCCTATATGGCTGAGGACCTGCCTACCTTAGGGACCGTCTCTCCCCATATGTTCCCCAGAGAATACTGCACTCTAGCTCACAAAATCTGCTAACAATCCCTGGGCCAAAGGAGGCCAAATTGAAAATGACACGAGAGAGGGCCTTCTCAGTCACAGCTCCCCGCTGGTGGAACCAGTTACCAGAAGAGGTACGGGCATTGCGGGACCTTAACCAGTTCCTCCGGGCCTGCAAGACCGTCCTCTTCCAGCTGGCTTTTTAATGTGGAATTATTATACCATCGCTATGTAAAGCTATATTATATCTGTAGCACCAAACTAATTTGTGGTTTTAAATTTTGGTTTTATTGATGTTTTAATGTTTAATTGATGAATAATTGTAAATTCGGCTATTTTATTTTGTTTTATTATTGTACTATTGTATATTGCATTTTATATTATGTGAGCTGCCCTGAGCCTGCTTCGGCAGGGAGGGCGGGATATAAATTAAAAAATATTATTAAAAAAAATTATTATTATTATAACCTGTGAATGCCAGCACATTATTGATCAAAAATAATTGAATAATTTAAATATGTTGCTGCCTTTTATCCTATTAATTGTATGTGGAATTGCTTCTGTTTTATAACTGTATAATATGTTTTATGGTGTTATCCACTCTGAGCCTTACTCATAGGGGAGGGTGGGCTATAAACTGAATTAAATAAATAAATAAAATAAAACTTCTAATGATCCTAGTGATGAGCAGGGGCTTTGCATGTTTTGTTACCTTCTGGATTCATTACAACAAATGAGGGTTGTTCAGTCGCACAGTCAAGTCCGACTCTTTGCGATCCCATGGACAAAGTCACACCAGGCCCTCCTGTCCTCCACCATCTTCCAAAGTCTGCTCAAATTTGTGTTTGTTACATCAGTAACGCTGTCCAGCCATCTCATCTTTTGCCGTCCCCTTCTTCTTTTGCCTTCTGTCTTTCCCAGCATCAGGATCTTCTCCAGTGAGTGCTCCCTTCTCATTTGGTGGCCAAAGTATTTGAGCTTCAGCTTCAGCATATGACCTTCCAGGGAACAGTCTGGGTTGATTTCCCTTAGGACTGACTGATTTGATCTTCTTGCAGTCCAAGGGACTCTCAAGATTCTTCTCCAGCACCACAGCTCAAAAGCATCTATTCTTCTGTGCTCAGCCTTCCTTATGGTCCAGTTCTCACAGTCATACATTACTACTGGGAATACCATCACTTTGACTATATGGGCTTTTGTTGGCAGGGTGATGTCTCTACTTTTTTATTATACTGCCCAGTTCACCATAGCTGTCCTCCCAAGGAGCAAATGTCTTCAATTTCACTGCTACAGAAAGGAGAAGAAGAAGAATCGCAGATTTATACCCCACCCTTCTCCCTGAATCAGAGACTCAGAGCGGTTTACAATTTCCTGTATCTTCTCCCCCAACAACAGACACCCTGTGAGGTGGGTGGGGCTTAGAGGGCTCTCACAGCAGCTGCCCTTTCAAGGACAACCTCTGCCAGAGCTATGGCTAACCCAAGGCCATTCCAGCAGGTGCAAGTGGAGGAGTGGGGAATCAAACCTGGTTCTCCCAGATAAGAGTTCACACACTTAACCACTACACCAAACTGTACTGAGAGTACAGAACCACAAAAAGCATCTGGATGCCTGCCCCATGATAGGTAAACAACATCAGTGAGCCTATATTCCCTGGAAAAGGCAAAGGGAAAAACTTAGCATAAACTCTGTAAACAATTTGTTCTTCCACATACCAATATATAGAATCAGGTGGCAAAAGGTGCAGAAACTTTGGCTGGATGGAGCACATAAAGTTGGGTATTAGTAGTGGAACCACTTCTTTTACTAGTTCATTTCCTAAAATGATTTCTAGCTTGCTTTATGGTTTATTCATACTGTTAAATGAACCATATGCACAGATCCATAAAGAAAAAGAAATGTAAGGATTATTATCACCATTATTTATTATTCATTTGTAGGTAAAATTAAAGTTGTATTGATACAAAGCACAGAGTTCCTGCCTAACTCTTATAATGTATATGTTACAGTCACAAATATAATATTGCATAAGATGATTTACATAGGCAGAGCAATCTTGTGTTGCACCCGTGCTGTAGCAGCTAGCTGCAGCACTGCTAGTGCATCCCTAAGAGGATAGTTATGTGGCAGATGAATGGAAAAAAGGTGGCCCAGCAGTGTTCCTGACAGCATCTGTGGCAATTATGGGTATACAAGGGGGGAAAATTGTGTGTTTTTTTGGTTCTGGTATATTGAACCTGAAAAATATTGGTATTTCCCAATATTCTGGAATCCCAATATCAGTATGCTTTTGGGATTGCCAATTTCTTCAACTTCATTATACCCTATGGGGATCATTCACTGTACGGTATAGATCTGGGGTTATCTGGAGCTCAGGGTGGGAGGGGGTGGGTTGAGTTAGAGGCACCAAATTTGCAGCATAGCTGCTAGTGCCTCTCCTAAAAAAAACAAAAACCCCTCAAGTTTCAAAAAGATTGAACTAGGAGTCCAATTCTACGGGCCCCAGAATGAATTGACCTTGCTCCAAAACCAGAACTGATTCTACTAAATTTATGGGTAGATTTTCCTGTTCTAAAACTAAGCAAAGCTCTGATCTCTACACTCCTAGTAGCTGCAAAAATGGTGATTGCTTTTCACCGGAAATGTCCTGGTCCTCTCCAATTAAAATCTTGGTATGAAAAAATCTGGGAAATCTATGCGATGGACAAAATCTCTGATTATGTCACCTTTATAGTACATTCTAATTCCTCGAATAACCTATTATATAAATGGCTTCCCTTCCTTGAAGCCTCTTGCAATCAGAAGTGTATAGCTAGCTCATTTATTCCTAGCCGATTTTATGATGTTATTAACTACATGTGAAATATGGTATGGAGATTGTAATAGTTTAAATATTATTTACATTCTTTGTTAATTGACATTAAGAAGTTCTTAATGTCTACTTGTATGCTTAATTTATTTCATTTCTGTACAGCTCTATGTCTGTAATCTGCCTTTTTAGTTCAATGCTGCATTTGTTGACATTGTTACTGTTTTCTCTTAATTTCAAATAAAAGTTAAAAAGAATACATTGTCCCAATCTTCCATTGTTTCCAATGAGCAAGTGGGAAAAAAGGCATGTAAATGGGGCATGCTGAATTCACAATCGCCCCTTCCCCCCCTTGAGCAGCCTTCTGCCCCGCTCTCCCTGCTTCTTGTAGGTCAGATAAGAACCCTAGATGGGCCATGTTTAACACTCCTGGTCTATGCCATCTGAAATTGACCATATCTATTTTGCAGCACTTTCAGCTATCAGTTGAACCACACTATGGTGGTGGTCCTTTATGCCAATGACTTTATTCCAATAATGGGTTCAAACTCCTTGTTGGGCCATGCCAGCCCACCAGGGCCAGCTACCTCCCCCAGGGCTGCTCCGGAAATTACCACCAATGGCATTGACCCATGGAAACCTGCCATTCCAGAATACCTCCCCTCACTTCTTCCACAAGGTGAATTGGCTGATCTGCTAATCATGCCTGTGTGCTCTCTGGCTAGAGGAATGGTAGTCTGTTCTCTTGCCTTACCCATCTGTGTCAATTTCTGTGACTGCAGTTTCACCAGGATGCCTCACCCTGTTGTCGTTTCCTCAACACCCTCTTGCTGCTCTCCCCCATCATGGGTCCTCAACAGACACCAAGATCTCAGACAGAGACAGTGATTCAACTTCATTAAAGGGATTCAAGAACAATGGAGTGGTTCTTGTGGGATCACAAACCCTGTGACCAGTAGTTCATTTCGTCTTTTGCGGCAATGAAGAAGGAATGAACAAGATTCTGGATGTGTCTGAACACTTATAAAGGATAGCTTCTGCTGCAGTGTGAGTGCTTGATGGTGCTTCAGCTGCACAGTTGGGGTGTCGCCTCCCCCCATTGGATCAGCACCTGGGTATGGACCAAAACAGACACAGGAGCAGCCAGTGATGTTCTGTCATGGCAGAATGAAGGGACATCAGCAGTCCCTGATGAACCTCCATGTGATGAAAGGGGTGCCCCATCTGGTGCAAGGGGGCCTTCTGGGTGGCAGTTCCCACACTGTCCTCACTTGAGTCAGTGTCCTCTCAGCACTCCACTCTAATGGAAGAGGAATTACATTAGTACTTTCAAGTCATTCTTTTCTTGGATGAGAAAGTGTGGGGACATAATGCATAATTAGCCAGCACATAGGTTGGTAGTGCTGCCACAGGATTTTGGTTGGGGGGAGGGTGTTGCCACCTGGATAGTTGACCAGCCTAGTTCATAGCTGTCACAGTGGACTCCTTCCCCAGCAGCTGCCTTGGGCAGGCCCTGAAACACCTAACTGCCTAGTGTGTGGCGTTCATGTGCGTTTTACCCCCATGACTGCCAGGTTCAGGAGGGGAGACACTATGACCAGTCAGGCTCACTGTCACCATGGTAAGCCCAGGGGAGGTATGTGGGTTGGGAGCCTTGCTTACCTATTCACATGTGGCTGCCCACTGGGATTCCAGTGAAGGGCCTGGGGTACCTGCGCAGGCTGAAATCTGGGAGAAGTCGGCCACAAAATGTGGACATTGCTCTCCCTGTGGTGTATTTCCTCCAAGAGCTTACAAGACTCTTAGTACATGGCCTACTGTAAGTTCCAGAAGAATTGGCTACATCAGGGATGTGTGGCCTAATATACAAAGGAGTTCCTGCTACAAAAAAAGCCTGCATTCAGTTATTATCTACTCCAGTCTTCTAATACAGTAATTTCTTCTAAATATAATTATTTCCTTGACTATTATCAAAGTTGTCTTCTGCTATTAATATCTATCCCCAAGTTCAACATACATTAACTATTTAAATTTAAGAAAATTTTCTAAATAAGCTAAGGCACAGTCAATTATACAACCAGACTTGCCTACTAAGATTACATCTCTTATCTATAAGTAATGTTAACTTAGAAAATAGTTATAAAATAATTAAGTTTCTATAATCTTTTTCAAGGAAAATGTTATTGTATTCATTTTACATTCTTCTCTCCTTTTGCATACAATAAGCATAATAATTTTCCCATTTTTTTTTTTCAAATTCTTTAAATGGCCTCTTATTTATGTAAATACTTAGCTTGGCTATAGCCTCAAATTCTGCAATTTTATCATTCCAGCTTTCTTTATTTGAACATCCCTGTCCATACTGTTCTGGCTGCAGTTAGCATATATCTAAACAGTTCCTGAAATGTTAATTCCATCATTACACTGAAACACTTTGGAAGCCACCTGACTACTAGGGTTGCCAAGTCCAATTCAAGAAATATCTGGGGACTTTGGGGGTGGAGCCAGAAGACATTAGGGGTGGAGCCAAGATCAAGGCTGTGACAAGCATAATTGAACTCCAAAGGGAGTTCTGGCCATCACATTTAAAGGGACGGCACACCTTTTCAATTCCTTGCTTCCATAGGAAATAATGAAGGATAGGGGCACCTTCTTTTGGGGCTCATAGAATTGGACCCGCTGGTCCAATCTTTTTGAAACTTGGGGGGTACTTTGAGGAGAAGCACTAGATGCTATACTAAAATTTGGTGCCCTTACCCCAAAACACAGCCTCCCCCAGAGCCCCAGATACCCGTGGATCAATTCTCCATGATTTTCTATGGGAATAAATCTCCATAGAATAATAGTGTTCCCAACAGACATTTCCCTCCCCTCCCCCCACTTTCTGATGACCTTGAAGTGGGGGGAGGTTCTCCAAACCAGGGGATCCCCTGACCCCACCTGGGGATTAGCAACCCTACTGACTACTGCCACACCCTCCTATACCATGGTGGGGTTTATATCATTGCTCTGCTGGGGTGCAGCTACAGCGCTCCTGTGCTGGTGGGACTCAGTGGCACAGCATAGCTAATGTTCTGTGCCAGGATAAACTGCTTTTATGCCAGCATAACTCCTGAGTTACTCCAGTGTAAGGGTCAGTCAGATCTATATTCCAGTTTGTTCCTCACTCCCTTTAGGATTGCTCTGTAAATCATTTAATTCATAAGAGTAAACTGAATATAGGGTTAAGCAGACTCTATCCTATTTACCAGTGGGTTACACATGCTTAAATTATGCTTGTCTGTGATAATCTATAGCAAGATCTTCCTCTGCAAAGGGACTAAGTAAACTATAACAGTGGCCCCCAACCTTTTTGACCCCTGGGCCAGCCCACTCGCCACAGCCCCAGAGCTTGCAGGGTGGGGGCGCCTATTTCGGCCTCCCCCCATGATGCCTCCTCCTCCTCTCCATTTTCCTCCCTCCATTTTCTCCTCCCTCCTCCTGCGCAGCCTCGCCACCCCTCCATGCAGCCTTGCTATCCCCCATTTTTACGATTTTAAGGCCAGGGAAGGGGCCATGAAGTGCCTCCCAGGCCAACATGTCCCCCAGTCGATCAGGTGATCAGAGGAGAAAATGCGGCAGTAGCGGTGAGCAACCCACTGAAAAAGTGGTGCTCCCAGCATTGCTCTTTTGCCACTACTGCTGCGTTTCCCCTGCTGATCACCTGATCGGCTTGGGGGAGGTCAGCCTAGGAAGCGCTTCACGACCTCTTCCCTGGCCTTAAAATGGTGAGAATGGGGGGGGGGGTGGAGGAGGTGCCAGTGGGATGGGGCAGCGAGGCTGTGCGGGGGGGAGGAATGGTGAGACTGTGCGGCCCTTTGGAAACAGGCCATGGCACAGTACCAGTCCCCGGCCCGGGGGTTGGGGACCCCCGAACTATAACATGTGATGATTTTAGAGATTATTGAATCTAGAGTAAATATGGTCTTGAATGAATGAAGCTCTCATGTTGCTTCAGAAAAGTTTTATATGGATTTGAGAGTTTCCTGAATGATAATAGTGAGATCTTCACTGCTTAAACCAGAGTGCATTATTAGGAATGGGGTACACTGGTTTTAATGAAATAAACATTTTTTAAAAAAGAAATGGTTGATACTATTTCAGATTGCATTCATTTCCTTCTGTTTTACTGAACAACAGCTATGTAAACTCGAGAAAAAAAAACTTGATTTCCTAAAAGAAGAAGAAGAAAGAAACAAGCCTTTATCTGTTGTATAACATCTGGAAACTGAGGAGAAGTTTGACAATCTACTGTCAGAAGTTGTGAACAGTACTATAGGAAAAGGGGACCCACACACATAGTACTGTGGGTGCAGTGGTGAGTGACGCCAACAGTTTAGTGTGTAAGGGTGTATAGGTCATCAGTTCTCCTGATAATGTTAATATTCTCCCTTGACTGTGCAATTTCTATAATTGTATACAGTTGCCACTGAATTTTGCTGCCTAGAGTTAATTTTTGAGTGAATTTGAATTCTGCTTTGGCACCTGAAGAATGCAAAGGAAGCAAAACCAGTATTAGTGAAAATAGTCAGCACCTGAACCAGTGCTGCAGGGGCTGAGGAGTACCCACCCAAATCCTTCATATTTTGGGCAGCTACTGAAACCTGACAATATCTAAAACTTGACTGCATCTAAAATATTTACCCTCATTGAGCATATTCTATTTTTGTTCATGTTTGGAAGCTGTTTCCTGGATATCACATATCATTCTTTAATATTACTATTATAAACTGGCTTTTGTGTTCATCAGTGAGAAGAAGTAATGTCTTAAGGCAAGGGTCACAGCCTTGCACATATTCAATCACATTTACTTTCGCACTGATTTAAATTCAAATTTAGCATTCTGAAAGATCAATTAGATTCAGTCTATATTTATTTACCTTTCCCCAGATTTTCCTAAGAGCTTTGTTTAGGTTAAAAATCACTTAATATACATGAAACAGGCAAAGTAAAATACCTTGAGTATATCCATGTCATTCCCATTCATTGCAAGGTGGCTTCCACAGAAGTTGCTGGATGATGCAGCTATATACATAGGACAGGATATGATCTGAGGATTAGACAAGGATGGGATGGTCCTAGGGTTCCCAATCCCCAGGTCCTAGAGGGGATCCCCCAATTTTACAGGCTCCCCTCGCCCCCAGCCAGCTGGCCAGTGGGGGAAGTCCCGCCCCCACAGCCACCATGCACCTCTAGATCTTGGGCAGGTTTAGAAATCTGCAAACAGGTCCGTTTCAAAATGTGTGTGTGTCTGTGTGCCTTTAAAGTTGAGCAGGAAGCAGGAAGTACTTCATGAGGAAGGGTCAGAAGCACAGACCCTCCGTTTGTTTTGCTTTCATTTCAGAGCAAGTTAGTGTGTGTGTGTGTATGAGAGAGAGAGAGAGAGAGAGAGAGAGCAACATAGCCCCTGTTCTTTCAGAAGTCATTGTGGAGGAACCAAACTCAGTAAGTATGTGTGTGTGTGAAAGAAAGAGGATTGCCAATCCCCAGGTTTGGAAGCCCTCCCCCCTGCTTTAGGGTCATCAGAAAGCGGGGGGTGGGGGTGGAAGGGAAATGTCTATTGGGCACTGTATTATTCCCTATGAAGAATGATTCCCATAGGGAATAATGGGAAGTTGATCTGCGGGTATCGGGGGCTCTGGGGGAAACTGTTTTTTGACGCAAAGGCAGCAATTTTTCAGTATAGCATTTAGTGCCTTTCCCCAAAATACCCCCAAGTTTCTAAATGATTGGACCAGGGGGTCCAATTCTATGAGCCCCCAAAGAAGGTGCCCCTATCCTTCATTCTTTCCTATTGAAGGAAGGCATTTAAAAAGGTGTGCTGTCCCTTTAAATGTGATGGCCAGAACTCCCTTGGAGTTCAATTATGCTTATCACACCCTTGCTCCTGGCTGCACCCCAATGTATCCTGGCTCCATCTCCAAAGTCTCCTGGCTCCACCCCCAAAGTCCCCAGGTATTTCTTGAATTGGACTTGGTAACCCTAGATGGTCCCATTCATCTATATAGATTTTGAGACTGCGCAGGTGATTCCACCTTATGTTTTAATTGTTGCTCTTATAGCTTTTTGTAAGTTTATTTTGGCTTGGTTTTAATGACATGGGAGGTTGTTTAATGGTTTTTAAGTCAGAGTTTTCTTTGTGTTTTTTAATTTTGTAGCCACCATGGTGGCCCTGATGAGGGCAGAGAGGTGGAGTTTAAATTGTATAAATAAATAAAGATATTAAGATATGTCTCCAATAGAGAGTTCAGGCCCCAAGAGACAGTGAGAATCTGTGTGATGAATAAAAGCCATTGCTGTTAAAATGAAAGCAATTTACTTTAAATTTAAGTAAAATTTACTTAAGCAAGTTTCAGGCCTTCTGTGGAGTCTTTTCTGTCTGTTTTAGTAATATTACTACCTGATCACAGTAATTTTTAGACATTTTATAAATAAAAGGACTCCCTGCTATCTCAGTGTGAAGCACATGAAAGTGCTGCTGCATATTTTTGATTTGATTAATTTTGTCACACAAGAATGTCACTTGAAGATCAGTGAACAGGGCTGATGGGAAGAAACAGAATTACAAGCAGAGATGTAAGTGCAAGGAGTAATATCATAAACAAGCTGGGGGGTTGTGTGTGTTTTTTGCTGTTTGCAACATTCTCTAGTACTTTAGTACTTGTCTGCACCTTGAATGACTCTCCCCCTCCCTCTGTGTGTGTGTGTGTGTGTTTAGAGAGAGTCTATTCCTATGATATGTTTGTGTGTATTTCTCATAGGCATAGAATCACAACTAAGTCAAAGCATTATTTTTATTTTGATCTGTGCAGGAAATCAAAATTTTGAGCTGACAATTTTTAATCCACTATACCTGCAGCACTGCATTAATTTGAACAATAATCCTAGCTGAATCGGGGAAAGAGTAAATGCTCTCTTATTTACTTCATTTCATTTAACCAAAACTTATAAACTTGTCCAGGAATGAAGCATTCTCGGCATGAAATAGTTTCCTTTCAAATGTTACTTGTGAAACTTAACTAATATAAGCACAGAGATCATTCATTTAATAACTGTATTAGCTCTTTAAAATGCTCTCTCCAAGAAAGAATGATGACCCCCACAGGAAGAAAAAACACTGAAATCCTTAAGGAAGAAAAAGAGGAGGAAGAGGAGGAGGAGATTGGATTTATACTCTGCCCTTCACTACCCAAAGGAGAGCGGTTTACAATCTCCTTCCCTTCCCCACAACAGACTCCCTGTGAGGTAGGTGGGCTGAGGGAGCTCTTTCCAGAACAGTCTCTGATAGAGTTATGACTGACCCAAGGTCACTCTAGCAAGTGTATGTAGAGGAGTGAGGAATCAAACCCAGTTCTCCTAGATAAGAGTCCGCACACTTAACCACTACACCAAACTAAACTATTATACTATTATACTATTATACTATTTAATCATGATTAAAAACAACAGCAACAACAGAAGTTTATCTGGTAAGATTCAAACACCCTCTTCCATGAGCAAAAGGCCACTTTTCTTTGTGGTGAGAAATGATTTCTGCTGATTCCTCTTCTCACGGCAGAGCTCATGCCACATCCTATGTTATTTCCAAGATCTCCCTGTTGTGCATAGTAGTCATGTAAAGCATAGCTTGGGTGAGATATGAATGGGAAATGCTAGGGCCTCAATATTGGTTTAGCACCAATTGCTTGGTCACTGTTTTCCTTTCTCACTTTTCAGTTGTAACTTCAGCCCTTACTGTCAGGCTAATAGATTCAGCAATGTGTCACAATACATGACAGTTAATTTATGATGTGGGAGAGCAACTTTCTATTTGTGGATTTATTTTCATGAGGTCCACATATCCCTTGTTTGATTTACATTTGTGAAGGCTGCATGTTAGACAAATGAGGCCTATGGATATGATTCAGGGGGCCAGAAAGAAATATGAAATAAAACAAGTGGCGGACTTTATGTTTCCAAAATAATCACCGAAGTAAAACAGGGAAGAGGATGCTTTTTATCTCAAAGACAGTACACACTTTTTCAGCTTCTACCCATGCCCTTTCTTCAGTCATCTTTAATCTTATCAAAACATTACGTACTTTAAACCAAACCTGAGTATGAAAAATATGTATTCAGCTAGTAGCAGAAAGAGTAATATACCCCATGTTTTGTCTTTATCCAAACAAATTACACATATTAAATATTATATCTTTGGCTACAGCCTGTGGGATCACAGAAAAAACTACCAAAAGCTTTTAAAATGGGGGAGTACATTTTCTCCACCCACCTAGGGGGGGGGGGTGTTGTCTGTGCAAATGCAGATATTGTCAAGGAAAGAGAAAGGATGGTTAGGGATATGAGCAGGCCTAATTTTGGCAGGAGAGGAGCTCCAGAAGCTCTAAATTTTATTGTGCTTTCTTTCTTACCCCACCCCCCAAATACTCGCTTCTGGGCTCCATTGTTCAAACCCCCTGCAAGAATTTTGCTGAACTGTAGGATTTGACAAACTTTTTAATATTTCCCCCACAAAAAATGGGGAAATAGCCAAAATATATCAAGCAGACAGATGAGAATCTTCATCATGCTACTGTGGCTACATGAGAGAAAGTAATTTAAAAAGTATGATGGGAGAAAAGTTTTATTATGACAATTGTAATTCAAGAAGCATTTTAAGGTAGAGGCTGAGCTGATATAATTTAGTACACCTTCCGGTGATGTCAGGGGTGTGTGGCATATGCAAATGAGTTGTGCTAATGAGTTGTGCTAATGAGCTCTGGCCCCCCTTTTCTATGAAATGACCCCGGATAAGAGTGCTGGTGATGCTGGAATAAATGTGTCCAAGGAGGAGCAGAATTTTCAGACAGCAAGAGAGGGATCTTTCTGCTGGGAAATACAGGGTGAAAGTGAGGAGGGGAGGGCTCTGGACAGATACAGTTTCTAGTACAAACACAGAGAATTTTCAGTTTTGCAAAAAGAAATCCAGAAGGAGGTTAAAGAAACCAGAGCTTTTTTGAGCAGGAAGACACAAGAATACAGTTCCAGCTGGCTTGGTGCCAGGGGGTGTGGCCTAATATGCAAGTGAGGTCCTGCTCAGAGCCAGATTAACAATTAGGCCAAGTAGGCACTGGCCTATGGGCCCCCTTGCCTTTAGGGGCCCCAAGCCGGCTTCTCCCCCCAGTTTCCCCCCTGCTTGCAGCCCTCCCAGCCTGGAAGCACAACCAGCAACTGAGCTGTTCTTTGCCTGACTTGCCTGGTGCGGCTGCTGCTGGCATTGTTGCCAAGTTTGCCTCTCTCTGCCTCTCCCCCGCAGCTTTGTCTGGGGCTTTTGAGAAGGTGCCTGCAAGCTGCATCGGGGGCCACAGGCAGTGGGGTGGCTGCAACTCTGAGATAATTTGCAAGGGGCCGCCAGAGATTTTGACTGCCTAGGGGCCTCCACAGGGTTTCATCCGGCCCTGGTCCTGCTGAGCTTTTTCTACAAAAAGCCCTGTGTGAAACAATGGTGATGTCAGGGGGTATGGTCTAATATGCAAATGAGTTCCTGCTGGGCTTTTTCTACAAAGAAAGCCCTGCTTAAGGACAATGAGTGTGCTTGTGCACACATCACAGCTGGAAAAACAACAACAACCAGAGGATTGCAATGGATAAAAGCATCCTCCTCCTCCTTGAGGTAAGGAAATGTGCCTATGTTTAACAGTAATGTCCATGGGACAAGTTAGAAACAAAGCAGTAACACATAAAAGCAGCTTGAGGAACTGGCTTTGCAACCACTTAGCTTAAAGGACAAACTTTTCATTCAAGATAGACTGCTACTCCTGTAGCAGAGCTGGATCTAGGGTAGGGCAGAGGGGTTAAATTGCCCGGGCACTGCGAGGGGAGGTGGCAGAAGTGCTGCAAGTTACCTAATGCATTGGGTTCCTCACCCCCACTCTGCCGTGCTGCCCATCTTCTGAGCTGCCTGCCTCACCCAAACCCACCTCACCACCCAGGCAGCAGCTGCTCCGTCCACCCCACCTGATGCTATGTTGTGCTTCACCCCACCCCACCCCCCCCCGCATCCAGACAGGAGAGGAGGGGGTGAGGTAGCCTCCAATGATTGGGCTCACCAGCGCCATGTGGCCTCGGGACTTCTTTCAAATTAAAAGCACATCTTGGATCATTCAAGCTGCATGTGAGAAATGTTCCCAGGTTGGAGTTGCCACTGAGGAAGGGAGAGGGAGTTAGCTCAAGAGGGTCGGGGTGTGCTCTTGCTGTGACCCCCCCCCTCATTTATTCTGGCAGTCAGGATAGAAGGATTTGCAGGGCGGGGTGGGGAGAGGCAGAAAGAATCCCTCTCCTGCACAAAAATCACCAAACTCTAAGAGAAAAGAGGGAAGAATGAAGAAAAGGTATTTTTGGGGGGGAGGAGAGGATAAGAGCTAGTGTAACAATGGGCTATCTTGTCAATAATGGGGTGGGGGGGGAGAGCAATCAGGCCTCCTAGTTCTTGAAAGCAGATTCTGCAAGCGTGTGTGTAATGTATTGGCTGAAATACGCGCCCACGCGCAGAGGCGGCTGGGTATCCCAGGCATCTCTAGCGCGGGGCGCGGAATCCCCGCCTACTACATCCACGGCGGGAAGTTTAACAGGCCAGGATTGGCCTGACCTGTACAGGAGGCTGAACCAGGTAAATGTACATAAGCGGGGCCCGGCCCGCGTGTTCTCTCTCTTGCAACGTGCTCCTAATAAACTATGTTGCCCTACTCTCGTCTCCGCCTTGAGTACGTTACACTGGCGACGAGGATGGGATCCTAGCCTCATCGGCTACAATCGGAGACCTTGGGCAACGAACGACCGGCCACGACCGCCGCCGCCACCATGGCCAACCAGAGCGGGAACACCGGGTACATCGAGCCCTTCTACCCTGCGCAGCGGTCTCGGTCTTGACCCGGGGAAAGGTCCGGGCAGCCCTCTCGAACGCGACCGCCTCGCTGAAGGCGCCCTGGAGGGTGAGCTCTTCTTTGGCGAAGAGCTTCTGCTGGAGCCTTTCGTCGCGGAGGCCCCACGTGAATCGGTTGGCCAGGGTTTCCTCCAACTGGGGGAAGTTGCAGTTCCCGGCGAGTTTGCGGAGGGCCGCCAAGTAGTCCGCGGCTGATTCTCCAGCGGTCTGGTCCCTTTTGTGGAACAGGAATCTGCGGGCCACCCGTGAGGGCTGCGGCAAGAAATGGCCCGTGAGGAGCCTGATGATCTCCTCGTAGGATTTCTCCGCGAGGCGGCGGGAGCTGAGAGACCCTTGGCGATCTCGAACGTGGCTGGCCCGCAGACGCTCAGGAGAACATCCCTCTTTGATCCGGCGTCGGTGATCTTGTTGGCCCGGAGGTAGAACTCGACCCGTTCCGAGTAGGACTCCCAGCCCTACGTTACAGTGTGTATGTGAAAAGTAGTGAGAAAGGAGCGAAGGAGTTGTGTGTGCATTTGAAGGGCTGATCTCAGGGAGCCAGCATGGCATTGTGAGGGGGGGGGGCGCTGAACAGAGAAGCAAAAGATGCAGGAGGCAGGGTGCATTTTTGGGCAGGCAGAAATCCAGGCAGCTCAGAGCCTTCCTTAATCTGCTTCTCTATGGTGCTTTGCCTTGCAAGCGCCTTCCTCCCTGCCCCCTTCTCTTTTAAAAGTATCTTATTTCTGCACTCATAGGCAGATCATGATAAAAGAGTTGTTTTTCGGCCTCTAGCAGGATCAGAGAGTCTTCTAGGGGTCCTCTTCCAACTCTTAACATTCTGGACAGTTTGGGGAAAGTATTATTGGGATGGGTTCAGAGAAACTTTTCATTAAATAATTGCTTAGTTTAATGCAAGGAGTGAGTATTACCACTCTAGGGTCAGAGCTGCCAAGACTGACATTCTACTTATGTAAATACTGTCAAGTCACAGTTGGTGAGTGTCTGGTGGTGGCAGTCCAGGAGCGGGGGGAGCGGGATCAGAGAATTCTCCAAAAACTACAGGGGAGGGGGCACATGATGAGCTCTGCCTGGCACCTGCCAATTTCTTGGCTGTTCAGACCTGGCTGCTCCCCCTTGACCCACCACACACTCTTCTGGGAGCTACCCTCTAGTTTCCCTCCCAGTAAGTTGGCAACCCTAAAATGTGGCAGCACTGCAGGTCTGATGACAAGAGGCACCGGAGTACCTTGTTGATCGCTTTGATAGAGCCTTTAACAGGACCTGGGCTCAAGCCCCTGGAGAATGCTCCAGTTATTTGGGGAAGGGGCTTGTGGAATAACACCCCCTCAATCAGTTTTAGCCCATGATGTTCAAAAGGCACCACCACCACCACCCTTCCTGTGGGATGCGTTACAAATTGTGTGTGTAGAAGAGGAATAGTAACAAGTGAGCATGTTAGAGTGTCAGAGGTCCAGTGGGAAGGTGGTTGTCTACTTAAGAACCACCCAAAGCAGAGCTACACCCTTTAAACTCTGCTGTGAAGCAGCAGAACAAAGACTGAGTCCAGTAGCAGCTCTAACACCAGCAAAGTTTAATTCTGGGTATAAGCTTCCTTGTTCACGCACACTTCTTCAGATGCAGTGAAACAAAACTTCTTCAACCACTGATTACGGTCACCCAGTGACATATGCATATTGAGTCTGCCATGAAGCTTCCTGGGTCTTGCTCACTTCACCTAACCAGTCTTACAGGAGCTTTTTTTTTTTTTTTGCTTTTTTTTTGCTTGTCAGTTCTGGCCCAATATTGCTTTGGTTTATCCCCAGTTTCCACATGCATTTTTGTACATTTAGTTCTAGCAATACTCTTTATCCCCTGTGGGTGGCTGCCAGGTGACAATAGACTCACCTTATAGGCTATTTTAGGAAAAGCTTGAATGTTCTGCAGCATTTTGTTGAGGCTCCCTATTTTTCTTTCCTAAATACATAATGTGCAGTTTCCTGACAGTAAAACACAGTCCTATGATAAGTCAATTCATTTTGATACCTCTATGTTCTGATTCTGTATGTTGTAATGCAAAAGTGATGGTTTTCTTCAGAAATCACACTTTAAAAACCCATGTCCCTTGAGGTGTGTGTAAAAACTAATTGCATGGAACAAATTGCTATTGTTTTAATGTTCTGGAGCCTAAATATGTTGGGATCTACCAAGGTTCCTTCCATGCTTAAAAATATTACAGGAATAAACAACTTTTACTGGAAGTTTTATCTTTCTTCTACATTTTAAAAACGTCTCAGTTGATGTGTTGGTGGAGACATGGACAGACATTTTAATTCAAGCTTTAATTGAGTTCTCTAGTTAATTTTTGTTTGAATTCTTTAATATTATGTTACATATTTGGGGGTGCTAATCAAGGTAGTAGTCATTTTCATTTATTTATGTGGAAAAAAAATATTCCCACCTTGAATTTCCACCCCCCCCCCCACTACTATGGATGGCACTCTTAGGATATGCGTAGAAGAACTCATCTAAGGGAACCCCAATCTGATATTTTAATCAAGTAGAAGAAAGCATCTCAGTTATAAAAGCAATAAAAGGCACAACAGCTCTCTCTAGCTTTCTCTTCCACCCCTCAGTTGTGATGAGATTTTCTAAACAGGACTGATTACATTACAGTAAAAAAAAAATGATACTCAGGATGAAGATACACACATTAAAGAATGGTATTGGGAAACTGGCTGGATCAATTCTCAATGGGTGTGTTCAGACGTACCATTAGTGGCAACACAGCTCCATCTCGCTGACGGATTAAATATATTCATCCAGACATCCACATCTGGCAATCGAGCGTCATCTGGGGTCATCCCGGCTTGCTGTGGATCAATACCATGCTAATTTGATAGCGCAGAAAGTCCGGCCCTTTTTCACAGAAGCAGCATACAATTGGTTTTTTCCTGTTTGGACAGCTCATGTGCAATACTGCCCCTTGGGATGTTTGCTGTCCCTCCCACCTTTAAAAAAAAAAAAAAACCAGCAGACATGCGCATGGCCAGATCATCCGGAAATCTGAGGTGATGCTTCTGCTTCTCTGCTCAACACAGGATCAGAGGGGCAGGGGGAGAACGTTATCCCACTATTCAGAACAGGAATTTTTTTTTTTACAATGTGGAGGATTTCCAGATATCATTGTCACTGCCAATTTCCAGGAAAGTAGTTCCTGGCAGTCCCCTAATTTGAATCGGCAATGTTAATTCCTGGAACTTCCCCCTCCCCTCCGCCTCTGAAGCAACGTTTGATTTCCCACCTCCCAACGGTTGGGCGCATGTTCAATGGACCCCTGCCCCCAGGAATCATATTGCACACGCTCCAAGAAAAGAGTGTGATAACATTGGATGTCTGATCGCTCAACAACAGTATGAGTCGCATTTTGGATGCTCATCTGATCGGCCCCAAATCAAATCAATATTCAGTGGTTCAGATTTGAGCACGACACACCCGCTTTTAATGTGACATGTGACATGTGACCACACCCAATGTGTTTCTTTTAATTCTGTAGGGGAAAGTAAATAGACTGCAATAGGGGAAAGAAGATAAAACCTTCTTTTCAACATGGACAGTGAAATCTGATGTTGCTGATGGGACAAAGAATCTAGCCCTATGGCTCAGGATATACCCATGTTTAAATTGGGTCCAAGGTCACTGTAGAAGGGTCAGTACATAATGATGTTCTTGAGGGCAATCCTTTATTTTCTTCCATGCAAATGAATGCCTGGCAATCAATCCTATGGGAAATATAAACAGCTGAATTTGGGGACAGAGTTGTAGGTTAAGCCAAATGAGTTTCTCTCAAGGGCTCTTGGGAAGCAATTTGCCTCTCTGTGCAAAATATGCAGAGATCTTTTGCAACAACCACTCCAAACAGATCCCTGCAGTATCCATGACATTCCCTCAAAATATATTCTGTCCATCACAATGGCAAGCATTTTGCAAATGGAATGTAGTTATGGCCTTAGGACTTTTTCAGAAGACATTTTATTATAGAACATATTTGCAACTCTCAGTTATTTCAAAGGATCCAGATTGCCTCCTCAAATACAGCAACTCCATTGCAGAAAAAAGTACTTTTTCTTACTGCTAAACCTGAATTATTATTTTTTTGAGAAAATGTGATTCTTCTTCCAGCAAATGCAGCTAATATCCAAATATAGTATCTTTATAATATGCCTCATATGATTTTACTACTCTAATAGTCTTCATCTCTTCCCAATCATGGGCACACCTTCAATACCCAGGCAGCAGCATGGAACCTACAGAGATGCAACCACATGACAGGAAATCATGCCATCACTTATATGACAGGATGTGGAAAAGCCAGTGTTATGACCAAACCAGTGGGGAAGGAAATTCCTTAAAGCAACTGTGGTGAAGGACAAGGAGGCCTACCATGGAGAAAGCATAATGCCTGTTTGTCTGCTCCAAGCAACCAGCTGATTAGGGGAGCCTTCTAGCTGCAGTAACCTCCCAAATTCTCACCCACTCAGTAATGGCCTAGCCATTCCCAGACCAGACCAAATCAAATTATCACCACCATCTACCTACCTAAGAACAAGGTGAAGCAGGTTAAAAAGGCATTTGCCAATCTGAAGAGGACCTAAAAACAGAGTCTTGCTTAGCCTCTGTAACAAGTTACCAAGGCAAGCCGGCAACTAGCACAGGGGTGGCCAACGGTAGCTCTCCAGATGTTTTTTCACCTACAACTCCCATCAGCCCCATCCAGCATGGCCAATGGCTGGGGCTGATGGGAGTTGTACGCAAAAAACATCTGGAGAGCTACCATTGGCCACCCCTGAACTAGCAGAAAGTCTCCTGGGGGGTGGTGAAATCAATTTAAATAGCAGAACCAAATCTCTATTTCCGTTAGACTGCAGGAAGCTTCCAGTGGCCAATTCCACTAAGTCACCATCTCTGGTTTCATTTGAAAGAGAGGGCTACCTCAAACTGCACCCCGGACCTTCAGGATATGAACTGGCCTATTTTAAAAACCCAATAATGAATGTGCTCTTCTCTGTGGCTACTTCCCGTGCTGCCATATATAACAGTAGGACAAATGTGAAATAATAATTTATGTTCTTACCATAATATCCCTGATTTTCCTGGGGGATCAGAAGTACTGGTGTGAGGGGTAACCACATTATGTAATCCTTCCATGGGCATTTTTATATAACATATCTCTGGAGAATGAACATACATAGTAGAGAAAGTGACATTGCAGTGAGAAGTTCCACCACAAAATGTGTGTGTTTATGTGAGTATGGGCTCTCATGCTTCTAGGGGCCCTGGGCCAGTTTGCCTCTCTCTGCCTCTCCCCCACAACTTTGTCAAAGGGGCTTTTGAGAAGTTGCCTGAAGGAGATATTAGGAGATAATTTATGAGAGGGACCCTGAGATTTTGACTGCCTAGGGCCTCCACAGGGTTTAATCTGGCACTGCATAGAACTTTCACCCCACAACTCAGAATCCTGTTTTCCAGATATCATGATTGTGCAGAGATCCCTATGAACATATATTTGTATATCTTTAAGCAAACACTCATTCAAGCATTGGGGATGGAATTGCTGCAGTGAGGCTGCTTTCTACCCTGCAAACACAAAAACAAACACATGGATACAGTTTCAAAGGCTAAGATCTCCAAATGCTTATGGTATCAGAAAGATTTTGGGACACAGCCACAACTGTCAATAATTCTGGTAAGTTTACAGCTGAAGGCATTAATATGACTAAGTGATAATATGACCACAATCAAAGAGTCAAAAAACCTCAAGCATATATGCTATATCCATGTAAAGGGGGGGGGGGAGATGTGCAGTTGTTGGGTGTGTTCACATTTTACCTCTATCAGTTTTTGTTATTAAACTTTCATTATAGAACTAAAAACAAACTCATTTTGGCACTGATCTTTAAACATAACCCCCAAAAGTCACACTCAGCATCTACATTCAACTGAAATGTGTAATGACTTGGCTATGTCATCTAAGGGTTAGAGTTGAGGAATCCATCCCCCCCCCCGCCTTTGCATATAGATCATTTTATCCGTTCAGTCTACATAGCCTGCCTGGTTTCTTTCTAGCCACTGAGTGGATGAACATCCTGTAATATCACTAAAAATGTGTTGTGCTTCTTAGCAGAAATGATTTATTTAGTAATGTTAAATTCACCCCTAGTTTAACAGAAGATCGTGGCAAAGTGACTAATGATAGTATCTCAATTTAGCAAACCTCTTGCCCTTAGGAGAAGTCCCAGTTGATAGATCAAGGAGCTGAATAATCCACTTTCATCCATGAAAACCATTTTCCCCTGCTCTTCCACTTTTCTGGAAGGGCTTGAAAGGAGTTCTTTACAAATGACTGCATCTGGGTATTACAGAGATAGGATATGCACTCATTAGCTCCAAAATACTTCAGTTTATATTAGTCCTTACTAAGCTCTAGAAAGGGGTGTTCCTTTGGTTTTCCTATTTTCAAAAGGACAATATGGATGTTCAGTTTGCATGTAGGCTTGCAGCTTTTTAAAGGCTTCTCACTTTGTGACGGATCTTACCCAAGTTTTACTAACCTTCATTTTGCCACTTAGAATGGGCAGACACATGTAGGCTTCTTTGCACATATACACTCTGACCCAGGTCTTAGGGACTCTAAGACTATAGACAGGCTAGTTTTGTACACCATTTACTCAACAGAAGAAGAGACACATCAAATACAGAAGAGTAACATGATTGACTAATGTGAAAGAGAAAAGGAGAAAAACGGAAGCATTCTACAACTAGTTTTAGTGCCCATGATTATTTAACTTAGTGTGTTCTTTCATCATCCAGTTCCTGCGGCAGTACACCCAAAGAACTGAGTCTGAAGGGGAAGTTGAAAGATAAGGAGAGAGAGTCTGAGGGAGAGAGAGGGTGGAGGAGAGAGAGAGACATGTGAGAAGGGTGGAGCTGAGTCAGATAATGATGGATGCCTAATCTAAGAGCTCCATGCCTAGACACCGAAAAAGACTCTAAAATACAAACTTAATAGCACTTAATAGAAATCTTGGCTGCAATACAGAGGTCCTAAATAACTCAAATATTTAGACTCAATGGATCCTCCCTTAAGTATTCAAAGGAATATTTGAACAAACTGACTCCCTCCCACAGGAGATAAAATGGCTGCTAAAACCACAGAGAAAGAAAACATAGAGAGTGAAGCTTAAAACTTCTTAAAAGGTATGCAAAAACAACTATTACTTTTAAAAATGATTTGAAATGTGAATTAATGGATGGGTGGAAGGACCTACTAAAACCCATAAAGAGTCAATTAAAGGAACTGACTGATAACATGAAGTATCTGGATGAAACTTCTTTTGATATGAGCAAAGCGCAGCATGAGAAAATTTTAAAAACAAAACAAAACTGGAGAGAAAAAATAGAACGATGAGACTAAAATTAGTAGATCTGGGACCATTGTATATCTGTATTCATGGGGTGGAGGAGAAGGTTGAGGAAGATGATATCATGGGATTTCTCATTGACTAGTTTAACTCCCTGGTTCCAGAACCACCACCACACCCAAAGTAGAATGGAGCTAACAGAATTGCAATTCCAAGAGGCAAAGATATCTCAACTCACAGAGACATTGTGGTATGTTTTGCACAATATGCAGTGAAAGACCACTTCCTTAAACAGGTTTGGAAAGTCCCACACATAAGTTACAAGGAAATGCAGTACTTAAGTTCTGAAACACTCAAAAGATGATGTTCTTTAAGGCCAGTTACAAAAAAACTGCAGGAGGCCAAAATAAAACATTGAGGATTGCCCTTTAAATTCATTATACAAAGAGCAAACAAAACCTATGTAGCTACCTCATTTAAAGAAGCCTTGAAAACCTTGGAAGAGCTATAACTGGAAACTCCTAATGAGAGCAATGATGATGCAGACAAGGATTCAGAAGAAGAAGAAGAAACAGAAACAGGAAAAAAAGTGAAAGGGAAACAGGAAAAGATGAAAGCTGCAGCAAAAGAGGAGGGGGAAGGAAAAAAGCCAACAGACTGGACATACATCTGGAATTTGAAGTCATCCTACACTTCTAAGGCAAGCAAAATCCAAATGCTGATAAAGACATGACTGACCAGCTATAATTTGAAGAGACAATGCAGGACTCAATATGAAACATTGTACAGCATGTATTTAAGTTATATGGTATAGATTTACAAAAATCCTATTAATTAAAGTTATAAAGTTTTTTTTTTAAGGTGGCATAGGTGTGGGGAGGGAGAAGATGGGTAAGGATGAATCCCTCAAAGGTGCCACAGCATGGCATAAATATAGGTAATCTACACTGTCTCACCTCAGGATGGAGTGAGACCTTGGCCAAGACACTGATTTATTTCAAAACTATTTTGAGCATTTGGGTAGAGGGCTTAAAGTAAGATGGAGAGAGGGAATTACAGTATAGATATAGAGTCTCAACTCAAGTACAGTAATTGACTATGGTTACAAAAGGAGATATTAAAATCTATGCATTCAATGTTAGAGGAATGGGTGATCCTATCAAATGAAGATGGCTAGCAAATTATATAAGAGAGTCAAAACTGGTGTTAAAATGCTTCAGGAGATGTATCACAGTATAAAAGATGATAGATTATTAAGACATGGATTTTTGGGGCAATCCTATTCAGCACCAGGAAATAGTAAAATAAGGGGTGGAGTAGCAATTATCTTCAATGGACTGCTCAGTTCAAAAAAGTAATCTAGCAAGTGATCCACTAGGCCACTATATATTTGTTAAAGGGCAATATAAGAAAACATTTATTTGCGCCTTTTTATTCACCTAATCAGAAGCAAATTATTTTTTAAGGAATGTTTTCAAGAAATTAGATTAATTTAAGGAGGGGAAAGTGGTAATGGGGGAGATTTAAATAGGGCTCATATAGACTGTCTGGCAAAAGTGGAAAGAAATATACAGGAAAGAAAATATGGGAAAACAAATTGGTAAAAATCCTACAAGAATTTAATCTTGTAGATGCCTGGAGAGTGGATAACCCACAGAAAATGGATTACACATATTACTCACATAGACACAATTCATACTCTAGAATAGATTTTATTTTGGCATCAAGTTTAATGCAAAATATTGTTAAAGCAGAAAATGGCATCAAAAAAGTATCCAATCACTCTCCAGTATGGTTAGATTTGAATATTCTTGGAGAGCAGCCAACTGCATACACATGGAGGTTTAACACTATCCTGTTGAATAAATCAGAATCCAAAGAAAGAAGGCATACGGAATATCTAAAAAAATACAACTGAATATATGCCATTGTATACTGTATGTGATACATTAAAACCAGTAATAAGGGGGAATTGTATTCAAGAGATGGCTAGATTAAAGATGTTTAATAGTGAAAAATTAAAACTACAGGCAGAAATAGAAAAATTAGAAGCAAAACAGAAAAATCTGGATCAAAAAAGATGTATAAGAACTTGGTAAATAAAGGGAAGGAACTAGATGTCCAAGAGACAGACTCCATAACTTAAAAATTGCTATGTTTAAAAAAGAAATTTTATGAATTTGGTAAAAAGAGTTCCAAGTTATTAGCAAGTAACTTGAGAAAACATAATAATAGAAACAGTATGAATGATAAAATGTAACAATAAAAATACATAATATGAAACAAATAACTGAGCAGTTTGCAAAAATTATATTCGTCAGAAAATCCATGAGGGAAAAATTGATGAATATCTACAAAAAATTAATATTCACAAATAGAAAAGTGAGCAAAATAAGCCAATTAAAAGCCAAGAAATAGATGAGGTCATTAAAAATTAAGCAATGGAAAATCCCCAGGCATAGATGGTTATGGCACAGAATTTTCCAAAAGTCCTATTACTCCCATTTATGATGAAATTATTTAACCAACTAATGAAAGATAAACAAGTACCACACTTATGGGAACACACAAGGATTACAATTGTCTTAAAAGCTGGCAAACAAATAAACCAATTGGATTTCTACTGACTCATAGCATTAATGATCTTCACTGCAGTCCTTGCATCCAGTCTGAGCATTATACTTAAGGATTATGTTTATCCAGACAAATCAGGATTTGTATCCCAAAGGAAAATAACAAACCCAATATGTAGAATGTTGAATGCCATTCATGAGAGAGAGGGAGGGAGAAAGAGCTTTCAACACTTTAGAAATTGATTATCTTAAAAAATATTAAAATGAATGTTGGGGAGAAATTTTTAAGAATAATAGATACTATGTACAAATTGCCTAAAACTTCACTAAGAATCAATGGACTTCATTCTGATTATTTTTATTTACAATGTGGGAATGGCAGAGTTGTCCCCTTTCCCCTGTATTATTCACCATAGCAACTGAACCCTTAGTTTCTCTGATAAGGTATAATCAACAAATTTCTGGGTGTTTCTATGGATCTTTCCTTTTTTGGGAAAATTTCAGGACTATGTGTTAATAATATAAAAACCAGAAATCTATCCTATTTACCTTGATTGTGCTCAAATTGGAATTAGAAAAATGTCTCATTTTTCTTGGGTCACAAAGTCTTGGAGGCACCTAGGGATACTTATCCCCTTGAAATTAGAAAAATTGTTTGATTCTAATTTTTAAAGGCTACAGAAACTTACTCATAATATAAACAATGGCAAAAACTTAATCTTATGTGATCAGAAAGAATTTATTTTATACAAGCTTTCATTTTACCAAAATTCTTATTTCTATTTCGTACACTACCGATTTTTATATCAAAATCTACTTTTAATCAATGGAAAATAATTCTACTATCCTTTTACTGGCATGCAAAACATCATCAAATTAATTACAACACAATATGCAAACCTATTATAGATAGAGGATCAGCACTCGCAAATTTACGGTATATTTTTGTTATGATGCTGCACAATTGACTAAGTTAAAGTGCAGTTAAATGGCTGAAAACCATTTACCAGACTCAGCTTATATTGAAAGTACTTTCTCTGAAAATAAGACACTTAAAGAGATAATCTGAAATCATAACAAAGAAAGACCTTCCAATTCAAAATTTAATTTCTTTTCTGATTGCACACTGAATGTCTGGGATTGACACCGGGAAAAATTGGCACCTACGGTTTCTCCATTATCTACATTTATAGCTCAGCAATGGTTTTGTGCAGCAAGACAGGATTTTTCTTTTAATATGTAGAAAACTAATAAACTGCTCCAATTGCTTGACATTACTAACTAAGGTATATTATTAGACAAAGCATTATTAGAAAGTAAAGGGAACTGCATTATTCCTTGGTTTCAGTGTTTACAGATCTCGCGTTCTTTGCTTAAACAATTTTATTGATGACATATGGTAATAATTTCCATTAATAACTTCTTTTCATCTATCCCATATATTACTTTCTACCCACCCCTCCCCCTGTTACTTGACCCCGCCGGTGTTATTTACTTAAAGTACTAATGTTTAAAGGTACCCTTAACTAATAAAAACAAAAATTTATTCTTCTTTTTTCTAAGACTTAATCATTATCAAAAATTGTCCAATGTCCTTTTATTTTCCACTCTTTTTCTACATATCTTCTGAACTTTTTCCACTCCATCTTAAAAACTTCTAAATCATAGTCTCTTAAAATTCTTGTTAATTTGTCTATTTCACTCCATGCCATAACTTTTACAATCCGATCCCATTTCTCTGGTATTTTTTCTTGCTTCCACAACTGCGCATATAACGTCCTAGCAGCTGAAAGCAAGTATCAAATTATAGTTCTATCTTCTTTTGGAAATTTTTCCATTTGTAATCCCAGCAGAAGAGTCTCTGCAGCTTTCTTGAATTTATATCCCAAGATCCTTGAAATTTCTTGTTGGGTCATCCGCCAATACTTTTTCGCTCTTTCACAAGTCCACCACATATGGTAGAAAGAACCTTCATGTTTTTTACATTTCCAACATCTGTCTGGCATCTTGTTATTCACCTTTGCCAATTTTTTAGGAGTCATATACCATCTATACATCATTTTAAAACAGTTCTCTTTAATATTCTGACATGTTGAAAGTTTCATAGAGTTCTTCCATAAATATTCCCATGTATCCATCTGTATTTCTTTATTTACATTTATTGCCCATTTAATCATTTGAGATTTCACTACTTCATCTTTTGTAGACCATTTTAAAAGTAACTTATACGTTTTTGAAATTAATTTTTCATTATCTCCAAGCAGAATTTTTCCATTTCTGTTTGCTCTCATCTTATTCCTTCAGTTTTAATATCGTTTTCCACCAAACTCTTTATTTGCTGCATTCTTTAGCAACTCCTACAATTAAGCATCCTCTTAAAGAACTTTCTACTGCTTTTGAAACCTTAATTAATTAATTTATTATTTATTACATTAAATTTATATCCTGCCCATTCTACGAAGACTTAAGGTGCCTAACAACATAAAACAAACAGTATTAAAACAGTAAAATAGTAAAACAATCACATAAAATCACAATCAGATATCCTCATCATTCTTATAAAAATTATATATCATTATTTTATAAAATTTGATGTCAATATATTCCTTGTCCTTTTATACTACATCTTCCTTATCCTTTTATACTACATCTTGGGAAAAAGATCTTACTTTCATTGTGTCTCCAGAAAAATGAAAACACATTTGGAGTGTATCTTCTTTTAGGGCAAAAAATATCATAATCTAAACACAATTTTATAAAACTTTGGCAGTGGTATCTTACCCCATCTAAACTTTATATCATACACAGGAACCTTTCTCCATCATGTTGGAAGGGTTGTGGTCTAATTGCAGATTATACACATTGCTGGTGATATTGCACCCAAGTAAACTTATTTTGTAAATTAGTGTCTAATACAATATTTAAAATTACTAGATACAAATTGCCTTTCACTGTGGAATTTATGGTTATGAACCTTTGGCAAGATAGTAAATTTAATACAGCAGCTATAGAACTCATAGAAAAATTGTTAACAGCAGCTAGAATGGTATTAACAAAGTATTGTAAGTCTTCTAAACTTCTAACTATTAGAGATTGGTTATTAACAGCACAATCCTAAGGGGGGATATCCTTTGGAAGCAAATTAACATGTAAGTCTGAGTTACAATGGCACAAGTCCATTTATGTTGGGGTGCAGGTGGGCCCCCACCCCAGGGCAGCAGTGCCTCAGCCCTGCACCCAAGAGCTGGTGTCAGTCTGGCGAAGAGGCCTACACCAGCATGAGGGGGCGGAGTCAGGGGTGTCCCCTGACTTAGTCATCTCCCTAAGAACTTTGGCCCCTGACATCCCCCCCCCCAAGAGGTGTAAAGTTGTGCCAAGGAAAATGCTGGTGTATCCCATAGACACTAATTGAAACAGAAAACAAAGTCCGCCACTGCCGCACAAGCTTGCAAACCCCTTAGGGAACCATGTAATTGGCTCACCAATCCCTCATGCCCCCTTCGTAACACCCAATTGCCACTCCCTGTCTCCTAGAAAAGCTTTCACCTTGGCCTCGCACAACTCTTCAGGTAGGATAGGGCATGTGTCACAGGACTCTGCCATAGAGCTCTTTGCCATGTGGACTTAGTGTGAGGGCTAAAGCACTTTGGTAATGGGAGCTACACAGAGAAGGCACATAGACAGTGCAGTGTGAGCTATTTGACATGCAAGGCGGAGAGCAAAGTCTCTACTCTGTGGCAAACCTCTCCTGTTTCTAAGCCCCAACAAGTACCCAGCCTCTAGAGGCTCAGCACACAAGGGTGTTCGCACATGGACGGGTAAGTGTGATTGCACACCCTCAAGTTGCTCCCTCTCCCCTCACTTGAGGCTGGGCAGATTGACAGCATCTCCAGCACTGGAGCCTGGCAGCGAGCTCAGGCATGAGGTGGTTGCCGCAGCCCCTGCATGCTGCTGGAGCCCCCCCCCTGGTCTGTCCTTTGCCTCAATCCCACCCCTGGCAGGGCTGCTCCATTGCCTGTGGGGAGGCAGGTCAGTGAGGGAGTCAGGTTAATCCCTGGCTAAGTCACAGACTCATGCTGCAGCTGCCGTGGCTGAGGAATTGCAAGCAAGCCAGGAACAATGTAACCCAGGACAACTGGGTGTGCATTGGCTGGTTGCATCATGTGTTGCAGAATTTTTTTTTTGTTAACTCCCCCCACCACCACCACCAATTGCCTCTGCTGCCCCTGTCAGGACAGGACATCCCTGGCTTCAAGGGGCATAGCACTCCTCCCCAAGTGCAATGGGTCTCTTTCTCTGTTTTGCAGGTGTGAATTCAACAAAGAGGCTTCCATGTGCGGCAATTCAAATCCCGCCCCTCCCTCTACTCTGCCAGCTGTTCCTGCCCTCCCCTCGAAGTGGAGCATCGTGCCCTGCAGTACTTTCCAACTTCCACCTGGGATGTTGTGCTACTTGGTTCCAGCACAATAAAACCTTAGATATGCAACTACTTTGTCTCGCCTGCTTGGCTTCTGCTTTACTCCTCTCTCCCCCTTTCCTTTCCCCTCTTCTGCCACTCCCTGGGCTCCCTTAGGGAATGTCGCGGCGAGCAGGCTTACTTGTTTCTTGGGGAGGGGGGTAACTATGAGCTACCTCTCCGCTGCAAGGTTGGACAGGGGATGTGGGGCCTTGCCCCACGCATCCCATGGGAGGGAGCTGTGCTCATGGCACAATCTACATCAGAGGGGGCTCTAATGGAGTGGATGCACAGCCGGTGGCTCACACTCTGAGTTCTGCAGCCCCTGGGGGAGGAGTTCCATGCACACAGCAGGGGGTGTCAGGGCATCACAGGGGGTCTCTGAGTCTATGTTGGGCAGGGGATTGTCTTTTGGACTTGGTGGCATGCTGGGATTCTGTCTGCTCATTCCCATACACACATTCCAGCTGGTGTCTTTGGAAGTGGATTCCTGCAATTTGTGCTTCCTGTGTCATTTGTGGCTAGCCAGGGGGCGCATGCCTCTGCCCATCTGCCTGCCATTGGCACAAGTCTCTAACAGTGGGTGGGCATGAGGGGGTTGACAATTTGTGTTGTCTGGTGGGTTCCTGGCCTTTTAAGGTTATTAACAGGTGTTTGTAATTAATGGGTGTATGTACCTTTAAAGATTGGCAGTTTGGAGGAATGGTTGCAGTAATACGCCATTGGAAGGAACTGTATGTGCTTGAATATGCTTTGGCTTTCATAGTTGGTGGTAAGTTAAAAACCAATGTTTTACTGTATGGATTTCAAGAAATTATTATATATTGATCGGTGCTTTACACTTTAAATTGCTGTGTTTAGCTATCCAAAGAATACTGGACTTTCCTCTTTGATAAAGACGTTGGAAATGGTGTGACAAGTGTCTTGCTGGCTCCGGGCTCCGTCAGGGGGTTGGTTTCTCAAGAAAAGAGACTTGTGAAATGCTGCACCAATATCTGTCCTACAAGCACCTTTTGCACTAAGCAATTTATTTTTGTATGAATAAGACAATGAAATTGTAGTGCTTTGATGTGTTATTATCGTTATGGTATTGAATGTTATCACCCTCTATAATAGCATTGTTTATATGTATGTTGAATCACTTAATGATAAGATTTGTACTATTTAAAAATTGTTTCTATATGAATTAGTTATTAGTTTTGTTAATTTTTTTTCTCAGTTTTTCATATTGTACTCCATCTTCCTGCCATTGGCACGAGTCTCTGACAGTGGGTGGGCACGAGGGGGTTGACAGCCTCTCAGAAGCAGGCTTTCCATCTCCCCTCCTGGTTACGTGCAACAGACTGGCCAATCCTGTGGTCCTGCGCTGCCCCTTCCCTCCCCTCACCCCACCTCGGCAGCGAGCCAATACCACATGCACAGGCGGGATTGCCATGGTGATGGCTTCTCTCTTGTGCCTGCTCATCCAGCTTCCCCTCCCCACTTGGCATAATGTCTCCCCTTTGGAAGCCAATTAATGCTGCCTACATTAGTTCTACACTTGGGCGGGCCTCCACAGCAGAACTCTGGATTGTTCAAGATATTTGTATTATAAAATTACTGATTCCCTTTTGCAACAGGAATCAGACTTTTATGAATCCAATTTTATGGTTGTTTGGTATCCTTTTAAAGATTTTTTGGCATCTCAAAGTGCTTTTAGTTCAATCCTGGAAGCTATTAATGCTATTTATTGATATCTTTTATTTCATTTTCAGGCACACGCTATATTATTTATCATTGGAGTTTTCCTATTGCTTGTTTTAATCTTGGTTTTATCAAACAGCTTGAGTTTACAATTGATCTTGTGTATTGTATTTTTTTATATAACTAAATGATGGGGGTTTTTTATCCAGTTTGATATTATTACCAACTGTGTTTTGTTTTTGATGCTAAATAATGTGATGGGGGGGGGAGTGCTACCTGAACTAATAAAAGAGATTCGTGACTATAGAGTGATTGCAGGATTACAAATTAATTATAAAATGTCTGGAATGTTATATATAAATATCAACCCAAGAATGCAATATGAAATTCAAAACAAGTTAGGGTTCTTCAAAACTTATCATTTAAATATCTGGGAGTTATTATCCCAAATAAATTACAGCAGCTAAACTTTAATCTGGCTATCATACAAATAAGAATATATATTAAAATATGATCCCAGATACACTTGACAATCAGGTAGAATTAGGTTATAAAAATGATGGTGCTCCCAAAATTAAATTATTTCTTTCAAACACTTTCCCTACCTATTACACCAAAGTACCTGGCCTCAAGATTGGACTACTGTAATGCCCTCTACTTGGGGCTACCTCTGTGCCGGATCCGGAAGCTGCAGCTGGTGCAGAACGCGTCGGCCAGGCTACTATTGGGGCTCTCGAAATGGGAGCACATACGGCCGGGGCTGCGCGGACTGCACTGGCTGCCAATCACCTACCGAGTCCAGTACAAAGTGTTGGTTATTACCTTTAAAGCCCTATATGGCCGAGGACCAGCCTACCTAAGGGACCGTCTCTCCCCATATGAACCCCAGAGGGCACTGAGGTTAGTGGGTAAAAATAAAATGACCATCCCTGGGCCGAGAGAGGTCAAACTCCAAAACACCAAAGCACGGGCCTTTTCAGCCGCGGCTCCTGCACTGTGGAACCAGCTTCCGGAGGAAGTGCGGGCCCTGCGGAACCTTGACCAGTTCCTCAGGGCCTGCAAGACTGCCCTTTTCAGACAAGCCTATGCTGATATCGACTGCTGAGTTGCTAGGAATAAAAGAACCGCCATCTATAATACTACCATGGAACTATCTAAACTGGCAGAACCAGCGCCAGAACAGTTTTATTGCTGCCAGACACATTTAATATAACTTAAATTATGTATTTTAACTCAATCAACTGGTTTTTATATGTTTAAATTTTTAACTGTTAAATTTAAAGTTTTACCTATTTATGTTATTGTATGGAATGTTGTTAGCCGCCCTGAGCCGCCTAGGCGGGGAGGGCGGGATATAAATACAATCTATTATTATTATTATTATTATTATTATTATTATTATTATTATTATTATTATTATTATTATTATTATTATTATTATCATTATTGTTGTTGTTGTTGTTGTTGTTGTTATTTAACCAATTTTATTTACCAAGGTAAAAGACCAAGAATTGTGAAAGCTATAAGATACAAGAGAATGGATCAAGGAGGATTAGGAGAACCTAATTTAAGTAAATATTACAAGGCAAACCAGTTGACAGTTTTAGTGTCATACTTTAATGGATCTTTTGGTTAGTCTTTGGATGAGCATAAAAGTAGATGGGAAACATCTGAAATTAATTGTGGAAATTGTTTTTTGGTGGGAAAACAGTGAAAACAGTAAAATGGGTAGAGAATTTTCTATAAACCACATTAAAAGTTTGGATTAAATGGAAAAATAAATTAATCCCAGAGATATCCCTGCTACTTCCTTTCATGCTGCATCCCAATTTTTCTTATTTGGATAAATCAGAAAGTTATGTTAAATGGAAATAAAAGGGGACATATCGATTAAGACTTTTATGTAGATAGGATTCTCCTTACTGTAATACAAATAAAGAAAAAATGCAAGAAGAGTTAATGAATTGATGTCTGCTATGTCAGTTACACTAATTAATTGTAAACTCCACAGTAAAGCAAAGTATGATCAGAATATTGTTGAAATCTGAACAAATCCCAATGCAACATGTGGTCAATGCAAATGGAGTAATCTCTAAAATATATGCTTAATTAATTGAGATAGACTCAAGTATATTAAATGGCTTGAAAATAATATGGGATAAAGATAGAACAAAATATTTAGAATAAGACAGTATCAATGGCTCTTAGAGAACTCCTTGAAATTATTACATAGATGGTATCTTACTGCAGGATGCATTGCAAGAATAAAAAAAACCCAATAATATTTTTTGTAGAAATTGTAATCAGCAAGGCAGTTAAATCCAGATGTGGTGGTCATGTCCAGTAGTGTCACAGTTCTGGGAGAAAATCTTTGCAGAAATGGCAAAAATTACACATCACACTGTGACAGAAAGCCCCCTATTTTTCACCTATACGAACATCATGATTACTGGTTTGGTTGCCAGGAGGCCTGGAGTTGCAGCTGTCACACATCTGCTTAAAGAAATGGGTTTTATCTGCTATTTCCTGAGAGACTTATGTGGATACAGAAGGCCCTAGCATCAGAGTAGCTCTCTTAATCTCTGAATGGGTGCTAGCACAAAGTTGAGACGAACTTCCAGCCGCTCCATGCGTGCACAGTCTTGGCTGTAGTAATGGGAGAAGCCACGCTGCCATGAGCTATCTGAATAAGCGGTTTCCAGCCCTTCCCTGTGAAAGCTGCATTCCAAGGCTAACATCATCTGCAACTATCTTGTTTGTGAGACTCCATGATAGCGAAACAAGAGGGTCATGTACACTCCCGCTGCGGCCAACATCTGCATAAGCCAATCAAGCTTATCTTAGACATGGATCCTGTCTGCCTGCCTAAGCCTTTGTTCAACGGAACTCTAAACAAAGAATGGTACCAGCACGAGAGGAAGAAGAACCGTACCTAAGAGCCAGTGTTACTGTATGAATCAGGTGTCACCTTAGGTTCCAATTTGACTCTCTATTGTCCCTTTTAGATAAATTTGAGTAGATTATTTTAATCCCCTTCACCCCTGGTTCACCCAGGTCTTGCCCAACTGTCACTTTTGGAGCCTCCCCCTTCTCTGAGGTAATGTACCATGTGGTACAGCATCATATCCCATCTGACCCAGTGTCATAATCCCCTGGACCTCCTACCCCCTAAGGGTTCAAGGTAGTCCTTATAACCTCTGACCCAACTCTCCACACGTGTGCATCTGACAGTACCCCTACCTGCTGTTTAGATACACCCCCGATACCTGATCAGCTGAGGGTCATTTCCCCCATTCCCACTTTCGTCACCATTGGAGCCTTCCTCGAAGACTATGATATCACCCTGTTTGTTTACCTTCATGTTTATCCCTGTCTATTTGAACTCTATTTTTATTAGGCTGTGTGATTGTTGTGTGATTTTATACTCTTGTATGTTTGCCTATATTTTATAATAAACCCCAATGATTATTTGACCAAATCTCCTCATTATTCCAAAGCAGACGCCTTCTGTACATATAGATTCTCAAGATCTCGCTGTGGTATGATTGCCCGCAACGCTAAGTTCTTCAAACTCCTATTTTTAGGGCAATTGGCTTAACAACACCGTCTGTGTTACACTAGACTTGACTCGATTAAAAGACAAAACCTCAAATTACTTCTAAACATGGCATGACTTTATTTTATACATAACTCAGAATAATACTCAAAGTATGTTTAAGCCCTTCCTCAGATTATTGGGAAAAATCAAGTAAACCACTATTGGTTTTAAAGTTTGGAAAGAAAGAAAGAAAGAAAGAAAGAAAGAAAGAAAGAAAGAAAGAAAGAAAGAAAGAAAGAAAGAAAGAAAGAAAGAAAGAAAGAAAGAAAGAAAGAAAGAAAGAAAGAAAGAAAGAAAGAAAGACCTTTCTGTACATATGTTGTATGCTGAGCTCTCTATCGATGCTTCATAAGAACATAAGAGAAGTCATGTTGGATCAGGCCAATGGCCCATCCAGTCCAATACTCTATCACACAGTGCCCCCCCCAAAAAAAAGTGCCATCAGGAGGTCCACCAGTAGGACCAGGACACTAGAAGCCCTCCCACTATTGACCCCCCCACACCCAAGCACCAAGAATACAGAGCATCACTTGCCCCAGACAAAGAGTTCCATCTATACCTTATGGCTAATAGCCACAGATGGACCTCTGCTCCATATATTTATCCAGTTCCCTCTCGAAGCCATGTTTGTAGCTGCCACCACCTCCCGTGGCAGTGAATTTCATGCGTTAATCACTCTTTGGGTGAAGAAGTACTTCTTTAGTTGGGAAGGCTACAAGCTCAGCAATTTCATTGAGTGCTCACAAGTTCTTGTATTGTGAGAAAGGGAGAAAATGACTTCTTTCTCTACCTTCTCTATCCCATGCATAATCTTTTAAACCTTTATTATGTCACCCCTCAGTCATCGTTTCTCCAAGCTAAAAAGCCCCAAGTGCTTTAACCTTTCTTCAAAGGAAAAGTGTTCCAACCCTTTCATCATTCTAGTTGCCTTTTTCTTCACTTGAGTTGTGGTGACTTAGGTGACCATAATGTCTGAAGGCCAGCCAGGGACACCTTTGGCGGGGGGGGGAAGGTAGGGGTGCGTGTGCGCAAAGTGCGCGCGCGCCGCCGGAAACAGGAAGTGACGTCACTTCCGGTGACGTCACTTCCGGTGACGTCATGCCACCGCTGGAAACAGGAAGTGACACCACTTCCTGTGACATCATTTCCCCGTGTCACCTGCCGGAAACGGGAAGTGACATCACTTCCTGTGACATCACTTCCCCCAAATGACATCATTTCCCCCAAATGCCACTGCCGGAAACAGGAAGTGACTTCACAGCACTTCCTGTGATGTCCCCAAAAATCCCCCAAATATCACCGCCGGAAACAATTTTGTTCTCAAATCTTGTATATACTTCATCAGTATATGGGATAAGGCACTTTCTCAACTGTGCTGCATAATGCAGCCTATTTATTTTGTCCTGTTTGCTCTGTTGGCTCTATCTGCGCCACCTTCATCACTTTCGGGGTGTGGATCCCCCAGTGGGGTGGTCTCCCGACTCCCTCCGCCGGCTGTTTCTGATAGCCCTGCGCCCCCTCTTTCATTTGATATGTGTCCCGTGTGGGTGCCACCCTCCCGCCAGGAGATGCCGCAAAATGAGCCCCCTTGAGGCTTATGGCGGCAGGGCTCGGGGGAAGCGAGCTAGACTGCTGTTCTTTTGAGGGGTTATAGAGTGTTTTGAGCCCGTCCCTGTGGCATCGGTCCCATCATTGTGGGGCCCAGGGGGCCGGCGCAGCGGCACGCCATAAGCCTCAAGGGGGCTCATTTTGCGGCATCTCCCGGCGGGAGGGTGGCATCCACACGGGACACATATCAAATGAAAGAGGGGGCGCAGGGCTATCAGAAACAGCCGGCGGAGGGAGTTGCGAGACCACCCCACTGGGGGATCCACACCCCGAAAGTGATGAAGGTGGCGCAGATAGAGCCAACAGAGCAAACAGGACAAAATAAATAGGCTGCATTATGCAGCACAGTTGAGAAAGTGCCTTATCCCATATACTGATGAAGTAAATACAGGATCTGAGAACAAAATTGTACCAGAAGACACAAACACAAAGCTCCCTTACACTGAATCAGTGCTTGGGTCCACCAAAGTCAGTATTGTCCACTCCAGTCACAAACACAAAGCTCCCTTACACTGAATCAGTGCTTGGGTCCACCAAAGTCAGTATTGTCACATAAGAACATAAGAGAAGCCCTGTTGGATCAGGCCAGTGGCCCATCCAGTCCAACACTCTGTGTCACATAAGAACATAAGAGAAGCCCTGTTGGATCAGGCCAGTGGCCCATCCAGTCCAACACACTGTGTCACATAACAACATAAGAGAAGCCCTGTTGGATCAGGCCAGTGGCCCATTCAGTCAGGAAGGGAAGAGGGAGGGAGGGAAGGAAGGAAGGAAGGAAGGGAGGGAAGGAAGGAAGGAAGGAAGAAAGGGAGGGAGGGAGGAGGGAGGGAAGGGAGAGAGGGAAGGAAGAAAGGAAGGAAGGGAGGAGGGAGGGAGGGAAGGGAGGGAAGGAGGGAAGGAAGGAAGGGAGGAGGGAGGGAGGGAAGGAAGAAAGGAAGGGAGGGAGGAGGGAGGGAAGGAAGGAAGGGAGGAGGGAGGGAGGGAAGGAAGGGAGGGAAGGAAGGAAGGAAGAAAGGAAGGAAGGGAGGGAGAGAAGGGAGGGAGGGAGGGAAGGAAGAAAGGAAGGAAGGAAGGAGGGAGGGAAGGGAGGGAGGGAGGGAAGGAAGGAAGGGAGGAGGGAGGGAAGGGAGGGAGGGAGGGAAGGAAGAAAGGGAGGAAGGGAGGAGGGAGGGAAGGAAGGAAGGAAGGGAGGAGGGAGGGAAGGGAGGGAGGGAGGGAAGGAAGGAGGGAAGGAAGGAAGGAGGGAGGGAAGGAAGGAAGGAAGGGAGGAGGGAGGGAGGGAAGGAAGGAAGGAAGGGAGGGAGGAGGGAGGGAAGGAGGGAAGGAAGAAAGGAAGGAAGGGAGGAGGGAGGGAGGGAGGGAAGGAAGGAAGGAAGGAAGGAAGGAAGGAAGGAAGGAAGGAAGGAAGGAAGGAAGGAGGGAGGGAGGAAGGAGGGAGGGAAGGAAAGAAGGAAGGCCAGCCTCCCCGCCGCCAGCCGCACCCCCCCCCCCCCCCGCTTTTGGCTTACCTTGATCCAGGGCGGTGGCGGCCTCTCCTCCGGGCTGCTGGCGGGGCTGGTGGCGGCTGCGGAGGCCGGGAAGGTGGCGGAGAGGCCGGCGCTGGTCTCTGGAGGGCCTCCAGGGACCAGCGCTGGCCTCTCCGCGGCCTCCGCTGGCCTCTGGAGGCCCTCCAGGGACCAGCGGCGGCCTCTCCGCTTCCGGCGCTGGCCTCTGGAGTCCTCCAGGGACCAGCGCCGGCCTCTCCGTGGCCTCCGCGGGCCTCTGGAGGGCCTCCAGGGACCCGCGGGGGCCTCTCCGTGGCCTCTGCGGGCCTCTGGAGGCCTTCCAGGGACCTGCGGGGGCCTCTCCACTGCCGGCGCTGGCCTCTGGAGGCCTCCAGGGACCAGCACCGGCCTCTCCGCGGGCCTCTGGAGGCCTTCCAGGAACCCGTGGGGGCCTCTCCACTGCCGGCGCTGGCCTCTGGAGGCCTCCAGGGACCAGCACCGGCCTCTCCGTGGCCTCCGCGGGCCTCTGGAGGGCCTCCAGGGACCCGCGGGGGCCTCTCCGTGGCCTCTGCGGGCCTCTGGAGGCCTTCCAGGGACCGCGGGGGCCTCTCCACTGCCGGCGCTGGCCTCTTGAGGCCTCCAGGGACCAGCGCCGGCCTCTCCGCGGCCTCCGCGGGCCTCTGGAGGGCCTCCAGGGACCCGCGGGGGCCTCTCCACTGCCGGCGCTGGCCTCTGGAGGCCTCCAGGGACCAGCGCCGGCCTCTCCGCGGCCTCCGCTGGCCTCTGGAGGGCCTCCAGGGACCCGCGGGGGCTTCTCCGCGGCCTCTGCGGGCCTCTGGAGGCCTTCCAGGGACCCGCGGGGGCCTCTCCACTGCCGGCGCTGGCCTCTGGAGGCCTCCAGGGACCAGCGCTGGCCTCTCCGTGGCCTCCGCGGGCCTCTGGAGGGCCTCCAGGGACCCGCGGGGGCCTCTCCACTGCCGGCGCTGGCCTCTGGAGGCCTCCAGGGACCAGCGCCGGCCTCTCCGCGGCCTCCGCTGGCCTCTGGAGGGCCTCCAGGGACCCGCGGGGGCTTCTCCGCGGCCTCTGCGGGCCTCTGGAGGCCTTCCAGGGACCCGCGGGGGCCTCTCCACTGCCGGCGCTGGCCTCTGGAGGCCTCCAGGGACCAGCGCCGGCCTCTCCGCGGCCTCCGCGGGCCTCTGGAGGGCCTCCAGGGACCCGCGGGGGCCTCTCCACTGCCGGCGCTGGCCTCTGGAGGCCTCCAGGGACCAGCGCCGGCCTCTCCGCGGCCTCCGCGGGCCTCTGGAGGCCCTCCAGGGACCCGCGGGGGCCTCTCCACTGCCGGCGCTGGCCTCTGGAGGCCTCCAGGGACCAGCGCCGGCCTCTCCGCGGCCTCCGCGGGCCTCTGGAGGGCCTCCAGGGACCCGCGGGGGCCTCTCTACTGCCGGCGCTGGCCTCTGGAGGCCTCCAGGGACCAGCACCGGCCTCTCCGCGGGCCTCTGGAGGCCTTCCAGGGACCCGCGGGGGCCTCTCCACTGCCGGCGCTGGCCTCTGGAGGCCTCCAGGGACCAGCGCCGGCCTCTCCGCAGCCTCCGCGGGCCTCTGGAGGGCCTCCAGGGACCCGCGGGGGCCTCTCCACTGCCGGCGCTGGCCTCTGGAGGCCTCCAGGGACCAGCGTCTGCTCCTCCGTGGCCTCTCCGCGGCCTCAGCTGGTTGCTGGAGGCCCTCCAGAGTCTCTGGAGGGCTTCCAGCGACCAGCGGAGGCCGCGGAGAGGCCTCCGCCACCGCCGCCGGGCCCCGCGCGCAAGCGGGGAAGGCGGCGAGTGAGGGAGGGAGCATCCCTGCATGTGCGCAGGGACGCTCCCTCCCTCACTCGCCGCCTTCCCCGCCGGGGCCCGCGGCCCACCGCCTCCGGGGCTGGCTAAACCGGGACATCTAAATGGTCCCGGTATAGCCAGCCCGGGAGGCGGGAATAGGGGGCCAGAACCGGGATATTGCCGGGCGCCCGGGACGGTCTGGCCACCCTAGGTGACTAGAATTGTATACAGTATTCCAAATGAGGCCACACCATCAATTTATACAGGAGCATTATGATACTGGCTGATATGTTTTCAACATGTGAACACTTTTTGTTGTTGTTGTTGTTATTCTTTGTAGATTGGTTCTTCCTTGTGTTTGTGTGTGTGTGTGCAGGGCTTTTTGTAGAAAAAAAGTAGGAGTTCATTTGCACATTAGGTGACACTCCTGACATCACCATTGTTTCACACAGGGTTTTTTGTAGAAAAAGCACAGCAGGAACTCATTTGCATATTAGACCACACCTACTGATGCTGAGCCAGCCAGAACTGGATTTCTGTGTGTTTCTGCTCAACCCCCCCCCCCAAAAAAAAATAATAAAGGGGGGAAAATAATTATAGCTATATAATCCCCCCTTTATTTTTGGGGGGAGAGGTGTGCTTGTATATGCATCCTTGGGGTTTTTTATTTTCCTTTTAAAATTAATAACATTTAATTTTTAAAAAAAGAATAGAAGAGAATAATGTAAAATGCTTTGGTCCCCATTATGGAGAAAGACAGTCCTTTTTCTAGGTGAAGGCTGCAGAGAATGGGGTGGAGAGGGAAAGCTGAAGTCAGATCAGTTCTCCTACAGAAAATGGCCACCTTGGGTGGGTGGGAAGACACCAAGGTTGGTGGAGCAAATGCCTTCACTTGGGTGAGTGGATGAGTAGACAGCAAGGGCAGGGGGTACTTGCCAAGAGTCTCTTTCTAAAGCTCATTGTATTTTCCATCACAACAGACCTTAATCCTAGTATTTAAATAAATGTTCACGTTCTTCTTGGTATTTTTAGCAACCTTCTCAAATTTTCTTTTTCATACCTAATTATTGACTTCCATTACTTTTACCAAAGACCATGTCTGCTTCTGTTCAGTTCATTGGGGTAGACTTTCCACTTTTTAAAATAAGCCTCTTTACTTTTTATAGTGTCCTTTACTTCCATTGTTAGCCATATAGACTTTATATGGTTTATTTAGTATTCTGCCTGTAGATTGTTTCCAAATATTTGTGCTTTCTAGTATTTATGTGTAGGTAATAAAGTTTGTTAAAACTTAAGGTCCATGGATTTTACTGAAGATTATCTGAAGAACATTCTACCCATTGTAGCCTAATCCTGCCCAGTTTCATTCTCACTTCTTAGCTGTTGCTTTAGAACAGTATTAGCAAAGTTCTGGCAAAGACACTTTGGTTAGAAAGGGGGGGGGGAGTTGTTTTCTGCTCATACACACACACACACACACACACACTTTTCATGGTCACGCAGGGTGGCTTAGAATGATCCTCTTCTAGTGGCAGCTGATCCGTGAGCATCTTTGGGAAAAGGAAGAAGTACCTTGTTTCCTGAGGGTTGTTATTTTCAAACACACACACCATTCACACTAAATCACCTCAGCACACAAAGTGAAGATGCTGGTAGTGTAGGGAAAGCAGGGTGGCCAAGGTAGCTGAGGACAGACTCCCTCATGCCTTCATAGCTTCAGCCCATAGGGTTTTAATTTTTTTAAAAAAAATTCTTAGAAAACTGCTGAGGTGTGCACAGTGAAACATTTTAAACCAGCTGCATAACTGCCTTTGACAGATATTTGTGAGATATTTTTTTTTCTGCAAAGATAAAATTGTTTATATTTGTGTAACATGTTCAAAGGGATAGACCAATGTATAAATCAAATAAGCTAACTAGTAAATACTATGCTAAACAATGTGTTTTGCAACTGAATTTTTACTGTGCAAGAATAGCAAAAATCCACTTGCAAAATGCATTTTTAGTGTTGTGTGAATGCACCCATAAACGCTCTACTGAGTTACATCTATACATCACTAGTTTCATATTTAAGTTTAATTTTCCACTCCATTTTATATTTCTATCTCACCCTTCCTCAAAGAAGCAGAGGTCAGCATTCATTAAGGCATCCCATTTTATCCTCATAACAATCCTGTGAAGCAGACTAGGTTGAGATAAACAATATAACAGACTACTTGGTTGAGCAGGAATTCAGTCCCGGGCTGTGATCAGACGGGCAGCTTGGGGTGCTTCGAAGGTGGCACTAAGTACTCAGTAGCATTTTGTGACAGAGATTTTCCATCAAAATCCCTCCCTGATCTGGTCTCACCGCGCATGTCTTCCATGGTTGACCATTCAGATTAGTGCTGCATGTCAACCATAGAGTGCACAGTCCGGTCTTTAAAAAAAAAAAAACAACCCAACTTTGACCTTTATTTGAAAACATTTCTTGAGTGTGCATGTGTGCTTGTGTGCATATGCTCTACCATTTCAAAAAACAGAATGGTGAACCAGAAGGTTCACACTTCCAAACTGATTTGAGCACACACTGGGGGAATTCAGATCTGGAAACACAGGATGAATGCCTGAGGATCTGTTAGCACTGCAGTTCAACTACTGTCTATTTACTCTTTCTCCACCTCATTTTATGATGGGGTGGGTGCAACTGGGGAACAGCTGCCAGAGATGACTATGCCTTACTGCATTTCTACTGTGTTTCTAAACAACAATAGAAGTGAGAAGTTCTTAGAGTCCAAACTGGATTTATCTGGTCAAGGTACATGCAAAGTAGAATTTCTTTCCTGTCCAATGAGCTGCTGCCAGCCTAGCAAAGTGTATAGCTGGTTCTCATGATGAAATTATGCTGGATGTTGCAGCCAATTAGTATGTGTATAAGCTAACATGTGCCAATATGTTATCAAGGGTATATAAAAGAGTGTGACCATCTTGAAAGAAGGTAGAGCAGTTTGGTATTGCAGGCTTTGGCCTAGTTCTGCTCTCAGTTCATTGTGATACACTTTCCCCCCTTCCTCCTTCACCTGAACTTTAGTCATATATCTTTTATCAGCCAAGGACTTCAGGTTTGCAGATTTGTGCAACAATTGCAGCCCAGATCTCCTTCATTCTCTATACATTTCATCAGACTGGGTCCTCAGTTTGGTCCTTTTGTGTGTGTTTTTAGTGGCCAAGAAAAGGAGAAACTCTGCAGGTAGAATTTACAAAAGACCTTCAATTTGAAATGCTTTTAAGAATGAAAGTATCATAAAGATTTTAATATATATTTGGTAGTCCGTTTTGCCTTCATTTATTACATTTGTATCCCTCCCAAGCAGGGCTTTTTTCCTGGGGGAATATGGTAGAATGGAGTTCCAGAACGTCTTTGTAGAAACAATTAAAAAAATGTTAAAAGTTCATGAGGAGCATCTATATGTTTCTCCTTCATTTCCCTCTTGAGAGTTCTGGCACCTCTTTTTCCAGAAAAAAAGCCCAGCTCCCAAGAACCCAGGCCAATGCACATAGGCTATACATATATAATAGCCATGTGTGGCAGGTTTGGCAGCTGGAGAGATCAGCTCAAGTTATGTATGAGCTTGACTGAAGAGTTGGCTTTGAACACAGGTCTCCATTGTTCTGGTCCAGCACCCTAACCATTATGTCACAGTGACTCATAGATTTTAATTTACATTATTGCTCAAAACTCAGTGACAAATCTTGATTCTACAAACCATGACTGGTTCAGAGCTCATGCTGTGTGTCTTCTGGGACTGCTCAATTAGAAACTCCTTATCCCAGCTGGTGCAGAATTTGTGTCCCAGGCTTTCTAATTTCTTTGATAAACACAGCTCTTGGCATTCTACTGATGTTATTAGTTATCAGCACACATAGTGACTGAGGGGTTTTGTACAAAAACACTTATTTCAGGAGGATATCAATGTCTCCCTAACTGCAGAAAGACTGTAAATAGAATCTGGCTGCAGCAACTGTTATGTATAAAATTAGCATAGATTAAAATTCACATCCAAACAGAAGCATGTATGTTTATTTATTACCAAGGTTTGTATCTGCAGTATGAAAGGAACTGAATATCTGAAGAACTTGCTAGCCATCTCTTTCCCATTTTTTTATAGTTAGTGAAAAACTGTTTTAGATGCATGAGCAATCAGAGCATTTACCAAGGCACTAAATCATGTTAGGAAAGTTAAACATCTGCTACTATTAGCTGAAAGTCTCATTTCCAGAACGAGCTTGTTGGTTGAATAATATAAAATAAGATTTTGGAGGCTAGAGGGCGACTAATTAGGATTATAAGAGAAACAATTGAGTATGCATTTTTTTAAAAAATAATATGAGGAAAATCATGCTAGGTCAAGTCCATTTAATGATCTAACCCACAAATTTGTCTCCAACAGCAGCTACTCAAATGGCCCGAATAAATGTAATATAGAAAAAGAAAGTTATCGCCATTCTTTTTGGTTGCTCCTAGGATCTGTTTGAGAGCTCTGAATTGGTTCAGCATAAATGTGTGCAAGCATGTATGTATGTATGTATTACCATTATTAAGAGAAATTCTCTCAATTCTTCTCCCAATTTCTCATTGAAATCTAACATTTTTTTTCTTTTTCTTTTTAGGAATCTGTTTCAAATCATGTTTGTTTCAATCAAAAGAGGGATTCAAACTGAGAAACAATGGAGGTTTGGCAAAATTCCAGAATTGCACTCTGCATGTCCATAGAACTATGCAACTGTCTTCCCAAACCAGTTCTCAGCCTTCAAGATAACAAGATACCAGCCTTCAAGAGTTTGAAAAAGGAGATTTCCAAATTGCTCCCTCTCCCCATGATTTCTCATGAACTCCCAGCTTCTTTTGTATTATTATATCTAGAAAGATATACAACCTAAAAAGGTTATATATTTATTGCAGTACATGACTGTGACTTTTATGTGCATTTAAGACTACCCCTGCTTTTTCTTGATGACACATGAGTGGTGGTGGGGGAATAGCAGCTCTTGCAAGGAAATAAAATAACTGAGCATTAATTGATCAAGCTGTAAAATTGGGTATTGTTTCCTGATTCCACAGACATACTTCAAAGCTGGCTGTTATACTTGTGTACTGCAGTATTTTACATTTCCTTGGCTAATGTGAACATTTCACATTCCATATTATTACAAAACCTGATTATATTGTACCCAGCAGGAGTCCTTGTGCTTCATAGACATGAAATCATAAACCATGAAACCAGAACAATTCAAGGATATTGAGTGTGCTCACTGCTTAGGGACAGTTTTACTTTGTACATATACATTTCTGATCAATTGATAGGTGATTTGCAGGTGACATAGTATCACAGTTCTACTAAACTCTCTCTCTGTCTCTCTCTCTCTCTCTCTCACACACACAAACACACACACAGAGAGAGATAGGAAAACACTGAAGCAAAAAATGTGATCCTATTAGAAACTTCCCTTTTAGCCATTTATAGAGAATGCATTGTCTTGGTGGTGTTGTTTCCTATTTGAAAATCTGATCCCACCACCTCACAATTTAGTTAAGTGTGCCTATATGGAATCTGTTTATTTGTTTGCTTGCTGTTTTATTTATTCACAGCATGTATTTGTGGTGTCCCTCTATTTTTTTAAAAAAACACCAAATATACAAAATAATTAAAACAATAATATTAATGAAACAGAAGGGTAAAATAGAACCATAAAATTACAAAGAACAAACTCAGCAGGGGGTTGAAAATGCAATAAAACAACTATAACAACAAAACGGGTTGGGCAAGAACCATTTGCAGATACAACCATATGAACATAAAGTCTGGCAGATTTCAATATATTTGCCTGACTTCTAAATCTTCAAAATACTAAAGCCAGGCAAATCTTTGTCACTAGGATGTTCTATATGCATAACACTATAGAAAAAGTCTAATCTCTGCAGAAATTGAGATGGGTGAGATCTAGGGATGTACAAAAAAAAAAAAAAATTCGATAGTACACGGTTTCGGAAATATACGGGGGGGGGGGGGGGGAATACGGAATCCCGTATATTTCTGAATTCTGTACTCAGAATAGCCACATATATGGTAGATGCGCGGCTATTTCCGAATATATGGCTCCATTATACCCTATGGGCCATTGAAATCAATGGCAAATAGGGTATATTTGAAGCCGCCTGGAGGGGAGGGGGTTTGAGGGACAGCCCCCAAATTTGCAGGGGACATGCAGGAGACTCTCCCCTACAAACCCCCAAGTCCCAAAAAGATTCGGCCAGGGGGTCCAATTCCTGGGGTACCCAAAGCCAAACCTAACTTCACACCAGAGAATCTCTATAGGACCCAAATGCAGTAGATACATCTATCTACTCTATTAACCCTGCCACACAAAACACAATCTGCTCAAGGTCTGCTCTGCAGACCTGGCTGCAGCAAAGCAGATTCCAGCTCTCCAGCCCTGCCCCAAAGAACACAGGGAGAGCTGGCCAAGCACAACAAGCCTGCTGGTTCTGGGTCTCTCACCCAGGTGCCAGCTTCCCTGCCACAGAACACACAATCTACAGATGCCAGCTCTCCAGCCCTGCCCCAAACAACATAAGGAGAGCTGGCCAAGCACAACAAGCCTGCTGGTTCTGGGTCTCTCACCCAGGTGCCAGCTTTCCCCCCCCCCAAAAAAAAAAACAGAACCAGGAAAGGGACAACAGGAGAAGGCCATGAAACTCAACTGTTAAAAAGTGGCCTTTTAAACAATAAAAATTAGGCCAAACAGCCCCCCCCCCAAGAACCAGAACCAGAAGAGAAAAGGAACAACAGCAGCACAACACAGCAGCAACAAATCAAACACAGAATCCTTTTAAAACAGTAAAAAACTTAACTTTTAACAATACAGGAACTTTACCAACCCCCCCCCCCCAAAAAAAACCCCTTCACCCTAACGCCAAGAAATCCAAGCCGCCCAAATCAGGAAAAGGACACTGAACTTTTAAAAGTCCTCTCACTAAAGTAAGATATGGGCAAATTGGCACCCCCCCACCCCAGGTCCCCTCCCCCAGCAGAACCCCCTAACCCTAACCCCAAATAAGCTACCCACCACCCAAATCTGGATAAGTAAAGGGACTCTGAGTCTTAAAAAGTCCTTTTACCAACTAAAATAAAAATAAGAATCCCAAGACTGTCTTACCTTAGACGTCTTCTCTACTCCAAGCAAGTCTGGTAAGGCTGAGAGAGAGCAGCAGCAGCAGCTGAGGCCAAGGGCCAGCACAGCACAATCTCTCTCTCACACCAACACACACCAACACAGCAGCAATGGAGGAGTCCAGCCAGGCAGACTCCTGAAAAAGGTTCTCTGGCCCTACAGAGAGCAGTTTCAAAAAATAGCACTGCTCTGTGATTGGCCAGACAACAGTGCTTACTTGGATACCCAAGTAAGCAAAAGGTCAAAAGAACAACAATGTTGCTGATGGCTGGGGGATCAGCTACACAACAGCCCTGCAAAGCATGCATTTGCAATGCATTTTGCAAATGCATGCTTTGGATTGGCAGCTGGGCTCCTCTTCCCCCTCCCTGATCCCAGGGAGGCTATGGGAGAGACGGGAAAAGGCTAGCAAAGGCGGGAAAGGAGGCAAGCAGCTCCCCTGAGGCTGCAGAAGCCCCTTTCCCACCTTTTCCATGGATTCCCATATACTTCCGAATATCTATATGGAAGTATACGGGGAGCCATACTCGCCTCCCGCATAACGGGCCCCAATTGGATTTGACTGTATGCGATTCCGTATACAGCCAAATCAGGGGTGATTCGGTGGTTGATTCGGTTCGGTTGAACCAAATGCACACCCCTAGTATGATCCTCAAAATTTATCCTCAGATCTGCCTTTGAGAATACCCTCATGCTCTCACAGAACACATAAGTGAGAAGGTATGCTGATATTATTACAATATTATAGATTTCTGATCATTAGATTTGAAATCTGAATCTGTGAGATGCTTACAAAGCAAGCTTATTTTATAAACAAATGTTAAGACAAGCTGTAATAGCCACATTGACCCCCTTTGCTTCTGAAGTCCTCAAATCCAATAGAGTTCATAACTGGAATAGATACTCTCAGGTTTTTGAAAGCAAACTGAAGTAGGAATTCTAATGTGCATTTGTTTTGTTTTGTTGTGCTTTGAGGGGGGGAGGGTTCATTCGGAAACATGAATAACAATAAGCTAACCTGTCTATTCAGTTTCTTATACATGGAAAATGACAATGCCTCTTCTACTCAAGGAGACATTGCTCCAGTTTCTCAATCTTGCAAATAAGGCAGGTTACTGTGCCACCAGGGAAAATCACTCACATGCTTATAAATCACAAGACAAAGGGTGCAGTATATTGCTTAAGTTAATATTTTCCATTAGAGACTTCAGGAATTTGAATATCATCCTTGAAGTTTGCAATGATTCATTAGATACAAAGGACCAGCTATGTATCTGTTGTGTATGAGGGCTAATTTTGCATTTACTCCTGTTCCTGCCTGGCTCATTGCAGCCTTAAAGACTGAGCTTTACATCAAGGCAGTTGATGTAGTTGGATACAGCCACTTTTCAGATCTATATTTAATCAACTTGACCTTCAAGAGCTCCAATCTGTCAATAATCCATTGTTGTTCCTGGTTGGACAGATCAGCAAATGTCTCTTGGATATTTTCTTCCACTTCATCTTCTTCCATCAGTAAATCTGGGAGGGCAGGCACTAATTTATTGTTAATGGAAACACTCCCTTTGTCAGGCTCCTTGTGGTTTTCACTTCTTGCAGTAACCTTCAAATTGTTAATTGGACCCTTATAGTTCTTATGTTGGTAATGGGGCTTGGGATCACTTTTCTCCAGATATTGGGGTGCCAGAATTATGTTCCTGTAGACCCGAGTTGGAAAAATTCCTCTTGTCTTTAAAAACCTTTTGATCTTCTTCGTGGTCTCTGTGCAGTCCAACACATGGGTCTTGCCGCAGGCAACGAATCCATACCTCAGAGTCTCCAATAGCTCGCCTAGAGCGCTTTTTTTGGCGCGCTTTCCACTTGCTCTGGGGAGCAGGCATCTACTGCGCATGCCTGGAGCGAACGAGAGGCACCATTCCCACTCAGTTTCTTCCTTTCTGCCACCCAGACAACACCTACCTTGCTGTGTTCCTCTCTCCTCAGCTCGTTTTCCCTCCATTCCGTATCTACTGGTATCGTATTTCTCCTTTTTTCTCTCTATGTTTCGTCTACTTTTTGCGTCCTCATAATTTTTTTTTAAAAGACCGGTTTCTGTGCTTTTCTTTCCCTCCCTCCCCTCCCCTGTCCGGAGTGTATGGAAGGGAAAATCACTTTTAAAAAGTGTAGGTGGTGTGGAGCAAACATCCCCACTTCAGACGGTCACAGCTACTGTCTGTTCTGTCTGGGTGAAGCCCATCATGTGGATACTTGCCCGCATTGCGCCAACTTCAGCAAGCAGGTGCGAAAAAATTGAGCGGCGAGGCTTCAGAGTTTCCTGCTTGAAAAGTCTCTGCGGGCTATGCCCACCTCCGATTCACTGCCTCCCCCACAGCGAGTGGGAGATTTGGCTTCGTCAGCTGCTCTTCAGTTGCAGAAGAAGCATAAGTCCGGCAAGAGACCATCAAAGCACTCCGACACCAGCCATAAGGCTTCGAAAAAGTCTCACCATACCGAACTGTCGAACTCGGTGCCAAAGAAATCTGCAAGGTTGACTCCGATGATTTCCCCAAGGGCTTCGGCTTTGACCTTGATGGCGTAGGTTTCTCCTCAATTGGCTCCGACCCAACCACTGCTTCCACCAGAGCTGTCGGCGCCCTCCGACGTCATCACCGAGATGCCCCAACTCATGCCTCACTCCCCAGTTGCTGTCAAAGTGATTCCGATTCGATCTCGTTCACCCTCGGTTCATAGTGTGGTGCTTTTGGACATCCTCGAACCCGACCCTTCTTCGGATCCGATTTTCACTCAAACACATCTCTGACCTTTTCTGCGGGCTGGATCCTTTCAAGACATTGGAGTTTCTCCTCTATTCAGAGAATCGTCAACACAGGTCTCCACACAGCATGTCCGATCCCGTTCACCACTCAGATGGCATGATACCTGCTCATGCTCTCCAACCTACTATGAACATCACGACTACTACCATAGAGGTTGATATGACTATTCATCTTTCTCCAGGTCACCATCCCCCAGATGCCGGGTTTACCACCGGTACTCAAGCTCCCCCTCGGATGAGGGTGTCCGTCGCTCTCGATACCAGGAATTAGAATCTGCGTCACTTAGCCGAGATTTCCCAACACCTCGCATCCGGCAGGTAGATTCTCCTTGATACCGTGACTCTTCTCAAACCCGAGATCTGGAGTACTTCCCTTCTTGACACCGGGAATCCTTCCGAGTCCACAAACCCCTTCGGTACCGAGAGTCAGAGATGCCTCCCGCTGCCGCCGCCACCATCTCCGTTCCTCCAGCTACTATTACCACATCGCCCAGAACTTCGACTGCCTCTCAGCGGGTCAAACCCTCTGACGGACGTCCATCCACTTCTGCACCTGCTAAGCCTCCGATTTCTTCTCCTACTGAGGAATCCCACTCTGACAGGGACAGTTCAGCCTCTTCCGACTCCAAAGATCCTCCTGCTTCTCCTGCCTCGGATTCCACTCAGCCAGTCTGTCTCTCTCCATCCGATGGTTTGAAGGCTTACCTCAACCTCATCACTACTATGGCTGAAGCCTTGAAAGTCACACTTCCCTCCGACTCACCCAAGGTGCCGGATATCATCCAAGACCTGGTTCAGGCAGACTTCCCAGCAGGTTCATTTCTCCCTATGTTACCTGTGCACCTGGAGGGGCTGTGTGAGACCTGGGACAAACCTGCTTCAATTCCACCCACTTCAAAGCACTTTGACTCCCTCTACAGGGTACACGCCCCTGACTCAAAGTTTTTAGCCTCTCATCCGGCTCCTAACTCCATCACAGTGCACTCAGCAACCAAGGCCAAACCTTCCAGACACCCTACTCCTCCTGATCATGAGGGCCGGAAGTTGGACACCTTAGCGCGCAAGATCTTCAACCTTGCCTCTACCAATTCCAAACTGAATTATTTGGCCTATTTTGCAGCATACATATTCAATTTGGCCAACCAATTCACTCCTCTTATTCCTTCTCTACCTGAGACTTCCCAGAAGATGGCATCTAATTTAGTTTCTGAACTGTCAAGAGTCTCAAAACAGCAAATTAACACCATTCGACATGTTGTCTCCTGCTCTCAAGGGTATTTGCGTCATCGGTGGCATTGCGTCGCCATGCCTGGCTGAGGTCGACCAACCTGCAGCCTGACATTAAACAAAAAATTGAGGACTTACCTTTTGATGGCCTCAGCCTCTTTCATGCTTCTGCAGACGAAGTCCTAACCTCGGTGGACGATGGCCACAAGAGGGCGAAGCGCCTTGGAGTTTCCCAACCACCCTCTCAACAATTTAATCGGCCTAAGCCCTGGAGATGATCTTTCCAGAGACGCCCACGTTCTCCTAAACAGACCGAGTACTGGAAAAGGAAGCCCACCCAGCAAAAGCCATCCTTCCAGCAGAGGCCACGTTCTCAGCAGACTAAGAAGTCCTCCCAGCCTGCCAAACAGTCTCTTTGACTCCCCTCTGCAGCTCATACAACAGATGCATCCTGCCTACCAAATATGTCTTTTCCCTTTCTATCCCACCTAGAGCTCAATCACCACCGACTCCTGGGTGCTCACTATAATCCACCTAGGTTACACAATCAAGTTCATTTTGCCACCTCACCACCACTACTTCACTGTTACTCCACCCTCTCCTGATCTCCGACAGGAGATTCTGGACTTGCTCCAAAAGAATGCCATAGAACCTGTTCCTCCTCAACATCGGGGGACAGGCTTCTGCTCAAGATACTTCCTGGTGCCCAAGAGGGATGGGGGCAAACGACCCATTCTGGACCTCAGGAGGCTAAACAAGCGAATCGCCTACAGGAAATTCAGAATGATCTCCGTCCAATCCATCCTTCCTCTAATTCTGCAGGACTCCTGGATGACATCCCTGGATCTCCAGGATGCTTATTTCCATGTGACCATCAGGCCTCAGCACCGCAGATATCTTAGTTTCGCCATGGGGCATCATCACTTCCAGTATCGGTCTCTCCCGTTCGGTCTCTCCACCACACCCAGAGTGTTTACGAAGTGCATGGCAGTAGTTGCAGCTGCCCTGTGCCTCCGCAACATTCCAGTGTTCCCGTACATAGACGACTGGTTGCTCATTGCCCCTACTGCACACCAACTGGTGAAGAATCTCAAAACAACACTCTCTCTTCTTGCCTCCCTGGGCCTTTGTGTGAATGTCACCAAATCGCACCTCACCCCAACTCAGGACTTGCAGTTCATAGGTGCGCGTCTCTGCACATCTCCTCATCTTGTTTTCCTTCCAGAGGATCATGCCCACACCATTATGTCATTGGCCCAACTGGTCAGACGTACCCCAACGCAACCTGCAATCACCATACAGTGTCTTTTGGGCCTCATGGCCGCAACAACCTCAGTTCTTCGATTTGCAAGACTGCGCATGCGACATCTCCAGGTTTGGTTTGTTCGTGCCTACCATCCACACCTACAACAACAGAATACTGTTCTCACTGTACCTCAGAATGTTCTGCTCTCCCTTGTTTGGTGGACAGTACCAGACAATTTGCTTTGCGGGATGCCTTTCGTTCTTCTTCCTCCATCTGTCGTCGTAACTACAGACACCTCCAAGTGGGGATGGGGAGCCCACTTAGGGGACAAAACAGTCAGAGGGCTGTGGACTGCACCCGAGAGGGCTATGCATATAAACTGCCTAGAACCCATAGCCGTGCACAGGGCCCTTCAATCATTCCTTCCATCTGTAATCAATCAACATGTCCAGATCACAACAGACAATATGGCCACAGTGTTCTATGTGAACAAACAGGGCAGGACCAGATCTCTTCGGCTGTGCCGCATAGCCATACTTCTTTGGGAATGGTGCATCAAGAACAACATCTACCTGACTGCCATTCACCTTCCAAGGATAGAGAATGTCCTGGCCGACTCTCTCAGCAGGATTCGTATAGACGACCACGAATGGTCCCTCAATCCACTCTACCTGCATCACATTTTTGCTTGCTTCGGAACTCCCAAGACAGATGTCTTTGCTTCCAAGGACAATTCAAAATGCCCTCTATTTTATACCAGGAGAGGCAACGATGCTTTCCTTCACAACTGGAGGGGTCCTCTGCATTACCTTTTTCCACCAACCCCCCCTAATTACCCGATCACTACTCAAGATTGCTCGGGAGGGCACAGACTGTATACTAATAGCACCATGGTGGCCACGGAAACCGTGGTTCACGAGCCTTCTCCAGATGTCCTGCCACACTTATCGCTGCCTCCCCCTGGCAGACGATCTCCTCACCCAAGTTCACGGCCAGGTGTGGCACCACAACCCTCAAATTCTAGGGCTTACAGCTTGGAGAATTCAACCACATCCCTATCATCAAGAGTAGCTGAAGTTATCCTGAATGCTAGAAAACCTTCTACCAGGCGCTCATACCAGTGCAAGTGGAAGCACTTCTGCTTCTTTGCATCCTCTCAACACCTCCATCCAGAGTCTGTACCCCTGCCTTCGATCCTGGAATACCTACTGTCTTTGCAAGCGTCGGGGCTCAGCTATTCTTCTCTAAAGGTTCACCTTTCAGCCATTTCTGCTTTCCACGAACCTATTGATGGCCAGACTGTTTTTTCCCATAGACTGTCCAAATCATTCCTAAAGGGCAAATCACCCTCCTGTCAAACCTTTTGTACCAGTTTGGAGTTTGTCATTAGTGCTTTCACAACTTATGAGATCTCCGTTTGAACCCTTGGCCACCGTGGACCTTAATCTTCTCTCTTGGAAGACTGACTTGTTGGTTGCTCTTACTTCCGGCAAGTGGGCCAGTGACTTGTGTGCCTTCCGTTCTGACCCTCCTTATACAGTTTTTCATAGGAACAAGGTGGTCCTGAGACCGGACCTGTCTTTCTTACCCAAGGTCATATCACAATTTCATCTTTCAACCTCCACTTCGTTGCCCACGTTTTTTTCCTGATCCTAAGGACTCTGGACAAAGAGCTCTACACACCCTCAACATCAGAAGAGCTTTGTCCTTTTACCTCTCTCGTACGCAACCATTCCGTAAGATGCTGTGTTAGTCTCCCTTTCAGAAATAGGGACGAAAAGGGTGTTATCTCGCTTTTTAGACTACTGTGAATCGAATAAACTGACCTTAAATTTTGATAAATCTAAAATCATGGCTTTCGGGAAAACCTGGAAATCTTTCAAGAGGGAATGGGATTGAACAGGTCAAAAGCTTTAGATACCTAGGAGTCTATTTCCATCATAGAGCAAGATGGGTTACCCACAAAAATGAAGTGATGAAATCTGTGAATAGTAACATACTTGCAATCACTCATTTCTATTATACTAAAGGAAATCAATAGAGTTTTTAACCACAAAATCAGTGCTAAACGGCTTTATGGCATTCCAATCTGGATCACAGTCCTTAATAAAGCAGTAGAATGAATACAATCCAACTTTTAAAGGAAAATATTAGTGCTGCCAGCAATGTTCCCTCTAAGCTGCAGTCTTGTGAGCAAAAATTCTACTTTGTGAGCTACTGGCATTAAAGTTGTGGGCTACTGCGTAAATTATTGTGCTCTGGGGTAATCCTTCCTGAGCTGAGACAAAAATTTGTGAGGTGGAGGTGAAAAATCTGTGAGCTAACTCACACTAACCCAGCTTAGAGAGAACACTGGCTGCCAGCATGTGTGCCTGGCTCATTGGAGCCTTAAGGACTGAGCTTGGGGGCTCAGGAACAATGGGTAGTAGGATCCAAATCCCTGCTGCCCTGGTCCAATCACAGGCCCCTGCTGGTTCAATTGACCCAATGGCATCCTAGCACGGGAACCTTGAACTGTATATAGTTGGCCCCATTGGTTCCATTGAAGAGTCTTCTAGTTCAGCTGTTACCATGCTGTAACTAATAAAGAGAGCTATGATCACTGCAATCATGTCTCCTTTGTGCATTGAGCCCACTATAATTATAGTATCATTTGTGTAAGAAAGCATAGATCCCTCTGAAAAACTCTGAATAACTGACATCTAAATTAGCCTTTCAAGAGTCAAGTAGCAACTTTAAGACCAACACCGCCCACCTGGATTTAGCCTTTCAAGATCAGATAAGTGTAATCCATAGATTTTGCTGTGTGGTGGTTGCTCTGCGTAGGTATACTTTTTAAACAGATGCTTGGCATTGCTAGCTTTGGTAGGGATGATTATTCTACAGAGGGGATGCAAGGCAGTGCTGGATTCAACATCCAAATGCCACCCAGTCTCAAATGTGATAAGCAAACAAAGGGCTTAAGCCACAAATAGATGTGATGAAAATCATGGATATAAAATGCAAATTATGCAAACATGCAATCAGGGAAGTTTCATGAGGAGAAAAGAAAGCTTTAACCCTTCAACTTCTGCTTGGGTTTGTAAATGATATTAGCACCTGACTGTTTTAATGTTTTAATTTTTAATTTGAATATGATGGAATTAATGTGTTGAATTAATGTGGAGAATTGTTATTGTGATTTTATTGGTTGTGAGCCACCCTGAGCCTGCTTCGGCGGGGAGGGCAGGATGTGTCTAATAAACCATAAACTGAAACCAAACTCCTTGAACTATTAGGAGTAAATTAAAGGGAAAGGGGAAAGGGTTTTGAAAAATATGCGTTTTTCCCCCTTTGAAATGTTAATAACATTGTAAACTTCCTTCATTAAGAGAACAGAAGAGCAGTTTGAAGGGTTAAGCCCACTTACACCTTCCCCATATGACACTGAACAGAATCAGGGCTGAGTGCACATGCAATATGCATTTCACAGATGAACAGAGATTTTGTCACACCTATTTATGTCCTTAGTAAAATAGTCATTTAACATGAAAATAGCATTTATTTCTGTTCTTAAAAATCAGACTGACAATAAAGCATTCCTATTAAAGTAAACAGATTTTTCAGAGAATGAACTGCATTATTTGAAAAGGTATTGAAAAATCATTTTAGTCCTTTGAACTGCTGCAAATTCTGTTGCTATTTTACACAAAAAAGAATATAATTCTTTTTCTCACTTACAACATTGACTAATACACCATTCATATTTGTATTTATATGCAGATTTTTTAAAACAACATCTACTTTGTTGCCTTTCTGCATAAACTACTTGTTCTTTGTTGTCCTGTTTTAGCTTTCTGTATTCTTGGGAGAGGGGAGGGAATCTCTTTGATGCATTCTCTTGATGATTGTTAATAACTGACAACCAAATCTTTACACCTGTGCCTTTGAGCATGGATACAAAAGAAAATTAGCCCTGCAAAAATGTAAATATAATAATCATTATAATAACTGTATGGTTTCCTTTTAACAGTTATCGTTGTGTTTCTGTAGGTACAATAATATGTGTTGCATGTTTTAGATTGACAAAATGTTATTGTTTAATATTCCAAAACCGTTTTTCTTGAAATATAAAAATAATGTTAAAATAACTAAGTTGATCTTATGCATATTATTCAGAAGTAACTCCTGAATTCAGTGGCACTAAGGTATGGTTCACCCATATATGTTCTTAATTTGATGGTTGCAACATCAAGATATGACTTGCCTTTGTGAATTTATTTATGACTAGGAGTAAGGCCCGTTGTAGGGGGGGGGGGAAATACAACGGGCTCTAGAAGGAGGCTCTGGGCAAGTGCCTACCACCCTTGCTGTCTTCCCACTCACCCAAGTAAAGGCATTTCGGCCCCCACCCAGCCAAGTGGCCAATCGGCCGCTAAGGCTGGGGGCTGTCCATTGCCTCCCCGGAAGGATGGGAGGCAGTGGACTCATCCTTGCTGGGCGGGGGCGAGGTCGGCCTTATTAGGCAGGACCATCCACGGTTGCGCAGTTTGGAAGCCGTGTTTGGAGGAGCAACAGCGTGCAAGGCTGTTTGCTCCCGCGGCTTTTCAGTGAGGAGTTGGGGCATTCGGCGGCTGGATAGAGCTCTCGCCCAGCCTCTGGGATGGCGTTTTCTTCACGTGCCTGTTTAAGCACTGCCTGGTGTCGGAGCCTTGAGGAGGAGGCGTCGGGCGAGCATTTTTCCTGCCGCTGAGTCGGGAGCGGCTGTGGTGTAGTGTGGGCGTCTGATTTCTGGGCAGCTGCTCTAGGCTGTAACAGGGGTTTTTGGAGGGCCCCACCCCCCCGCTTGCTTTTGTTTCAGGAGGGTGCTGGCTGGCGGGTTGAGGCCCATTAGTTGGGGGGTGACAGGTCTGGGCGTTGGTGCTCTGGCCCATCAGTGGGTGGTCTTGCACATCCTGACCTGGATGGCACAGGCTGGCTGGATTTTGCCAGAGCTCAGAAGCTAAGCAGGGTTGGTGCTGGTTAGTCCTTGGATGGGAGACTGCCAAGCAGTTCCCTCTGAGCTGAGTTAGTGTTATTTAGCTCATAGTTTTGGGCCTTGCTTTCCTTTGGTACAGTGAGGCCTCGGTGTGTCCTTGGCTGAGCTGTTTGAGTTTTGGGTCTTCACTAGCGAGCGTGCTTGGAGATAGCATGGGGCCTAAAAAAGGACAGGGCCCATCTAAGGAGAAACAGCCAGCCAAGAGGCCTCTTAAGAGGCCAGCTCCTGTTCAGCCCACGGCTGAGGACGGGGATGAGGTGGTGACGCAGCAGGCCATTTTGGACTGCTTGGCCATTTTGGAAGAGGCGAAAGGGTTGGCTGGTCCGTCTCGAAGATTTGCCGGGCTCAAGGGTTCTGGTAGGGCTGCCACCATTTCTTTTCAGAGAGAGGTGCTCACCCGGCTTTCTGCTTTACAGGGTGCTGAAGAAGGCAGGAACAACCCAAGTGAGGTAGTGCCGATAGACGAGGAACAGCACGAGGAGCCTGAAGCAGTTGTGGTGGTTTCCATCAATGTTGAAGGTAAGTCACCAGCTTTGCAACAGGGGGTGGCGTGGCCATGGGGTCCCTAATGCCCAAGTGTTGCCTCTGGTTCGGGACCAGCGGCTGTTTCCCCCGCTGCAGGGTCACCCTTTGACGGCGTGGTCCCACTTATTAGTCAACAGGGGGCGTCGTTGGCGATGCCTCATCAGTGAGGTAGCTCGCTTCCATTTCAGGTCTGGCCGCATTGGAGCTCGACTGCAGTGGTTGGAGGTCAGGCCGGTAGCTCGAGGATAATGGGGTTTTCTCCAGTAGGAGGTGGGTTGCCTTGGAGTTGGCAACAAGCTGCTTCTTCGCACCCAGCCTGGTCTTCGCAACAGTTGGGCGGTTGGGGATTTCCATCCCATCCCCCAGTTCCTATAGTTCGGTGGCCTTTCACGTTCTACCTTTTGGTGATCCAGCAATGCCTCTAGGTGATCACCTTACGGTGGTGACCAGGGAGAAAATCTTAAAAGGTGAATATGTGGACGTGTTCAGCCTGTTATACAGGGAGCTGGAAAAGAAGTCCAAGGATGAGTTGGATGAGAAGGATAAGTTGAAGCGGCGGAAGGTAGGTAGGTCTTGGTCGAATTGGCTGCCAGGATTTCTTATATATGCAGGAGTCAGGGCCCAGCCTTGGAGGGTGGCCCCACTATTCCAGTACTGCGATATAATCTATCGCGCGTACAATGATTTTTCTGGAAGGGTGTGGCTGCAGTATGATGAAGAATTCCACATGAGAGCGGCGGTGAATTCTGGACTCCCTTGGGACAAGATCAATCAGCAGCTTTGGTTGCAGTTTATGGCACCTACGAAACCAAATACTGGGGATAGATCTGACAGTGGTCATCTTGTGCAGAAGACTGTTCATTCCGCTGGCACCCACATGGCTGCGGGGCAGTTGGTTCAGCCACGGCTGCTTTGCTGGGAGTTCACCTCCCAAGGCGCGTGTGCCAGGAAGGCTTGCAGGTACAAACACAAGTGTCCGTTGTGTGGTGGGCCCCATGCCTTCACAGCCTGCAACAGGTCCAAACCAAAAGGGGCCAACAAGAGGCCAGGGGGCGGGTCAAGTCAGCCTCCTGGAAAAGGGGCCCAGCCCCATACATCTGAGGGTTCTTAAGAAGCTATTGCAGGATTATCCTTGGGCCGAGGAGAGAAGTTATTTGTGGGAAGGGTTTTCTCAGGGGTTCAGAATTCCATACCAGGGTCCCCGGTCCCTGTTTTCTAGTTCTAATTTATGGTCTGTTCGTGGTTTAGAGCACGTTGTTAGGGCTAAAATTAAGAAGGAGTGTGTGAAGGGACGAGTGTTAGGCCCTTTCACGGTTCCTCCAGTGCCAAATTTGCGGGTTTTACCCTTAGGGGTTGTACCTAAAAGAGTTGCGGGCAAGTTTCATTTAATTCACCACTTGTCCTACCCTAGGGGGCAGTCCGTGAATGATGCCATTCCCTCGGAATTATGTTTGGTTAAGTACACCTCTTTCAACCAGGTGGTGAGTATCGTGCGTTGTTGCGGTGTTGGTGCTGAGCTGGCGAAATGTGACATTAAGTCGGCCTTTCACCTCCTCCCTGTGCACCCAGACAGGGGTGCGCGACACGGTGCATTACCTGGATGACTTTCTCTTTGTGGGTCCCGCTGGCTCCGGGCAATGTTCTCATTTGTTGGGCGCCATTCGAGCAATTGGCAGAGGAGCTTGGGGTCCCGTTAGCTAGGGAAAAGACTGAGGGCCCGGTTACAGTTCTCACCTTTTTGGGTATCGAGCTGGACACTGTGCGCCAATTGTCAAGACTGCTGGGTGATAAGTTGACTAACCTATTGGCCAGGGTGCAGGCCGTGTTGGTTAAGCGCAAGGTCACCCTTCTCGAGTTGCAGTAGCTGGTGGGGCACCTGAATTTTGCCTGCAAAGTGGTGGCCCCTGGTGGTGCATTTCTTAGGCAGTTTTGCAATGGCATGGTTGCCCTGCGTGCTCCGCATCATTACACCACAGTTACAGAGGGGATGCGCAGGGACCTCGAGTTCTGGGAGTCATTTTTGAGGAACTTTAACGGTATCTCTTTCTGGCAGGAGGTTATGCAATTGAATGCGGACCTTCAGATTATATCTGATGCTGCTGGCTCTACTGGTTTTGGCGTGTACTTTCGGGGGCATTGGTGCGCCGAGCATTGGCCTAGTGAATTGTTGGGCTCTGAGATATGTCGTAACTTGACGTTTTTGGAATTTTTCCCCATTGTTGTCGCTGTTTTTCTATGGCGGTTGTCCACGTGGTTAACAACCTTACCTCAAGATCCAAGCCGGTTATGCGGCTTGTTCAGGTGTTTATATTGCGTTGCCTTAAGTTAAATGTTCTGTTTTTGGCAAAGCATGTTCCAGGCATTTGTAATGGAGTGGCGAACGCCGTGTCTCACCAACAGATGATGCAATTTTGTCTGCTAGCTCCAGAGGCCGATCCGTCCCCCGCTCGCATCCCAGCAGATTTGTGGCAGATTGGAGGGATGAAGTTAGCTGGGCAATCCACCTCGCTATAGCACCTAGCACGAAAAGGTTGTATGACCGGGCGGCAAGTCAGTTCTCTGTTTTTTGGGAAGGGGCGGGGCTATTTGTTACTTGGCCTGCACCAGTTGAGCATCTGCTACAGTTTTGTGTTTGGCAGAAAGAGAGAGGTCTCTCTGTGAAATCCATCAAGGGACACTTGGCTGCCTTGTCCTTCCTTAGTAAGGCTAAGGGTACCAGGAGGCGACTAAGGATTTTCGTATTCTGAAGATGTTAGAGGGTTGGTCACAGGAGATGGGGCAACGAGTTGATCACAGGCAGCCGATTTCCCCAGCAATTCTTCAAGGTTTGCATGCCACTTGGGCTTTGGTGTGTGCCTCAGCCTTCGAGGAGGCGCTCTTTCATGCGGCCTCCCTGACGGCTTTTTTCGGGGCCTTGTGGGTGTCCGAGTTGGTGGTGCTCTCCCATAGGGATATTTCTGTTAGGGCTCTCCAGTTTGGGGATGTTAAATTTGTTGAGGGTCAAGTCGTGCTATGTGTCCATCGGTCAAAGACGGATCAGATAAAGCGAGGTTGCACGGTTACTTTTGGACCTTGCTCGGAGAGGGAGTTGTGTCCGGTCACTGCCCTCATGCATTATGTGGATTTGTGGGGGTCAGCTGATGGCCTTTTGTTTTGCCACCAGGATTCCACCCCTTTGACCAAATATCAATTTTGGATGGTTACTAGCCAGGCCTTGGATAAGCTAGCTCTTCAGGATGTCATATTTGGTACCCATTCCTTCAGGATCGGAGCTGCGTCCACAGCCGCAGCTTTGGGTTAGGGGGGCAAAGCCATTCGTCGGGTGGGTCGATGGAGATCTGGGGCCTATCAGGCTTACATTCGGCCTTTGAGGCCATAGTCGGTCTTCCTTGTGGTAATCTTACCCGCTGCAGTTAGTGTTTAAGTTTTTTTAAAAAGAGAGAGAGAGAATTCTAATGGTTTTTTTATTCTAGGTGCTGTGGCTGCTGCTGAAAGGAGGAAGGTCCTTATTTGTGGTCACAGTATCATTTTCTGGGTGGCACATCAGGCTCAATGGACATTGATTAGCTCACAGTTGGGCCTGAGTGAGCGGGCCATTATTGAGTGGCAGGGCCACTGGGGCTTGAGGTGGTCAGGGCTCCTTCCGCTTCTCTTTAAGGAAAGGAGGGGCCTGCTTGTATTTACTTGTATAATTTAACTCTGAACCATGTTGTTAGCCGCCCTGAGCCTGCTCCGGCAGGGAGGGCGGGATACAAATAAAATTTGTTGTTGTTGTTGTTGTTGCTACCGTACTTGTTGGTGATTCACCTGGGGGAGAATGATTTGAGCCTCATAAAGGGATGTCATCAGGCCTGGGATGACATCATTTTGATCAGTAAAAGGTCGCCGGGCGTCCTCATCCTGTGGTCGGCCATGCTGCCGTGCCGGGAGTGGTGGGCTGCATGGGATCCAGAAGGTTTGAAGAGAGCCCGGAGGAAGGCCAACAGGGCCTTGCGCATTGCCCTCGGGGGAGGGCTTGGAGTTTATGTGCTGCATCCATCCATTAAGGCCTGTTTTCAGGATTTGTACAGGCCGGATGGGGTCCATCTTTCATTAAAGGGCAACAAGCCCTTTTTGGCTGATATATGGCAAGGGCTCGAACATGTTCTGGGTGTTGGTGTGGGTACAGTTGCCTAAGCTGAGGCTTGGCTCTGTTTGAGGCCATTTTCTGTTGGAACATGTTTTGTGGGGGATTGAGGAGCTCCCGCAGCACTGCACCATTGTGCTGATTGGCTCCCTGGGGTGACTGTTAAGCTGTACGGCCCAAGGTTGGCTCCAGGGAGCTTGGGGGATCCCATCACATGGTTGAGTTGTCCACATCCCAGGCTGTATGGTTTGGTGGAGGGTGGAGCTCAGGGGTATGGGATCCCGTGGCCTGGTCGGCCGGATCAGAGCCATTTGGTTGGCTCACACCCAGGGCTTTGGGGCTCACCCTGTTTGCAGGTTAAGGAGCTGGTCTGGTATTGACCCCTGGCTTTACCTGTCCCCATCTTTGGCCCTTGCCGTTAAGTTATGTTAATAAAGTGGCCCTTTAATCCATTCCTTTGTCTGTCTCTTTATTCCGACTGGGGAGGCAATAACTTCCCCACACCTCAAGGGAGCTTATCTCTGCTATCTAGAGAGCAGTTGTAAATCTGAGTGATCTCCAGTGGTTCCCTAGGCAGAAATGGCATTGTACCTGTCTGAGGTTCCACCCCTCCTCAAACCCCACCCCTTAAATATCCACAAATTCCCTAACCTGTAGTTGGCAACCTATCTTATTTCCTTTATCTGCCCCTCTGACTTCAGCTTTCCATCTCCTTCTCCCTCCCTGCAACTTCTACATAGGCTGTCTTTCTCCACAGTGGGGGGTGAGGAACCAAATCAGCTTACATAATTCTCTTCTGCCCTCTTTGATCTGAACAACAACCCTGTGAGGCAGGTTAGGCTGGAAATCTGTGACTGGTCTGAAATCAGTCAGTCAGCTTCCACAACAAGGACCTGGGTCTGACAGACCCCATGCTGAAGCCCTAACTGCTATGCCCTCCTCAAAGTCTACCACAGAATCTCCAGGAATTTCCCATCAACAAGGAAAGATACCACTGAAGGCCTCTGGGTGAGTGTCTGCCACCCTTGCTGTCTTCCCACCCACCAAAGTGAAGGCATTCACTCCCCCCACACACACCTCAAGGGGAGCTGATCTCTGGCATCTGGAGAGCAGTTGTAATTCTGAGTGATCTCCAGCCCTCACCTGGAGATTGGCAACAGTGGTTCCCATGAGAAAATTATTGGTTTGGAGTCTATGGCATTGTACCTCTCCGAGGTCCCACACCTCCTCAAACCCTGCCCTTTCCAGGCCCAGCCCTTTAAATCTCCAGGAATTTCCTAACCTGGAGTTGGCAAGCCTACCTCCTTCCCTTTATCTGCCCCTCTGACTTCAGCTTTCATCACCTGTGCCCTCCCTGCTGCCTCTATATAGGAAAATTAGTCTTTCTTCACAGGGGGGGTACCGAAGCAGTTTACATTATTCTCTCCCCTCCATGTGATCTGAACAACAACCCTGTGAGGCAGGTTAGGCTGGAAGTCTGTGACTGGTCTGAAATCTGTCAGTCAGCTTCCACAGCAAGGACCTGGATCTGGCAAACCCCCCTCTGAAGCCCTAACTCCTATGCCCTTTTCAAAGTCCACCACAGAATCTCCAGGAATTTCTCACCAACCTGGAACTGGCACTGGGCCCAGTGAGTTCTGCCTCAGAGGCCTGTAGTGAGACCTTTCAGTCCAACAGACTATCTCTGACAAACTGTTTAATAGGGAGGAGTCATCAGTCATTATATCAGCTTACAGCATTCCCCTCTCCTCTCCCCCCCTCTTATCTGAACAACAACCCTGTGAGGCAGGTTAACTTGGTTTGAAATCACCCAGTTAAGCTTCTACAGCCCTCACCTGGAGTTTGGCAACAGTGGTTCCCTAGGAGGAAAGGCCACTCTTAGAGGCCTGTAGTGATACCTTGCAGACCAACAGTCTCTCTCTGACAGACTGTTTAATTGGAAGGAGTCCTCAGCCATTATGTCAGTTTACATCATTCTCCTCTCCTCTCCCCTCCCGCCTTTGATCTGAACAACAACAGCCCTGTGAGACAGTTTAGGCTGGTTTGAAATCACCCAGTCAGCTTCTACAGCCCTGGAGATTGGCAACAGTGGTTCTACAGGAGAAAAGGCCTCTCCCTCAGAGTCCATTCTGTCATATGAGCCCACTGTAGCCTACTTGGAATAGAAAGAGTGAAGAGTATTAGCAGGTGGAAAGGGCCCCTCCCTGCTGTGAATGAACATTTTTTTTGCCTCAGTTGAAGAGAAGGAACCCAACTGTTTTCTCATGAACACAGGCCTGTAGCTGGGGGGGGGGGGGGGCTGGGGGGCAAGGCACCACAAATCTTTCCTCTGTTTTACACCGTCACACCTCCTTGCCTGCTCTCAGATGGACTGTCCTGGACTTCCTATAACAGGCTCTGAGGAGAAGCAGTCCTGCTCAGTAAGCTTCCCATCAGGAGAGAACTGTCTCCGTTGATGGTCAGTGGCCTTCTGCTGGGGTTCTTGCCTGATGGGGCTGGTGGTGGGTGGGGGAGAGCAGACTCAGCCAATGGCACAGCAGAGATAGCATGAGCCAATCTTCCTCAAGCCACATCCATCCAATAAAAATCCTGAGAATTGCCACCATGCTTGGGCTTTTATTATTTACCTGATTACTCACTCACTGATGTTGAAATACAAAAGTTTCTCACTAGCTTCTTGAATAATTGTCTCTGATTAGCTTCTTCGGGGAGGAACTTTTAAAAATTCCTGAGATCTTTTCTTGCTGGTGTTACACAGAGATCAGAGGTTGCAAGTACAGGTGTCCACAAACTACTCTTCCAAAGTCTCATTAAGATATTTTTTAAACATATGGGGGGGCAATTATTAAATAAACATGGGGGGCAATTATTAAATAAAATCAGCTCAGAGAGAAAAGGGACAGATTTTATGAGGATTGAGGAAGATGGAGTAACAGTGGGACTTGAGAGAAGACAAGACTAAGAGAGAAACTAAAATACAAGAAAAGGCTAAGAGGAGGTAGACACTGACAGTGCAATCCTAGGAACACTTTCCTGAGAATAAGTCCCATTGAGCAGACGTTAGTAGATTCTGAGTAAACCTGTTTAGGATTACACTGTCAAAGTGATGGTCAAGGAAGAGAGTTTGGATGAAACTCTGAAAAAGGTGAATTATGGATTGAGACAACAAGGGAGGGAAGAGGAGATAAAGTCAAGCCATATATTGCCTCTTCTGGGGAGGAGGAATCATTGTCCTAGTAGGAGGGCTGCCCTATGGGTAAAACTGGACCTTTAACTTTCCAGTCTAGGAACTGATCTTTGAATTTCCTAGATTCGTGCTTGTGGGGTAAGAACAGGGGTTGTTCAGTGGTGGTGGAGCTCATCCAGGGATTGTTATACAGCTGCAATACTATTCAGTGGACAAGGAGGTGGAACTCTCAGAGAGAGGAGGTGGAACTCTCAAAAAGGTTCAGGAGCTGTGCTCCTGTGAGCTTCCACTGAATCTGAGGCCTGGGTAAGAAACACCTTTCAAGCTATTCAAGGGGATGCCTGGGGTATTTTTAATCTACAGAGACTTTCACTTACACTTACCAAAAATACAGAAAGAGGAAGGAAATTGGCTCATCAAGTTATTGCCCCCCCAGGCGGAATAACGAGACATACACAAGATTGGATTGAAGGGCCACTTTATTAAACTCAACGGCAAGGGCAAACATGGGGAACAGGTAAAGCCAGGGGTCAACGCGACCACCTCCTAGACCTGAAACTGGGCGAGCCCCCTGAGCCCCGGGTATGAGCCAACCAAATGGCTCAGACCCGGCTGGCCCGGCAACATGATCACCGCACCTGAGCTCCGCCATCCCCACAGCCTCGCAGCCTAGGATGCGGACACTCTCCGCGTGCCGGAATCCCAAGACTTCCTGGAGCAACCTTGGGCCGTACAGCTTGCAGTTCCCCAGGGAAGCCATGCACCAAAACGGCGCGATGCAACGGGAGCTCACCAATCCCCAAGACATAATCCCAACACAAACTGCCATGGACAGCGCCAAGCCTCTGCTTAGGCCACTGTACCCCAAACTACAAAACATGAAGAAGCCCTTGCCGTAAGTCGGCTAAAAATAGCTCATTGCCCTTCGAAGACAGATGAACACCGTCGTCCCTATATAATTCAGGGACGTCGGATACAATCAATGGATGGGGCACATAACCCCCAAGACCGGCACTAAGGGCTTTGCGCAAGGCCCTATTGGCCTTAATTCGGGCGCGCTCCAATCCTGTAGGGTCCCAAGCTGTCCTCCAAACGCGGCGCGGCAGCATGGCCGACCATAAAATTAGGACACCCGGCCACCTCTTGCCTATTAAGGCCAAATCCGTCTGGGCCTGAATCGAAAGGGCCTTCCCTTTAATCAGACCCAAGTCGTTCTCCCCCAAATGAATTCCCAAAATCTGCGGGGGGGGGGCACTTAGTTCCCTAAACAAAAGAGGGAGAAGACCGGGCCATCTCATACCACGACGGCCCTGCCAAGTGATGACAGCTCTGTCGCTCAGGCCCAGCTGCGAACCGATCGAAGTCCTTCGGGCCTGATGCGCCGCCCAAAAAACAATGCTGTGGTCGCATATAAGGATCCTTTTCCTCTGGTCACCAGCCACAGCGCCTAGAAGAAAAAATTATTAGACTACAGAAGGGGGTGAAACATAACCAAATTGAAGCATATCACGTGGGTCACTAGGAAAAAACAACCTAAGACTGCAGAGGCCGGATACAGGAATGGTATGCCCCGGACTTCCAACGCCCCACTCGCCGAATATCATTGCCCCCATAGCCTAATGCTGCGGCAGTGGAGGCAGCCCCAATTCTGAATGAATGGGTACCAAATTTGCGCCCCCCAAGGCCCAAATGTTGCAGAGCCCTACTTGTGATGGCCCAAAACTGGTACTTCGTCAAAGGGGCCTCGTTGGCGTGGCGGAAGAGGGGGCCGTCCGATGACCCACGCAATTCGATATAAAGCCTGATAGCGGCAACAGGGCATAACTCGCATTCCACACACGAACCCACCATCACAGTGCAGCCATGCTGCTTCTGATCTGTCTTCAAACGGCGGACCCGGAAAGACACGCGGTCGCTAAGTAAACAAACATCCCTGAACTGCAGGGCCCTGGCGGAAGCATCGTTACGGGAGAGTGTCACAAGCTCCGATACTCTAAAAGCCCCAAAAAAGGCCGTCAACGAGGCACTGTGAAAAAGAGCCTCCTCGTAGGGGGAACCACAAACCAGGGCCCAAGGGGCATGAAGTCCCTTAAGGATGGAAGGAGAAATAGGTTGCCGGTGATCAGCCCGAGGTCGGACTCACGCGACCAACCCTCCAACATTTCCTGCATGCGGAAATCCTTGGTAGCATCGCGATGCCCCCTGGCCTTACACATGAAAGCCAGTCCCGCGAGCTGGCCCCGAATAGATTTCACCGATAGGCCCCTATGCCTCTGATGCACGCAGAACTGCAAAAACTGCTCAATGGGAATGGGCCAAACCTCAGGTAAACCGGCCCCTGTTCTAAAAACCACAAATTGGCTAGCCGCCCGGTCATACGACCTTTGAGTGCTGGGCGCAATTGCAAGATGGATTGCCCGGCTTACTTCTTCCTTCCAATCAGCCAAAGTTCCGCCGGGATGCGCTCTGGCAACAGGTCGGCCTCCGGGGCTAATAGACGAAAACGGTCCATCTGTTGGCGAGACAGAGCATCCGCCACCCCGTTACAGATGCCGGGAATATGCTTAGCCAAAAACAAGATGTTTAATTGTAAACAACGTAACGTGAACACCCTGACCAGCCGCATAACCGCAGGGGACCTGGAAGTCAAACTATTAACAACATGAACAACAGCCATGTTGTCGCACCAGAAGTGTACTGAACAATTGGCCAAAGCCTCTCCCCACAGAAAAACAGCAACAACTATCGGGAAGAATTCAAGGAAGGTCAAATTCCAGCTCAACTCGGAACCTAACCAATCCTGTGGCCATTGTTCGGCACACCAGTGCCCGCGGAAATAGACCCCAAAACCAATGGAACCGGCGGCGTCAGAGACTATCTGTAACTCGACCTCCAGCTGCATATCAACCCGCCAAAAAGAAATGCCGTTAAAGTCCCTTAAGAATGTTTCCCAAACAGCAAGGTCCTCCTGCATTTCCCTCGTAACTCGAGTGAAATGGTGCAGTGAGCGCAAGTTAGCCATCCCATCACAAAACTGCCTTAAAAAGGCTCTGCCCGGGGCCACTACCTTACAAGCGAAATTCAAATGCCCCACCAACTGTTGTAACTCAAGCAAAGTGACCTTGCGCTTACCCACCACCGCTCGCACCCGAGCAAGCAAGCTGACACGCTTGTCTTCAGGCAGTCTAGAAAACTGGCGCACCGTGTCCAACTCAATGCCTAAAAAGGTGAGAACCATAGTTGGACCTTCGGTTTTTTCCGCAGCCAACGGAACTCCCAGCTCTCCGGCTAAATCCACGAAGGCAGTCAACAATGAAAGGCACTGCCCAGAACCAGCGGGGCCCACAAAAAGAAAATCATCTAAATAATGAGCCGTGTCGCGTAAGCCCGTCCTAAAATGCAAGGCCCATTCTAAAAAAGTACTAAAACGCTCAAACGCGGCGCAAGAAACTGAACAACCCATAGGCAGAGCCCTATCAACATAGTAACTGCCTTCGAAAGCGAAACCTAGAAGATCAAAGTCCTTAGGGTGAACCGGGAGAAGGCGGAAAGCTGATTTTATATCGCACTTCGCCAACTCCGCGCCCCTGCCACACCGCCGGACGATTTGCACTGCACGGTCGAAGGAACTATACTTCACCGAACAAAGCTCCGGGGGAATTGCATCATTTACTGGGGTAAGAAAGGTGGTGAATTAACCTGAATTCGCCTACAGCCTTCTTGGGGACAACCCCCAGGGGGGATACCCTCAGGTTAGGCAGGGGGGGGACTTGAACGGGCCTAAAACCCGACCCTCGGCACACTCTTTCCTGATCTTCTCCCTCACAACACGTTCAACACCCTTAACAGAACGCAAATTGGCGGCAAAAAACGGTGTCCGGGGGCCCTGATATGGGATTCTGAAACCAAAGGAGAATCCCTCAAACAGGTAATGCGCATCGCCCGAAAGGGGGTACAAGCTCAACAGCTGCCTAAGAACCGTCAGCCGAATGGGGCTGGGGCCCTTTACCAGGGGGCTGCCCAGGCCCACCACCCATTCGCTTGCCGGGCCACCGCTGCATGGACCTGGTGCAGGCGGTGAAAGCGTGAGGGCCTCCACAGATCGGGCACTCGTGCTTATACTTACAGCCCTTCCTGGCGCATGAGCCTTGGGAGGTGAACTCCCAGCAAAGCAGCCGTGGCTGAACCAACTGCTGCGCGGACACCAGAAAAGGATGTAGCCGATGTCTTCTGGACCAAATGGCCACTATCAGATCGCTCTCCAGCGTTTGGTTTTGCCGGGGCCATAAGCTGCAGCCAAAGCTGCTGGTTAATCTGATTCCACTGAAGACAAGGATTAACCGCTGCCCGCATACGAAACTGCTCATCGTACTGGAGCCAAGCGCCCCCAGTGAGGTCATTATATGCCTGGTATATAATGTCGCAATACTGGAACAGTGGTGCGGCTCTCCATGGTTGGGCCCTAGCGATAACGCCCGCATAAATAAGGAAACCAGGCAACCAGTTAGCCCAGGTTCTATCCACTTTACGGCGCTTGAGCTTCTCTTTGTCTTTTTCGTCAAGCTCCTCCTTAGATTTCTTCTCCAATTCCCTATACAATAGGCTAAATACATCAACGTATTCACCTTTAAGGATCTTCTCCCTAGTGGCGGCGGTAAGGTGATCGCCCAAGGGCATGGCGGGGTCCCCGAATGGCAAAGCGTGAAACTCCAATGCGCTGTAAGGAACTGGTGGATGGGGTGGGAAACCCCAGAAACCAGCCTGGTATCCGGCCCACGACAACGGCGTGGAAGAGGACTGCTGCCATCCCCAGGGCAAAACACCCACCAACGGCCCCTGGCCTGCGGCCCCTAAGCCGGCTCCAAAACCACTGGTCCCGGGGGCAACACCCCAAGAAGCCCAGGAACCTCCAGGAACCGACGTCGAGGAAGAAGTACCCTCCTGAGCAAGAGAACTTTGTGCTGCCTGCTGCCCCATAAAGGGCGATGGACACGAATAATTGGCAGCAAACGCTTGAGGACCACCCCCTAGTTTGGAGCGAAATGCTAAACTGGGCCCCCACGGGACCCATGGCCAAGCAACACCCTGTTGTGTAGCGGGTAACTTACCGTCACTAACCGGCGGCACAACCACGACAGCCTCGGGTTTCTCTCGCAGCTCGTCATCGGGGGGGGGGATCCTGGGTTCGCCGCCGCACTGCTCCCATCCACACCCTGCAACACAGACAGTCTGGCAAGCACCTCCTTTTGAAAGGACATGGTAGCGGCCCTACCCGAGCCTAACAGGCCAGCAACCCTACGAGAAGGACCGGGCACACCCATTGCTTCTTCTAGGGCAGCCAATTGATTAATAATGGCCTGCCTGGTCCGGACTTCTCGGAAGTGCTACCTGTTCCACGTGCAGGGCAAGGTGGCCTTCTCAGAAGTGCTACCTGTTCCACGTGCAGGGCAGGAGAGACAGGCGCAAATTAGAAGTCTCAATGTGTGGATGAGACGATGGTGTAAGGAGGAAGGGTTTAATTTTGTTAGGCACTGGGATGCTTTCTGGAACAAGCGGGAGCTGTACAAAAGAGACGGTCTCCACTTGTCTCCGGATGGAACCAGGCTGCTGGCGCTTAAAATCAAAAAGGTGGCAGAGCAGTTTTTAAACTAAATCTTGGGGGAAAGCCGACAGGAGATGGAATGTCTCTGGTTCGGGAGGACTCATCTCAAAGAGATGAAGTGTTGGCTTCTATTTTTCTACTGAGTAACGGATTGGAGTTGTCCACTGTGATGGTGACAAACAGTATGGACTGTCTGCCAGAGGCTCGAGGCGGCAGGACAGAGGTGGCGGGCCTAGCTTGCCTGGGAAATTATAAATGTTTGTATGCAAATGCTAGAAGTGTCCGAAGTAAAATTGGTGAATTGGAATGTTTAGTGTTGGGAGAAAACATAGACATTGTGGGAATTTCAGAAACTTGGTGGAATGAGGAGAATCAGTGGGACACGGTGATTCCTGGATATAAGTTATATCGGAAGGTTAGGGAGGGAAGGGTTGGAGGTGGGGTGGCTCTGTATGTCAGAGAGGATATACGGTCCAGTAAGACTGAGGTCAGAGAATTAGATTCCCTTTTAGAAATGCTTTGGGTTGAAATAGAGCGCCCAAAAGGAAATTTAACTATGGGAGTTTGTTATCGCCCACCAAATCAAAAGAGAGAGGACGATTATAATATGATGGAAGGATTAAAGATAGCGGCTAAACGTAAAAACTGTGTCGTAATAGGTGATTTTAACTACCCGCAGATTGATTGGGTCAATATGTGTTCTGGTCGAGAGAAAGAGATTGAGTTTCTTGATGCTCTCAATGACTGTGCTATGGAGCAGATGGTCTCAGAACCTACCAGAGGCGGGGCGATCCTGGATCTGGTCCTAAGTAATGCCCAAGACTTAGTGAGAGACGTAAAAGTGATTGCGCCGCTTGGGAACAGTGACCATAATGTTATTGATTTCACCGTTTGTATAAATAGGGAGTTGCCCAAAAAGACCGCCACAACCACATTTAACTTTAAAAGGGGTAAATTCTCTGAGATGAGGAGGCATGTGAGGAGGAAACTGAAAGGAAAGGTAAATACGGTCAAAACCCTTGGGGAAGCTTGGAAACTATTTAAAACTATAATCCTAGAAGCTCAGATAAAATACATACCACAAGTTAGGAAAGGCACAAACAGGTATAAGAAGAGGCCAGCATGGTTAACAAACAAAGTAATGGAAGCTGTAAAAGGTAAGAAGGACTCCTTTAAGCGGTGGAAAAACAGTCCAAGTGAGATTAATAAAACGGAACACAGGCAGTGGCAAATCAAATGCAAGACTGTGATCAGGCAGGCAAAAAGGGACTATGAGGAGCATATTGCAAAAAACATAAAGACCAACAATAAAAATTTCTTCAAATACATTAGAAGTAGGAAACCAGCCAGGGAAGCAGTGGGGCCCTTGGATGACCATGGGGTAAAAGGATTACTGAAGGAGGATGGGGAAATGGCTGAGAAGCTGAATGCATTTTTTGCCTCCGTCTTCACCGTGGAAGATGAGAAGTGTTTGCCCGCCCCAGAACCACTAATATTGGAAGGGGTGTTGAAAGACCTGAGTCAGATTGAGGTGACAAAAGAGGAGGTCCTACAACGGATAGACAAATTAAAAACTAATAAGTCACCGGGTCCGGATGGCATACATCCGAGAATTCTGAAAGAACTCAAAGTTGAACTTGTGGATCTTCTAACAAAAATCTGTAATCTTTCATTGAAATCTGCCTCTGTTCCTGAGGACTGGAAGGTAGCAAATGTCACCCCCATCTTTATAAAGGGTTCCAGAGGAGATCCAGGAAATTACAGGCCAGTCAGTCTGACTTCACTACCGGGAAAGTTGGTAGAAACCATTATCAAGGACAGAATGAGTAGGCACATTGATGAACACAGGTTATTGAGGAAGACTCGGCATGGGTTCTGTAAGGGAAGATCTTGCCTCACTAACCTGTTACTTTTCTTTGAGGGGGTAAACAAACTTGTGGACAAAGGAGACCCGATAGATGTTGTTTACCTTGACTTCCAGAAAGCTTTTGATAAAGTTCCTCATCAAAGGCTCCTTAGAAAGCTTGAGAGTCATGGAGTAAAAGGACAGGTCCTCTTGTGGATCAAAAACTGGCTGAGTAATAGGAAGCAGAGAGTGAGTATAAATGGGCAGTCTTCGCAGTGGAGGACGGTAAGCAGTGGGGTGCCGCAGGGCTCGGTACTGGGTCCCATGCTCTTTAACTTGTTCATAAATGATTTAGAGTTGGGAGTGAGCAGTGAAGTGGCCAAATTTGCGGATGACACTAAATTGTTCAGGGTGGTGAGAACCAAAGAGGATTGTGAGGAACTCCAAAGGGATCTGTTGAGGCTGGGTGAGTGGGCGTCAACGTGGCAGATGCAGTTCAATGTGGCCAAGTGCAAAGTAATGCACATTTGGGCCAAGAATCCCAGCTACAAATACAAGTTGATGGGGTGTGAACTGGCAGAGACTGACCAAGAGAGAGATCTTGGGGTCGTGGTAGATAATTCACTGAAAATGTCAAGGCAGTGTGCGTTTGCAATAAAAAAGTCCAACGCCATGCTGGGAATTATTAGGAAGGGAATTAAAAACAAATCAGCCAGTATCATAATGCCCCTGTATAAATCGATGGTGCGGTCTCATTTGGAGTACTGTGTGCAGTTCTGGTCGCCGCACCTCAAAAAGGATATTATAGCATTGGAGAAAGTTCAGAAAAGGGCAACTAGAATGATTAAAGGGCTGGAACACCTTCCCTATGAAGAAAGGTTGAAACGCTTAGGGCTCTTTAGCTTGGAGAAATGTCGACTGAGGGGTGACATCGTAGAGGTTTACAAGTTAATGCATGGGATGGAGAAAGTAGAGAAAGAAGTACTTTTCTCCCTTTCTCACAATACGAGAACTCGTGGGCATTCGATGAAATTGCTGAGCAGACAGGTTAAAATGGATAAAAGGAAGTACTTCTTCACCCAAAGGGTGATTAACATGTGGAATTCACTGCCACAGGAGGTGGTGGCGGCCACAAGCATGGCCACCTTCAAGATGGGGTTAGATAAAAATATGGAGCAGAGGTCCATCAGTGGCTATTAGCCACAGTGTGTATGTGTGTGTGTGTGTGTGTATGTGTATATATATATATATATATATATATATATATATATATATATATATATATATATATATATATATATTTGGCCGCTGTGTGACACAGAATGTTGGACTGGATGGGCCATTGGCCTGATCTAACATGGCTTCTCTTATGTTCTTATGTTCTTATGACTTCCTCCGTCTCCACGGGCGGAGCCGGTTCTGGGTGGGGTCGCTTCGGAGGGCGCTTGGCGGTCTGCTTGCCCTTTTTATTCCCTTGGCCCTTCTTAGGCCCCATTGATTTTTTTTTTATAAAGCCCCTACCCCTGGGCAGCACAACCAGGAGGGCGACCAAGTGTCCCTCTCCACTTCTTCCTCTTCTTCTGCAGAAAAGAGGGGGGGGAGGGGAGTGCACGAACACAATTCCACCCCAACCAGTAAGGCAGGAAACGGGGGCAAGCCTCCCTGAATCAGGCACCACCCCAGCACACACCTAGACCGCCCCAGGAAAAACGCGCCTGCCTATCCCACTATTGGCCTACCAGGCAGCAACCACGTGGAATGGAGGGGGGGGGTGATATAAAATCCACCCCAGGCCCCTCATGGCCCAACGCACCGCACCCAACTGCAGCCGGAACAGGCCTCCTGGGGAGCCTCCCGCCCAGCCGCCCGCCCCAAACGCGGCCCGCTAGGCTTAATAGCCACAAAAAGGAAGGGTGGGGAGCACTGCAAAGCGTCGCGGCGTCCCAATCGCCGCAAGACCAAACCGCTCCGTCGCCGGCCCGCTGAACAGCTGTGCGCCGCAAACGCCTCCACAATGCGTCAGGAACCTCGGCGAACACGCGGCTCCTGAAGACGCGCCGACACCCGCTCGTCCGGAGCCTCCCGGGCTCAAGCAGCCACGCGGCCTCGCTCCCCTCGGCCAACGGCGCAACGCAGCTGCGCCAGGCCGACAACCAAAATTCAACTGCGCATTTGGGGGCGGGAGCAGCCTTATAAGGCCGCTCCTCGCCCCCACCCTTGGAAAAACCCATTGCCTCGCATCCGCACGGGGAGGCAATGGGCGGCCCCCAGCCTCAGCGGTCGATGGACCGCCCGGCTGGGAAAGGGCCGAATTCTCGGTACACTCTTGCTCTGTAACAAGATAATTCTATTTTGGATAGTTCAGAGAACCTTCTATTTCATCTTCCAGCACATGTTCAAATAAAAGAGTAATTTACAAGTACTGGTCATTCTAACCAATTTTGGGATGATTTCACATATTCACTAGGTAAATCTTCAGTTTGAGAAAAAGCACCATCTCCTGAGCCATCACATAAGGTAATATTTGTTTTTTTTTTAAGTTCAATCAGAGTTATTTTAAAATAATCCTAGCACATAATTTGCATATTATGACTCTGGGTTGTTCTGGTGCCCAGGGGTACATTACACACACACATACACACGCACACACAAAGTCTGGTGATGTTGCCCAGGGCACTGCCACAAGCCTAAGGACATGATGCAACCATTTAAAAGTGATTCCAATGTTTTCTACATGGGTTATATGTACTGACTTTAATGTTTTGTGCCCCCCCCCCTTTTGTCTTTTCCTGCTTCCCCAAAGTATGCCAGTGCATTTATGAATCTCTCCTGGGCTTTTCTCTGATCCACCTCTAACTTGTTTTGCTTCAAAGTTTTGGGAAAGATCACAGTAAAATCTGGGTAGCTGCAGTGTAGTTGGGAAATTTTGGATTTCCCAACCCATATGGCAGCGATTTTCTCTGACCTTGTCCATGTGGCAGACATTTCATCAGTCTTCTACCAGGGGGCTATTTTTAAAAAAATGCATTAGAATATTGTTAGATCAACATACTGTTGTAACAATAGGTGTAGCAGTTTATTTTCAATCCCAGCTGTCATTCTTTACTTTAAGTAAGTCTCTCTGCAAGGAAAGCAGCTAGAGACTTACTTTTCAAAAATGAAAGCAGGGTTTTTAGAGAACCTGCTACATCTATCGTTTCAATGGCATATTGATACCATTCCATATATGCCCAGGAGGTTGTTATGTTCGGCCTCCCAACATCTGTTGGCCATCCCCGGCCCAAGAGATGCCCACCTCGCCTCAACTAGGACCAGGACTTTTTCAGTCCTGGCCCCAACCTGGTGGAATCAGCTCCCTATTGAGATCCGGGCCCTACCTGGCTTATTAGCCTTCCGTAGGGCCTGTAAAATGGAACTGTTCCACCAGGCTTTTAGCTGAGGCTGCGGGCGTCTATTCTTGATCTGGTTGGCCTCCCTGGCCAGCACTGTCATTTGTGCTAGGAAATGGAATAAAAACTGCCATCCCTATGAGATATCATGATGTGAGATGGCTAGGCTGGGCAATATGTGATGTCATGGTAATCTGAGTGCTGTTGAGTTGTCTGTTTATAGAATATTTTTATTGTACTTTATTGTTTTATCATATGTTGTACTCCACCCTGAGCCCTACAGGGAATGGGTGGAATAGAAATATACTAAAATAAATAAATAAATAAACAAAAATATTCTTTTGTCATTCAAAATGCAAAGAAAAAAGGCAAATATTACAAAAGGCCTGGTCAGGAATAGAAATTTCGCACATGGGAGGGAGCATGACCACTTCCAAGGAAAAGAGGCTAGCAAACAATAGAGAAACCTGCCATGTGAAATCCTTGTTGCCACTGTGCTCTATATGTGTTTTATGGACAAGCAAGGAATTAGTATTTTATATAGATAAATAACAAGCAGGAGGGTACTCACAAAGATTCATAGGGAGCAGAAATCCTATTTTCCCCCTTCATGTGTATCATCTCCAACTCCCACTTAACCTGCTCTGGTTTGTCTCTCCCCTCTCCCATCTAATATATGTGTTCTTGGATGCAGTGATTTTGTGAAGCCATCCTCACCATATTTAAGACATTATTTTTGCCTTCAGCCAAAAGAGACATATTGAAGGAAGGTCACAGATGTTTTTTATCTTAGTCTTTTGAACCCTGCTAACTCATTTGTCACTTCACAGTAACAGTGCTCCCCCCTTATCAATGATACCCCGAACTATGTCCCTTTTATGGATTCCTTCATTACTCTCAACTGGGCATTCAATCCACTGCTCTGACATTGGTATATACCAAGTTTCTTTGAATAACTCTCCTAGGACAGGAAGTTTAATGTGAAAGAAGACAGGGCTTCAGGCACTGCACAGACTTTTAAATGACTTGATAAAACTAGAGTTTCTTTCTTTCACCTGCTGCAGGTTAAAGGACTTACTTAATTATGCTGTTTTAAGTGTAAAGGATTCTCTCATTTTTCCAACCTTCCACTAAATAATCTGCATTGTAGGAAGAATTCTTACATGCTCACATGGTCTTTTATTCCCAGTGTTTTCAGAAATGCATGTCTACACATCATACATATATATCTTGCCACTATGAAGAATTTTAAAAGAGGATATATTTATGGAGGATGGTGTGCATACAAAATGCTGGCTTTTCAAAATCCTGTATTTCTTTAGCAAGGGGATTTTTAAAAAAAGAACTGTCACAGAAATTTGTCCAGCTTGTAATGCTCAGTTATATTATAATCAAGCCCCACATCCCCAAGAAGTTCTTTTCGAGCTCCATGCCATGTTACCCTTTCTCTCTCCAAACTCCACCATCCCCATGCTCCATCCCAACAACTACAGGAATTTCCAAACATGGAGTTGGCAACCATAATAAATAAGGCATAATTACTTTATGTTTTGTCACTAATAAAGTAAAATTACTTGAGAAACTTTAACATAAATCCCCATTTTGTGCAATAATTACTTGGATCAAAATAGCTAATTTAAGTGATTCATTCTTAACCGTTGGGTAGACTTTGAATAATGCTTCAAATTGTAAAATTAGTGCAGTAATAAATTGGTCATTCGTGTAACTATATATATTGGGAGCAAAGAATTAACAGTTTACTTAAAATATGCAGTATGAACTAGAAAACAAATGAGTCATTACTGGCTACAGTTTGTTGCGGGGTTGCATTCCCCATTTTCTGGATCAGTGGGATTCTCTCTCTCTCTCAAAAAAAATGACATTGGGCAAAGTTCTTAATGGTTCTACCAAAACCAAAATAACCAGCACACTTACCTAACCATTTCTGCCCTTCCTTTGTTTCTTCCTTGGTATCACTGAGAGTTCCTTCAGCAGCATTCTGGTTTCTTGTATTATGTACTGTACACCATGCACTTGATAGTGGCATATAAAATATAATACTAGCATGTAAGAACATAAGAAGAGTCCTGCTGTATCAGACCAATGGTACATTTAGTCAAGTATTCTGTCTCATAGTGACAAAACAGTTCCTCTGGCTGGCCAACCACAGGGCACAAGGCCAAGACTTGCCTTGATGTTACCTTCTGGCTCTAGGATTCAGAGGATCAGTGCTCAGTGCTCTCAGTATTCCAAATGAAGCCACACCAAAAATCTATACAAGGGCATTACAATATTGGCCATTTTATCCTCAGTTCTCAAGCACATGCCCCCCCATCAACTAGAGGGACCTTTAGAACTTGCAGTAGGGAGGGAGAAGGGAAGCCACTCAGCATTCCCTGAACATTCTGCCAAGGAGGGGTATATGAGGAAACTAGATCAGAGAGGCAGGCTCACCACTTCAATCTAGCCTTTTCTCCCTTACCCGGCATGTGGGGAAGGAACGTTAAATTGGAGAGGCAGGCTCACTTTTCGATCCAGTCCTTTCTCCTCTTCCTCACACTCTGCCAAGGTGGGGCACATGGGCAAGGGAAGCTAGATTGGAGAGGCAGACTCACTTCTCCAATCTAGTCCTCTCGCTCCTTCCCTGCACACTCTGCTGAGGTAGGGGACCTGGAGAAGGGAAGCTAGATTAGAGAGGCAGGCTTGTCTCCTCAACCCAGTCCTTTCCCCCCACAAGAAGCCCGGGGGGCCTCCCACACTTGAATTCCAAGCAGAATTCAGGCATGTAGGGCATGGATCCCTGATGTGATGTCACCTCTGTGTGACATCTTCACATTGGGAATGTTCTTGCCCCTTCCAGAGTGCCCCCCCAAAGTCCCCTCTGGTGAGCAAGAGGGACCTGGCAACCCTAGATGACACTTTCATTGAGTTATACACCATGTCCCCAAGATTTCCCCCCCCTCTAAGTCTCAGCAAATTCAGACCCCATTAACCTATACTTGAAGTTGAGATTTTTGTTTTGTCCCAATCTGCATCACCTTACTGGACTTCATCGCCCATTCATCCATTCATTCATTGTGGAGGTCCTCTTGGAGATCTTCATAGTCAGTCTTGGTTTTTACCATCCAGAATAATTTGGTGTCATCTGCAAACTTGGTCACTACACTACTCACTCCCAGGTATGATCATGAATAAATTTTCCAACCAGACAGTTTCTTTGATGGAACAGCATTTCCATTTTCAGAACAAGATGTGATGATTTATTCCAAGCCTCACTACACCCCCTCCCCCAGCTGTTTCTGTGAAGCAAAACATGTTACATAAGACACAAGTCAGGTCACATGTTCATATGTCCATAACTCACAAGCCACTTATCTGAAATAATTTATGACTTATGAAAGCTCATATTGATTTAAATGTTGTTAGTCCTCTTCCCACTAGCTTCTATCTTCCCCTTGCAGCTCTCTTCTCACCTTCTAGTCCCACCATCCACCTTCTCCTCTTATCCTCACAATGCAAAACAAAACCCTGAGAAAAGTGAAGCTTGCCACCTTTTATAATTCCTCTATGAGATACTGTAATTAGCTGAATGAGTGTGTGCCTCCTCAGCTCACTGTCATGCAATGGCCTCTGTGATAAACTTTGTGGGGTTCAGAGCTACTTCAAGCTTTTGATGCTTGTCCCATTCTTTTGATGCTCGTGTAGTGCCCAGCTTTTGATGCTTGTGGCACTACATAAAGGGTCCCTAAGTAGATAGAAAATGGAGTCATTTTGCTCCTCTCTTCTCCTTCTGGGCCTGTACTCACATAGGCTTTCCCTGATCATCACTGTCCTCCCCACTGCACACGTTATTATTCTTCCTACCTAACTCCTTCCTTCCTACACATCTAGTCTGGGGATGGCAACTGGGTTCAGAATGCTGCTTCCAGCCTCCTTCCAAGCTGACAGAGAGGCTGGTCACTCTTCCTCTCTGCCATCTTGCTTGACCAAAATCATAGTGGATGTTTTACCAGCAGCACATCCTTCCCATTCCTGCAGCAACTCATTACACCATCACTCCTAGGGGAACCCTTGGATATTGTGTGTGTAGTCTGAAGTGGGCAGGGGAAATGAGCAGAACCATCCCCTCGTGTATGAGCTGCAGGAGGGTGAGGTTGAAACAGACTTTGAATGTCTCAGAAATTATGCAAAGGCCAAACTCATCTCAGTGTTGTTGTTGCATTGTTGTTTTAACGGATGCTGTATGCTCATACTATGCAGCTGAATCAGTCCATTCAGAGATGAGATTTGTATAGCTGAGTTCTGCTATAAATCTTGTCAGTAAATCATAAAAATTAAGATTTGATTTATTGTTTAAACCAATTTTATTTACTGCAATATATTGTAATAATACTTATCATCTATTATTAATTAGGAAGAAAAAAACAAAGTCAATAAGAGAATCTTGGCAAGAACTTGCCCTGGCTCTGAACCAGAGAGACACGTCAAAGTTTTGGAGAATTCTAGCAGCTTTAAAAGGGAGGGCTCGGTGCAACTCAGATTCTTATATTTCCAAGCAACAATGGGAGCATTATTTTGTAAATCTGTTTAATGACCAGCTCGAGGATAACACAATAACAAATTGTGTATCCCCCTCCCTGACAACTGGTTTGCCTGAATGGTCACCTGTAACTTTGTGTGAAATTAAATCTCTTATCTCCTCTATGAGGAGTAATAATCCCCAGGTGAAAATTTCATCCCGCCAGATATGTTTAAGGTTTTTCAATCTTGGTGGGCGCCCATACTAGCCACTCTCTTCACTACTATTGACAAGACTGGAAGATTTCCTAGGGAATGGTCCTCCTCTATTGTGGTTCCAATCTATAAGAAGGATGATTGTTCCAACCCTGCAAATTATAGGCCAATAAGCTTGTTAGATGTTGCTGGAAAACTGTATGCTAGACATCTTTTATCCAAATTGGAATCATGGGTCTTTGACAACGATTTGTTAGCACCATATCAAGCAGGATTCAGGCAGGGTCATTCCACCCTGGACCATTGTATATTACTCCAACACCTGGTTAACAAATACACAACTCGCCCTTTTAAAAAATTGTTTGTGGCATTTGCTGACATTAAAGCAGCGTTTGATTCGACTCGAGAACCTGCCTATGGGCAAAGCTAAGTAAATTGCGCATTGACCCAAGGCTCCTTGCACGGATAATAGGCCTGTATTCCAATACAAGCCTGAGGATCTGATTTGGCCCGTATGGCCAATTGTCCAGCCCAGTTAAAACAACAAAAGGTGTTCGTCAAGGGTGTATTTTGGCTCTCCTTCTTTTTAATTTATATTTGAATGACATAGTAGAATTCCTGGCAGGTCCCCACTTTTTTCCAGTTAAAGTTGGTGAGAAATTCATTTCTACTCTGCTATATGCAGATGACACCCTCTTAATTTCTCATACCCAAATTGGTCTAAGGAGATTATTGGGTCACTTTAGCCAGTATTGCAAGGATAACCTATTATGATAAACCAAGATTATGGTCTTTGCTCGAAGACCTAAATACTATAATTGGAAGATGGATGGGATACCACTTGAACAGGTTCCCTCTTTTAAATACCTAGGTGTCCTGTTCCACCACTCAGGCTCTTTGGTCCCTCATATTGATTCTGCTAACCATAATATTGAAAAGGCGATGATGGGGCTACTGAGATTTTTTTATTATTATTATTTAAAAGTTCATACAAATACATTACATTTTTCACCTCCCTCCCCCCCCCTTTTCATGACCCCCAACAGTGTATTTTGATTAAATTGCTAAAAATAAAAGGTAATGTTATCAATTAAAGAATCTTCATAACAAAATCTTAAAACAAGAAGAAAAAGGAAAGAAAAAAACCATGTTATAATTATAATCCATCTTCATTATAATCCTTTAGTCCTTATCAAAAAAATTGAAAAAAATATATTCACATAGTCTCGCTCTTTGACTGTACTCCATTTATTATTCCTCTAAAGTTCAACAATTGTCAAAAATTGCCAAATATCCTTTAACCTTCCATTGTTTTTCGACATATTTTTGAAATTTCCCCCACTCATTTTTAAACTTCTCTAAATTATATCCTTCTAAGATTCTTGAAAGCTTGTCCATTTCACTCCAATACATAACTTTTAAAGTCCAGTCCCACTTTTCTGGTATTTTATCTTGCTTCCACATCTGCGCATATAATGTCCGTGCAGCTGAAAGCATGTACCAAATTATCATTCTATCTTGTTTCAGAAATTTTTCCATTTGTAATCCCAACAAAAAGATGTCTGATGCTTTCCTGATGTTATCAGCAGATTTAGGCACCCCTCTCAAACGTATCTGATTTTCCATTAATTTACAGTCTTGTAGCACTGCTTTCTCCTGCATTTTTTTTATAGTAGAATCCACTGTATCAGTTCTTGAGTCCTGATCTTTCACCTTTTCTTCTACCTCCTGCACTTTCTTTAACGCTGCTTGGGAGTCTTTCCTGAGATCTTCAATTTCTTTTTTAATTTCTTTTTTAACCACCTCTGCACTGGATTCAATGTCTTTTTAAAATTCCTTCTTACTTTCTGTTATTGATTCCTTTATTACTTTTGCCAATCTTGCCTCTGTAGCTTCTATTGCCTCCTTCCATTTAACCATTTTTGCTTCTTCAAGTGACCTAGCCCTCGTACAAATCTGCTTTGCTCCTGATTTATGCACAGACATTACTGCCTGCCCTTTGCTAAAATAGGCTCTGAAGCTGACCTCACCAATTTGATTTCCAATTACACAGTCTTATAGATTAAAGCATACCCTTTTAGATGAGCCCAAAGTCGTCGTTCGCAGAGGCTCCTAAGTCGAGATATTAATTTTTTAAAGTTTTACTTTCTTCAAAAGGGCTTTTCTGTCCCTTTTTTTTTAAAAAAATCCTTTTTCTCCTGGAGTGCACCAAAATTAGTTCAAAGTATATCATCCGATAGATTTCACCTTTTAATGATGATATCTGCTGGCTCCACTATTTTTTAAAGTCCGTTTTCTTTTTAAAAAAAATTGAAATTTTGACCTTCTTTTAATGGCCACCAGTACTTCTCTATGATTTGAAATCCTAGAGAGGGCTAGGAGGCTTGCAGTTTTTCCTTCTCTTAATGGCTACTTCCTTCCTTTCTTGCCACAAAGTCTCATTTTCAATGGTTGAGAAGTCTCACGTTATTTCTATGACACCATTTCCTGTGATGTCTTTACCAAGTCAGCAGTTCTGTTTCAGAGGGGGTTGTCTGACCCGACCACAGGTATTTATTTATTTATTACATTTGACTTATATCCCGCCCTCTCTGCAAGCGGACTCAGGGCAGCTCACAGTATCATCTACACAGTTAAACCAATAAACATTCAAAACAAAAGTTGTTTTTCCTCTTTTAACCTTGTTTCTCAAATTTCATTAGTCCCAAATTTACCCCCTCCTTTATCTTCTTTACTTTAAAATAATGTAGTTGGATCCAGACCTTTGTCTTTATTTCAAATTAGTCTTATTTTAGTCCTGGAGTGATAAAGATCTTTTACTTTTAAAGTCACTATCCTTTTGAACACCGCTCTCTTCAAAGATAGATGTTAAACAGTTTCAAAGAAGCTTTGAATCCTGGTGAATTTAAGTCAATTTAATGACCCCAGAAGTCCTCTGTAGATGTTGGAATGCAATCCTTCTCCAGGGACTCTTCAAAGCCAAAAAGGAACCCACTAGGATTCCTCGTCAGCCAAAGTAAATCCCCTCAGAATTTCTTTTTTTTTTTAATTTTTCCATTTATTAACATTTAACAATCAACAAACATTCAAGACATATTATTACAAAACTTAACACAAACATCACATACAACATCTGACATCTAAAGAAGTGTTAGGATATCATCTAATACCTATATCTTAATCTATTTTACAATTTCAAAATGTTTCACCCATTTATACATTGGTTCCCATGTTTCCTCACATTCTGTAACATTTCCTTCTCGTAATCTGGTAGTGAGCAGATCCATTTCTGCTATTTCCATTATTTTGACAATAAATTCCTTTCTATTAGGTGTTTCCCCTGTTTTCCAATGCTTTGTATATAATATTCTGGCAGCAGTTATCATGTGTAATAAAAGCTTTCTCTCCGCTTTGGTTGTCTCTATTTTGCAAACATTTAACAAATATAATTCTGGTAAATGAGGGATTTGCTTTTTTAATATCTTATATATCCATATAGATACTTGGATCCAATATTTCTTTGCTATGCCACATTGCCACCACATATGGAACAGTGTACCTTTTATTTTCTTACACTTTCAACATTTATTTGATACTTCTAGATATGCTCTAGATAATTTATCCGGTGTATAGATTACTTTATATAAATTTTCTCTAAGGATGGCCGATTTTATCAGTTTTAAATTTTCTTTCCAAATTTTTTCCCAGTCTTCTATTTCCATACTGTATCCAAAATCCTGCATCCATTTCACCCACGCTTCTTTTACCCTTTCCTCATGCATTTTTTGTTCTAATAGCCAATTATATATTCTTGATACAAGTTTTCGATCAGACTCTAGTATTATGGAATCGAATTCATTCAACTTATTTGTAAAAACTTTCCCATTGTCGGCTTTATATCTAGATCTTATTTGTAATTGAAGCCACCAATCCAATTTCGACAATTCTTCCGAATTCAACTCTCCTTTTTTATCTAATAGGCAATCATAATCATAATTTCCTTCCCATATATACAAATTAGGATGCATAGATGCCTCTACTGGTGAGAGCCATTTGGGTGTATATTTATATATCTGAGTTTTTATTTCCAGCCAAGATTTAAATAAAGCTCTCCTTATCTCATGTCTGAGAAAATTACTATCTTTTGCTGGGGAGTTATACCAAATGTAAGAGTGCCATCCCCTTGTCAAATCTGCACCTTCTAGTATTAACAATTTCTTATTTTGTAATAGTAACCAGTCTTTAACCCAAGATAATATACAAGCTTTGTGATATAATTGCCAGTCCGGAAGTCCAAATCCTCCTCTCAATTTAGAGTCCTGCATAATTTTTAGTTTAATTCTGGGTTTCTTATTCTGCCAAATAAATTTTGTTACTAATTTGTTTAATTATTGAAAAAAAGTTTGAGAAAGAGAAATTGGTATCATTTGGTAGAACATTCATTTTGATCGAGGCCACCCTTCCTAGTAAGGATATTTGCATGTCACCCCACTTTTCCAGGTCAAATCTTATTTCTTTTAAAATCTTTTCATAATTATCTCTTTGAAGCATTTTTAATTCCTCAGTTAGGTAAATACCTAAATATCTAACTTTCTTTTCATGAGAGAATCCTGATTTTGTTTCCAATTCTAAAACTTGTTCTTTTGTCATATTTTTAGCCAGGAATTTGGTTTTTTGATAATTTACTTTGAATCCCGCTACTTCTCTATATTGCTTTAATTTCCCTTTTTAAATTTTCAATCAAACTATTTGGATCTTCAAGAGTAAACAATACATCATAAGAACATAAGAACACAAGAGAAGCCATGTTGAATCAGGCCAACAGCCCATCCAGTCCAACACTCTGTCTCAAACAGTGGCAAAAAAATTTATATATACACACACACTGTGGCTAATAGCCACTGATGGACCTGTGCTCCATATTTTTATCTAAACCCCTCTTGAAGGTGGCTATACTTGTGGCCGCCAGCACCTCCTGTGGCAGTGAATTCCACATGTTAATCACCCTTTGGGTGAAGAAGTACTTCCTTTTATCTGTTTTAACCTGTCTGCTCAGCAATTTCATCGAATGCCCATGAGTTCTTGTATTGTGAGAAAGGAAGAAAAGTACTTCTTTCTCTACTTTCTCCATCCCATGCATTATCTTGTAAACCTCTATCATGTCACCCCGCAGTCGACGTTTCTCCAAGCTAAAGAGTCCCAAGCGTTTCAACCTTTCTTCATAGGGAAAGTGCTCCAGCCTTTTAATCATTCTAGTTGCCCTTCTCTGGACTTTCTCCAATGCTATAATATCCTTTTTGAGGTGCGGTGACCAGAACTGCACACAGTACTCCAAATGAGACCGCACCATCGATTTATACAGGGGCATTATGATACTGGCTGATTTGTTTTCAATTCCCTTCCTAATAATTCCCAGCATGACGTTGGCCTTTTTTTATTGCAAACACACACTGTCTTGACATTTTCAGTGAGTTATCTACCACAACCCCAAGATCTCTCTCTTGGTCAGTCTCTGCCAGTTCATACCCCATCAACTTGTATTTGTAGCTGGGATTCTTGGCCCCAATGTGCATCACTTTGCACTTGGCCACATTGAACTGCATCTGCCACGTTGATGCCCACTCACCCAGCCTCAACAGATCCCTTTGGAGTTCCTCACAATCCTCTCTGGTTCTCACCACCCTGAACAATTTAGTGTCATCCGCAAACTTGACCACTTCACTGCTCACTCCCAACTCTAAATCATTTATGAACAAGTTAAAGAGCATGGGACCCAATACCGAGCCCTGCGGCACCCCACTGCTTACCGTCCTCCACTGAGCAGACTGCCCATTTATACTCACTCTGTGCTTTCTATTACTCAGCCAGTTTTTGATCCACAAGAGGACCTGTCCTTTTACTCCATGACTCCATCATCCATACTCCATTTACTCCATCATCCGCAAATGCTTGTGTTTTAAATACTTCTTTTCTTACTCTGACACCTTGGATCTCTTTATCTTCTCTTATTACCTTCAGGAAGGGTTCTAAAGTCAACACAAATAGCAGAGGAGAAAGTGGACATCCTTGTCTAGTTCCTTGTTCAACTTTTATAACTTCAGTCAACGATCCATTAATGTTAATCTTCGCTTTTTGGCATGTATAAATTGTCCTAATTATTTTCACAAAATCTTCTCCACATCCAATTGCCATTAACGTCTTAAAAATGAACTCCCAATTTACATTGTTGAAAGCTTTTTCAGCGTCTAAGGTAATTGCTGCAAATTGTTTTTCTGGATGTTCTTTGTAATATTCCAAAATATTCAGGATAACTCTCAAATTCTTTCTTATTTCTCTTCCAGGAATAAAACCTGTTTGGTCTTCTTCTATTATATCTGGCAATATTTTTTTAATCTATTTGAGAGAATGGTTGTAAAAATTTTATAGTCTATATTTAGTAGAGAGATTGGTCTATAATTCCTAATTTCAGTTGGATCTGATCCTTCTTTGTGAATTAAAGATTTTAGTGCCTCTTGCCACGATACTGGTATTCTTGCTTTATCCACTATTTCTTCCAATACTCTTTTATACGGAATTATCAACCCTTCTTTGAAACATTTATAAAATTCAATTGGAAGACCATCTAGACCAGGTGCTTTATTATTTTTCTGCTTCTTCATTGCTTCGGTTATCGCTTGCTTTGTTATTGAGTACCCTAATGATTTTTTCTGTTCTTCTGATATTTGTTTCAGTTTACTTTGTTTCAAATAATTTTCTTGATCAAGTTCTGAAACTTCTTGCCCATTATAAAGTTTTTGGAAAATTTTTATTACAATTTCTTCTATTTGTTCCTTTTGTGTCACGACCATTTTGTTTTTATCCTTTAAAGATCCAATAATTTCCCTTTCTCTTTGCTTTTTCCATTTGTAAGCTAACCATCTGCTGGTTTTGTTTGCATTCTTGAAGTAGTTTTGTTTCGTCCATTTTAATTTTTTCTCCAATTCTTCTGCCAATAGTAAATTAATTTGATGTTGTATTATCTGGATCTTCATTTTGATTTCTTCTGTATTTCTAACCTTTTGCAATTTCTCTAAGTTGCTAAGTAATTCATTATACTTTTGCATTCTTTCTCTCTCTCTTTTTTTTTTTGCCGAATAACTAATTGCCATACCTCTGAAGAAAGCCTTGAAAGCGTCCCATATTATTTGTATCGGTGTATCCTCTTCTCGGTTACAATCAAAAAACATTTTTATCTTATCTTTTGCTTCTTTCACAAATTCTTGATCTTTAAGTATTTGGGTATTTAATGTCCACCGAATTCGAATTGGTAGTTTTTGCAGGACAATCTGTATCGGATTATGGTCCGCATATGTTTTTGGGAGAATATTGGCTTGTTCTATTGTTGTGGCTAAAGATATGGACATCCAACACATGTCGATTCTGGACCAGGATCTGTGTACATGCGAAAAATAAGTAAAATCCACTGTAGAAGGATTTTTCAGTCTCCATGCATCTACCAAACTCAGCTCATCCGCCATCTTAAAGAAACTCTTTGGTAAAGACCCCCTCAGTTGTTTAGCTTTTTTCTTCTCTGTCTTCTTCTCCTTACTATCGTCATATACTGCATTGAAATCTCCAAAAATACAGTAATTTGTGGCTTCAAATTCATTCAATTTCTTATGTAGGGTAACAAAGAATTTTTCTTGGCTGTTATTGGGTGCATATATGTTGCCAATTATTATTTTTTTCCCGTCTATCTCTACTTCTACTAGTAGAATCCTTCCCAAGTCTTCACTATAAAGTACCTTCAATTTTATATGTTTCTTCACATAAATAACTACTCCTCTTTTTCTTTTTGAATCTGAGGCTATGTATAGTTGACCCAATTTTTTGTTTTGTAAAAATCTCGAAATTTCTTTTTTAATGTGGGTTTCTTGAAGACAAATTATATCAACTGTGCTTTATTTAATTGAAGAAAAGCTTTTTTCCTTTTTCTCGGTTCATTTAATCCATTAATATTGACCAACGTAATTCTCAATCCCATTTTATTCATTTTCTTTCTGTTTATTACTATCCAGTATCTTCTTTTCCTCTTTAGCTGTTTGTAGTCTTGTCTTTATTCTACCTTTCCCTCCTCTTGAAGCTTCACCTTCTTCCATACTACTTGGATCAGCCAGTTTGGTGTAGTGGTTAAGTGTGCGGACTCTTATCTGGGAGAACCGGGTTTGATTCCCCACTTCTCCACTGCACCTGCACCTGCACCTGCTGGAATGGCCTTGGGTCAGCCATAGCTCTGGCAGAGGTTGTCCTTGAAAGGGCAGCTGCTGTGAGAGCCCTCTCCAGCCCCACCCACCTCACAGGGTGTCTGTTGTGGGGGAGGAAGGTAAAGGAGATTGTGAGCCGCTCTGAGACTCTTCGGAGTGGAGGGCGGGGTATAAATCCAATATCTTCTTCTTCTTCTTCTTTATTATCTTCTAATTCAGAATCTTGGCTATCTGAGTCCACATATTTGCTCCAAAAATCCTGCACTTCGTCTAAAGATGTTACATTAAACCTTTTGTTTTGGTAGGTAAAAAAGACGCCTTCTGGGACTAGCCATCTGAATGGAATCGACTATTCTATTAACCATCCCGTTAGCCTCCTATATCCCATTCTTCTGTTTCTTATACTCCATGGGATATCTTTCAAGACTTTTATTTTATTCCCTTTCCATGTCAATTCTTCTTCACGTATAGCTCTTAAAATCCTCTCACATGTTGAAGCTCTCATAAATTTAACATGTACCTCCCTCAGCAGTTTGTGTTTTTTTCTATATGAGGTTGTCACTCTCCTAATATACCGTATTTTTCGCACCATAAGACGCACTTCCCCCCCGAAAAAAAGTGGGGGGGAAAGTGTGTGCGTCTTATGGGGGGGGGCGATCCGCTGCCTCCGCCTCTGATCCCGGCACTTCCCCCATGCCTGCCTGCCTGGCTCCAGCTCTGATGCTTACAGCAAGCGCCCGGATCTCTCCCTCTGCCCTTCGATCCCGGTGCTTGCTGTAAGCATCAGAGCTGAAGCCAGGCAGGCAGGCACAGAGGAAGCATCCGCTCCCTCCGCAAACCCAGCGCTTAGCGAGTGCCAGCTGTGGAGAGGGCAGCGTGTTTCCTGCCTGCCTGCCTTCCTGGCTTCAGCTCTGACGCTTACAGCAAGTGCCAGGATCGCTCCCTCTGCCCTCAGGCAGGCAGGCACAGAGGAAGCGCCGGGATCAGAGGCAGCGGATCGCCCCCCAGGAGGAAGGTGCATCCTATCGTCCGGAGCGCCTTATGGTGCGAAAAATGCGGTAATCAATTTCTTTCTCTCCTTCTTTGATTATTTGTTCTTTTTGTGAGGATAGAATTTCAGTAACTGTTTTGTAGATATCCTCCCCTTTTTCTTCAGGTATATTTTGCAATCTCAAATTATATAGAGCTTTATCCCATTCAATTCTTGCTATTCTATCTTCCGACTGTGAAGACTGATCTTTAGATTCTCTCAAATTAGATCTTATCACCTTCCCTTGTTCTTCAAAGGTTCTCACTTTTGCCGACAATTTGTGAATTTGTTGCGTGTTTCCCAATAGCTGTTGTTGAAAATTGTCTACTTTCTCATTCGTCTTTTTTATCTCTTCCTTAAGCTCTATCTTAATTTCTTCCAAAACTTCCTGATTCTGCTTGAATCCAACCACCATTATACTTAGTAATTTATCAATGGCATCTTGATTAATTGTTGTTGTTACTGACTTCCCTACTCCAGGAGATGAACCCTGTATCATTTTTTTTGTTTTAGTCTCCATTACTTGCCAAATGACAAATTGGTTTATTTTATCCAATCTTCTCTTACTATTTATCTTAAGGTCCAAATTGAACATTTCACCTTATTTCTTATATTCTTATTTCTTATGGCCTCTCCTACATTACTGCATCCATGGCAACACCTTCTCGCTGGTCCCCCCCCCCCCCATTTTCACAGAGTTTGTCATGTCATGGTGCGACCAAATGTCCGGTGGTATAACCGGATGGGCAGGCTGGGCTCACCAACCTCGCCAGCCAAGAGAAGGAAAACTCTAACATCAACCCCGGGCAGACAGAGCTCGTTAATGTAACATCTACCACCTGGAGGACTCGCTGCTGGCGTCCCGGCTTACTGGGCCATGGCAGATGACCCCATGGTGAAAGGGTGGAGCCAGTACTGCACACACTGCGCTTCACCTAAAAATTCCTCTGCACAGGCCTGAAGGGTATCCACATCCACAACCCACAACATACCAAGTCCTGCAGCAATGGGCAAGGGGTGAAAAGGCAGGTGGAAGATGCCACTGGAAGCCGCAGTCCTTATCCTGCATGTAGGCGGTTCAGGGTATTGGTCGCCTGATGCTGACCCGGAGATTTTTCGGCAGCACCCTGAACGACCAAGCAGCCTTATTTAGGGACAGCACTGCTTGCTCCATATGGAGAGGGGCCTAGAAAAGGTGGCCTAAACAAAGCTTGTCTCCCCCCCCCCCCCAGTTGGCTTGCCGCGGTCAACGGGCATCCTTACTTGCGGTTGAAAAATAACAACAAAGAAAAGGCATGCACCAGCCTCACAAAGTGTGCAAAGACTAAAGCTTGCGTGTTGGAACATCAGAACCATGCTTGACACAGTTGAAAGTGGTCGCCCTGAACGATGCTCTGCTCTAGTTGCCCATGAACTTTTCAGGTTGAATATCGACATAGCAGCTCTCAGTGAGGTCCGTTTCCCTGAGGAAGGTAGTCTTCAAGAACACGGTGCTGGCTATACGCTCTACTGGTCGGGTAAGTCAAAGGCTGAGAGCCGCCTTTCTGGCGTTGGCTTCATGGTCAGGAATTCCATTGCCTCTAAACTCGAAAACCTGCCAACAGGTCACTCAGATCACATCATGTCTATGCGCCTCCCACTTCAAAACAAGCAGCATGCAACACTCTTCAGTGTGTATGCCCCAACCCTTCAAGCAGATTCTGCAGAAAAGAATAAGTTCTATGCTGATCTATGCAACCTCGTACGGAAGACCCCTACAGAGGACAAGGTGATCATCCTTGGCGACTTCAATGCCAGAGTAGGTAAAGACTCGGAAGCCTGGAAAGGAGTACTTGGCAAACACGGCATTGGCAACAGCAATGATAACGGGCGCCTCCTGCTAGAATTCTGCACGGAGCATCAGCTCACCATTACCAACACTATCTTCCAGCAGAAGAACAATCTAAAGACAACCTGGATGCACCCACGGTCCAAGCATTGGCACCTTATTGACTACATTCTGGTGCGCCAGAGAGACCTTCGAGATGTCTGACACACCCAAGTAATGCCCAGTACAGAACGTCATACGGATCATCGTCTTGTACGCTGCAATCTCCGTCTTCACTTTAAATCTACACCCAGGAGAGGCGGTATCCCCCGGAGGAAGTTTCAGGTTGGCAGCCTTCAGTCAGACGAAGTTAGAGCTGCCTTCCAGGCAAAACTCCAGACAAGAATTGAGGACCGCAGTTGCCTCACAGATCCTTCTCCAGAAGCATTTTGGGAACACCTAAAAACTACCATCCTGTTGACCTCTGAAGAAGTCCTCGGGTTCTCCACAAGGAAGAACAAGGACTGGTTTGACGAGAACAATCAAGAGATCCAAGAATTACTGGAGAAAAAGAGATCTGCCTACCAAGCACATCTTGCTCAGCCCTCCTGTCCCAGGAAAAAAGCAACCTTTCACGCTGTATGTAGCAACCTCCAGCGCAAGCTTCGAGACATTCAGAACAAGTGGTGGACCAAGCTTGCAGAGAGAACCCAGCTGTGTGCAGACACTGATTATTTAAGAGGATTCTACGAAGCCCTGAAGGCAGTATATGGTCCATCATATCAGGCTCAAAGTCCCTTGTTTAGTGCAGATGGCCAAGTGCTCCTCACAGACAAGGCATCCATACTGAACCGGTAGTCGGAGTATTTTCAGGTTCTCTTCAGTGCCAATCACATAGTTCAAGATTCAGCAATCCACCTCACCCCACTTCAACCAGTGAAAACAGAGTTGGATGAGATCCCCACCCTAGAAGAGACTGTTAAAGCCATCAAGCAACTGAAAAGAGGCAAGGCAGCGAAAGTTGATGGAATCCCACCAGAGATCTGGAAGCATGGGGGCATAGTACTACATAGCACACTTCACAAAGTACTTGTCACCTGCTGGGAACAAGGCAAACTACCACAGGACTTTTGCGATACAATCATCATTACTCTACATAAGAACAAAGGGGGAAAGTCAGATTGCTCCAACTACTGGGGGATAACCCTGCTCTCCATTGCAGGCAAAATCCTTGCTAGAATACTCCTGAACAGACTGGTGCCCACCATTGCAGAATAACTCCTCCCAGAGTTAACAGGAGCACCACCGACATGGTATTTGTTCTCAGGTAGCTCTAAGAGAAATGCAGGGAACAGAACAAGGGTCTATATGTGACTTTTGTCGACTTTACCAAAGGTTTTGATACCATTAGCAGGAACGGCCTGTGGCAAATCTTGGAATGTTTAGGATACACCCCAAGGTTCCTTAGTATGGTCATCCAGCTACATGAAGACCAGCGAGGCCAAGTTAGACACTGCAACCATCTCTCAGAGCCCTTTCCAATAGGCACAGGTGTAAAGCAAAGCTGTGTTCTCGCACCAACTCTCTTTACGATCTTCTTTAGCATGATGCTTCAAAGAGCCGCTGTAGATTTCGATGATGACGATGATGTCTACATCCGCTATCGCACCGATGGCAGCCTGTTCAACCTGAGGCGACTAAAGGCCCACTCCAAGACAATGGAAAAACTTATCCAAGAGCTACTGTTTGCTGATGATGCTGCACTCGTCTCCCACTCGGTATCAGCTCTGCAGCATATGATGTCCTGCTTTGCAGAGGCTGCCAAGCTATTCGGCCTAGAAGTTAGTCTGAAGAAGACAGAAGTTCTCCACCAGCCTGCACCCCCAGAAGATTATCACCCTCCTTGCATCACTGTGGGTGAATTAGTTTTGAAGACAGTCCAGCAGTTCAGCTACCTGGGGTGCATCATCTCCTCAGACGCCAAGATCGACAAGGAGATTGACAATAGACTGGCAAAGGCAAACCGTGCATTTGGCCGACTGCATAAAAGGGTGTGGAGCAACAAGCACCTGAAAAAAGGCACAAAGATTCATGTTTACAAAGTGGTTGTGATGACAACCCTCATCTACGGCTCCGAATCGAGGGTTTTATACCATCATCATCTGCGACTCCTTGAGTGCTTTCATCAGCGCTGCCTTCGCACCATCCTCAACATCCACTGGAACGACTTTGTGACCAACACTGAAGTCCTCAAGCGGGCGGAGGTTACAAGCATCGAGACATTGCTGTTGAAGACGCAGCTGCGCTGGGCAGGGCATATCTCCAGGATGGAAAACCACCGCCTTCCTAAGATTGCCATGTATGGTGAACTTTCCACCGGCCATCGAAATAGAGGGGCACCAAAGAAGAGGTTCAAGGACTCCTTAAAGAAATCCCTTGGTACCTGTTGCATTAACCATCACCAGTGGTCTGACCTAGCCTCAGATCGCAAAGCATGGAGGCACACCATCCACCAGGCTGTCTCTTCCTTTGAGAACGCACGCATAGCTGGTCTTGAGGACAAAAGGAGATTGAGGAAGAATCGTACTGCTACAGCACCAATCCCAAATCAGACTTTTCCTTGCAGCCACTGTGGCCGGACCTCCCTGTCTCACATTGGTCTTGTCAGCCACCAGCGAGCCTGCAGCAGACGTGGACTACTGCACCTTTCTTAAATCTTCGTTTGCGAAGTCAAGCCGAGAGAGAGAGATACTATTTATATCTCCCACAATCCACACACATCTCTAATTAATAGCTCTAATTATCTTTACCTCTATCTACAAATTATTTAACGATTCTACCATTTAATTAACAATCTTAATATCATTTAACACTCTATATCAGTCAAATATTCCTCTATACACAATGATATCCCAGTTAAGTTCATCAACAATTACACTAGATATTTTTTCTTTCAATACTAGTCTCATTCAGAGTAGACCCACCCTCCTGTCTTTCCTTCTTTCTTCTTTTTCCCAGCAGGCTCTGTAAATAGGTCCTAATCAACTAGAAATCCCACCATTTGAAATGCAAAATCCTTATTTTATTTCCTCTGTCTTAAAGTCTGGTCCACCTTTTATATTTTGAGTTAATTCCAGTAAAGTACTTTTTCAAACAAACAAGCCTCTCTTCAAGAGAGAGATAGCCGCAGCTAAGTTTGCTGCTAAAAACTATCTCTCCCTCCTTTTCCTCAAACAAGCTGCTATGTCATCATTTTCTTTTTTTGCTCTTTCTTAATCTTCCTTCTTTACCTAGCTAAAATTTCCCCAATTTCCTTTTCTTTCCCTTCCCTTTAATCTTACTTATCTCTTCCCAGAAACTTTCTGCATTTCCACTTTATAACTTCTCCCCTCTTTCCTCCTTCTCCTTCTTTTCCTGCCACAAAGACACATCCCCCTTCCTTTCCACACCTTCCCTGTTCTTTCACCACTCTCAGTCCTCCTCTTCTTTCACCACTCAAGTCTAGGATCTCCGGTTCTCCGCTTCTCCGCTACCATGCGCTGTCCAAATGCTCCATTCTGTCTTCCTCTCCCTTTCTCAGCATTCACCAGACTGTCAATTCCGCCATCGCTGTCTCTGTCCTCTACATCTTCTATGCCGTCCTCCCCACCGCAATTAAACCATCTTCACTTTCTCCGCTGCCGCCAATCACTCCTCTCACAACCTTGAGCCTTCCCGTCTGTCTCCCACCTCTCCTCTCCACCTGTTCATTCACTTTTGTTCACTTTCTCCAAACTCACCACAATTTTCTGTGTTTTTCTTGTCGCTCTGTCTCCGTCTCTCCCTCACTCACCTGCCAACATTCCAGTCATCTCTGTCCTCCTCCCATTCTCCGCCTTCGCTCGCCTTTTCACCACACTGCCACACCACCTCCTCCGTCAGCTGCCAGTAAGTAAGTATTTCTATTCCTTTTTACTGCCCATATTTTAAATAAAAGTCAGACCTTAAGATGATTTGATAGAGCTTTGCTTGGTCCTTCATGCTCCTTTTCCAGCAGCACAGTTAGTGCTAGAAGCACTTGCAGCCTCTGCGTAGAGAAAGGTTGAAGATGTGAGAAGAAGCCTCCACTGCTCCCCTCAAATTTCCACCAGCTCTCCTGGCTGTGGTGTGTCTTCCGACACTCCTTTAAGGGGTACCCACCAAAGGAGGTCCCCTCTGAGGCTTGCAAATACAGAACGTTCCCACCAGCTATGGGACTTCGTTCCGTGTCACTGCGCCATCTTGCTGAGAATCCCCTCAGAATTTCATATACATGTTTTGGCCTTGGTGAGACTTGGTGAGAGATGTAAAAGTGATTGCGCCGCTTGGGAACAGTGACCATAATGTTATTGATTTCACCGTTTGTATAAATAGGGAGTTGCCCAAAAAGACCGCCACAACCACATTTAACTTTAAAAGGGGTAAATTCTCTGAGATGAGGAGGCATGTGAGGAGGAAACTGAAAGGAAAGGTAAATACAGTCAAAACCCTTGGGGAAGCTTGGAGACTATTTAAAACTATAATCCTAGAAGCTCAGATAAAATACATACCACAAGTTAGGAAAGGCACAAACAGGTATAAGAAGAGGCCAGCATGGTTAACAAACAAAGTAATGGAAGCTGTAAAAGGTAAGAAGGACTCCTTTAAGCGGTGGAAAACCAGTCCAAGTGAGATTAGTAAAAGGGAACACAGGCAGTGGAAAATCAAATGCAAGACTGTGATCAGGCAGGCAAAAAGGGACTATGAGCATATTGCAAAAAACATAAAAAGCAGCAATAAAAATTTCTTCAAATATATTAGAAGCAGGAAACCAGCCAGGGAAGCAGTGGGGCCCTTGGATGACCATGGGGTAAAAGGATTAATGAAGGAGGATAGGGAAATGGCTGAGAAGCTGAATGCATTTTTTGCCTCTGTCTTCACCGTGGAAGATGAGAAGTGTTTGCCCGCCCCAGAACCACTAATATTGGAAGGGGTGTTGAAAGACCTGAGTCAGATTGAGGTGACAAAAGAGGAGGTCCTACAACTGATAGACAAATTAAAAACTAATAAGTCACCGAGTCCGGATGGCATACATCCGAAAGTTCTGAAAGAACTCAAAGTTGAACTTGTGGATCTTCTAACAAAAATCGGTAATCTTTCATTGAAATCTGCCTCTGTTCCTGAGGACTGGAAGGTAGCAAATGTCACCCCCATCTTTAAAAAGGGTTCCAGAGGAGATCCGGGAAATTACAGGCCAGTCAGTCTGACTTCAATACCGGGGAAGTTGGTAGAAAGCATTATCAAGGACAGAATGAGTAGGCACATTGATGAACACGGGTTATTGAGGAAGAATCAGCATGGGTTCTGTAAGGGAAGATCTTGCCTCACTAACCTGTTACATTTCTTTGAGGGGGTGAACAAACATGTGGACAAAGGAGACCCGATAGATGTTGTTTACCTTGACTTCCAGAAAGCTTTTGATAAAGTTCCTCATCAAAGGCTCCTTAGAAAGCTTGAGAGTCATGGAGTAAAAGGACAGGTCCTCTTGTGGATCAAAACCTGGCTGAGTAATAGGAAGCAGAGAGTGAGTATAAATGGGCAGTCTTCGCAGTGGAGGACGGTAAGCAGTGGGATGCCTCAGGGCTCGGTACTGGGTCCCATGCTCTTTAACTTGTTCATAAATGATTTAGAGTTGGGAGTGCTCTTTAACTTGTTCATAAATGATTTAGAGTTGGGAGTGAGCAGTGAAGTGGCCAAATTTGCGGATGACACTAAATTGTTCAGGGTGGTGAAAACCAGAGAAGATTGTGAGGAACTCCAGAGGGATCTGTTGAGGCTGGGTGAGTGGGCGTCAACGTGGCAGATGCGGTTCAATGTGGCCAAGTGCAAAGTAATGCACATTGGGGCCAAGAATCCCAGCTACAAATACAAGTTGATGGGGTGTGAACTGGCAGAGACTGACCGTGAGAGAGATCTTGGGGTCGTGGTAGATAATTCACTGAAAATGTCAAGACAGCGTGCGTTTGCAATAAAAAAGGCCAATGCCATGCTGGGAATTATTAGGAAGGGAATTGAAAACAAATCAGCCAGTATCATAATGCCCCTGTATAAATCGATAGTGTGGTCTCATTTGGAGTACTGTGTGCAGTTCTGGTCGCCGCACCTCAAAAAGGATATTATAGCATTGGAGAAAGTTCAGAAAAGGGCAACTAGAATGATTAAAGGGCTGGAACACCTTCCATATGAAGAAAGGTTGAAACGCTTAGGGCTCTTTAGCTTGAAGAAACGTCGACTGAGGGGTGACATGATAGAGGTTTACAAGATAATAATAATAAATTTTATTTCTATCCCGCCCTCCCCGCCAAGGCAGGCTCAGGGCAGCTTACAATATGTCATGATATAATATCATGAGGTGACAATACAAGTAAAATCAGTTCACAATAAATACAAATACGAATATAAATATACATTAATATTATGCCCCTGTTATGAAGGTGTTCCAGCCCTTTAATCATTCTAGTTGCCCTTTTCTGAACTTTCTCCAATGCTATAATATCCTTTTTGAGGTGCGGCGACCAGAACTGCACACAGTACTCCAAATGAGACCACACCATCAATTTATACAGGGGCATTAAGATAATGCATGGGATGGAGAAAGTAGAGAAAGAAGTACTTTTCTCCCTTTCTCACAATACAAGAACTCGTGGGCATTCGATGAAATTGCTGAGCAGACAGGTTAAAATGGATAAAAGGAAGTACTTCTTCACCCAAAGGGTGATTAACATGTGGAATTCACTGCCACAGGAGGTGGTGGCGGCCACAAGCATGGCCACCTTCAAGAGGGGGTTAGATAAAAATATGGAGCAGAGGTCCATCAATGGCTATTAGCCACAGTGTGTTTGTGTGTGTGTGTGTGTGTATATATATATATATATATATATATATATATATATATATATATATATATATATATATATATATTTTGGCCGCTGTGTGACACAGAATGTTGGACTGGATGGGCCATTGGCCTGATCTAACATGGCTTCTCTTATGTTCTTATGCTGTTATGTTCTCCCTACCTGGGAGAAATAGGCAGCAGGTGTTAAGATCACCTTCTCTGCCCAGAACAGAGGCTCTGGTTTGCTCCTCTGCTGAGAAGCAGCTCAGTCCTCTATGACCCATACCAGGAAGTCCAAATTAAGATTTGATTTATAAATCATTACATTCAGGATCACATTTGGCTACCTGATTGCTAAAACACTCATTTGATTTATAAAGGCCCTATATTTACTGTGAATATGCTTTGTTCTTCCCATCTTCCAGCAATGAATCCAATGGCTTGCCACTTTCTTGTTATATTGCTGATTTGTTGGAAATTTGGTAGGTTCACAAAAGGTTTATTTTTTTCTACCACTGAGAAGAGAAATAACTAACTCTGTTTTTGCACTGACCTTAATCAGCAGCGACGCCCCTCTTCACCGCGCAGGATCGGCGCAGATTTCGCACTAATTGCCGCGGAGTACCCGGAAGAGCCGGAAAGTCCTGCGGCTTTTGTGGCGCAAACGGAAACCACCAAAAACCATTTTCCATTTGAACCGCAAAAGCCGCGGGACTTTCCGGCTCTTCCGGGTGCTCTGCGTCAATTAGTGCGAAATCCGCGCCGATCCTGTGCGGTGAAGAGGGGCGTCGCTGCTGATTAAGGTCAGTGCGAAAACGCCCTAAGAGTATAAGAACTGACTTGGTGGATCCAGCTAAGGTCTATCTAATCCTATGTTTATATTCCTGCCCTGAACCTGTTGTTGTTACCCTCCTTGAGCCTGCCTTGGTGGGACGGGTGGGATATAAATCCCATAAATAAAATAATAAATAAATTTGAACTGTCACCTCTAAAACTGAAGGCGTTTACAGCAGGGCACAAAGATGGAGTTGTTGCCGGTCCCCAGAAACTGGTATTTAGATATATGGTCCTGTGTTTTAAGTTTTGCCCTTTCTCAACCCCTAAACATTCTCTCTCTCAAATAGACATACTGACACACACACAGAGAAAAAATGGAATTTGAGCAGTGGTGTTTGAGCAAAGGAATTTGATTGGCTCATAATTATGATAGGCTATCAGAAAACTTATTTCCCTTTTTTTGTATTTTTAAAAAGCTGATCTAAATATATATATGTTGGGTTTTCTTCTTTTCCTGCTGCTTTCAACTTTTCCTAGCATTATTGTCTTTTCCAGTGATTCCTGTATTCTCATAATGTGACCAAAGTACAATAGCCTCAGTTTAGCTTCTTAGGAGATTTGTCTTTTTAGCGATCTATGGTATCTGTAATACCCTCCTCCAACACCACATTTCAAATGAATCAGCTTTTTTCCTGTTAGCTTTCTTCATTGTCCAACTTTAACACCCATACATAGTAAAAGAGAATACTATATATAACCAGCAGCAAATTATTGGTAACCAGCAGCAAATTATTACATTGATCTTGGTAACCAGCAGCAAATTATTACTTTTAAGAATCTTTTCTAGCTCCTTCATGGAATCTTGATCTCCTTCTAATTTCATGGTTTCAGTCTCCCATTTGGTTGGTAATGGAGCCAAGGAACCAATAATCTTGAACAATTTCAGTTTCTCATTGTCAATCTTAAAGCTGTGTCATTCTCCAATAGTCATTACATTTGTCTTCTTGATGTCCAGCTGTAATCCTGCTTTGGAAGTTTCCATGTTCTCTTTGCATTCATATAGAAAGTGGGGGGCACCAAGTAAAGAAAAAAAAATAGGAATTACAAAGTAAACATACAGACAACAGATGAACAAAAACAGGCCACAGCTTTTACTGATTACAGCATTCAGAGCATTTGGTGCAACATAGGGTCAGGATCCAAACACTGAGTAACCCAACTGTCTGGGGGAACCAGGAGTGACAAGCAGGTGGTCCCACAAAGGCACAAGACCCTGTTTGGAACCTTTGCCTCCTGGGAGTGGAGTCAGTCAGCTGTCTCCAAGCTGGGCATGCCACTAAATGACTCAACATCCAAGACCCCATAAGCCTTGCAGGGCTGGCCAATGGTAGCTCTCCAGATGTTTTTTGCCTACAACTCCCATCAACCCCAGCCATTGGCCATGCTGGCTGGGGCTGGGGCTGCGGCTGATGGGAGTTGTAGGCAAAAACATCTGGAAAGCTACCACTGGCCGCCCCTGCTATAAGGGGGTTCTCATTTGGGTAGGCAGCTGCCCCCCCATAGATCTGGCCTAATGTCTGAAACCACTATAAAGCTACGTCAAAAGCAATACAATAAAATTACACATGCACATACTAAAACAAAGAGGGAGGAAGAGGGGGGGTGTCCAAAAATCAAAACTCTGGACACACAGCTAAGGGGCTTTAAATAGTTAAGGGCAGGGGCCTGGCAACAGACAATACACACCTGGCCCACCCTCATGCAGAGCTGTCCACATCCAATTGGTCATTTGGATCAGTCCCACTCACTCCATCAGGACCAGCAGGCAAAGCAGCTGAATTGCTTTGCTCTGACTCCTTGCCAGAACTGGTCTCAAGGGAAGACAATGTGCTGAGTACTTCACCTTCAATTTTTTTTTCTTGGCTGCATGCCTAGCCTCCCTATCAGCATCATCTTTGCTCTCCCTGATGACAATGCAGGAGTTCCACCTCAAGCTCTTTTCAAGGCTGCCAACCAAGTAAGCACAGTCTGCTCAAAGCTCTCATTCTCATCATCAGAAGATAAAGGTTTAGAGGCCAGCCTCTAAGGTGGGGCCTTAGGAGCTGGGTTCTTACCCTTAGATTTCCCTTTGACCTTTTGTGATAGTATGGCTCAGAGTTAACTTTGATAATAATGAAAGAGAGCTGGGGGAAGGGGGCCTGCAGTGAAAAACCCACAAAATGGCCAATAGCACCATGTACAGCCAGGAAGAACCTGAAATGGAACTGCACAGAATAAACTAAAATGGTCAGTGCTGCAAAGCCCACCTGACTATGTAAAGCTGCAAAAAGCAGAAAGGTTGGGGGCACTAACCACCCACATTCAATCACCAAAACCACCCAGAACCAAACAAAATTGGGAGGTAGGGGCATCAAAGGCCCACTGGGTAAGGCTACTGAGTGTAATTCCAAGCCACTCTAAAATGGTCACTAGTAGCACAAGTAGAATAAGAAACCTAAAATGGCCACCAATAATAGAGGGAGGGGACAGCCAAGAATGACACAGTAAAAATGTTAGAAAAGGAAAGGTCCCCTGTGCAAGCACCAGTCGTTTCCGACTCTGGGGTGACGTTGCTTTGACAATGTTTTCACGGCAGACTTTTTACGGGGTGGTTTTGCCATTGCCTTCCCCAGTCTTTGACACTTCCCCTCAGCAAGCTGGGTACTCATTTTACCGACATCGGAAGGATGGAAGGCTGAGTCAACCTTGGGCCAGCTACCTGAATCCAGCTTCCACCAGAATCGAACTCAGGTTGTGAGCAGAGAGTTCAGACCACAGTACTGCAGTACTGCTGCTTTACCAGTCTGCGCCACGAGGCAGAGTTAAGATGTTAAGAGCCCACTAAAGCCTCCACAAGGGCCAAATTAGTTGCCTCCCAGGAACCCTATGTGGCTGGGAAAATTGACAAGCAGCTGCTCCCCAGAGTCAGCTGCCCAGCAGTGGTATTCAGCAACTGGGAATCTCACTCGCCACCTCCCCCCCCCCCAATAAGTGAAAACTGGGAACCATTCAGGGCCAGCCACATGCCAAAGCCGTAGCCAGCAGACCCAAGAGAGAGCCAGGATTCCTCAGCATTGGCTGCAGGACTAAACCATGACCAAATGCTTGCAAACTGTCCCAATGCTCTGATCCTCCTCCTGTTACTCATCCAAAGGTGAGTCCTCTAGGCCCCGGCCTGGCTCAGAGAGGCTAGCTACCATTCCTCTCCAATCAATCAATCAATCAATCAATCAACATTTTATTTTTATCCTGCCCTCCCCGCCGAAGCAGGCTCAGGGCGGCTAACAACATCAAATACAATAAATTATACAATAAGTATTTAAAAACAGTAACTAGTTTTAAAACAAACTAATTTAAAATTTCCTAAAATTAACATTCTGGTGCTATTTCCAATAAGCATGGTGGTGAAAATCACTTAAGTGAGTCCCTCTGTCATTTAATCGGTAAAGGCTATCCCAAAAAGGATGGTCTTGCAGGCCCTGCGGAACTGTTCAAGGTTCCGCAGGGCCCACACTTCTTCCGGGAGCTGGTTCCATAGGTGTGGAGCTACGATAGAGAAGGCCCGCATATGAGTACTCTGCAGTTTTGCCTCCTTTGGCCCGGGGATGGTCAGTTGGTTCTTCCCTGCTGACCTCAGTGCTCTTTGGGGTTCATACAGGGAAAGATGGTCCCTCAGGTAGGCAGGTCCTCGGCCATATAGGACTTTAAAGGTAATAACCAGCACTTTGTAATGAATCTGGTATGTAACTGGCAACCAGTGCAGTCCGCACAGCCACGGCTGTATGTGCTCCCACTTCGGGAGCCCCAATAGCAGCCTAGCCGCCGTGTTCTGCACCAACTGCAGCTTACGGGTTGGGCACAGAGGCAGCCTCATGTAGAAGGCATTACAGTAATCCAATCTCGAGGTGACCGTTGCATGAATCACTATTGCTAGGTCCTGATGCTCTAGGAAGGGGGCCAACTGCCTTGCCCACCTTAGATGAAAGAAGGCTGACTTGGCAGTGGCTGCTATCTGGGCCTCCATTGATAGTGAAGGCTCCAGTAGAATTCCCAAGCTCCTGACCCGGTGCGCTGCTTTCAGCGGCACCCCGTCAAAGACCGGGAGAGGTACTTCCCTCCACAAAGCTCCCCGACCCACGCAAAGGACCTCTGTCTTTGTCAGATTCAGCTCTCCACTGAGCACGAGGCAAAGACTGCCTTGGGAGGGAGCGGAGTCAGCTGTTAGCAAGTGCCAGCCCCACCCCCACCAGCGACCAGGTTGGCCAGTCATCGGGTGGAAGCCAAATTTCTGATCATTTTAAGTAAGCATTATAGTCTTGGATTTCTCATGATGCATAAAGATCTTGTTATTGATACAATATTTGTTTTATTGATACAATTCTCAGTGTTTGACATGTCCTAGAAAAGGTGTACTTTAAAAAAATAATAAACTACTCTCTGATATTTCTAGTCCTTTATGTTTATGCGCAAATATAGAATGCTTATATACTGCTAACTAATCGTGTGAGCAACTGTGAGAACTACTGTTTTGTTTTTTTATTGTTTTACTATTTTTTAAACAATATTACATTGATGTTTTTAACCTTGTACATCACCCAGAGCCCCGTGTATTTGGGGATTGGGCGATTCACAAATCTAAATAACAACTGTTCTATCCAGTGTGGAAGTCGAGTGCATCTGGACTGGAGTCTCTAGAGCTTTCATGACTTCTAAACCAAGTTTGAATTCCCTGTAATGTGTCATGAGAGCACTGTTCAAATCAATTGTATAAGAGTTGGCTAAAGGTTTCACAAGGTCAAGGGGATGCCACTAATATAAACTCTCCATGACTAGTGGCTCTGTCTCTGTCAATAACATTTGAATCACTTATGCATCAACTTTGAACAACTTTCTACACCCATTCAGCTATAAAGAACATGGCTGTAAAGAACATGTGTCTGTAAATAACATAGCTACAGCATAATCCAAGAAAAGCCATTATTGGAACCTTTTTCATGGGGATTAATCTTTAACTACTCAGGTGTATGTGTAAATATTGTCCTCATACATGTATTTATTTAAATAACAATATCCTGCTTTTAAAAATCAATATTTCTTTTCAAAGCAGCTATCAGTCAAAGGTAAAGTAATATAATCACAACAAGACAGTAGTCTTTTCAGACCTTCAGCTGAGTGTACTAGGAGTCTGCCAACTGCAAATATCAGAATCACATTCTACCTATAATCCTCTCCATAAGCTTAGTTGCCATGTTTTTGGAAAGTGGCACATGTATATAGCTTCTGTAGACACTGCATGAAACTGATGGGTTTTTTTGGTGGGGGTAGTTCTGGTTCACATGTACCATAGGTACTTATCTAATCATTGTGTTGCCCATTTCTGCATGGCCGGCTCACTCAGTAGGCAAATTAGGCATTTGCCTGGGGCACTGGGAGGGCTGTGCTGAATTGGGCTCTCCCCCACCCCGATACCCAAGACAAATGCCTAATTTACCCCCTGCTGCCCCCGCTGCATGGGTAGCAGAGTATAGCTCAATCTTGTCAGATCTTGCAAGCTAAGCAGGATTGACAAGACTTTTTTTTTCTACAAAACGACCCCTGAATAAATCAATAAAGCCCCGAAGTCAATATTATAATTTCATATTAACATCTGTTTCAGTTAAGCACAATGTTCCTAAACTGCTTCTCTCTCTATGTTTCTGAAGGAATATTCTCCAAAACCAAAGTAGGCGAGGGGGTGGGGTGGATTCTGGAAAGCAGAATCATATTTATGTGACATTTAAACCTTCAATAACATGTCGTTAAAAATTAAAGTGTACTACTTGTAGAATAAGCTACTTCTGTGTTTAAGAATATATCCAAGTCCAAATGGAATGTGTAGTTCAGTATTGTCTATCACTTTCACATGTCACTCAGCTTTCATTGTTTAAAGCTACTTTGACATCGTTGTTAAAGTATATGACTTTTTTCTTTCCCACAAACACACATGGAATTCTTCTATACACTGTAATATTAAATTCTACTACTAGATACTAAGACAAAGAATTCAGTCATGCTTCTAGGAATATCTCATATGTATTGTAAAATATTTCCATAAAATATTGTCTTGATTTTTTCCCCATTTTCTTGATTCTTTTCTATTCTCTCCAGTTCTTTTAATTTCAAATGTTGAATACACCAAGATAATTGAAAGAAACTAATCAAACGTATTTAAAGACAAAATTTACATCATTCCAGTTGCACTGATCTTCACAATGTTTTCAAGCTATTTATCAAAATATCAGTAACTAGGAGTAAGGCCCGTTGTGAAGAAAAAATACAACAGGCTCTAGAAGGAGGGCAAGTGCTCGCAACCATTGCTGTCTTCCTACCCACCCAAGTGAAGGCATTAACTTCCCCCCGCCACAAAGGGAATTTATCTCTGCTATCTAGAGAGCAGTTGTAAATCTGAGTGATCTCCAGTGGTTCCCTAGGAGAAAATTGCATTTTACCTGTCTGAGGTCTTACCCCTCCTCAAACCCTGCCCTCTCCAGGCCCGACCAATGAAATATCCATAAATTTCCTAATCTGGAGTTGGTAACCCTCTCTCCTTCCCTTTATCTGCCCCTCTAACTTCAGCTTTTCATCTCCTTCCCCCTCCCTGCAGCCTCTTCATAGGCTGTCTTTCTCCACGGAGGGAGGCGGATGGGACCAAAGCAGCTTGCATCATTCTCCTCTCACAACCCTGTGAGATGGCTTAGGCTGGAAGTCTGTGACTGGTCCAAAATCACTGAGTCAGGTTCCACAGCAAGGACTTGGATCTGGCAGACTCCACTCTGAAGCCCTAACTCCTATGCCCTCCTCAAACTACACCACAGAATCTCCAGGAATTTCTCACCAACTTGGAACTGGCAGCCATAGTCAGGAGTGGTCCCAATGAGTTCTGCCTCAGAGGCCTGTAGTGAGACCTTTCAAACCAACAGTCCACCTCTGGCATATTGTTTAATAGAGAGGAGTCATCAGCCATAACATCTGCTTACATCACTCTCCTCTTCTTTCCCAACTTTGATCTGAACAACAACCCTGTGAGGCAGGTTAGGCTGGTTTGAAATCACCCAGACAGCTTCTACAGTCCTCATCTGGAGATTATCAACAGTTGTTCCCCAGGAGGAAAGGCCTCCCTCAGCCTGTAGTGATACCTTAGGAATTTCTGACCAATCTGGAAAGATTTAACTAACTAAAGGCCTCTGGCTGAGTGCCCCTTAGCCTTGCTGTCTTCTCATCCACCCAAGTGAAGGCATTCACTCTGCCGCCACCCCCCCTCGGACATCCTACAACAGGCCCTGGGGAGAAGCAGTACTGCTCAGTAAGCTCCCTGTCAGCAGACAATTGTCTTCCTCAATGGTCAGTGGCCTTCTGCTGGAGTTCTTGTCTGATGGGGCCAGCGGTGGGTGGGGGAGAGCAGAATCAGCCAATGTAACGGTAAAGACAATGTGAGCCAATCCTGTGCAAGCTACATCCAATGAATGAAAACCCTCAGAATTACCCCATGAATTATCCTCAGAATGTGGAAGATGAGAAGTGTTTGCCCACTCCAGAATCACTAATTTTGAAAGGGGTGTTGAAGGACCTGAGTCAGGTTGAAGTGACAAGAGAGAAGGTCACCAAACCCAGGGGTGCGGTCAGACGTCCAAAGAACCCCGCTACGGGCATGAGTTGAGCCCGCAAGCATGTCGGATTTTACCCGGACGTTCACACGTCCACATCTGTGAAGCGTGCTTAGCCCGTGCCCGTTCCACGCTGATGCGCCTTGCTCGCGGATTAATTTGCTACTGCTTTTAATCCGGAACAAGACGCTTCCTGAGCGCTTCCTGAGCGCTCTGGAGAATCTGAACGGGCAATCGTTGCTGAGTCACAGCAGCGCTTCCCGCTTCCAGCTTCCCGCCACAAACAAAATGCATATCACTGCGCCATCGAAGGAAGGAACTCGAAAAAATTGCTTATTAGCGGCTGTATTCCTAAGCTTAATTGGGGGGGGGGCTTCCGAAACGTGCATGCCCGGCCTTTTTTTTTAAAATATATTTTAGTTTATTGCGTAATAGCGATATATCGAAATCTCGATATGCGAGTAGGCTGCGGGGGACCCCGTGGGGTACGTGTAGGGCGGCGGCTGAAAGCCCGGCTGGACTGAAGGGATGGTCCCGTAGCCCCCCTGCTGCCCATACTCGTAGCCGCCTCCCTGGGCGGCCGGGCTGTAGGCGGAGGGTCTGTCTTGCAAGAGGGGCTTATTGTCCATTGCTCAGGCAGGGCGAGCCGCCCTCCCCAAGCCAGAGAATCGGCAAACGTTGCTGAGCCAACTTTTTGCACCCGGCTTTTGCAACGGGAGGAAAGGCAGGAGGCGCCCAGGGAGCAGCGCTAGAGCTGGAGAGCTTGCAAAATAAAATAAAATAAAATAATAACCAGCGCTTGCAAAAAGATCCCACCCCGCACACGCCCCGCAAGGCAGAGGCAACGCTAATTCGACACAACGATATATCGATATATCGATAGAGCTGCCGGGGAAACAAAAAAAAAAAGGTTTAAATAGCCGGAAACCCCGCTACTGCAAACGCGCATGCTCTCAGCAGAAACACACCCTCTGTTAGCCCAGCACTGCGCCTGCGCTAATGCGGATTGCCGCCATCTGAAAGAAGTTCCGGAGGGCGCTGTGTGATCGAGCAGGGGACGGGATCAACACGGCATACCATCGGAACAGTAAAGGAACAGCAGCTGTCTGATCGGGAAACAGGATGCGGCGGATTATCTGACATACGAAATAACGGCGCTTTAAAGATGGGTTGCTGATGGATTTAATGTAAGTGTGACCTCACCCCAGATGGCATATGTGGAGAAACACCATCTTAGAGTGTTGGTGCTTCATTGGCAGGGATCAGTAAATCCCTCAGCAGGCTTTGTAGCCTTCCTCTCACTCCCCCCCCTCCCTTCCAGAACCAAACCAACAACGCTAGGGGGAAAATCTCCTAGAGAGGCAGGAAGTGCTTTTGTTCTTGCCATGTGTTAGGCAGGAAGAGAGTTCAGTTCTCAGCTGCAGCTCGAAGGGAGAGGTTGCCAGTGGGAGAGCTCCTGCCTGTGCATGCGGCCTATTCAAAAGAGAATGAGGCCTCCAGGTAGTAAGACAAAGTAAGTAATTCACAAGACAGGGCAAGTTTAGATCAGGGCCAGCAGGACGCGTTTATAACACATTTTGTTTGTCAGGCTGTTTGCTGTGCGTGTGCTGTGCTGTGCTAACTTTTTAAATGCAACTGTTTTTGTTTTGTTTTTCTTTTCCTATCTGTTTCTCTTTTTAAATAAATATATTTTTACTGTTTAAATGCTGGCAGTCAATCTCTGTACCACATAGATCCCCAGACCGCTTTAGACCACGCTGTTTTTAGGAAGGGGGCCCCATGGAAGGGGGAAGGCATGCAGTTGGATAAGGTGCCAATCCTCCAGGGGTGCCCCAAAGAAGTGCTGAGGTCTCTGTGAAACCCAAGTACAGGGTGGCAGAGGACCTGGAGGCCTAGCCTCACAGCTGGAGAGGGGGATTGGGAGTCCTGTTCCTCTCAATCTGAACCCCGGGACTGAGCAGGTGGTGGCAGCGAGCCCAAGGGGCAGGAGGAGAAATAGCTCCCTCCAGGAGTTGGCGACTCAATAGGGAGCTGACGGGACCGGGTCTGAAGGCAGAATCGGGCCGGTTCCGTCACAGCATACATACAAGAATTCTGAAACAACTCAAAGGTGAACCTGTGGATCTCCTGACAAATATATGTAATCTTTCATTGAAATCTGCCTCTGTTCCTGAGGACTGGATGGTAGCAAATGTCACCCCCATCTTTAAAAAGGGTTCCAGAGAATATCTAAGAAATTACAGACCAGTCAGTCGGACTTCAATACCAGGAAAGTTAGTAGAAACCATTATCAAAGAGAATGAGTAGGCACATTGATGAACACAAGCTAATGAGGAAGACTCAGCATGGGCTCTGTAAGGGAAGATCTTGTCTCACTAACCTGTTAGAGTTCTTTGAGGGGGTGAACAAACATGTGGACAAGGGGGACCCAATAGATGTTGTTTACCTTGACTTCCAGAAAGCTTTTGATAAAGTTCCTAATCAAAGGCTCCTTAATAAGCTCAAGAGTCATGGAGTAAAAGGACAAGTCCTCTTGTGGATCAAAAACTGGCTAATTAATAGGAAGCAGATGGGCAGTTTTCATAGTGGGCAATTTTCACATTGGAATATGGTAAGCAGTGGAGTGCCGCAGGGCTCAGTACTGGATACCATGCTCTTTAACTTGTTCATTAATGATTTAGAGTTGGGAGTAAGCAGTGAAGTGGCTAAGTTTGCAGATGACACTAAATTGTTCAGGGTGGTGAAAACCAGAGAGGATTGTGAGGCACTCCAAAGGGATCTGTTGAGGCTGGGTGAGTGGGCGTCAACATGGTAGATGAAGTTCAATGTGGCCAAGTGCAAAGTAATGCACATTGGGGCCAAAAATCCTAGCTATAAATAAAAGTAGATGGGTTGTGAACTGGCAGAGACTGACCAAGAGAGAGATCTTGGGGTCATGGTAGATAACTCACTGAAAATGTCAAGACAGTGTGCGATTGCAATAAAAAAGGTCAATGCCATGCTGGGAATTATTAGGAAGGGAATTGAAAACAAATCAGTCACTATCATAATGTCCCTGTATAAATCGATGGTGCAGCCTCATTTGGAGCACTGTGTACAATTCTGGTCACCACACCTCAAAAAAGATATTATAGCATTGGAAAAAGTGCAGAAAAGGGCAACTAGAATGATTAAAGGCAGGGCTCTTTTTCTAGCAGGAGCTCCTCTGCATATTGGACCATGCTCCCCCCCTCTCCCAATGCAGCCAATCCTCCAAGAGCTTAGAGAGCTCTTAGTACAGGGCCTACTGTAAGCTCCAGGATGATTGACTACATCAGGGGGGAGGTGGCCTAATATGCAGAGGAACTCCCGCTAGAAAAAGAGCCCTGACGGTTGGAACACTTTCCCTTTGAAGAAAGGTTAAAACACTTGGAGCTCTTTAACTTGGAGAAACGTCAACTGCGGGGTGATATGATAGAGGTTTACAAGATTATGCATGGGATAGAGAAGGTAGAGAAATAACTACCTTTCTCCCTTTCTCACAATACAAGAACTCGTGGGCTAACAATTTGGTTAGAACAGATAAAAGGAAGTACTTCTTCACCCAAAGGGTGATTAACATGTGGAATTCACTTCCACAAGAGGTGGTGGTGGCTACAAGCATAGATAGCTTCAAGAGAGGAATAGATAAGCATATGGAGCAGAGGTCCATCAGTGACTATTAGCCACAGCTTATTGTTGGAACTCTCTGTCTGGGGCAGTGATGCTCTATATTCTTGTGCTTGGGTGGGAGGCACAGTGGAAGGGTTTCTAGCCCCACTGGTGGACCTCTTGATGGCACTTGGTTTTTTTGGCCACTGTGTGAAACAGAGTGTTGGACTGGATGGGCCATTGGCCTGATCCAACATGGCTTCTCTTATGTTCTTATGTACCACCACAGTTGGGCTTTTATTTATAACTGATACTTTCACTAAATTTCATCTGGAGTTAATTTGGGGGACCCTGATTGGACAAAATAGCTGAAAATTTTTGAAGAAAGTGAAAAAATACAACATAATTAGCGACTTCTTTATTATCATTGGCTTTCTAAAAATAAGCAAAAAACCTCCAAAATAACAAATATAAAAGGAAGCATTAAATGATATTAAGAACCGTAGAACATTCTCTAAGCAACAACACATCTTTCTGAAAAGGAAAGTTAAGAATCTTCCTGGACAAAGAGCTTCTCCACTGAACAAGCCCTGCCATATCCATCATTTATTTATTCAAGTTCTTCAGCTTTCTATAGGCCTTTGGGGAGTCTTACTTCTTGAATAGAGGCAAGTCTTACCACGGCCTTTCTTCCTAATTTTAATGAGCCTTACTTTTTGAATAAAGGCAGGTCTTACCAGGGCCTTTCTTCCTAATTTTAATGGAAAGGTGGGCTTATAATGAGAGAAGATAATATTAGGTGCTGTTACATATCTAGGATCTTTTTAAAAATATGATTAAATCCTTCATGAGTGGTAAGAACTAAGTAAAGTTGGATGAAAGAGAAATGCATTAGAAGTTATAAAATGTAACTGTTTAATATTCACAAGCAGAATGTGAGTGTTTGCATTATATGGAGTGATAAAAATACACAAAAAGGACACCCCCCCCCAAAAAAAATGACACCCTTCTTCCTTCTCAGTTTTTAAAAGAATACTTATGGGCAGATCAGAAGTTAAGGAGACTACCCATTCTGGACAAAATACAGCAGCTAATTCTGCTTTGATGGAGAGAGCTTCATAGGCTTTTTCTTGTCATGTAGTGCTGGATGATGGCAACATGTAGTTGGTAAAGTCCTCAATAGCACAGAACTCAGTGTACAGTAAGATGGTCTGAGACAGGATTTGATGATATGAGAAATTTACAATATCAAAAGAATGCAGCACAAATATTTGCATCCCTGAATTGAGGAATGGTTAACCATTTCTATGAAGCTTCTCTCGGCTTGGCTTCGCGAACGAAGATTTAAGAAGGGTGCAATAGTCCACGTCTGCTGCAGGCTCGCTGGTGGCTGACAAGACCAATGCGGGACAGGCAGGTCCGGCCACAGTGGCTGCAGGGAAAAGTCTGATTTAGGGTTGGTGCTGTAGCAGTGCGATTCTTCCTCAATCTCCTTTTGTCCTCAAGACCAGCTATGCGTGCATTCTCAAAGGAAGAGACAGCCTGGTGGATGGTGTGCCTCCATGCTTTGCGATCTGAGGCTAGGTCAGACCACTGGTGATGGTTGATGCGACAGGTGCCAAGGGATTTCTTCAAGGAGTCCTTGTACCTCTTCTTTGGTGCCCCTCTATTTCGATGGCCGGTGGAGAGTTCGCCATACAGGGCAATCTTGGGAAGGCGGTGGTTTTCCATCCTAGAAATATGCCCTGCCCAGCGCAGCTGCGTCTTCAGCAGCAGTGCCTCGATACTGGTAGGCAGATCTCTTTTTCGCCAGTAAATCTTGGATCCCTTGATTGTTCTCATCAAACCAGTCCTTGTTCTTCCTTGTGGAGAACCCGAGGACTTCTTCAGAGATCTGCAGGACGGTAGTTTTTAGGTGTTCCCAGAGTGCTTCTGGAGAAGGGTCTGTGGGGCAACTGGGGTCCTCAATTCTTGACTGGAGTTTTGCCTGGAAGGCAGCTTTAACTTCGGCTGACTGGAGACTGCCAACCTGAAACTTCCTCCGAGGGATACCTCCTCTCCTGGGTGTGGGTTTAAAGTGAAGACGGAGATTGCAGCGTACAAGACGATGATCCGTATGACATTCTGCACTGGGCATTACTCGGGTGTGTAAGACATCTCGAAGGTCTCTCTGGCGCACCAGAATGTAGTCGATAAGGTGCCAGTGCTTGGACCGTGGGTGCATCCAGGTTGTCTTCAGACTGTTCTTCTGCTGGAAGATAGTGTTGGTGATGGTGAGCTGGTGCTCCATGCAGAATTCTAGCAGGAAGCGCCCGTTGTCATTGCAGTTGCCAATGCCGTGTTTGCCAAGTACTCCTTTCCAGGCTTCTGAGTCTTTACCTACTCTGGCATTGAAGTCGCCAAGGATGATCACCTTGTCCTCTGTAGGGGTCTTCCGTACGAGGTTGTGTAGATCAGCATAGAACTTGTTCTTTTCTGCAGGATCTGCTTGAAGGGTTGGGGCATACACACTGAAGAGTGTTGCATGCTGCTTGTTTTGAAGTGGGAGACGCATGGACATGATGCGATCTGAGTGACCTGTTGGCAGGTTTACGAGTTTGGAGGCAATGGAGTTCCTGACCATGAAGCCAACGCCAGAAAGGCGGCTCTATGAAGCTTGAGATGGAATAAATAACGTACGTCCAGTTTGACAAAAGGGATAGTGTGGCTGATTCCACACTCACCTTGCTCTGGAGCAGGTTTCTGTTTCTGTGCAGAGCAAGCTGACGATTTTGCACCAATTGCTCTGCGCTGCCATTTTGCGTGGGGCAAACCCGCGATTCGCTGCATCTCAGTGTAAACCTGAAAAAACAGGTTTACACTGTGGCACAGCAAAATGCGAGTTTGCCCCATGCAAAATGGTGGTGTGGAGCAACTGGTGCAAAATCACCAGCTTGCTCTGCACAGAAACGGAAGCCTGCCCCGGAGCAAAGTGAGTGCGGAATCAGCCAGAGTAGATAGAAAATAGAGTGTTCCAAAAAGGGAAGAATATTGAATAATTGAACAGTTTCACAGTTCATAATGAAAGCTATTTCTAAAACTTCGAAGCTATTGTTATATAACAGCCAAGAAAGTTAAAACCATGTAGTATGATTCATGTAATTGCTAATATTACAGCAGAGTTATTTAGAAACAGAAATCCCTTGTGAGAAAGAAAAAAAAAACCCCACACATTATACATTCTTCATTTCTCCCTACCAGCCCCCATACACCTACTATTTGTAATGGTTATACATGGGAGAGTTTTACATCTGCTAAGGATAAAGATTGGTTTCAGTGAGTCACTGAGCTACCCAGCATTTTGGCCAAGCTGCGGTTACAATAGCTAATACTAATGAAAGATGAGATAGGGATTTTCCACTAATTTAGGTCCCATCAGTACCAAGGTCAGTTCCTCAGGCCAGCATACAGGAACATTAATCATTGCTTGTATGTTATGGTGGCCTAATTCACAAACAAAAAAGCCTGAATACAAAGAACTACAGTCATTGCTTAGGGTTTCCAGAAAATCAAAGCAGAAAATGATTTGCACCATCCTAATGAGACTTATGCTGAATTTTATTTCAAACTACTGCATGATTTTTAATTAAAAAAACAAACCAGAAATTAGATAATAGGGAGTGTGGTATGAAATACCAAAATGATAGGACATTCTAGAACAATGGCAATAGTTTATATAATTACATCTTCTATACACTTCATTTAAAAGTGCTGTTGATGCCCAATTTGTTTTGAGACTGTGACACAGGCAGGGAAGAGACTCCTACCTCCCCCACACTATATTTTCCCAAAATGAAACAGTTCCAGAGGGCAATATTTTCTCCATGAGTTTGCTGTACAGCCATTAAATGACTGCACATTCACTCCCAATCAGTCAAATAATGTCCCCTGTACCATTTCAGCTTAGGAAAATGCAGGTGAGGTATGATACCCTGCCCTGTCATGGTCCCATTCTGAATTAGCCCCAGCAGTGTTGTGAGGCTAAGCACTCTAATTTCCCTTCAAGGGCTAACATGAATATTAGAAGGTCTACTTCTTTTCACAGGTGTTCATGATTTCAGTGTTCCTGCAATCACCATTCTTACTTCTTTCAAGGCCAGATGCAAGAATGTAGTAATCGGGCAGATTTCTCAAGCATGGGCCAATCTGCAGATATCTAAATCTGAAGAGGGAGTCCATGCTGACAAAAAGGAGATTTTTCTCCAAAATTGGGGAGACCCCCCCAAGTTTTCAGAAAAAAAATCTGAAAACTTTAAAAGTGTTAATTCCCTTCAAAGAAAGACTGTTATCTCTGCACACACAGTCAATGCACCTACCTTTTCTGTTGGTTATGGAACTTGAGGGGCTGAGGGGCAGTGGTGACAGTGGGGAGCAACAAAGTTGGTGGTAGGCAAGTCAGTAGCAAGGAGGTGATGTTGAGGGGAAAGTGGTGAGGAGGCTAGCAGCCACAACAGGCCTGGCAGCCACTGAGGGCCACCTGGTTTGGATAGTGGCTTTGGTAATGTTGGGTGAAAGGCCTGGGAGCCACAGTAGCTGAAGAGAGTCACCTAGCTTCAGGGGTGGCAGCAGCTTCAGTGATATTCAAGGGAGACTTGCTGGCAAGGAGGCTGGAAGCTGCAGCTGACCCAGCACTGCACAGGGCCACCTGTTTTTTTGCAGTGACTCTGGAGACTGTGAGGGAGATACTGACCCAGGGGCAAGGAGGGCGGTGCTTTGATTCTTGCACTGATAGAAATAGTAGGTGGATTGTTCTGGGAGGTAGAGAGGGAGAGCAGTGAGTGTGAGGGAGTAGGTAGGGAATTCAGCAATGGTGGGGAGTGAAGTGCCAAGAGTGGGAGCTATGTGAAGAGTGCAGTGAGAGTAGGGGGTATGTAGGGAGACCCTCAAGGGTGGGAGTGAGTGGAGTGCCAAGGGTGGGAGAAGGTCAGAAGAGGAGCAAGGGTAAAGGAAGTAGTTAGGGAGAGTTATGCGGGTGGGGTTAGGTAGACAGAAGAGCAATGTAGCAATGAGACAAAAAGATATGGTAAGGTGGCTGGGATATCAGAAGCCAGAGTACTAAGCAGTGACCAGTGGGAAAATTTTCCCATGAGTTTCTCAGGTATCCCCTCTTGGACATCCTATTTCCCACATTCTTTTTCCTCTCCTTTCCCTCCCTCACCACTTTTTCTCTGTCCCTCCACTGCTCCTGCTTTCCCACAACCTGTGGTCATTCTGGGGCTGCCTAGGCCCAGGCTACACTACAGTGTTTTAATTACTAAAGGTAGTCCCCAGTGCAAGCACCAGTCATTTCTGACTCTGGGGTGATGTTGCTTTCACAACATTTTCATGGCAGACTTTTTACGGGGTGGTTTTTTTACGGGCCTTCCTCAGTCATCTACACTTTCCCCCCAGCAAGCTGGGGAACCTAAAAGTACTGTGTGTTATTTCATAGGATTTTGTGAGGTCTCAATCAGCATTCTCCATTTTGGAGAGCTTTAATAACACCTATTGTTTTTACTAGTTTGGGGATTTTTCTAAAAATCTAGGCTTTCCCTTAGGTTTCAGAAAGCCTGGATTTCAGAAAACCCCACCTAGTTGTATGTGGGGTCATGATGTACATTTTAATATCTGTACTCTAGGGCTATTGTTCAGAATTAAAAAATATTGATTATATTTGTATAGCACAGGAGTCCATGTGTAGATTAGTTAAGCACAAATATTTTCTTAATGCAATTAAACATGCCATAATATCAAGTTTCTCAATGTACATAGGGTAATAATTTATAGAGAGGGAGATACACATTTTTAAAAAACTGAGGTTGACAAACTGCATATGCACCAATTCCAGTCATAATTGAAAATATTACATATAAACTTCAATTAAGAAGGAACACTCAAGTGGAACAATAAAGAAAATATAGGAAAACTTCTTAAGTTTATCAGGAATCTGTTCTTGACTAGAGATTCCTGAACATCCCCTGGTTAAGCTTATCTTCTGTTCTTCAGGCAGGAACAGAGTACAGATTTTACACTTGTCAAGTCTGTCAACCCATGAACACTGGTCTGATTTCTTGATGTGAGGTACTGCACAACAGCTTTTCATGCATGTGAGTTCTCACACATCCATTTTAAAAAATGTATTCTTTGATGTTTTTCTAAGTTGTCTTTAGTGATACCAGAAATCATTGATTGATAGGGGTCTGTGCCAAGAAAAATGTTCTTATAGTTTTGGATCTGGGATGGGGGGGTTGTCCAATAATTGTTTATTTTTGAGGGTGAGACATTACCAGTTTGGGCTTTAAATCCATGTGGTTCTGGAGTTTGGAACCATTATTTTAAATGGGAAATTATATAAGAGTTTGTGGCAGCTGAGAAGAAGAAGAATTGCATTTATACCCCGCCCTTCACTTGACATCTCAGAGCGGTTTACAATCTCCTTCCCTTCTTCTCCCTATATTAGACACCCTGTGATGTAGGTGGAGCTGAGAGAGCTCTGAGAAATCTGCTCTTGAGAGAACAGCCAAGCCACCCAACTGGCTACATGTGGAGGGGTGGGGAATCAAACCCAGGTCTCCAGATTAGAGTCTGCCACTCTTAACCACTACACCAAACTGGCTCAAATTTGCACAGTCTGTATAATAATCTATAATCTGAAGATCCTTAATTTTAAAAAGATTGAACAAAGGGGGTTCAATTTTACAGACCCTCAAAGTAGGTGTAGCCAGAATTCACTCTACAGATTCCTAAAATGGTAGTCAAGCAGCAGCCTAGCAGGAAAGCTCTGACTGTCCACAGCATTTGAAAAGAAAACTGTCTGCATTTCCTTCTCTTACAGTGTCTGACAATAAAAACTCCTTACCTTTCTACCAAAAATCATGCATCTGTAGTTTTTCCTTGTAGTGGTCTGTTTCATTTCACAAAGACAAAGTGGCTTCTTTCACAGAACCTTTGCACACGCTTTGTGATGATCTGCCATTATTTCCTATGGGAGATGTTTTGGGAGGACAGGAGTATCTGTTAACCCAAAAGACACAAAAAATACAGTGGGATGATTGCTGCCTCTCCTGTAAAAAGCCTCCACATTTCACACTAACTGGACCAAGTGGATGAATTTTATGGGCTCCTGAATAAGATGCCCCTGCCAACATAATTGTGTTTTCATTATTCCCTATGGCGGGTATTTCCAGGAGGCTGTTGTGGCTATTTTTCAACCAAATAACAACAACATTGCAATGAAATATGTGCTGCCTGTCATGTAACGAACTTCCAAGTTTCAAGCAAGTTGGGCCAAGCTGATGAGCCCCTGAACAAGGTTCCTCCAGTTCTCCACTTCCCCAGCCATTGTAATTTGCAAGGAGCAAATGGCTCTGCCTCCCAAATAAGAGGGAGGGAATGAGAACTTTGCCTCTCTGTGGCTTGTCTCCAAAGGTGTTTGACTAGAAGCACTCTGTGCTCCTGCATTGCAAGAATACTATTGCAAGGGGAAAAAGCCATTGGTCAGGGAATCAGCCAAATCAAAGAAAAAAATAAGCACGTACTGTAGCTAGCTAGCAGCACCCAAAATTAAAAAAAGATTATTTTAGGAGGGAGATTCTGTTACCCAAGAATATTTAATTTATTGGGTAACAAAACCCAGTACCAGAACATCATGATAGTGGTTTGAGCCAGTGATTTTCATGTATATTTTTGGAGGGGAATTTCTTTATGCAACCCCCTACTGATTAGTTTGAATCAGCAGTGTCTTTACAAATAAATGTTGTAATCATGTTTAGCAAGAATTTGTGGCTCTCTGGCACAAACTAAACAGGTTGGGTGATCAGCTCATGTCCTTTGAACATGGTAAGCTCAACTGTCAAACACATTTGTGGAGAAATTTGCTTCATCCTTATCCCTGACAAACTGTAAGTTTTACATGAGTATATTTTAACATGAAGGCGCTTTGAAACAGATTATTTCCTTTGTGAAAACTGAGGTGCTAGAGATCCATATGCGAACTGTTCTACCTCATGCTATATAGGTTTGAATAGACTTTTGTTTTGCAATGACTTTAAAAGCCCTTCTTTCTGGAAACCAGCTGGCTAGAAAAAAATGAAACCTATCTATAGGTTTAGGCTGCCTCAATCTATGGTGCTGGATGTTTCATGAGCAATAAATGAATCTGAATGTTGGCTCTGATGAATAAATGACTTCATTAAGTTTCCTTTTCTGATATATTATTTTACTCCTTTTATAACCTTTAGAAAAGTGAGGATTAAACATGAGCAAACTTAATAGCCTGAAATATTTCTATACAAAGTGTTTTCCAAGTAATTACCATTAAAACTGCATTTAAAGAGCACACTAGGGGAACAAAACCAGTTAATCAGATAAATTATCCATTACAGTTCGTTTGACCAATCCTTAATAGAATGCAGAAACCTGACTCAATTTCCTGCTGCAATCATTTGACTACAATGTCTTTGCTAATGTGAGCATGTTGCCCCTTGTGCACTGAAAGGTAATGAAAGTGAAATATGCAGATGCCCATCCAGAAAAAGTCCATTGCTCTATTTCCCACACAACCTAAGTAGTTAAATAGCCCAGGGATGTACTGTAATGCAATACAGATAATGATAAAAAAATAAAACTGTACATAATTATCTCATTTCCAGTGACAGATTGACTTTTTATTTCCAAGAAGGAGGTACATTGAGATAAAAGAAAATAAAACTTATGTGAAGTGTGCTGGAAGTCATCAACATAACAAGACAAAACTATCCTTACAAGGAAGGGCTAATGAGATTACACTATATCCCTAGCGTATGGTGTATGACCAGAACCTATGTAACAAAATTAGAGTATTTCCTATTACTAATCTTCCTGTCACATCTTAGATTCATTAAAAACCAAACTTTTTATAAACTGTGATCTGATTACACCAAAACAGAAAACAGATATTTGAACCACACCACTTACAGGGATTGTATCAGGGGAATAATTCAGTCTCACTTACACTGGAATTTGAGGGCTTTGAAATATGGCTTCAGGTTCCAACTAAGCCATAAATGCACAGTCCTGGCTTCATTTTATTATCTATTACATGGAACAATAGTAAGGATTACTGCAAAGAAAAGAGATATTTAAGAGTGGTCACCTCACGTCCCCCTAGCATCAGAAATAGTTTGGTGAATGCTAGCATTGCAAACAAAACTGCCTCCCCACAGGGACCCCTAAATTTGCATTTTTCAAAAGCCTGAATAAAATAATCAAGCTTGATATAAAAAATGGGTCCCACTGAACTAGCAGGAGCTTCACCTGAACCCTGCCACACAGGAGTAGACCACCTGTTCCAAAGAACACATTGTTCAAAGGCCTTTTGTCCTCAGCCTCCAGAAGCTTCTTCACACCCAATCTGATTGACTTAATTTTGCTGGTTAGTAAACTAAGGCTATAAAATTCTCTTAATTTAGCCTATTCTATTAATTCAACCTGAACCTAGGGAAATGTCTTGAAACTACTGCTCAGCCTTTGTTGAATCAGCCCAAATCAGTTAATTCAATCACTCCACCTGCGTCAGTTCCTGCCCATCCCTAGCCATTTATTCTCAAGTGACACAGAGAAAAAAAATAAACATGCATTCATTTTAATGTAATACATTCAGTGTAAAGAAATGAAAGTCATGTTGAAATAAAGATCATGGGTTCATTTTTCACAAAGAAGAAACAAAACTGCAATAAATATTTTATTAGAACCAGACAACTTTCAAAATTTGTCTCTTCCATAACATATATTCTCCTTTGCCAGTTTGGTATGTGGTTATGAGAGCAATCCTAAGTAGGTCTACTCTGAATTCTACTACAGTTTATTCAAAGGGTAATTAGGATTGCACTGTAAATGTGGCAGACTCTAATCTGGAGAACCAGGTTTGATTCCCCATACCTCCACATGCAGCCAGCTGGGTGATGTTGGGTAAGTCACAATTCTCTCAGAACTGTTCTCTCAATAAAAGTTATTGAAAGAGCTCTATCAGTCCCACCTACCTCACAGGGTGTCTTTTGTGGGGAGAGGAAGGGAAGGAAATTGTAAGTTGCTCTTAGACTCCAAGTGAAGAGTGAGATATAAATCCTCCTCCTCTTCTAATATGTGTTATTCTGAGCAATCTAGAGGACTTCATCCAGCACTTGGTGTTATTAAACACAATTTAAGTAACTTTTCATCCAGACACCTCCCCCCACACACAAAAAGCTATTTTATAATAATCAGATTGAATATTTAGTGGTGGGGTTTGACCCCATGAATGGGTCAGTATTTCTAAACATTGTGATCTAATCAATTTTTGAAAGTTTTCAGTCAAACCCAAATGAACTTGTAAATGTCTGTTTTTTAAAAAAAAAATCACTTTTTTTATGAATGTTCTTTGTTTACTGTTGCAAATTAAGGTCCAAGATGCATGAAAGAATATGCTATTAATTAAAACTGATTTATTTAAAAGTATAATTTAGTATCATGTACAAGTAGCTCTCTTCAGTCAAATTTGTTTGAGCTATGCCAAACGCATCCATAATTGGAAGAGAGAAAATTCATCATGAACATCTGATTCTTTGACTTTTTTGTGCGAACAAAGCTTTTGTAGAGTTATACTACATATTATACTATACTTTTGTAGAGTTTTGTTAAAATGTAATTTTTCAAGTCTAGGGAGACCTGTATTTGCAGCACAGCAAAATGTAATGATTTTAGCATATCTCCAAACAGTTACAAAACCAACATGAGAGAACAGTAGTTCTGGGCATAACCTAGACAAGAATATAAAATATGTAAATATTATGGGTGTTCACATGAATGACCTACACAGATGGTTGGGTTGAGGTAGGTCACTGTTGCTGTTGCTGCTTGATCTCACAGCAGCATTCAACATGATTGCTCATGATCTTCTGACCCACTGACTTGCGAACGCAGAAGTCTGTGGTAGTCCTGAAGAGGTTCACCTCATTTCTCCAAGGTTGGGGTCAGAAGGTAGTGCTAAAGAGGGTGTCAACTAGATACCCCTTAATATGCGGGGTCCCTCAGAGGGCAATCCTCTCTCTAATGTTGTTTAACATATGTATGCCTAACTGGTGCAGAGTTTTGGGCTGGGGTGTCACCAATATGCTGATGACACCTAGCTGTATCTGTTGATTTGCAGCTACCCAGACACCACCCCTCAAAATCTGAGGAGCTGGAGGCCATGGTGGGAAGACTGAAAAAGAGTCAGCTGAGATGTTCTGTGGCTGGCTGGGTGGGATTCAAGTTTAGAGTGTCAACTCCCTGGCCTTGATAGTGTGTCCTTAACACTGGCACAAACTGCCAAAAGTTTGAGTGTGGTTCTGGATGTCTCCTTATCAATGGAGGCCCAGATCACAAATGTTGCCAAACTGGCATTCTTCCAGCTATGGCAGGTGAGACAACTGGCCCCCCTTCCTGTCTCACCCTGACCTAGCCACAGTGATCCATGCAATGGTCACCTCTAGATTGGACTTCTATAACTCACTCTATGCTGGCCTACCCTTGAGACTGATCTGGAGACTCCAACTGGTCCAGAATGTGGTGGCATGGGTCCTGACTGGAACATCGTGGACAGCACACATTCAGCCTCTACTATACCAGCTGACTTGGTGGAGTACCAAGTCAGGTTCATGGTTTTAGTATTGAACTTTAAAGCCTTAAGCAGTCAGAGACCCATGTATCTTTGACACTGTCTGTTCTGGTATGTCCCCCAATGGTTTACAGAGAACACTTTACTGGTGATCCCCAGCCCAGATGTCCAGCTGTCTTTGACCAGAGCCAGGGTATTTTCTGTCCTTGCTCCCACCTGATGGAACTCTCTGCCAAACAACATACACACCCTGTTGGACATAATGCAGTTCCTCAGGGCTTGCAAGGCAGAGATGTTCTTTCAGGCTTTTGATTGAGGACAGCAATAGGTACCATCCTACTTGCACTCCCTCCTCCTTCCTCCCTCTTTTTCCCCCCTTTCTGGCTCTTTGTCATCTTCTTATGGGGCAGGTATATAATTAGAATCTGATGTGTTAAACACCATCTGAGAATTTTTTAAAAAGTTATATATGGGGGGGGATGGTGGATCAGTGGTAGAGCATCTGCTTGGGAAGCAGAAGGTCCCAGGTTCAATCCCTGGCATCTCCAAAAAAGGGTCCAGGCAAATAGGTGTGAAAAACCTCAGCCTGAGACCCTGGAGAGCCGCTGCCAGTCTGAGAAGACAATACTGACTTCGATGGACTGAGGGTCTGATTCAGTATAAGGCAGCTTCATATGTTCATATAGTATTTAAATTGTTCTATTATTCATGAATGTTTTTATCATTATGTTGTTCACTGCCCTGAGCTGTGTGAATTTGAATTATAATTTGAATTATAAATAAATTAAATATTTTGATTTCATGTACATAGTAAAATTATGCATTTCTTTTTAGCATGTAAGTATTGTGCTTTCTATATGGTAAGTGCAAAGTCAGATAACAGCTAATTTATAATGCCAACTTATGCAGAGTTATTCTCATCTAATTTCAGTAAATTGAAATGATTCAGGCTGGAGTAATTGTTGTTGTTCCCAGCAAAAGTATCTGGTAGACAGTGATAGATTTCTCAAATCAAATCAAATTGGAAACTAAGGACTATATGTTATGCTCTAGCGTTTTTATCTCTTGGATCTACACTTTGCAGTCACACCTAACCCAGAACGTCAAAGTTTATACTTTTGGGTGGTAGACAAATGAGGAAGCAAGAACATCAACACTTCCTCCTAAGGAACTACAGGTTCCATGCCTTATGTCAGGGGTGGCCAACGGTAGCTCTCCAGATGTTTTCTGGTGCACCTGTCCATTGTTGGCCAAAATGCCTTTTCATTTTGGTTTTTTTTAGTTAATTAGGCAAAAATTAGTGTGGGATCAATAACCTATGCATACCAGAGTCGGTATTTCCCAAAAGCCCTTAAGCCAATGATGAGATATTGGGTATAAAGCAAATTATATCTATTAAAGGAAACTCAAGTGTAAAAGAGAAAATCATACATTCAACACAGTTCAGAACTAAGAAAATTAGCAAGAAAAAGATAGGGACATTTGCATTAGCAGGAGTAAGGTTGGTGGGTAATAATACGTTACCTGTCCAGACAAGAAACAATGATTCAGCAGTGAGGGGGGGGGGAGCCATGCAATGACCAGCATCACACGGACAAAGTCCCAAACTGATAAGGAGTGGGGGTGACTCTTCCCACAAGGTAGCTGTCAGGAGAAAGTCACACCTGAATGGTAGAAGGATCTGCCTTAAATAGCCAATTTTAATCCTATTACAGGATTACCTGGCCAGTCAATGGTTCCCAGGAAATTTAACAATAGCACCCAGAGAGTGATGAAGGTGTCTGAGTAGAAACATACAATAGATAAAGAAAACCAGAATGGACAATGGAGTCTAATGGTTTGTGATAGTAACACCTCTTTGGAAATGTGGGGGAAACAAAGGGAATTGGGAAGAGGGAGGATGCTTTTGGCTTGTTTGGGGGAAACAAAGGGAATTGGGAGCAGGATTTGGATGATGATAACTGTTAGATTAGTCCAACATTGTTCTATTGACAGAGGTGCTGTTTGGATGGGTGGCAGGAAGACTCCTTTGCCCACCAACATTATTATTGCCCCACATCATTTCCTTTGTCTCTGGTGAGGCAGCTGACATCTGCATGATGCAAGGACCCTGGAAGGCAGTATGTGGTGAAGATGCAGCCTTTTCATGGCTGCTACAGGAAAATAGTGTGTTGTTTTGAAATATCCAGAAGCATGGCTTCCCCCAGGTCTACTGCCAGCCTTGTCTCTGTGAAGACATGACTGCAGTTGTCTGCAACAAGGTGGCTGGGGTGAGAGGTGAGACAGTCCTTGCAGTTCCTATGGATGAGGTGCCCCACAGTATAATAGTCCCAGTGAGGGGTGCCTTACACAGGCATGGCTCAGTTCCATGATAGTCTGAGAGGGTCAAGTACCCCAGAAGCTGATCTAGCATAAGTGCCAGTCTATGTACAGTCCATTAGAGTCCACGGTCAAGTGTGGGGGTTGCTAGAAATCATTGATTTTTGGCAGCACCATGACCTCAAAAGTACAAAATGCCATGTACGTATCCTGTTTATTTGCACAGAGTTCTATTCCCAGGTACAAAATATGCACAGTACCATGTACAAAATCTGCCTATTTTTATTTCCATTTGTTCCTTTAAGTCCTATAAGCAGTTTGGAAAGCACTAGGATCTGCTTATTATAGATGTTTGAACTGAACTGATTATTAGCCGCCCTGAGTCTGCTTGCGGAGAGGGTGGGATAAAAGTCTAAAGTGACAAATAAATAAATGATACATTGCAAAATAAAACAACCCCCCACCACATATGTGTACATTTTTTATCTTACAAGTGACATGATTTTGTAGTTATACCCAGAGACAGTTTCAGAAATTCTCAAACAAAGCAGCCTTATGTCAGCATCATCCTAACATAACAGTCTATAAATTGCTCAATTGTTAAAATAAGGATGGGTGAATTTGTAGTTTCTCATTTTCCATTAGTTATACAAATAATCTGCATGCATAATCTGACAGGGCAGTCACACCGTATTGCTACATTGATGGTTCCTCCATTAGGGCTACTTTGAATATAATACAGCTGTACTCTTTTGCGCTCCCAGAGGCTAAATACAGAACACAAAGACAGCCATATAAATAAGAGATAATATAGCAACACCAATAACATTCCCACACTGTCATGAAACACTGCTGCCCCTCAATCAAAATGTCCCTAACTAATAATATTCCCTCATTGTTTATGCTTGGAAGGTTCTCATCAATATTTAGCCCTCGTAGTGATGCCACTCTTATGTCCACTCTCTTGTTCTCTCACACATACACACCTTTTTCCATGCACAAGGAACAATCATCTTCTCAGGAACAAAAAAATGCCTCCTCCCATCCAATTCTCTTCACATGCAAGCAGACAGAGGCAGACACTTTCTCAGATAAAGTGATGTGTCTTACATGCATGGCAGTAACTACAAGCAGATATTACCATTCATCTTCTGGGCCTCACTTTTGTTTTGGTGTTTGTGATAGTGAGCCAAGCTGTTGTAAGGCTGAGAAAAGAGCCACTTACACAGGAAGAATGGAAGCTATAGCACCAGGTTTACAGGAGGCAGAGCCATGAACTGCCTGGTAAGTGAGTGGGGAAGGGCAATACAATGTGGTATATGATACCCACCAGGGAAGGTGGCAATGTGTCTTCATGTGGAAAAGTATTCTTTAAATGTCATATAATACTTCTTATAAAATAAGAAGGGGGGCTATTAATCTCTTCAGAAGATGAAAGTTAAGTGGAGATCTAACAGAATGAAATGGTTACAAGTCAGATAATGAATGAACTACATTTTATTTTCATCAGATCAACCCAAATAACTTGGACCTTTATATGTTTAATAATTAGGAATCTGGAAAACACTAATATAAGGTGGAATCCCAGACTTTATTCATAGTTCCAAGGCAGTTACAAGAATCATTGTAAAATGCTGGATTTGGTACACAAGGAGACCTTTATTAGTGATTACAGCATTTAGAGTGAGTGACTTAAACTGAAGAACTGGGTCAACTGGACCAACTATATACCGTTCAGATTCCCATGCTAACACACCATTGGACCATTTGAACCAGCAGGGGGACTCATGATTGGTCCAGGGAAGCGAGGATTTGGATCCTGCTTCCCATTGTCTCTGTGTCCCAAGTTTGGCTCCAGGGCTATAATGAACCTGGCAGGAACTGCATAGTCTCTTAAACTTTCCCACTGCCTGGACATAACGGTCATCAAAGGCATATTTGTTGTTTTCACATATATTTGCAGAAGACAAAATGGAATAGACTGAACTGTGCCTGAACTCTTACTATGATATTGAGACCTACTTGGTGAAAGGCACGCTCATGGGTAATCAAATAACAAAAGGAAGGCAGAAAAAGGACATTAATGTAACCATTTCATGCCAATTTACTTTGAGCATTCTCAATGTGGTCAGTAGCACTTATGGGAACAAAGCAATGTGCTTTTGATACTGTAAATTACCAAGAGAGTACAAATGTGTTGAGTTTTAAATTAAGTGTAAAAGAACAGTGCAACTTTTTCATCATGGAAGGATTCACAGTGTTTTCCAGGCTGAGACTAATCCCCATGCAAATGTACTGTGGCATGGCATTAATGTCAGAACTGCTTTGCAATGGCCCTAGAAATGGAATCATGTTGTGTGAATCAGATGCAATTTTGTTTCCTGGTATACATATTTGGCTATAAGGCTTGATTAAACTTCATGTATATCTTTCACAATATAAGGACATTATTAGACCTGCTGTGGTGCTACTGTTGATTGAACAGTAGTAGCCAGTAAGCACAGTGGACTACCTTTACCTTTTAGCCAGTAATATCCATTCTTCCGAGTCAGTGCACGTGAAACTATGGCACAGAGATGCTTGAGTTTTAAAAGGGGAAGCCTATGTTTTATGAACTCACAGGCAGGAGAGAGATAAGGCAAAATAGACAACCAGCATTTTGTCCTAAACCTAATTAGTCAAAGGACTAGAATAATACTGTGAAATAAACGAAAATTATGTATTCTGTAATTATCACGTACACTATCATATCTACAAACTATGGGATTATCTGACTAAGAATATACCAACACTGATGTCTCTTCTGTGATAGATCTCAAGGATGTTCCTAGCTACAGAAGGAGGGGAGGGAGACAGAGAGTATTTCCTTGGTTTTTTTCCCCTTCAAGATAGCTGCCAGCCGATGGCATGCCTTTGATAAATAGAAAGCAGCTGGTATCCCAAGGATAGCTATTAATCTCTTCAGAAGATGAAAGTTAAGTGGAGAAAGCTGAGCAATACTTTGTAATTACTGATTCACACACTTCCTTGGGACAAAAAGGAGTCTGAAACAGTACCTACTTGGAAGACGGATTAGTTTTAATTGATACATCTTCACTTTAAGACATTAGAATAAACCACACTGTGACAAAGTTGGAGTCCAAGCTCCTTATTTAGGATAACTGTTAGCTGGAAACATGGATTTTATTATGCTTTCTACTTGTCTGTGCTAGAAAGATAGATTGGCTGGATATGGAGAAGGCGGCCTTGGGATGTAGGTTTTTTATAAGAAGTATTTCTGAGACTTTGGAACTCTATAACTGACACTGATAATGCTGGAATTGCTTTTCTGTATGTTAGCCAATAAGGAAATTAACACATAACTATAATTTGTGCAGCCTCTAATAACATATATACAATGCAAGTGCTCCAGTATAATTTAGAAGGACATTGAAAGAATAGAGGAGGAGGAGGAGAAATTGGATTTATACCCCGCCCTTCACTACCCAAAGGAGTCTCAGGACAGCTTAAAATCTCCTTTCCCTTCCCCTCCCCACAGCAGACACCCTGTGGGGTAGGGGGAGCTGAGAGAGCTCTAAAAGAAACTGCTCATGAGAGGAACAGCTCTGCGAGAACTTGTGACTGACTTAAGGTCACATCAGTAGGTGCTTGTAGAGAAGTGGGGAATCAAACCTGGTTCACCCAGATAAGAGTCTGCACACTTAACCACAACACCAAACTGGCTCTTTCATACTTAACTGAGTTGACAGGTCCAACTGGGGACTTCGGGAGTGGAACCGGGCAGGGCTGGATTTAACCATTTTTTGAGTGGGGACAAAACTAAAAATGGTGCCCCCCATTCAAAAAATGGTGGGTGGGTATGCCTGCCACCCCAGGCAAGGCACCCCCACAAAGTAGCCCCATCTACAGGCACCCACCCCTTTTTTCTTTCCCAGGTCTGTGGACAGACCCAAGGGAAAAAAAGGTAGGGTGGCACGAATGCCTCTGGAATGCTGTCACTTTCTCCTCCCTGAGTCTATGCACATAGACCCAGGGAAGAGATGGGAGGGGCAGGATTTGCACCATCCTTAGCTTCAAGGAAGGCACAAACACCAGCGGGACGCCTTCGCTTTCTCCTCCCGGGGTCTGTGCACACAGATCCAAAGAGGAGAAAGGGGGGAGAGGTGTTTGCCCCAGCCTCGGCTCGAAGGATGGCACAAACACCACCAAGACACAGACCGGAAGAAGAGAAAGTGTTGGGGGCAACGTTTGCACTGTCCTGGGCTCTGAGGATGGCACAAACACTACCAGGATGCCCACAAAGTCTGAGCACACAGAGTGGGGGAGGAGAAAGGGGCTGGTGCAGCATTTGCACCCTCCTCAGCTCCAAAGACAGTGCAAACACCACCAGGATGCCCTCACTTTCTTCTCCCTGGATCTGTGCACAAACTTCCAGGGAGAAGAAAAGCGTGGGTGGGGTGGCCAATTTGGTGCCCCCCCAACAGCACCGGGGGAAGGCACCCCCTCTGGTCCTGAAACTGGGAGATGTTTTGATTCTCAATAAATAAATAAATAAAAATACAGCAATGCAGTTTCCGTGGATACAGTCTTCATTTCCTCCTCCTCTTTTTTGCATTTAAATGGTTTCACAGCAGCTGCACTTCCACTATCATAGAGAAACTCTATGCTAAACACTTATTAAAGAAGCTATAAGCTTGGATGGTGGACCATAGTTTGCCAGGAAAGGAACAAATAGCTTTCACAGCTAACCACTCCACACTGGATCATTGCATCACACTATCTTTTTTAGCTGAAAAATATCTTCAACACTCCAGAGGTAAGCTATATGTGGCATTTATTGATCTCTGCAAAGCTTTCAACTCAATTGATAGACAGTTTTTGTAGGACAAACTATTTAAAATAGGCATCAATCAACGCCTTTTGTTTTTGATATGCAAACTCCATCACTCAAATTCTTGCCAGGTCAAATTCACTAACAAGGGCTCATTGACGCAAAAAATTCCTATTTCCAAGGGGGTAAAACAGGGCTGTGTCCTGGCTTGTTCAGTTTGTTTCTCACAGACCTCCCCCTTTATTTAGCTAAATTAGATGGACATGCCCCTAAATTCCGAAACGTACCCTATTCTCTTATATGCCGATGACGCTGCTGTCTTATCCCTCACCAAAGTGGGATTAATGCATTCTTTGTCATCTTTTATTTCATACTGCACCCAGAACTCCTTATCCATCTATGATAAGACCAAAATCCTGCTGTTCTCTAAATCATGGAAACAGCATACCTGGAAAATTAATAGCAGATGCATTGACCAAGTTAAACCTTTTAGGTACTTGGGAGTTCTTTTCCATTATAATTTGAAATGGTGCATGCATCATGATCAAGCCCTTCTTATGGCCAAGAACAAGCTATTGGCATCAACTCGTTTCCATTATCAAAAAAGCAATCAGTTTGTCCCAGCCACTTTGTAAATTTTTCGCACCACGCTACTCCCCCAGCTACTCTATGGGATCCCTGTGTGGTTTCAATGTTTCAGCAAAAACACCAAAAAAACCCCACAGCTTCTTTTTTACACCACATCCTGGGCATTCCCACCTCAGTGCGTTATCCCACCCTGTGTGCCGAATTGGGTCTCCATTCAGTAGAGTCTAGAATCTGGATTACCACAATCAAATACTGGCTCTACCTTCATTTCCACCCCTTACCCAACAGTCTGATTTCCCTTTTACTTGCAGACCTTTTTACCCCTAAATGGTTCTGTTCAGTACTCAGGAAAATTAAATCAATTGGTATCGATCTAGATTCATTGACAAACTGCAGTGAAACTTACATATTTCACTTTATCCACAGGAGAATACTGAATATTGACTCCCAATAACAATTGCTGAAGCAAGGGGTACATGCTCACCCCACTTCATGGACCTTCCCCCTTCCCAAATTTGCATGGCTCAGTACTTCTCAAATCTAATAAGCCCACATCAACACCAAGCTTTTACTGTGTGTTAGCCAGACTCAACATATTTCCATCGTCTGTGGTATCTGGTAGATATAAGGGTATTCCTTACGAACAGAGACAGTGAAGATGCGGTAGAGAACTTGACTCTATACGGCACATTCTACTAGACTGTCAGTTATTTTCCCAGCACTGACGGCGCCTGATCAAACCTCTCCTCTTAACCCCCAACTTGGTGACAAGCAAAAGGATAGAGTTTTTGTTGGCTGACAAATGTCCCTCGATTACTGAGCAGGTTGCAGAATTTCTGGCCCTAGCAATGAATGAGAAAGAAATTAAAAATGGAGTCAGGTAGGGAAATACCTTGCCCCACTTTTCTTAGCTAAGTTTTGCATGTAACTTTGTATTCCCATGCTGGTTGGGCTTGCAAATTACTGTGGTTTGTATGTCCCATTTTGAAATTCCTTTGGACCTTGTTTTTCTTTTCTGTTATGACAATAAAGGTTATGTCTGTCTGTCACTAAAACGGAAGTAAACTCACACACACACACACTTTTGTGATCTGCCTGGGGCAATAGTATAGATAGCTTTACTCACCAGAATGTAACAATCTGCTGTATTTCAACCAACTTACAGAGAGAGAGGTCTAGGTGGTAGAGTTTTTCTCTATCCCATATTCAGGTTCTAGTTAGCTCTTTACTAACCCCTTTACTACACAGCTTCTGAAAGGAATGCAAAATGAACAGAGGAATTGGGCTCTCTGACTTCCTGTCTCTCACACACATGTGGCTCTTCCTGCTTGCCCCCCCCACACAGCTGCAGTCTCATTGATATTTAAAGGCACACACACCCCTTCTAAAACAGAAGCAGTTTCAAGCTTCTGAACCTGCCTGAGATTGAAAGGCACATTGTGGCTGTTGGGGCAGGGCTTCCCCCTGCTGACCAGCTGGCTGGCAGCAGGGAGGAGCCTGGAAAACTGGGGGATCTCCCGCCTGGGGACTGGCAAGCCTATGAAAGAATGAGTATTCATATACAAAATTCTACTTTGATTCACAGGGCCATTTGTTCAATTAAATCAAGAACGCAAATCCCCCTGACTTCATTTAGATCTAATTAAAACCTTAAAGGTAAGTACAGCCTTGAAGTGGTTTTCAGAATGGAAGTAACTGCCAGTTAATCAAAGGCAAATTTCCATATATGGGTATTTTTATTGTACCTAACTAAAAACATCACAACACCAACTGAAATTCATTATTCACTAGCTAATCTTAGTTCTTCTTTTCATTCATTTTTGTCATGCTTGAATTGTACTTAGACAAATATGGAGTGATTTTCTATAGACATCATTTTGTTGTTGCTGTTGTTAAAGTAAAAAAAAAAAGACCTTCAGAGCTGGGATTCTTATAGTATGACTACATACAGAACTACTCCAGCTTAAACTCATTGAAATTTGGGTTTAGGCTAAAATAACTTTGCACAGGATTGTACTACTTAACACTTATAAACAGATTTTAAAGTGTTTGTCACACTTTTTTATCCATCATCTTTGGTAGATGTTGCTTTTGTGAGTGGTCTGGATCAGTTCTCATGCTGCAGACTCAGGTATCTCAAAACAATGACAAAGAATTCCATAATCTGACCATGAAATATTATTTCACAGAAATGTAAATGTAAGAGTTTTATTGCTCCACCACCCCATTACTCAAAATACAACAAGCTTTAATGTTTGTTATACTTTACAGTGCAAATATGCTTTGTTACTCAAATAGTTCATTAAGTAAAATGATAATGGCTTGGCAGTAATAAAACTCCACCCCACCATACTTTATTCTGTCTTCTGTTGTGTATTGTTCAAATGATGGTTATCTCTCTAATTTAACAAAAAATGTAATTGCTCCAAATATCACTGCCTGGAATTAATTCAGAAGTGACAAGAGCCCCTTCTTCTTCCCCGACAGTTGTTTAACACTGGAGAAAGACAGGCTTTTATCCCATTAGGCTGGTGTCAGATTAGAAGGTGGAGAAAAATATGTCCTCCAGAGATCGGCTCCTGACATCCCCCCTCCCCGCATGTTTATTTAAGCCATCTGGATTTGACCTTTACTCATTCCTTATTCAAAGGCTTTCATGGATATCCTGCTTTCAGCTATAATTACTCTGTGATTATGTATACATGCCAGAAATAAGGTTTTGTTTTGTTCTCAGTGCTTCCATCTGATGGCTTTTAGTACAATTCTTCAAAATCTGTGAATTTAGAAAGCAACTCTGTTTAGGATTGCACTGTAAAAGTAGTAGTTGTGGCCTGGGGGAGCTGCACATTTTACCACCCCAATCTATTGTGCTACCACCTTTAACCAAGTAGTACAGGTGTAAGTCTGGAAAGTGGGAAGCATGCAGCTTTCTCTTTCACTCATGTCACCACTAGAAGTCCAGCTCCAGCAGCAGCTTGCTGTGACACACATTTAGGTCTGAAAGGCATATGTCTCCTCCTCATGTAGGGTCTGGGGAAAGCACTAATCAACAAGCATTGTCATTATTACTGCAGGCAGGCAAGGTGAGCTCCAGCAGGAGATTAGGTTGAATGAAATGGAAAATTGTAGAATGAAATTTTGTATGTGGTGGAAAGAGATGGGTCTCTGGGAGGCTCAGGGAGTTTGTGTATATGTATGTGGGATGCAGATTAATTGGAATATGTTCTTATTTGGTTTGAGGAAAAGGTTAATTCAGAACTATACAACTTGACTCAGAATGCAACCTACTGACCTACAGTAATGCTGAGAGTAAATTATTCCTTTTCTTTAGCCTAGTGCTGCAATGCAGGCTGGGATGGAAGCCAAGTATATTTTAAAAAGGGTGTGGCAGAGAAAGAAAGCTCTAGGAGTTGTCTGGTCAAGGTGAGGTTAAAATCATCTTTGAGCCATATCTTGCAAAAATCCATGACTCATCATTTCTCTGAACCAAGCATATAATTTAAAAATGAATAAACGGAAAACTTATCCAGACTCTCCCAAAACAAGGAGTGATCACCACCAACTCCTTTCTCAGATTATGTGGGCTATATATTTCATTTTAAAATATGCTATTACTTTGTAGGCATATATTAGATTACATTTTAAGAAGCATGTTCACATAATTTCACTCAACGTATAGCATGTGTCAAGTGAATTATGAAGTGAAAAGTAAGGTACTTGTTTCCCTTGAAATCAAATGCCTTCTATTATTAATCTGACCTTTAAATGTACCATTTTGTTAGGCAAACATCATTATCTGAAATTAGTCACAGCTTTCTTGTTTTGTGCAAGCAAATCTTTGATTCCTGGCCTTTCTGTAATGCCACTATTCATTTTAATAATTCATGCTTCTTTGCTTATCAGTGTTTGAAATCAAAATGGGGCATTCTGCTATAAGTCATTCCCACTGCTTTTCATTTTAATGCATGGAAGCCAGATAGTAATATAATTGGGGCAATCTGTTATTTACATGAATGTTTCAGATGTACGTGGCAATCCTGTTTTCTCTGTAAAAAATGAAAGAAAGATTAGGGTTGGGTCACAGAGTAGAGCTTTGAAAACTGTACCTGTGTTAGGAAAAAACAATTTTTCATGCTCAACGAAGTGTCTTGTGCACAGGCTGCATTTGAGGTATGCACAGAATAAGACACCACAGGGCAGTTGAATAATAAACTCCATATAGGTAGGGATAAATGGCTTTCTCTGTTCCATTACTTTGTTTAATGTTGCTCTATACAGCATTGTACTTATTCTTAATTCTGTTGTAACTTGAAGAATTTCTAAAATTAATAGAAATGTTAGAAACAATCCCACTCCTGATACCCAAGTTAACATACATGCGAACAGGGGCATAGACTTTTCAATTTACCGGGGGGGGGGGGGGGCGCTGGGACCCAACCAGAGGCATTTGATCCAGTGACATCATAGGGAGCAGCAGTGGCGTCACTGGGGTGGGTTGCACCCTGGGGCCAAGTGCGTGGGTTGCACCCTGGGGCCAAGTCGGTTGCACCCTGGGGCCAAGTGTGCCGGACTCGGAGGGAAGAGCAGCAGTCCTCGTGCGCTGCCCAGAGGTGCTAAATCCCTCGCGTTCGAACAAAGGAAGCCTCCGCCTGGAGAAGCCGAAAGATTTGGGGACGGTAACCGTCCCGAAACTTGAGGAGAGGCGCTGCTCGTCCTGCAAACTACTTCTTCCATCAGTCCGTCCCTCCCAAGGCGCTGGCGGCGGCGCGGGCTTGTGCAAGACCAGTTGCTAGCCGAGAGCGGCGGCTGGGGGAGCTCAGCGCACCTGGCGAGAACCAGCGAGAAAGAAGCCCGCTTCGGGTCCTCGTCGCCTGCCCCCTCCTCCCCCGCCGCCAGCAGCAGCGCCTGCGGTGCGGAGTCTTCAGCACTGGCGCTCATGCGCACTGCCGGCAATGCTCCTGCGCTACCCCTCACCCGCTCCTCCTCTTGCTGCTGCGAGCGCGGCCGATGCCGCCTGTTTTCCTCCTGCGTGAGGGACTCCCTCGCTCTCTGCCTGCCTGCCCCCTTCCCTTCCCTCCTGCGCCCCGCGCGTCTAAAGCCTCCTTTCCCTCGCTGGTTGGCTCGCAACGTCCTCCCTTCCCTGGTTTGCCTGCTCGCCCTCTGATGCCTGCCTGCGGAGAGCTGCGCTTTCCTCTTCCCTCCCGGCCTTCTCTCGCTTCGCCACTGCCTTGAAAGAGCCTCCCCGCGTCTCCCGCCAATAAAGACTGTGATTGCTTGCCGCCTGCTGCCTTCAAAGAGCCCTAGGGGGCCAATGAGAATGCTCTAGGGGGGGCCAATGGCCCCCTTGGCCCTGCCCTAGTGACGCCTCTGGGGAGCAGCCAGTGACATCACAGGGAGGGGCCTCCATTATCACTACCTATGAATTTATGGAGAAGCTCCCTCCCCATAAATTTAGGGAGCACCCCCCCAACAATGCCCATGGACTGGGCCAAACCCAGGAAAAGGTGGGAGTTGGCCACTGGTTATAGTGAGTAGCCATGTTAATCATGTAATCCCTGCGGTTTCTAAATTGTTATAATAGCATTTCAAATTTGTCAAAGCATTTTATAGCTTTTTATCCAAAAAACCACCATGTAAAATAAGCCGCAATAATATTGTTATATGCTTAGTTGTATCTGCCTAGATAGGGTTGCCAAATCCAATTCAGGAAATATCTGGGGACTTTGGGGGTGGAGCCAGGTGATTTTGGAGTGGAGGCAGAAGACATTAGGATGGAGCCAGTAGCAAGGTTGTGACAAGCACAATTGAACTCCAAAGGGAGTTCTGGCCATCACATTTAAAGGGACTGCACACCTTTTCAATGCCTTCCCTCCATTGGAAATGATGAAGGATAGGTGCACCTTCTTTTGGGGCTCATAGAATTGGATTCCCTTGCCCCCAACTGGGGATTGGCAACCCTATGTCTAGGTGGTGAACAATTGTCAATACACACCTACTTGACCAAGTATTTAAGAGTGTAGTCATTTTGAAAAAAAAAAAGGCTTGCTGAGGCCATTAATTTTCAAAAGAATCTGGTTGAGCATCCACATAAATGAATATAAACTATCACAGGCTTGAAGAAGACATGAAATATCTATCTGCCAAAAGAACCCCCAAATACTATAGCAATATGTATTCAACATAGCAATGCTGTGTTATTCTATGCCCCAATTTCTTCTCCAACAAATCTACCCCACCTGAACTGAATCTATTAGAAAATTTGTAAAGGCCTCTGATCTTCATGTCCACCCACACTCAATCTCACTTTCACCCCAAATATAAATTGGAACCCAGCAAGTATGTTGAATCCACCAAAGAGAGCCCGCAGTCTGACTGTTGGTACATTAAAAGTGGGTGTAGCCAGCCAGGCTTTATTTTCCAACAGACACCAAACTTATAAGGATTGATATGTGCTGGATATCAAAACTTTAGTCATTAATCTAGAGAATCCAAAGATACAACTGAAAATTTTTGCACATCTCAATTACCTTACAATATCAAGCGTCCTCTAGATTGCTATTAGCCACAGTGTGTGTGTGTATGTATATATATATATACACATATACATATATTTGGCCGCTGTGTGACACAGAATGTTGGACTGGATGGGCCATTGGCCTGATATAACATGGCTTCTCTTATGTTCTTATGTTCTTATGATTGGTTGGATGGATGAAAAAAATAGCCACTTTTTCTAGATCTTAGAGAGGTCTGTATCTCCTGTGTGCTGCAAAAGCTATTGGCAGAAAGTTACCAGATCTCCCCATCCCCTGCCAATGTATTGATTTACCCAATTAGAGCTTAGGAACATTAGTTAATATGCATATTGACACCTAGCCTAATATGCATATTGACACCTAGCCTCTGGTGCCAGGCAGGAGAAGTTTCTCCATCCAAATATCTAATCCATTTGTGTCTTCTAGCTCAATTAGCATTTCTAAGAATTTCTGTGGTTGTAAGATCACCACTGACTTCTTTGCAGCACAGAGGAAAAATCACACATGCTCTACCACCCCATCCATGCTTTTGAAGATAATATCCTCCTTGAAAATTTAAAGTGGAAGCCCCCAAGTCCTGTGTTGGTTGCCCGGAGGGGGCTCAGCCCCCACTGGGAAAATCGGGGGGAGGGCTTGAGCCCCCAAGCCCCCGCGTAGTTTACACCTATGCATCTGAGGGCCTTGTAACTTCAAAGGTGTCCCTTTGCTAGTATTGAGCAAACACGTGTATTTTGAGGTACTTTAAATACATCTGGGATCTTAACCCTGTGTATACCAAGGATTCAGACCATCAAAAGAACAAGAAGTAGTAACTTCTTAAACAAGAAAAGGTTGTATTTATTTAAAAGAAAAGAAACCAAATTAAGCAATCTGCAGAGCAAAATGAAAGTTTACAGAAAAGAAAAATGCATTAGTAAAGCAACCCAGAATCTTTCCCTAATAAACCGCCTCCCTATGGGGAAAAACTGAAAGGAGAAAAAAAGACTTACAAGCCTGGTCTCCATGCCAATGAAAGAGGGTCAAGAGCTTGAAACAGAACATGCTGGGAAAGGGAGAAAAAAAAAAGCACAGAAAAGCATGTCTATAAACAGGTAAACCATGAGGTTGGGGAAACTGTATGAATCTAGACTGGCTACAAAAATTGGGTTTGAAGAGTAATTCTTTATATGAGCCCACTTGCAGGAAGGGTGGGATAGAAATCAAAACCAGCAAACAAACAAACAAATAAATAACCTTTTTGCCAAGAGCGGGGAAGGGACAAAGAGTTGGTTTATTGCATCATTCTCCCATTCTAACATGTTACTGTTTTATTGGTTTCTCGTGCAAATGCTATCCAAACCAATTTAATTTCACTGTTTTGCCATTGGATTCTACTTTGTACCACTTTGCATTCTTAACCACTACCCAACAACTGTATGTAGCTCTGCTCACTGTACCCCATTCCATTGTCTGATGAAGTATGCATGCATACGAAATATTACATTCTGAATAAAACTTTGTTGGTCTTAAAGGTGCTACTGGACTCCTACTTTGTTCTATTGTTTTAGATCAACATGGCTGCGCATCTTGGTTTATCAATGTAAGAGCAACAAAAATTAAATCTTTCCGGGGATGAGCAACTTAAAAAAATTATTTGTCTGCATTATGGAAGGGATTTCCCCCCATCACCACCATTTTTATCAGAATGATATGATTTTGGAGACTTAGTCCATTATTTAAGATCAAATTATCCTGGAATCATAGAATCATAAAGTTGGAAGGGACCTCCAAGGTCATCTAGTCCAACCCCCTGCACAATGCAGGAAACTCACAAACACCTCCCCCTAAATTCACAGGATCTTCATTGCTATCAGATGGCCATCTAGCCTACAAGGAATCAGAGCCCACCACCTCCCAAGGAAGCCTGTTCCACTGAGGAACCGCTCTAACGGTCAGGAAGTTCTTCCTAATGTTGAGCCGGAAACTCTTTTGATTTAATTTCAACCCATTGGTTCTGGTCCTACCTCCTGGGGCCACAGAAAACAATTCCACACCATCCTCTATATGACAGCGCTTCAAGTACTTGAAGATGGTGGTTATATCACCTCTCAGCCATCTTCTCTCCAGGCTAAACATGTCCAGCTCCTTCAGCCTTTCCTCTCCAGACCCCTCACCATCTTCTTTGCCCTCTTCTGGACCCATTCCAGCTTTTCTATATGCTTTTTAAAATGTGGTGCCCAAAACTGAACACAATACTCCAGGTGAGATCTTACCAGAGCAGAGTAAAGCGATACTATCACTTCACATGATCTGGACACTATACTTGTGTTGATACAGCCCAAAATTGTATTTGCCTTTTTTAGTCTCCACATCACACTGTTGACTCATGTTCAGTATATGGTCCACTAAGATCCCTAAATTCTTTTTGCACATACTACTACTAAGACAAGTCTCCCGCATCCTATAACCATGCATTGGATTTTTCCTACCTAAATGCAGAACTTTACATTTATCCCTGTTAAAATTCATTTTATTGATTTTAGCCCAGTTTTCCAGCCTGTCAAGGTCATCCTGTTTCTGTCTTCTACTGTATTTGCAACACCTCCTAATTTAGTATCATCTGCAAAGTTAATAAGAATTCTCTTTATTTCTTCATCCAAATCATTGATAAAGATGTTGAACAATACAGACTCCAGGACAGATCCTTGAGGCACTCCACTTGTCACTCCTCTCCAAGAGGATGAGAAACCATTCACAAGCACTCTTTGGGTGCGATCTGTCAACCAGTTACAGATCCACCTAACAGTAACAGGATCCAAACCACATTTTACCAACTTGTCAACAAGGACAGTATGTGGAACCTTATCAAAAGCCTTACTGAAATCAAGATAAACGATGTTTACAGCATTCCCCTGATCCAGCAAGGTACTCACTTTCTCAAAAAAAGAGATTATGACTTGTTCTTGAGAAACCCATGCTGGCTCTTAGTAATCACAAACATCCTTTCTAAATGTTCCAGGATCGACTGTTTGATGATTTGTTCTAAAACTTTTCCAGGTATAGACATCAAGCTGACGTGTCGGTAGTTAACCAGATTCTCCTTTTTCCCCTTCTTGAAGATGCGGACAACATTTGTCCACCTCCAATCTTCTGGCATCTCTCCTGTTCTCCAAGTATTCTCGACCATAATAGCCAGAGGCTCAGAAATTACATACGCAAGCTCTTTTAGAACCCTTGGATGCAGTTCATCTGGCCCTGAGGACTTAGTTTCATTTAAAGAAATGAAACTACCTTTTCTTACATGTAGACAACCCCCCAATCTCAAACAACTCTTCACCCACAATAATACATCTCATTTGAGAATGGACATGGTAACCAGAGCTTGCAATAAACCCAAATGCCAACTTTGCTGTCACATACCCCCCAGACAACATAATCATTGGCCCTAACAGCATTAATTACACCATCTCAGGATTATTCACTTGCTCATCTTCCAGCATTATATATGCCATTTAAATGCCAACAATGCTCTTCAGTTCTTTACATAGGACAAACAAGGCAAACCCTACACCACAACATAAGAACATAAGAGAAGCCATGTTGGATCAGGCGAATGACCCATCCAGTCCAACACTCTGTGTCACACTGGCCAAAAAACTCAAGTGCCATCAAAAGGTCCACCAGTGGGGCTAAAAGCCCTTCCACTTTGCCACCCCCCCAAGCAAAAGAATACAGAGCATCACTGCCCTAGACAGAGAGTTCCAACAATAAGCTGTGGCTAATAGCCACTGATGAACCTCTGTGCCATATGCTTATCCAGTCCCCTCTTGAAGCTATCTATGCTTGTAGCCACCACCACCTTCTGTGGCAGTGAATTCCACATGTTAATCAACCTTTGGGTGAAGAAGTACTTCCTTTTATCCGTTCTAATCCGACTGCCCACAATTTCATTGAATGCTCACGAGTTCTTGTATTGTGAGAAAGGGAGAAAAATACTTCTTTCTCTACCTTCTCTATCCCATGCATAATCTTGCAAACCTCTATCATGTCACCCCGCAGTTGACATTTCTCCAAGCTAAAGAGCCCCAAGCGTTTTAACCTTTCTTCATAGGGAAAGTGTTCCAACCCTTTAATCATTCTAGTTGCCCTTTTCTGGACTTTCCCCAATGCTATAATATCTTTTTTGAGGTGCAGTGACCGGAATTGTACACAGTACTCCAAATGAGGCTGCACCATCGATTTATACAGGGGCATTATGATACTGGCTGATTTGTTTTTAGTCCCCTTCCTAATTCGGTCATTAACAGAATTGCCGCAGGGCAAACAAAATAGTAGAGAATTGGAAATAGGCTGCGAGGCTTTTGCGAGCTATTTCGCAGATAAGGTCTCGTCACTCCGACACGACCTACCCGCCATATGAGCCCCAGAGAGCACTGAGGTCAGTAGGCAAAAACAGACTGAATATCCCTGGGCCAAAAGAAGTAAAACTGCAAAGCACCCGCACTCGGGCCTTTTCCGCCGCAGCCCCACAACTCTGGAACCAGCTCCCAGAGGAGGTTCGGGCCCTGCGGAACTTAGACCAGTTCCGCAGGGCCTGCAAGACCGCCCTCTTCAGACAGGCGTTTACTAATGATTGTACTAATGTTTATGGCTAGATTAATAATACTTACCACCACTGTTAGTTTAGGAATGTTTTAATTATTTGATTGGTTTTAATGTGATTTTGATGTTTTATTATTGTATTGTTCATTTTAAATGTTGTAAGCCGCCCTGAGCCTGCTTCGGCGGGGGAGGGCGGGATATAAGTAAAAATTTTACATTACATTACATTACATTACAATTAATACAGTAGATGAACTTGGGGCACCGAGCATGTCTTCTGGTTCAATTCTGGATTCCTTCAGTCCACTCAGTCTGGAGGAAGTCGACAGGATCCTTGCAGCCGTACGCCCTACGACCTGTAGGTTAGATCCGTGCCCGTCTTGGCTTATAAAGGCTAGCCAAACGTGGCTACGTGAACCACTACAGGACATCATCAATAGGTCCCTGATTGAAGGGATCTTTCCCACACCTCTTAAAGAGGCAGTGGTCCGTCCCCTCTTAAAAAAACCATCAGCAGACCCAGCCACATTGGCGAACTATCGGCCGGTGTCAAACCTTCCCTTTCTGGGTAAGGTCATAGAGCGGGCGGTGGCGACTCAGCTGCAGGGATTCCTGGAGGACACTTCCGCACTGGATCCGTTCCAGTCCGGCTTCCGGCCAGGTCACGGGACGGAGACAGTTCTGGTCGCCCTCATGGATGATCTTATGTGACATCTGGATCAGGGTGGCTCTGCAGTGCTGCTGTTATTAGATCTGTCAGCCGCTTTTGACACAGTTGACCACCAGCTACTGACTGACCACCTCACCGATGTGGGGATACAGGGATCTGCCTTGCAGTGGCTGACTTCCTTTCTCCAAGATCGGGGACAAAGGGTGGTGATAGGGGAGGAAGCATCCCAGAGGCACTCCCTTAGTTGCGGGGTGCCGCAGGGAGCGTTCCTATCCCCGATGCTATTTAATATCTATATGCGCCCCCTTTCCCCATATATCCCCCAGAAAGCACTGCGATCAGGGACAAAAAATCTGCTGTCTGCCCCTGGCCCAAAAGAAGCCAGGCTATGCGCAACAAGATCCAGGGCTTTCTCGGTGGCAGCACCAGAACTCTGGAACACCCTCCCAGAAGCTATAAGGGCCCTGCGGGATTTGTCGGCGTTCCGCAGGGCCTGTAAGACCGAGCTGTTTAGACAGGCTTTTCTGGTTGACTGAAAATGGGCTGCCACCGGACATCCTACAGGAGCTGGCGATCATAGTCAGAACCCAATATCCCCAGATTGGATTGAGACAGCGCAAATAGTTTTAAATTGATAAGTGAATTATGGTTTTATATGTTTTATGGAATTGATTGTTTTTATGATATTGTAAGCCGCCCTGAGTCCGCTTGCGGAGAGGGCGGGATATAAATGTAAAGTAATAAATAAAAATAAATAAATAAATAATAATTCCCAGCATGGCATTGGCCTTTTTTATTGCAATCGCACACTGTCTTGACATTTTCAGTGAGTCATCTACCACGACCCCAAGATCTCTCTCTTGGTCAGTCTCTGCCAGTTTACAACCCATCCACTTGTATTTATATCTAGGATTTTTGGCTCCAATGTGCATTACTTTGCAATTGGCCACATTGAACCTCATCTGCCACGATGATGTCCACTCGCCCAGCCTCAACAGATCCCTTTGGAGTGCCTCACAATCCTCTCTGGTTTTCACCACCCTGAACAATTTAGTGTCATCCGCAAACTTGGCCACTTCACTGCTCACTCCCAACTCTAAATCATTTATGAACAAGTTAAAGAGCATGAGACCCAGTACTGAGCCCTGCGGCACCCCACTGCTTACCATCCTCCACTGTGAAGACTGCTCATTTATACTCACTCTCTGCTTCCTATTAATTAGTCAGTTTTTGATCCACAAGAGGACCTGTCCTTTTACTCCATGAATCTCGAGCTTACTAAGGAGCCTTTGCTGAGGAACTTTATCAAAAGCTTTCTGGAAGTCAAAGTAAACAACATCTATTGGGTCCCCTTTGTTCACATGTTTGTTCACCCCCTCAAAGAAATGTAACAGGTTAGTAAGGCAAAATCTTCCCTTACAGAACCCTCAATAACTCGTGTTCATCAATGTGCCTACTCATTCTGTCCTTGGTAATGGTTTTTACCAACTTTCCTGGTATTGAAGTCAGACTGACTGGCCTGTAATTTCCCGGATCTCCTCTGGAACCCTTTTTAAACATGGCGGTGACATTTGCTACCTTCCAGTCCTCAGGAACAAAGGCAGATTTCAATGAAAGATTACATATTTTTGTCAGGAGATCCACAAGTTCAACTTTGAGTTCTTTCAGAACTCTTGGATGTATGCCATCCGGACCTGGTGACTTATTAGTTTTTAATTCGTCTATCAATTGTACGATCTTTTTATTGGGATTCTTCCTCCCTGAAAAAAAGAGCGGCCATTTTGTGGATAGCTTGGGGCAGCCATTTTGAGGATAGCTTTAACGTTCATCACCTGCCTCAAGAAGGGTGGGGGCCACACCAATGAGAGCAGTAGACAGGCTTGTCATTGTTATTGGGCACATTATCATGCCTAAGGGACAGGGCAAATCCAAGGGCAAGTGCCCTGCACCGAGACCACAGCAGCCTGCTCCTAAGTGGTCAGCACCTTTGCCTTCATTGTCTGAAGGCAGACTATGTTAGCCAGAATAGTCGCTTTGGAGGGGTCAGGTAGTAGGCAGCCAGTCATTTTGTGTATAATGAGCCTGACTTTCAAGGTAGACAAGCGAGCTGCTAAGAAGCACTTCCAGGAAGAAATCCTTAATCTTTTGTCTTCCCTTGAAAGCAGGTCTTCTACGGTCAAAATGGAGGGTGAGTCGCCTCTTCCAGCGGAGGTGCCCAATGCGGATGCTTCACAGGGTTTGCAGTTGGATAGGGGTGAGTTTGCACAACACACTACCACAGCTTGGCCCTAGGGGCTGTGAGGGCAGTTGGACACCTTCAGGCCGGTTGCCAATAGGCAGCCTGCAGCTTTTAATAATTCCCAGCCTTGGGCTTGGGGCTTTAACCTGGCTAACTCTTGGGGTCCTTGGGGAGGCCTGCCCAACCAGTTCCTGGGAGCATCCATGGCACCCTATGGGCTGGGGTGTTTCTTATCCTTGGGTTCCATCATACTCTGCTGTGCCAGCTAAGGTTTTACCTTTTGGTGATCTGGCCTTACCTCTTGGGGATCACTTGTTGCCGGCCACCAAGGATAAGATACTGAAAGGGGAATTCGTGGACCTATTCTCTCTACTCTATAGGGAGCTGGAGAAAAAGGATAAAGAGGATTTGGATGATAGGGAAAAAGAGAAAATCAAGAAGTGGAAAGTTGACAGGACATGGGCGAACTGGGTGCCCGGGTTCATTATTTATGCCAGAATTATTGCCAGGTCACAGCCATGGAGGGCCACGTCCCTTTTTCAGTATTTTGACATAATTTACAAAAGCTATACTAGCTTTACCAACCCGGCCTGGCTTCAATATGATGAGGAGTTCAGAATGAGGGTGGCTTTGAACCTGGCCCTTCAATGGGATCAGATTCAGCCACAGCTGTGGCTGCAGGTTATGTCTCCAACACGACCTAACCTGGGTGATAGATCAGACAGTGGACATGTTGTTCAGCACACAGCCACTGCTTCTGATGCCCACAGCAGTGCGGGGCAGGTGGTTCAACCCCACCTGCTTTGTTGGGAGTTTGGGTCCCAGGGGGTGTGTGGTAAAAAGAACTGCCTATACAAACATGAGTGTGGGGGGTCTCATTCCTTCACAAATTGTTCCAGGGGTAGATTAATGCGGGGACAGTGCAAGCAGGGCCCGGGCGGCGCAGATAAGCCATTTAGTAAAGGGTTCCAGCTCAATAAGGGCGACAGTGCTTGAGGCATGGCTCCGTGATTATCCAAGGGATGAAGATCGGCTTTATTTGTTAAATGGTTTTAAGTTTGGGTTTAGAATTCCTTTTCAGGGCCCCAGAAAACCATTTATGGCCAATAATTTGAAGTCAGTTATGCGGATGGAACACATAGTTCATCAGAAGATTGGGAAGGAATTAGCTGAGGGTAGGTTGATTGGCCCATTTTCCACAACCCCTGTGAGTAACTTGAACATCTCCCCATTGGGCCTGGTGCCTAAAAAGGCCCCAGGTGAGTTCAGATTGAGTCATCATTTATCTTACCCCCATGGGGAATCGGTGAATGACGCCATACCAGAAAAATTGTGTACTGTGCGCTACACATCTTTTGACCAAGCGGTGCAGATGGTAAGCCGTTGTGGGGTAGGGGCTGAGTTGGCAAAGTGTGACATAAAGTCCGCCTTTCGCCTCTTATTGGTTCACCCTTTGGATTTTGAATTGCTGGGTTTTCATTTTGAAGGGCGGTTTTATATGGACAGGGCCCTGCCCATGGGTAGTCCGTTTCTTGTGTGACCTTCGAGAGCTTTAGCTGCTTTTTAGAATGGGCGGTGCGCTGCCGGTCTCGTTTGAGCAATGTGGCGCATTACCTGGATGACTTTCTGTTTGCGGGCCCCTTAGGCTCCGGCCAGTGCGCCCATTTGATGGCGGCCTTTGCAGCGCAGTTGGCGGAGCTGGGCGTTCCTCTAGCCCATGAGAAGACGGAGGGCGCTACCCAGCGATTGACGTTCCTGGGGGTTGAACTTGATTCATTCCAACAAACTTCATGCCTCCCAAGGGACAAAATTCTAGATCTGCAGGAAATGGTTGCTCAGTTTTTGCTGCGGCAAAAGGCAACCTTGAGGGAGCGGCAGCAGATGGTGGGTCACTTAAATTTTGCATGTAAAGTGGTAGCTCCTGGTCGCCCCTTTCTGAAGAGGTTGTGTGATGCAATGGCTGGATTATGCCAGCCTCATCACCGAATCAGGATTTCTCCTTTTACTATGGAAGGAGTTTTTAACCTCCTTTAATGATGTCTCCTTTTGGAGGACTGAGTTACAGCTGGAAGCTGAGCTGCAAATTACATCAGACGTAGCGTGGTCCCTTGGGTTTGGCATCTAGTTTCGCGGACTTGTGCACAGAGGAATGGCCCCAGGAATGGGTAGATGTGGGGTGGAACAGAGATTTGACTTTCTTGGAGTTCTTCCCGATCTTGGTAGCTGTTTGGTTGTGGGGGAATGAGTTGGCAGACCACACAGTCCACTTTTGGTGCAACAACTTAGCCGTGGTGCATGTTATCAGTTCTCTCACTTCCAAATCCCCCAGGGTGATGAGGCTGGTGCGGGCCTTCACTCTCCATTGCCTGAGGCTTAATATTTTATTTTTCGCCAGGCATGTGCCTGGGGTGGCTGACGCTCTCTCCTGCAAACAGATGCAGAGGTTTCACCAGCTGGCCCCAGATGCAGATCTTCTACCAATGATGCCCCCTGGAATATGGATGATTGGTGGGTTGAGGCCGGAAGAACAATAAGTCTCGCCATTGCTCCTACTACCAGGAAATCGTACAACAGGGCAGAATGCCAGTTCGAAAGTTTTAGGAGCAAAGTTGGTTACCAAAGGGGATGGCCACTTCCAGTGGAGCAATTACTCCACTATAGTGTATCTTTAAGGCACATGGGATTAGCAGTTCGATCTATTCGGGGCCGGCTGTCTGCGTTGGTCTTTGCTAGTAAGGCTTTGGGTTTCCAGGAGAATACTGGTGGCTTCCACATTAAGAAAATGTTAGAAGGTTGGTCTAGAGAAGTTGGGCCCAGGCGGGATCCTAGGCAACCGATTTCCCCCACAGTTCTTAGGGGTTTGTGATCCGTCTGGGGCCAGGTGTGCTTGTCAGAGTATGAAACACTGCTCTTTCACGCCACTTCTCTCATGGTATTCTTTGGGGCTCTTCGGGTGAGTGAGCTGGTGGCTCAGTCCAAAAGGGACGTTTCAGGGAGGGCCTTGATGGCCCAAGACATTCGTCTGGCTTGCGGATCTGTATGTTACAGTTCGTCGTTCCAGACCAATCAGCTGCAACGGGGGGATACTATTAGTTTGGGCTCCTGTTCTGATGTCGAGATCTGTCCCGTAGTGGCTTTAATGTGATACATGGTTTCTCATGGTTTGGGTGCCGGCCTGTTGTTCCGTCACAGGGACTGCAGTCCCCTGACGAAGCATCAGTTTTGGACAGTGACGTGCAAGGCCCTTGCTATACTGGGTCTGTCAGGAGTTAAGTTCGGTACCCATTCCTTCCGTATTGGAGCAGCATCTACGGCTGCTGCCTTGGGGTACTCCCCACCTTCTATTCAGAAGCTTGGTAGGTGGCATTCCTCAGCCTATAAGGGCTATGTTTGCCCTCTTGCACTGCAGTAATTGGCATCACGTTATTAGGGGGCTATGTTATTCATCGTTTCTTCTTTTCTCAGGTGCTGTGGTCCGTGGAGAGAGATGATGCATACTCATATGTGGACATAGCTTCATGTTTTGGGCTCCCCATCGGGCCAGGAGGACTTTGGCCGGGTCACAGCTGGGGCTCAGCAAGTGGACCACCATTGAATGGCGTGGATGGCGGGGTCTCCATTGGTCGGGCCTATTGCCCCTCTTGTTTGAAGATGTGCATGTGTTGCCATCACATGTTGTGGTGATACATCTGGGTGTTAATGATTTAGGCCTGCTCAAGGGAAAAGCCCTTGTGTTGCAGGCCAAAGATGACTTTAGAGTCATCAAGAGGCGTTGGCTGCCAGCTTTGATCGTGTGGTCGGCCATGATCCCACGCCGGGTATGGCGTGTGGCTTGGGACCCATGGACGATTGAGAAAGCTCACCACAAAGCCAATTTAGAACTTAAATGAGCCCTTTCTTCTTCACCCTGGGATCCGGGCTGATTGCGCGGATTTATACAGGAGCGATGGCGTACATCTTTCCGACAAGGATAATGACGCCTTTTTAGAGGACTTGAAACTTGGGCGTAAGGAAGTGTAGGGCGTTTAGTGGGCGTAGCTGCCTAAGCAGAGGCTTGGCCTCGTGGTGGCTGGGTTTTGGCCTAAACTTTCATTATGCAGCTCGGTGAGCACCTGTAGCACCATAGTTTTGGGGCACGGGGTCTTGCTAAATAATTCCTGGACCGTGCGGGATGGTTGAGTGATGAAGTGGACTGCCTTGGATTTGCATGGATTGATTCTTTTTTTTTTGTATAAATAATCTTTATTTGTTAATCTTTTTAATCCATTACAACAAATATTTTTTTTATATTTCCGACACGACCTTCCTCCCTCCCCCCTGTTTACTCCTAGTCTCTTCCTCGCAGCCATGGGCACAAAGTCTTAATCTTCCACTGAATGTCCGTCCTTCCTTCTATCGCTGTCCATTCTAGGTAGGTCTTCCATCTGGTCGTAATTGCCTTGGTTTTCTCATCCCATGTTGTCAACTTCTTAAGTACCGCCACGATGTCTGACTGTATAAATTCAAACAAATAATTGTGCCAGATTTCTACTGTCCATTTACTTTTGTCCTTCCAACGCAAAGCAATGACTGCCTTACCCGCCAATACCATAGCCTTGACTAAATTTTGCATACTCCTGTCTATTATCGGGCCACCCATTGAATTTACCAACATCAGATTAAACTCTATAGTTAATGTTATATTGCATACTTTTCTGATTATTTCGATAATTTTGTTCCAAAAAATCTTTACTTCCAGACATTCCCGCCACATATGAGCATACCACCCTTTAGAGAGCTTACAATGCCAGCATAGCAGACTCAATCCTGGAATAATATTAGTTAATTGTGCTGGGGTCTTATACCATTTTGTAAGAAATTTATATTCAAGTTCTTTAAATTTGGTTACTTTGATTTCTTCTATTCCTTTCTTAATTTTTTCCACTGACCTCTCTGATATCCTGCCCTCCTGGCTCCATCTCCTCTGTAAATACTCTACTATTTTTTCTGTATTTATTATCATCATTCTGTATATCTTCCCTACCAAACCCTTTTTCTGCTTTGCCATTTTTTTGTATAATACTTCCATTGGTGTGTCTATCCAAAAATCTTCACTTTCACTAATCTTTTTTACTGTCTTGTACAGTCCAGCTACTTTTAACCAGTATTGTTTTCCTATTTCTTCTGTTATTTCCTGTAAGGGTTTAAGAATTCCACTTCGAAACATGTCTTCCACTCTGCAATAACCTTTAAGATTTAACCTTTCCCACCAATTAGTTTCTTGCACTTCCTCATTGACAGTTTCCAGGGGTGCCCATCTAGAAACTCTTCCTAACCACTGTGGCTGCCATTTCTTCCAAACCTCTAATGAAGCTCTTCTAGGGCCTATTGTTAATTGTAAGTCTTTGTTCGTGACTTTAGAAAAAATGCCTGATCTCCCAATATTATTATTTATTTCATTCTCAAAATTGACCCACTTCTGAGTCTTTTCCTCATGTATTTCCAATAGTGGTTTTAGTTGGAAAGCTTCATAATAAATATTTAAGGCCGGAATTCCCCAACCAAATTCTGATTTATGATTATATATTATTCGCTTATGGAATCTGCAATTTTTACTGTTGAATATCCATTCTCTTAATGCTCTATTCCATTGTTCAATTTTATTTTTCCTTGTTCCCAAAGGCAATGTTTGAAAAAGGTTTGTTAACTTTGGTATACAAAACATTTTAGCACTTCTTATTCTACATGATATCCCTAATTTTATTTTTACATCTTTTCATGTCTCTCTCTGTTTTTTTCCATATTTTATCATATTTTATCATTTTATCAATATTTTATGCAGAACTATACCTAAATATTTATATTTCTTAACCCGCAATCCTATTTTCGTAGACCTATTTATCTCTTGCCTTTCTTTTCTATTGACATTGAAATAAATAATTTCTGATTTTGCCAAATTAACCCCTAGCCCTGAACACTATTCAAAGCCTTCTAGGATAATCTTAATTTCTTTAACCCCCTCTTTAGGATTAGTCATAATTACAATAATATCATCTGCAAAAAGGTTAAGCTTCATCTCTTCGTTACCTATTTTATAGCACTCTATTCTACCCGAATTTCTAATCCATTCTGCTGGTTGTTCCATTGCTATTATGAATAAGAGAGGAGATAGAGGACAACCCTGTCTTACTCCTCCTTGTATAGGAAATACTTGCATATGGTTGTTATTTACCCTTACTTTCGCATTTCCCCCTTTATAGATCTCCTGAAGTGCCTGTAGGAACCTTTTCCCTATCCCAATTTTCCTCAATATTTGCCATAGAAATTCATGCGATAGAGTATCAAAAGCTTTGTAAATGTCTAGTTTTAATAATCCTATTTTTTCCTTCTGACCATGATATAGGACATTAACTATATTTCTAATGGTGTGTGTGATGTTACTACCCTTAATGAACCCATATTGGTCCTCTTTGATGATTGTCGAAATGACCTTCTGAAGTCTATTAGCCAATATTTTTGCAAAAATCTTATAGTCTTGATTTAATAGACTTATTGGTCTGTATGACCCTACCTCTTCCGGGTCCTTTTGAGGTTTTAGGATTAATATTATTTCTGTTTCCCTCCACATATCTGGGGCATTCTTTCCTCCTAACACTTCATTGAAAACTGCTTGTATTTCAGGTGCAATAATTTCATTCATTGCTTTATAGAATTCACCTGTAAAACCATCTAGCCCTGGTGATTTGCCTTTTTAAAAACCTTTTATTACATCCTTTATTTCCTGGACTGAAATATTGCCTTCTAATGCTTCGATCCTCTCTTTCTCAAAAGAAAGACTAATTGACTCCTAGAACTCCTTTATGGGCTTTTCCTTACACAATTTTTTATAAAAATTCTCAAAGGCCTTAATAATTTCCTTGGGGCTTTGTGTTGAGTTTTTGTTAATTCTTATACTTCTAACCTTTTGTTTTGCTTTTTTAATCTTCAAATAATTCGCCAATCGTTTCGCCGTATTAGTACTATTTCTCTGAAAATTGTTCCTTACCATAATTTCTTTTTTTCCATATTGTAGCTATGTCTAATGCCTCCAGCTGTTTTTGGATCTCTTTTATTTTGTTCTGTTTTGCAGGGCAATATTTTATCATTTGTTCCTTTTGTAATTTCTCCAATTCCTGAAATTTGGCTTGTCTTTTGTCATACCATTCTCTTTTCATCCTCTTTTCGCTCTTTATACAATGCCACCTTATTACCACTTTGGCAGCATCCCATAATATATTAGTGGGAACCGTTCCTCTATTTTCCTTAAAATATAAATTTATCTGTGTTTTCATAAAGTTTCTATCCTCTTCTTTTGCCATTATTAAATTATTATATCTCCAGGGTCTATTTGTTATTGGTAAATTTAACTCTAACTCAATACTTATAGGAGCATGGTCAGATATCCAGATTGGAAAGGTTATAATTTCTTTTATAGACATATTGTTATTCTTTTCCAGGATTATGTAATCTATGCATGATACCGTTTTATGCCTACTAGAAATGTGTGTGGGTTAGGTCTAGAACTTGTAAATTCATGTGCCTCTTTCAATCCCCATTCTCCCAACTTAATATTTTTATTCTTTGTTATGTCCATGTTAAAGTCCCCTGCAACTATTAATTCTCCCTCTGAGAATTGCTGAATCTTTTTGAAGACCTTAATTAGAAAATTCTTTTGTTTTTTGTTTGGTGCGTAAATATTCACTAGGGTAACTTGTTTACCTTCCATTTTAAACTTAGCTAATAGGTATCTACCTTCCTTATCTGTTAATGTTTCAGTATCCTCTATTGTTAAGTTCTTATGGATCAAGGTTGCCACACCCCTGGCCTTGGAAGTCCCTCTAGCTTCTGCTAAGACCTGCCAATACAGATCTTTTATTAACAGTGTTCTATCTTTTTTTTTAATGTGCCTCTTGCAGACACATCAAATCTATCTTTTGTTCTCTAGCTAATTTAGTTAACCTATACCTCTTCAGATTTGATGGTAACCCATTTACATTTAGTGAAAGTATTCTTAATGACCTATCCATTTTCTTTATTTTTTTTCTCATTGGCCTCCCTGGCTGTGGGTGTTTATCTATATATATTAGAAGATGCCTTCCCTTCCCCCCCCCCCCTTCCCTGTGGATGAGACAAAAAAGTGGACGAAAGAATCATCCCGTCTCCCACCTTCCAGAGTGTATGCATTCCTAATCTCCCCCTACATATCATTCCATATAATTAGCTCATTAAACTCTTGCATACTTCCCTTTATGAGATATCCTCAAGAGAAGCTGTCCACCTTTTATTGAGCCTGCTTGATGCTCCTTCTCTGCATGGATTGATTCGTCCATTAGCCATACGGCTGGAGGTTGGAACTCCAGGGCCTTTGCTAGGCCGCCTGCATATGAGCCATGTATTTCGGCTATACCTAGGGGCAGGGTGGCTCACCTGTCATGCGGCAGGGGAGGGGTATTTCGTCCCCTGGCCCTGCCGTGCTGCCTGTTATGTTATAGCCCTTGTGTTAATGTAATAAATAAAGTGGCTCTTTAGTTACTCAAACCCTTGTGTCTTCCTTCTGTCTGGGGGGGGGGGGCAAAACTTTACCATGAATGTACATAAGCACTTTATATTTTGAAACTGTCCTTTGTTTCCCATGTTCTGAAGATGCGCAACAATTTTCAGTCATCCCCCCCCCCCCCTTCTATTTCAATCAGGTTTTTTTCCTTCCTGTACTCTGCAACCCAAGCTTTCAGTTGCAGAGCTTGGTTTTCATTGAGAAGGAGAGCAATAGTCTCATTCATCTCTTCCTTTTGCTGTTGGGAAATCAGAAGTCAGCCTCTTCTGATCACTAGCTTCACTGTGTAAGTATTTTTCTTAGGTGGGAGGTCAGAATTTCATCAGCTGTAACTTGGCTTCTGATCAACAGAAACCTACACATTTGTTCAGCAGCTGTTCAAATTGCTCAATGCAAGCTGAATATATTCTTGATTGTATCGCAGTCCGGTTGTGAGTGTCAAGCAAAATGCATTCAAATGCCAAACAGGTTCACTGTAAAATATGCAATATCTCTGCTACACTATTTTTTTTTTCTCCTAATGTCTCTATTTCCAAACAATTGAAAGTACATTAGACATCTTCACTGAATTGTCTGAAAATAAGTGTTGGGATCAGATGGAAGTTAAACATGAAAAATAGTTTGAAACAAGTATACCAAGTTTAATTTAAACACATCAACATCCATCTGAATTATCATATTAGAAAACAGACTTCCAAACAAATCAAATGCCAAATAATCCAAAATCTTCACTCAACAATAACACTAGAAGCATCCTTCCTATCATGTGAAGGGATGCTTTTGCCTCCTGATTCAGTACAAAAATGATTCAGAGACAAGTCTCTTCTGCTGCTGAGGCTTCTGATGTTACTATTCCCCAAGCCAGACCTATCACTTTATCTGCTGCTAACAACACTTCATTCTTGCATACAATGAATCAGCAGTACACTAGGTTGCCTGGTCACAAACAATGTAGGGAAAGAGAGAGAAATAAGTGGAGGAACTGCTAGAGTAGAAGATCCATAAAACTTGCCAATAACTCACTGGCAGTAGAATAAGCGAAGGAGAAACCACTGGAAGCTAAAGGACTTGAATCTGGATGTTGGCATGTTATATTGCCAAGCGACTTCACTAAAAGAAATGCCAATAAGGCTCTGAAAGAGGGGTGTGAAGACAAAGGCAAACAAACAGCTGGAGAGTATTCAAGATATCTTGCATACATAAAACTGGATGACAATCACTTAATTGGTTTAAATATTCAGACTCCTTGAGTTGGATCATTTTAAACAAATTCAGGAGAGTTTTATTGACTTCCCCTTCTACAGCTGTCTTCCAACTCCATCCTCATGTTGTTCCTCCATTTGGTTGGTATTTTGGACAGGAGGATGGAGGCAAGAAATACATGTTGTATGGGTGGAAATCCTACTGTAGAAAAAATTGAATAGTTCCAGCATTATCTGTTGGAGTAAGCAACTCAGCATGCCTGGATTGGGGGAGGGTGGGGTGCTGCATCATTCTAAGGCCACCCACTATCCCTAACCCTGGAGAAATAAGATGAGCCATGTGGAGAAACGCCATTTTAGTCAATGTTGGTGCTTCATTGGGAGGGAAAACATGAAACTCCTAAGCAGGCTTGGGCCTAGCCTTCCCCTCACTCCCCCCTCCCTTCCAGAGCCAAACCAACAACTCTAGGGGGAAAGCCTCCTAGAGAGGCAGGAAGTTCTTTTGTTCTTGGCATGTGTTAGGCAGGAAGAGAAACCAGTTCTCAGCTAGCACTCAACGGAGAAGGATGTGAGCCTGGGAGCTCCTGCCTGGGGAAGAGGCCTATTTACGCAAAATGAGGCCCCCAGGCAGCCAGACAAAGTAAGTCATCCAAAAGGCAGGGCGTGTTTAGATCAGGGACAGTAGGATGCATTTATAACCACATTTCCTTTGTCATGCTGTTTGCTGTGCGGGTGTTGTGCTGTGTAACCTTTTACAAGCAACTGTTTTTGTTTTGTTCTTCTGTTCTTTTCTTTTTCTCTTTTAATTAAATATTTTTACTGTTTTAAATGCTGGCAGTCCATCTCTGTACCACATAGATCCCCAAACCGCTTTAGACCATGCTGCGTTATAAAGGGGGCCCCGGGGAAGGGGGAAGGCATGCAGTTGGATAAGGTGCCAATCCTCCAGGGGTGCCCCAAAGAAGTGCTGAGGTCTCTGTGAAACCCAAGAGCAGGGTGGCAGAGGACCTTGAGGCCTGGCCTCAGAGCTGGAGAGGGGGGTTGGGAGTCCTGTTCCTCTCAATCTGAACCCCTAGACTGAGCAGGTGGTGGCAGCGAGCCCAAGGGGCAGGAGGAGAAATAGCTCCCTCCAGGAGTTGGCGACTCAATAGGGAGCTGACGGGACCGGGTCTGAAGGCAGAATCGGGCCGGTTCCGTCACAAGCCACTTCAAGGCCACCTTATGAACTCCTGTGTTGGTGAGGTGGTGGGTCAACAAATCATGATCAACTATGTCAAATGCAGCTGTCGGGTTTAATAATCACAGCAGTGCTGACCTGCCTTTATCCAAATGCCTGAACTGATCATCTTTGAGGGCAACCAACACCATCTCCATTCCATGACGAAGCTGGAAGCTGGACTGGAATGGGTCCAAAGCCAACATGTCCTTGAGAAAACTCTGGAGCTATTCCACCATCACTTTCTCAGTTACCTTATCCAGAAATGAAAGGTTCAAGACTGGGCAGTAATTGTCAGTATCCATAGGGTCCAAAGACAGCTTCTTTTAGTGTAGTATTACCATGGCCTCTTTTAAACCCCCTGGATAGACCCCTGAACTAAGGGCCATACATTCCCTCACAACTGGATTTCACCAGCCATGATGGACATAGTTTAAGAGGCAAGCTGCTGGCTTAACAGCACCCAAAATTCTGTCAAATGTATATTGTGTTGAGCAAGAGTCAGTGGATGAGATGGAGACTGTAAAAAAATTCCTTTTAGCAGTCTTCACATCCATCTCATAAGTTTTCATAAACAATATATAGGATGTTCTTGCAACTTCATATGTATATTGTGTTGAGCAAGAGTTAGTGGATGAGATGGAGACTGTAAAAACATTCCTTTTAGCAGTCTTCACATCCATCTCATAAGTTTTCATAAACAATGTATAGGATGCTCTTGCAACTTCATCATGAGATCATCACCAAACTCACTATAGCCAATCTAAGCTCCCACTTCATCCCACTAAACTCCATGGCGTAACATGGGGCCATCTTGGGGTGGGAGCAAAGAGGGCACTGGGGGGCGATTTCATCATTGGCTTCAAGGAGACAGGTATTCCACTTCCCTATCAGCACATCTAATGAGTCACCATGTGGCATTGGATCCCCCCAGAGCATTCTGGAACTAAACTGGGTCTATTAATCTCAGTTGGCAAACATAAATATGCTCACTGCCTAAACAGGAGGGGGCTGGGGCACCTAGCTGGGCTTTTGCCCCCCAAGTTGGAACAAAGAGTGGGACACAAGGTATTAGTAAAACTAAGGGCCACTTTATTATATGAATAAACAAACGGCAAGGGCAACTAAAACTGTGGCCTGGTCAGGGCCAGGGGTCTCAACAGACCGCTCCCCTGCCATTAGCGAGTGAGAGACCGTCCTCCCAGCTGGAGCTGTGTGTCACAGCTCCCACCAGGCCGGCCCAGTGAAGAGGCACGCCCCAGATGGCCCAAACACCAGACTGCATTCAGGACAGTCTCCAGGACAGTCTGCATTCACCCACCCTGGGTCATGAACACCCAAAGGTTGATCCAGCAAAACCCCTGACTCCCCAAAAGGGGGAGGCTTTCCAGTCCTCCCCTAGCTGCATAGCACCATAAACCCAGTAAAACCTGCCAACTAAAGTGACCAACCTATTTAAAGGCACCTTCCCATGGCCAAATCCACAATCCTCTGATCTGCTATGCAGGGTAGGTGAAAAAAAACCCCAGCCATTAGCCAATCAGATGGGGAGTAAAAAATCCCTACCTGGCCCCCCAACTATCAGGCGACCAGCACTTGCTTACATAACAAACAGGGCGGGAGGGCCGAGCTTCACCGAGGGACTGAACAATGGGGGTGGAGGTCTGGCCATTACTACGCCCAGGCCCTGCCCCCTCAGCAGCATGCCTAAACGGGCCATGGAAGTCCTCCGTTATCCTCCAGGGAGCCAAATTGAGTTCCAGCAGCCGAGCCACTATGCTGCTGGCTGCAGGAAATTCATTGCCCCCAAAGTCGGAATGAAGAGTCGGACACAAGGTATTGGTAAAACTAAGGGCCACTTTATTATATGAATAAACAAACGGCAAGGGCAACTAAAACTGTGCTCTGGCCAGGGCCAGGGGTCTCAAGAGACTGCTCCCCTGCCATTAGCGGGTGAGAGACCCAGCTCCCCAGCCGGAGCTGTGTGGCACAGCTTCTGCCAGGCTGGCCCAGCAAGGAGGCAAGCCCCAGAGGGCCCGACCACCAGACGCACGTCTCAATGGAAGCACCCTTTGGTCAAGCCTCCAGGAAAGTCTGCATTCACACCCACCCCGGGTCATGGATACCCAAAGGTTGATCCTGCAAGACCCCTAACTTCCCAAAAGGGGGAGGCTTTCTGGTCCTCCCCTAGCCGCATAGCACCATAAATCCAGTAAAACCTGCCACTACTAAGGCCAAGTCTTTACTTAGGCTTAGCACCCACCAGGAGGCCCAGAGCCACCTGCAGCCCTTGCCGAAGATCTCTCAAGAAAAGCATGTTATCTTTTTCAAAGAGATGCACCCCATCCCCTCTGTTGAGGTCAGGATATTTCGTAAAAATATCCAGGTGGGGCAAAAAGTGGCCCAACCCCCCTTCCAATGCTTTCCGACTTATTAGCTTTGTAATGGGCCCTCTCGATAACTGCAGGGTCCCAAGCACTACGCCAAACCAGGCAGGGAATCATGGCTGACCAAATTATAATGGTCCCCGGCCATATCTCTCTGATGTGCCTAAAATCCTCTTGTGCCTGCAGGACCAAAGCCTTGCCTTTTACCAGCCCAAGATCATCCCCCCCCCCCAAGTGAATGATTAAAACCTGAGGAGGAGGGCCCACATTCCCACGAAATAACAATGACAGCAGGTCAGGCCACTGAAGACTCCGGCGCCCCTGCCATTCAACAGTAATATATTGGCTGAGTCCCAGCTGAGAGCCGATCGAAGTTCTCCGAACCTGATGTGCAGCCCAAAACACATAGCTGTGTCCACAGATGAGAACTCGGCTCCTCTGGCCAGGAACAACAGCATCTAAAAGGAAAGAACAGACAAATTAGAAACAAATACCATAACTTTCTAGCTGCAAATAAACAAAGCTAAGAATGGAGCAAAGGGCGATTTATAAGCCAGCAACAACCAACGGCCAAGGCACTGAATGGAGGACGAAGGATATCCCAGGGGAGTGGCCGTCGAGGCTGCCTTGATTCTAAAGAAGTGGGTACCAAACCACACTCCAGACAACCCCAGCTGAGCTAAGGCCCTAGAAGTCGCAGCCCAAAACTGATGCTTTGACAGTGGGCTGCCACTAGGATGAAAAAACAAAAAAACCCTCATTGTTCCCCTGTACTGCCAAAGAAGCAACCAAAGCAGAAACTGGGCACAGCTCAACGTCAGAACACGGCCCAGCTCCAATACGGTCCCTTTGCTGTGCTGGTCAGTCTTAGAGCACCAGACGGCAAGAACCGCCTTACCCTCCATTAACCTCAGGTCCCGAAGCAACAAAGCCTTACCAGAAACATCATTTCAGGAACTTGCCACTAACTCACTGACCCTAAGGGCCCCAAAAAAGGCCACCAAAGAGGCCACATGAAACAGTGCAGACTCAAAATGAGATGCACACACCATGCCCCTAAGAATCAAAGGGGAAATAGGGTTCCTCATGTCGGGACTAGGCCTAGCCTCTCTGGACCACCCCTCCAGCATCTTTCGAAGATAAAAGTCTGCTGTTTCCTCCTTATATCCCAACACCTTACTAGCAAAAGCCAAAGCAGACAGGCGTCCCCTGATGGATCGCACAGCCAATCCCTTACCTTTTAAGTAAACACAGTAGTGGAGAAATTGCTCCACCGGGAGGGACCAAACAATGCGATACCCTACCTCAGCCCTAAAGTCCTCAAACTGCCGCACAGCACGTTCATAAGTTTTCCTGGTGCTAGGCACAATAGCTAGGCCTATCGCTCTGCAGGCCTCGGCTCTCCAATCAAACACAGCTTTTGGGGCATTGGCGCTGGCTCTCGATCGGCATCTGGGGACAGCTGACAGAACCTCTCATAAGAACATAAGAGAAGCCATGTTAGATCAGGCCAATGGCCCATCCAGTCCAACACTCTGTGTCACACAGTGGCAAAAAAATTATATATATATATATATATATATATATATATATATATATATATATATATATATATATATATGGAGCAGAGGTCCATCAGTGGCTATTAGCCACAGTGTGTGTGTGTGTGTATATACATACACACAAACACACACAATGTGGCTAATAGCCACTGATGGACCTCTGCTCCATATTTTTATATAAACCCCTCTTGAAGGTGGCTATGCTTCTGGCCGCCACCACCTCCTGTGGCAGTGAATTCCACATGTTAATCACCCTTTGGGTGAAGAAGTACTTCCTTTTATCTGCTTTAACCTGTCTGCTCAGCAATTTCATCGAATGCCCATGGGTCCTTGTACTGTGAGAAAGGGAGAAAAGTACTTCTTTCTCTACTTTCTCCATCCCATGCATTATCTTGTAAACCTCTATCATGTCACCCCGCAGTTGATGTTTCTCCAAGCTAAAGAGTTCCAAGCGTTTCAACCTTTCTTCATAGGGAAAGTGTTCCAGCCCTTTAATCATTCTAGTTGCCCTTTTCTGGACTTTCTCCAATGCTATAATATCCTTTTTGAGGTGCGGCGACCAGAACTGCACACAGTACTCCAAATGAGACCGCACCATCGATTTATACAGGGGCATTATGATACTGGCTGATTTGTTTTCAATTCGCTTCCTAATAATTCCCAGCATGGCGTTGGCCTTTTTTATTGCAAACACACACTGTCTTGACATTTTCAGTGAGTTATCTACCACGACCCCAAGATCTCTCTCTTGGTCAGTCTCTGCCAGTTCACACCCCATCAACTTGTATTTGTAGCTGGGATTCTTGGCCTCAATGTGCATTACTTTGCACTTGGACACATTGAACCGCATCTGCCAAGTTGACGCCCACTCACCCAGCCTAAACAGATCCCTTTGGAGTGCCTCACAAGCCTCTCTGCTTCTCACCACCCTGAACAATTTAGTGTCATCTGCAAACTTGGCCACTTCACTGCTCACTCCCAACTCTAAATCATTTATGAACAAGTTAAAGAGCATGAGACCCAGTACTGAGCCCTGCGGCACCCCACTGCTTACCATCCTCCACTGTGAAGACTGCTCATTTATACTCACTCTCTGCTTCCTATTACTCAGCCAGGTTTTGATCCACAAGAAGACCTGTCCTTTTACTCCATGACTCTCAAGCTTTCTAAGGAGCCTTTGATGAGGAACTTTATAAAAGCTTTCTGGAAGTCAAGGTAAACAACATCTATCGGGTCTCCTTTGTCCACATGTTTGTTCACCCCCTCAAAGAAATGTAACAGGTTAGTGAGGCAAAATCTTCCCTTACAGAACCCATGCTGAGCCTTCCTCAATAACCCGTGTCCATCAATGTGCCTACTCATTCTGTCCTTGATCATGCTTTCTACCAACTTTCCCGGTAGTGAAGTCAGACTGACTGGCCTGTAATTTCCCGGATCTTCTCTGGAACCCTTTTTAAAGATGGGGGTGACATTTGCTACCTTCCAGTCCTCAGGAACAGAGGCAGATTTCAATGAAAGATTACGCATTTTTGTTAGAAGATCCACAAGTTCAACTTTGAGTTCTTTCAGAACTCTCGGATGTATGCCATCCGGACCCGGTGACTTATTAGATTTTAATTCATCTATCAGTTGTAGGACCTCCTCTTTTGTCACCTCAATCTGACTCAGATCTTTAAACACCCCTTCCAAAATTAGTGGTTCTGGGGCGGGCAAAAAGTTCTCAACTTCCACAGTGAAGACGGAGGCCAAAAATTCATTCAGCTTCTCAGCCATTTCCCTATCCTCCTTCAGTAATCCTTTTACCCCATGGTCATCCAAGGGCCCCACTGCCTCCCTGGCTGGTTTCCTACTTCTAATATATTTGAAGAAATTTTTATTGTTGATCTTTATGTTTTTTGCAATATGCTCTAGTCCCTTTTTGCCTGCCTGATTACAGTCATGCATTTGATTTGCCACTGCCTATGTTTCGTTTTACTAATCACATTTGGACTGGTTTTCCACCGCTTAAAGGAGTCCTTCTTACCTTTTACAGATTCCATTACTTTGTTTATTAACCATGCAGGCCTTTTCTTATGCCTGTTTGTGCCTTTCCTAACTTGTGGTATGTATTTTATCTGAGTTTCTAGGATTATAGTTTTAAATAGTCTCCAAGCTTCCCCAAGGGTTTTGACCGTATTTACCTTTCCTTTCAGTTTCCTCCTCACATGCCTCCTCATCTCAGTGAATTTACCCCTTTTAAAGTTAAACGTGGTTGTGGCGGTCTTTTTGGGCAACTCCCTATTTATACAAACGGTGAAATCAATAACATTATGGTCACTGCTCCCAAGCGGCGCAATCACTTTTACATCTCTCACCAAGTCTTGGGTATTACTTAAGACCAAATCCAGGATCGCCCCACCCCTGGTAAATTCTGAGACCATCTGCTCCATAGCACAGTAATTGAGAGCATCAAGAAACTCAATCTCTTTCTCTCGACCAGAACACATATTGACCCAATCAATCTGCGGGTAGTTAAAATCACCTATTACGACACAGTTTTTACATTTAGCCGCTATCTTTAAGCCTTCCATCATGTTATAATCATCCTCTCTTTTTTGTTTTGGTGGGCGATAACAAACTCCCATAGTTAAATTTCCTTTGGGGCTCTCTATTTCAACCCAAAGCATTTCTAAAAGGGAATCTAATTCTCTGACCTCAGTCTTTCTGGACCGTATTTCCTCTCTGACATACAGAGCCACCCCACCTCCAACACTTCCCTCCCTATCCTTCTGATATAACTTATATCCAGGAATCACCGTGTCCCACTGATTCTCCTCATTCCATCAAGTTTCTGAAATTCCCACAATGTCTATGTTTTCTCCCAACACTAAGCATTCCAATTCACGAATTTTACTTCGAACACTTCTAGCATTTGCATACCAACATCTATAATTTCCCAGGCAAGCTAGGCCCGCCACCTTCCTCCTGCCGCCTCGAGACTCTGGCAGACAGTCCAAACTGTTTGTCACCATCACAGTGGACAACTCTGATCCATTACCCGGTAGAAAAATAGCAGCCAACCCTTCATCTCGTTGAGACGAGTCCTCCCGAACCAGAGACATTTCATCTCCTGTTGGCTTTCCCCCAAGATCTGTTTGCGAGAGAGAGCGTCTGCCATCCCGTTATTTACCCCAGGAGCATGGTTGGCTAAAAACAGTATGTTAAGCCGCAGCAGCGCAGAGTAAAAGCCCTCACCAGTCTCATAACCCATTGAGATTTGGATGAAAGGGAATTAATGACATGGACCATAGCCATGTTATTGCACCAAAAATGCACTGTGTGATTGGCCATGTAACTCCCTCTCAACCAAACTGCAACCAGAATGGGAAAGAACTCGAGAAACGTGAGATCTCAGTTCACCCTTGCTTGAAACCATGAATCTGGCCATACGTCCGCGCACCAATGTCCAAGGAAATAAACCCCAAAACTTAAAGACCCAGCAGCATCAGATATGACCTAAAGCTCCGCCTCAAGCCTCATGTCTTCTCTCCAAAACAAAATCCCATTAAAGGATTCCAAAAATTCCTGCCATACCCTCAGATCCTCCCGCATGCTGCTGATAACCCTGGTCCTATGCTGAGGCAAGCGCAGGCCTGCCATAGCATCACAAAACCTGTGAAGAAATGCCCATCCAGGAACAACCACTTTGGAAGCAAAGTTCAGATACCCGACCAACTGCTGGAGCTCAAGCAGTGTGACCTTTCTCTTAAGAAGGAAGGCAGTAATCCTATTTCTTAAGTCCACCACTTTCTGAAAAGGTATTCTGGACAATTGCGCCAGGGTGTCCAGCTCAATCCCCAAGAAGATAAGGCATTGGGCCAGGCCCTCCATTTTCTCTTTAGCCAACAGAACCCCCAGTTCTGCGGCCAGCTTATTAAAGCCAGACAGCAACCGTGCACAACGCCCAGTCCCCGCAGGACCCAAAAAGAGTAGTCATCCAGATAATGAACAACATGCTGCAAACCAACTTTTTCATGAACAGCCCATTCCAAGAACGTGCTGAAACACTCAAAAGCTGCACATGAGACAGAGCAGCCCATTGGCAAAGCCCTATCCATGTAAAATTGCCCTGCAAAAGAAAAACCTAAAATCTCAAAATCAGCTGGATGGGACAGGGAGAAGGTGAAAAGCAGATTTAATATCGCATTTAGCCAACTCTGCCCCCTTCCCACAGTTTCGAACGACGCCCACGGCCGGTATCAAACCTTCCCTTTTTGTGCAAGGTTATAGAGCGGGCAGTGGCAACTCAGCTACAGGGATTCCTGGAGGACACTTCCGCACTGGATCCATTCCAGTCCGGCTTTCGACCAAGTCACGGGACGGAGACGGTTCTGGTCGCCCTCATAGATGACCTCATGCGACATCTGGACCGAGGCGGCTCAGCTGTGCTGTTGTTATTAGATCTGTCAGCTGCTTTTGATACGGTTGACCATCAGCTACTGACTAGCCACTTTGCCGATGTGGGGATTCAGGGGTCCGCCTTATAGTGGTTGACCTCCTTTCTCCAAGATCGGGGACAAAGGGTGGTGATAGGGGAGGAAGTATCCCAGAGGCACTCTCTCAGCTGTGGGGTGCCACAGGGAGTGGTCCTATCCCTGATGCTATTTAACATCTATATGTGCCCCCTTGCCCAGATTGTCAGGAGGTATGGACTGGTTGTCATCAATATGCAGATGACACCCAGCTCTATCTATTGATGGGCGGCCAGTCCGACTGTACCCCGGAAAATCTAGACCTGGCTCTTCAAGCTGTGGCTTCTTGGCTCAGGCTGAGCCGGCTGAATCTGAATCTGACAAAGACGGAGGTTCTCTATCTGAGTTGGGGTGACCCGGGGAGGGAGGTTTGTCTGCCAGCTCTTGACGGGGTGCCATTAATACCAGCCCCTAAGGTCAAGAGCTTGGGCATGCTCCTTGAGTCCTCCCTCACAATGGAGGCCCAAGTAGCAGCCACTGTTAGATCCGCCTTTTTTCACCTTCAGCGGGTGCAGCAGCTGGCCCCGCTCATGGAGCACAATGACTTAGCAATGGTGATCCATGCCACGGTCACCTCAAGAATAGATCACTGTAATGCTCTCTACATGGGGCTACCCTTGATGCTAACCTGGAGACTACAGCTAGTGCAGAACGCTGCGGCATGCCTGTTAATGAGACTCCCTTGATGGGAGCACATTCAGCCGGTGCTGAAAGAGCTGCACTGGCTTCCTGTTGTGTTCTGAGTTTGTTTCAAGGTGTTGGTACTGACCTTTAAAGCCTTTTATGGTCAGGGACCTGTCTTTCTGTGGGACTGCCTTTCTCCGTATATTCCCCAGAGAGCACTGCGTTCAGGAACGAAAAATCAACTGTCCATCCCAGGACCAAAAGAAGCCAGATTGCGTATGACACGAACCAGGGCTATCTCGGTGGCAGCGCCAGAATTCTGGAATGCTCTCCTGGAGGCCATAAGGGCCCTGCGGGATCTGCCTACTTTCCACAGGGCCTGTAAGACCGAATTGTTTCGACAGGCCTTTGATTTCTAAGGGAGAGAGAGCTGCCACTGGACATCATATAGAGCACCAAGTAGAGTACTGGTGGTCACCATCGAATTTTCAGAATCGCCTATATTGTACTGTATTAACACAGCACCATGAAATGGTTTTAAATAATTTAAATATGTAATTATGTTTTATATGTTTTATTGGTTTTAATGGTAGTAATGTAATGTTGTGAGCCGCCCTGAGTCCGCTTGCGGAGAGGGTGGGATATAAGCTTAATGTAATAAATAAATAAATAAATCAAAGCTGGTATACCTAACTGAGTATAATTGCTCGAGAATCCCATCATTAACAGATGAACCCTTGGGGTAGGTAAGGTGGTGAATCAAACAAAATTCACCAGGTGACCTTTTTTGGCACCACCCCCAAAGGAGAAACCCTAAGGTTAGGCACCGGAGGATTAAGGAATGGGCCCAAAATCCTGCCCTCAGCTAACTCCTTGGCAATCTTATCCTCCACTACATGTTCTAAACTTTTAACAGAACTAAGGTTCCGAGACCGAAATGGGACCCAGGAACCCTGAAAATGAATTCTAAAACCAAACATGAAACCATTTAACAAATAAACCCTGTCCACCCTACACGGGTACCTATGCAGCAACTGCTCAAGAGGTCCCACCTTTATCAGACTGGGCCCCTTTTCCAGTTTGGGAAATACTCCCACCCCCACCCCGTCTCTTTTGGCCCTTACGTGGCCGGACTCTGGGGCAGTTGCTAAAGGAGTGTGGGCTGCCACACATGGGGCATTCATGCTTGAACTGACAAGCTTTCCTACTGCACACTCCTTGGGAGCCAAACTCCCAACAAAGCAAGTGAAGTTGAACTGCCTGCCCTGCAGAACTGCGGGAAGAGGATGACAAAGCAGAAGTAGCGGATGCCCTAGCAGCCAAATGACCATTATCAGAGCGGTCACCCAAATTAGGCCATGCCAGGGACATGACCTGAAGCCACAATTGCTGGTGGATACGATCCCACTGAAGGGAAGGGTACAAAGCAGCCCTCATCCTGAATTCCTCATCATATTGAATCCAGGCTGGGCCACTAAACATCGTATGCCCTTTATAAATTATCCATATACTGGATAAGCGCTGCCGCCCGCCAAGGCTGGGCATGCACAATCACTCCAGCATATATAAAAAACCCTGGCAGCCAATTGGCTCAAGTCCTATCCACCTTCCGCTTCTTCAACTTCTCTTTCTCTTTGTCATCCAGATCCTCTTTATCTTTTTTCTCCAACTGACGGAACAGAAGGGAGAAAATAACGTACTCTCCATAAGGGCGGCTCATAAGACATGGTGTTTACCATGATTACAATAAAATACAATCATTCCTATAAAACAATTTAAAATATAAAATATAGTTGAATTACAGTCATAAATTAAGTTAAAAGTTAAATAAAATAATTAAACATTGTAAGTTATTTAAGATGCTACAATTCAGGATATGTGTAGGATGACTAGATGTCAATTAACCGGGTTCCATCTTATTTTTTTTCTGTAATAAACAATTTTATTAGTAACATATGGTAGCAAAACTATCTCTACAACTTATAAAAAACTTAAAGTAAAAGAAAAAACTTTCTACCCCATATCTTACTTTTCCCCCTCCCCTCCCCCCATTACTTGACCCCTGCCAGTGTTATTTACTTAAAGGAAACAAATATTAAAGGTACACTTAACTATTAAAGAGAAAAAAACAACAACCAACAGTTATATTCTTATTTTAAAAACCTTAATCATTATCAAACATTATCCAATGTCCTTTTATTTTCCACTCTTTTTCTACGTATCTTCTGAATTTCTTCCACTCCAACTTAAAAAGTTCCAAATCATAGTCTTTTAATTTTCTTGTTAATTTGTCCATTTCACTCCATGACACAACTTTTGTAAGCCAATCCCATTTCTCTGGTATTTTTTCTTGCTTCCACAGCTGCGCATACAATGTCCTAGCAGCTGAGAGCAAGTACCATATTCAAGTTCTGTCTTCTTTTGGAAATTTTTCCATTTGTTTTTTTTTTAATGTGACACAGAAAAGCTTTATTGGTATAAAGTTCAAGGTACAAAGGTGGTAGTACATCAGCAGATGCATAGCATATACCAATATATAGTGAGGAAGTGGATACATACAATGTTAACCATTAAAAAACTAATTACAACAGTAGTTGGTATGACATTAATATAGCATGGTGTGAGTCATTAGGGTTTCTGCTGTCTTTTGAGACTTTATCAATAAAGGGACGCCATTTACACACAAAGTCCGAGGAAGCGGTCTGGGAGGAGCAACGAGGATCTAAGTCATAGGTGAGCTTATCTAAGACAAAATAATCCCATAGTTTCAGCCACCATGCCTGTCTCGAGGGAGGAGTTTGTTGCTTCCAAACCAGGGCAATTGTAAATTTAGCTGCCACGAACATATGTGAAATTAGTTCCTCTGCGTGCTCAGGAATGCGTGAGGTGCCTACAAGGTTCAAGAGAGCGTACTCCGGCGTAAAAGGTGGGGAGTATGAGGTGAGGGCATGTACTTCTTGGTAAATTAGCCTCCACAAGCTTTGTATAACGGGGCAGAGCCACCAGGAGTGAAAGAATGTGCCTCTCTGGCCGCAGTTCTTAAAACAAAGGGGCGAAGTAGAGAAGGAGTGTGATAATTGCACCGGGGTCTTATACCAGCGCGTGAGAACTTTAATGGCTTGAAGTTGCACGTTCATTGCCTTCGTTTTATATATGGAAGAACTCCAAATAGCCTGCCACTGCTCTTTGGTTAGCTCGGTACCCAGATCTTGGTGCGAGGCCTCTTGATAGGAGTGTGGTTTTGTGTCAATGGAGTGAAGTAGCAGTTTGTAAATTTTTGATATCAAACCTTTAATAGGGGCTGAGTCATTAAACAAATTTTTTTCAAAATCACCAAGATGAATCCGCAAGGGAGGGCTAAAGAGATGAGTATCTAATAAATTTCTGAGTTGCAGGTATTCAAACCAAGGAAGTCAAATTTCAGAGTTTGCCTCTAAGGTCACTTTATCTTTCAGTATCCCCTTGGAGAGGACATCAACAAAGCGAGTCAGCCACAATTGTCTCCATTTTGAAAAACAGTTTTTATACAAACCTGGAGTAAACCAGGGTTGGCCGACAAATGTGGCTAGGGGGGAAGTTGGAGGGCCTAGCAGATTGTAGTGTTTGCGCCAAACGTGTAGGAGAGAAGCTAGAAAGGGATTCGAGGAAAGAGAAGATTTAACTCGTCTAGAGACACCCCAGAGCTCCTCCTGAAAAGAAGAGGTCTTAAGATAAGAATTTTCAATCACCTTCCAGTCCGCCACATAGGAAGGCCTGTAATATTTTATCAAGGTAGAGAGGATGATAGCATCGTGATATCTGGAGATGTCAGGGACCGCTAAGCCTCCCATCGAAGTAGATCGCCTGCAAGACGCAAAGTTGAGCCTTGGTTTCCGGTGTTGCCATACAAATCCGTTCACTTGAGCCTGCCATTTATGTAGCAAATGGGCCGGGATACATAAAGGGACAGCGCGTAAATAAAACACTATCTTAGGTAAGATCAAAGATTTTACTAGATAAATGCGTTCCAACAAAGTGAAAAATTTTTTGTCAGAGAGGGTTAGAAGGGAGTTGATAGAGTCAGAGATTTCAGTCCGGTTGATGGAAGAAAGGGTATCAAAATTTAGAGGGATGTGAACTCCGAGATGCTTCCAAGATTTTGTGACCCATTTGTATCTATTAAAATTAGGGATGACTCTCAAATTTATGGCGTCCCGGTAATGTCTAAAGCTTTTAAGCTAAGCCTCTTCGCAGACGATATAACTCTATACCTCACCAGTCCTTCCTCATCGCTCCCTGCAATCCACTCTCACTTGTCTGATTTTGCCGCAGCTTCTGGCCTCACTATAAATTTTGATAAATCCCTTCTACATCCCATCTCTTTATCCTCTGCTTCTATCGCCTTTATCAGAAATTTTTCCATTTGTAATCCCAGCAGAAAAGTCTCTGCCGCTTTATTAAATTCATATCCCAAAATCTTAGAAATCTCTTGCTGAATCATTTGCCAAAACATTTTAGCCCTTTCACAAGTCCACCGCATATGGTAGAAAGAACCTTCATGCTTTTTACATTTCCAACACCTATCTGGCATCTTGTTGTTCATCTTTGCTAATTTTTTTGGAGTCATATACCATCTATACATCATCTTAAAACAGTTTTCTTTAATACTATGACATGTTGCAAGTTTCATAGAATTTTTCCACAAATATTCCCAAGATTCCATCTTTATTTTTTTATTTACATTAATTGGCCATTTTATCATCTGAGATTTCACTACTTCATCTTCTGTAGACCATTGTAAATGTAATTTGTATACTTTTGAAATTAATTTCTCATTATCTCCAAGCAGAACTCTTTCCATTTCTGTTTGCTCCTTCCTTATTCCTTCAGTTTTGATATCATTCTCCACCAAACTTTTTATTTGTTGCATTTGAAACCAATCATACTTATAACTCAGTTCTTCTGCAGTTTTCAGTTCTATTTTTCTACTTTGTATTTTTAGTAGCTGATTGTATGATAGTTGTTTTTCTTTGGCTGTTTTAGCCGTTATCTTTATCACTTCAGCTGGCACTATCCACAAAGGTCTCCTCTCATCACCATATTTCTTGTACTTTATCCATACATTTAGTAGATTACTTCTTATATAATGGTGAGAGAAAAGGCCATCCATCTTCTTTTTTCCATAGTATAAGTATGAATGCCAGCCAAATTTTTTTCCACGGCCTTCCAACATTAAAAGTTTTTTATTTAACAACGTTATCCATTCTTTCATCCATACTAAACAAACTGCTTCATGATACAATTTCAAATCTGGTAATTGGAATCCACCTCTCTCTTTTGCATCTGTCAAGATTTTCATTTTAATCCTTGGTTTCTTCCCAGCCCACACAAATTCTGAAATTTTCCTTCGCCATTTATCGAACTGTTTAGCATCTTTCACAATGGGAATAGTTTGAAACAGATACATTATCCTTGGTAGAATATTCATTTTTATTGCAGCTATTCTGCCCAACAATGACAAATTGAGCTTATTCCATTTTAGCACATCTTCCTCTATTCTACGCCATAACTTCTCATAATTATTCTTAAACAAATCAATATTTTTCATTGTTATCTCTACCCCTAAGTACTTTACCTTAGAGGTAATTTCACAGCCCGTTAGTCTTTGTAATTCTTGTTGTCTATTTATCTGCATATTCTTACACAAAATTTTAGATTTTTCTTTATTTACGTAAAGTCCCGCCAACTCCCCAAACTCTTGTATTTTCCTTAATAACAAAGGTGTAACTTGTATGGGGTTTTCATTTATAAACATTATATCATCAGCAAATGCTCTGTACTTGTAGGTATAGCCTTTTATTTGTAATCCTTCTAGATCTTTTTCTTCTTGAATTTGCATCAATAAAATTTCAAGAGTCATTATGAACAACAATGGTGAAAGCGGGCAACCTTGTCTAGTACTTTTGCTGATTTTCATTTCTTCTGTAAGATCTGCGTTCACACACAACCTTGCCCTTTGTTCAGAATATATTGCTTTTATCATTCTTATAAAGCTTTCTCCAAGCTCCATCTTATCCATTACTGCAAACATAAAGTCCCAGTTTAAATTGTCAAATGCTTTCTCTGCATCTGCAAAGAATAATGCACCGCAGAATAATTATATCATTGAACTGGTTTTTAATGTTAGTAGTTTTATTGTTGATGTTTTATATTGTTGGATTTAAATGTTTTTATAATATCACTGTATGTTTTGTAATATGCTGTTAGCCGCCCTGAGCCCGCTAAGGTGGGGAGGGCGGGATAGAAATAAAATTTATTATTATTATTATTATTAATGCTACTTTCTTTTCTGGATGTCTTTAATAATATTCTACAATATTTACAACAGTTCTGATATTGTCTCTTATTTGTCTTTTGGGAAGAAAACCAACTTGATCTTCCTTTATAAAATTTATCAAATATTGTTTAAGTCGTTCTGCCAAAATTCTTGTAAATAGTTTGTAGTCGTTATTCAAAAGCGAAATCGGTCTGTAGTTTGTGGCATCTCTATCTTCTTTGGGTATCAAAGAAATAACGGCTTCTTTCCATGTATTTGGTACATTCCCTTCTGTTCTTATTACATTCATCAACTTCTGCAATTTTGGTACTAATTCATCCTTAAAAGTTTTAAAATATTTAGCTGTATATCCATCTGGCCCGGGAGCTTTCTCATTTTTCATCGCGTTGATTGCTGCTTCAATTTCTATTTTTTCAATGGGGTCATATAAGACTTTTCTCATATTTTCCGTTAGGGGCTCAATTTTTAATTTTTGTAGATATTCATCTACCTTCTCTCTCTTTACTTCAGCACCTTTAAACAGCTTGGCATACTACTTAAAAAATTCTCTTTTTATTCCCTCTTGAGTAACTACTTCTCTTCCATCTATCACAATCCTACTAATTATTTTGTTTTCTCTCTTTTTCTTCAATTGCCACGCCAAATACTTTCCCATCTTATTTGCTCCTTCAAACGATTTCTGCTGAAGCCTTTTCAGATTCCATTCCACTTCTTTGTTTAACAAATGTCTCAATTGAGTTTGTAATATTGAAATTTCCCTTAGAATTTTCTTTTTCCCTGGTCTTTTTTTCAGCTCCCCTTCTTTTTTCTTTATTTCATTTTGAATGTCCAATAATCGTTTTTCTTTTTTTCCTTTTGTCTTTATTGTTCAGAGTAATCAACAACCCTCTCATTACTGCTTTATAAGCAGCCCAGACCATCTGAAAGTCAATATCTTCTTTATCATTCACTTGGAAAAATTCCTTAGTTTCTTTTTCTAGAAATGCCACTGTTTCTTTGCTCTGTAGTAAATCTTCATTCAGTTTCCATCTCTTCAATCTTTTAGACAATTTTGTAATCCACATTATTGGGTTATGATCAGCCCCAATTTTAGGTAAAATCTCTATCTTCCTTGTTATGAGACCTAAGTCTCTAGTTCCCCACAGCATGTCAATTCTGGAAAAAGTCTTATGTCTTGCAGAAAAAAAAAGTATAGTCCCGCACTTCAGGATTAAACTTCCTCCATATGTCTTCTAAGTTTTCTTGTTTAACTAATTCAAAGAAAGACTTTGGCAGCTTCCCTTCTTTCCCATCGCTTTTTTTTCCCTCCAGATCTATCCAATGAGTTCTCAACTGTTCCATTAAGATCTCCCATTAAGAGTATTTGATCATAAATCAACTCATCCAACTGTTGTATAATGTCTTTGAAAAAAGCATCCTTTGCACCATTGGGTGCATATAGTCCCAATAACAACGTTCTTTTCCCATTTAATATTATCTCAACTGCTATAAATCTTCCATCTTTATCTTTAAATACTAACTTTGGCTCCAATTCTTGTTTAATATAGAAAACTACTCCCCTTTTCTTCTGTTCAGCTAATGAAAAAAATTCCGTTCCCAATTGTTTGTTCCATAAAAATTTATAATCCTTTGGTTTAATGTGTACTTCTTGCAAGCAAATTATATTACAATTTTGCTTCTTGATCCAATGAAATGTTGCCCTTCTTTTTTGTGGAGAATTTAGTCCATTAACGTTCCAAGACAGTAATTTGTAATCCATCATGGTGCAAATTCTTTATTTTCTTCAAAAAATCTACTCAACTCCTGAGCATTTGTAATTGTAACTCTCTTCCCCTGAAGTTCAAAACTCAAACCTTCGGGTATTATCCATCTGAACCTCGTGCCATTGTCTTTCAGTTTTTCTGTCAACTTTTTGTATGTTCTCCTGTCGTTTATCACTTGTCTTGGCAGCTCCTTCATGATTCTCACTTTACTGCCTCCTACTATCAGTGACTGTTCAAAGTGTTTGTTCATGATCCTTCCCACCATTTCCTTTGTCCTATATCTTATAACAACATCTCTTGGTAAATTGTTTTTCTTGGCAAAAAGTGAATTAACTCTATACATGTGATCATACATGTTTTTGGTCTCATCAGGGTCTTCTTCTAGAAATTCTGCAATTATTTTTATCATATATCCTTTCAAGTCACCATTCTCTGCTTCAGGTACTCCTCTCAGACGTATTTGAGTTTCCATTAATTTACAGTTGTGGATTGTCACTTTTTCTTGAATTTTCAACAAGGTGGTATCATGTACTTTTACTTTCTCTTCCACCCCCTGCACTTTCTTAGCTGTTTCATCAGGTTTTTTTTTTAGATCATCCACTTCTTTTTTAATTTCTGTAATAATGTGTAATAATTTCTCGGTGATAGCCCCTCGTTGGTGGAACGACCTTCCAGAGATGGTGCGAGCCCTGCGGGACCTGAACCAATTCCGCAGGGCTTGCAAAACATTTCTTTTTCAGCTGGCTTTCGAGATAGAACCTGTTTAACCCAACGAGCGGACATCTAGCCATCTTGTGTACATTATGATTACAGCATTTTAGCACCTATTTTATATATTTTACTTATTTTAAATAACTTATTTGTAATTGATATATTTAAATTGTTTATGTTGTTTTATGTGAATCATGGGACTCCCATGTCTGTTAGCCGCCCTGAGCCCGCCTGGCGGGGAGGGCAGGATATAAAAATAAAATATTATTATTATTATTATTATTATTATTATTATTATTATTATTATTATTATTATTATTATTATTATTATTATTATTATTATTATTATTATTATTATTTCTTCCTTTAGTTCATCTATCATTCTCTTAACTCCTTTCATTATTCTGGCTTCCATGGCATCCATTTGGTCCTGCATTTTCTCTAATGAAAGAGCCCTTTGTCGAGTCTGCTTGGGTTCAGACATTTAGGCAAAAAACCCCAAAGCGTTAGAAGAAATAAAAAAAAAAAAATAAAAAAATACTAAAAATTTCGGTCTCACAAATTACAAGTTTAACTACCAAATTCAAAAGATCTAAATTTACTCTTTTAGTTAAACTTTATTCTATCTTCTTCTGAGCTTCCTAGGCCAAGATATAAATTTTTAGAAAAAAATAAAAAAAAAATCCCCTTTAAAAAATGACAAAATTTTTGACCCCACCAATTTGCAATCTGACAGTCAGGTTCAATAGAATAGGGCTTGCCCTTTCCAACAAGCCCAATTTCGCTGGTTTCTGAGCCCCCAAAGTCAAGATATTTGTGAAAGAAGTCTCTAAAATTTCCAAAATGGCGGTCGCGATTTTTTACTTCTTCAAAAAAAAAATTTTCCTTTTAAAATCACCCTAGGAGCCCACAAATAATGTAGCCAATAGTCCTTATCTTCTTACCCTTTTCCTGTTGATTCTAACAATTTTTAATGTCCCAAATTCTTTTAAAAACGATGTTTTATATTTGGCCTCCCAGCAATGGCTGCCGATGTTTCTCTATGATATAGAGTAGGCTTTTTTCTTTACTGCTTCCTGCCTCTGTCACCTTCAACTCTCATGAAGATCTCACGATACTTGACGTACTTCCTGTCTTGCTCAGAAGTGCTGCAGGTCTGTTCCAATGTGTTCCAGTGTGACGAAGCTGCTTTTTTTTTTCAAAACCGCAAGTAGACTAAACATTGAATTCCTTTTCACTTTTTAGCAGTTTTTAGCACTGTTCTTTGTATTTAAACAATCCAAACTTCACCCCTTCCTTCTTCTTCTTGCAAGCTTTATATTTTTCTTTCCCCCACCTTTTAATTTTGTCCCTTAAAGCTATAAATAGCTTCGGAATGAAAAGAAAGCTTCTGTACCTTTTTCTCCACTTATCCAAGTTTCCACTGGTCTTTCAACGCTTTAGTTGTTTAGAAATGTCCAAGAAGGTTAGGATCCTGACGAGCTTATGTCAAATCAATGACTCTGAGAACTCTTGCAGACGTTGACTATGCAGACTCCACGAGACCCCTCAAAGCCTCAAAGAAGTCCCTTCCAGGGCTTCTTTTCAGCCAAGGTAAATCTCTTTTCAAAGTTTCCGTGCAAGTCTTGGACCTTTCTCTCACTGAGAAAAGTAGGCAGTAGGCATTAATTTGTTCTCTACTACCCCGAACAAGAGTTTCAGCCTGCTCCCATTATGAGAGACAGCTCAGCTCGGCATTTTCCTTCCCCGGAAGTCAACCGTGTTCCATCTTAAAAGCGAGCTGAAAGAGGGCAGTTTTGCAAGCCCTGCGGAACTGATTCAGGTCTTGCAGGGCTCGCACCTCCTCTGGTAGTTGATTCCACCATTGGGGAGCCATTGTTGAGAAGGCTTGTTCCCTCGTTGTTTTCAATCTAGCCTCCCTTGGCCCAGGGATTTTTAGAAGATTTTGGGAACTAGACCTCAGTGCTCTCTGGGGAACATATGGAGAGAGGTGGTCCCTAAGGTAGGCAGGTCCTTGGCCATATAGGGCTTTAAAGGTAATAACCAGCACTTTATAACAAACTCGGTACACAATTGGCAGCCAGTGCAGCTCCCGTAGCCTAGGCCGCACGTGTTCCCACCGAGGTAGTCCCACTAACAGCCTGGCCGCCGCGTTCTGCACTAACTGCAGTTTCCGTGTTTGGTATAAGGGCAGCCCCATGTAGAGGGCGTTAAAGTAGTCCAGCCTCGAGGTGACCGTTGCATGGATCACAGTTGCCAGGTCGCTACATTCCAGGAAGGGGGCCAGCTGCCTCGCCCTCCGAAGGTGGAAAAAGGCAGATTTAGCAGTGGCAGCTATCTGGGTCTCCATTGTCAAGGAAGGCTCCAGTAGCACTCCCAAACTCTTGACCCTGCGCACTGGTATCAGTGATGCACCGTCAAAGGTTGGTAGGAAGATCTCCCCTCCTGGCCCGCCGCAACCCACCTCAGTCTTCGCTGGATTCAGCTTTAGCCCACTCAGCCTGAGCCAACCCGCCACGGCTTGCAGCACCCGGTCCAGATTTATAGGGACATCGTCAGTCCGGCTGTCCATCAATAGATAGAGCTGGGTGTCATCAGCATACTGGTGGCAACCCAGCCCATACTCCCGGGCAATATGGGCAAGGGGGCGCATATAGATGTTAAACAACATCGGGGAGAGAACTACCCCCTGAGGCACCCCACAATTAAGTTGGTGTCTCTGGGACAGCTCTTCTCCAATTGCCACCCTTTGTCCCCGACCTTCAAGGAAGGAGGAGAGCCACTGTAAGGCTAGCCCCTGAATTCCTGTGTTGGCGAGGTAGCGGGTCAGCAGCCGATGGTCAACCATATCGAACGCAGACGATAGGTCTAACAACAGCAATACCGCCGAGCCGCCTTGATCCAGATGTCGCCGGAGGTCATCCATGAGGGCGACCAAGACTGTCTCTGTCCCATGGCCCGGGCGGAAGCCGGACTGGCATGGATCTAAGGTGGAAGCATCATCCAGAAAATCCTGTAACTGCAACGCCACAGCCCTCTCAATAATTTTGCCCCAAAAGGGCAAGTTTGAGACCGGCCGGTAATGAGCCAATTCGGCCGGGTCTGATGTAGCCTTTTTCAGGAGAGGGCAGACCACTGCCTCCTTCAGGGGTGTTGGAAAAGAGCCCTCTGAAAGAGATCTATTTATGATGTCCCATATAGGACATCTTAGCTCCTCCTGGCAAGCCTTAATTAGCCAGGAGGGGCATGGGTCCAGATCACAAGTTGTTGGGCATGCAGTGACAAGGATTCTGTCGACTTCCTCCAAGCTGAGTGGGTCAAAGCAGTCCAAGATCAAACCAGAAGACACGCATTGGGCCTCGAGTTCACTTACTGTATCTAAGTTGGCAGGGCAGTCGTGGCGGAGCAACTGGATCTTGTCTGCAAAAAATTTTGCGAAAGCCTCGGAGCCTATCTCCAATTCCGTAATGTTTGGATTGCCCTGTGGCAATGTAGTAAAATTCCGAGTTATCCTAAACAATTGTGCCGGGCACGAATTTGCAGATGTAATCTTAGTCGCAAAGTATGTTTTCTTTGCGGTCTTGACTGCCATCTCATAGGATTTCATAAACTTCCTATAAGATGTTCCAGTCGCTTCATCACAGGTATGCCGCCATTGCCTCTCTAGCCGTCTGAGGCCTTGTTTCAGCTGGCGTAACTCCGGGGTATACCACGGAGCCAGCCTAATCCGAGGTCATAGAGGGCTTCGAGGTGCGAGCTCATCAACGGCCCTAGAGAGCCGGCTATTCCAGGTCTCAACCAGGCCATTGAGAGAGTCGCCAGAGGGCCAGGAATCCTGCAGAGCCATTTGGAACCATTCCGGGTCCATCTGGGTCCGCGGGCGAGCCATAATAGGCTCATCACCTAAACAGGTTTGGGGTGGCATATCTACACAAGCCTTGAGGGCGAGGTGGTCGAACCATAGCACTGCTTTAGCGGTTATATCGTCCACCGTGTCCCCGGCCGCAAAGATCAGGTCTAACATGTGCCCAGCCTGGTGAGTGGGGGTTGTAACAAATTGAGAGAGTCCTAGCATCGCCATGGAAGACATTAGGTCTGTCACCTGACTGGAGGTCGGGTCGTCAGCATGGACATTGAAGTCACCCAGGATTACCAACCTTGGGTGCTCCAGCGCCCAGCCTGTCGCCACCTCGAACAGGGACGGTAAGGCGCTAGCTGGTGCGTTAGGCATACGGTACACCAGCCAGATCACCAACCTCTCTCCAGCCTCCCACGCCAGACCGGCACATTCAATACCCTCGATCCTTGGGGCCGGGAGCGCCCTAAAGGAGTAAGCCTCTCGTATAAATAATGCCACTCCTCCCCCCCCCGCTAGTCTGAGATTGGTGGAAGACTGAATAGCCCGGGGGAGCTGTTTGTGAGACGGCTACTGTATCTCTCTCTCGAATCCAGTTTTCAGTCATGCAAGCCAGGTCCATGTCCTGTTCGAGAAGAAATTCTCGAAGGACTGAGGTCTTATTATTAATGGACCTGGCATTGCATAACACCAATGATGGAGGCGAGTTATTCAACCTGACCCTACTACCTGTCACCCTTGGGATGGGACGGAGATTGGAGGAAGATCGAGCACTATCTTGTCTCAGTCTTCCTCCCTTATAACGTCTGTTCCCACCACCGTACCTCCCCCTCCCCAGGAGCACTGAAATCCCTGGGCCAGCCATTCCCCATTGGTAGCAACCACTATATTAGCCACCATCAAGACTACTATCAAAATTACTTTAGTATCTTGTCCTTTGTTGCAGGCAACAAATGATCGCCTAAAGGTAAAGCCACATCTCCAAAAGGCATAGCAGCAAAACGGACCGCCCCTGAAAAGGAACCTGCAACCCCCTGCTGCCCAGCAGCTGGCCAATTCCCATATGGGCCAAACTGGCCCTGCAGCCATGCCCAGTTTGCCTGAGGACCCACACCTAGGGTGGAAGATGCGCCCGAACCCCCAGGAGCAATGCCAGGAGCAGTAGGGGCAGCAGAACCCCATGCCCCCCAAGGCCAAATGAGCCCGGTATATGTCAGAGAGCTGTCCCCAGCCTTACCCAGCATTCCAGTAGGCACCAGCGCCGATCCGGATCCCACAGCCTTCAAAGATGGGACTGATCCTGCGTCAGTAGCACCAGGACCCACGACTCCTCCCGCAACATTTCCGGCAGACCTGCCCTCCAAAATAGACAACCTAGTTAAGATATCTGCCTGAAATGCCTTTTTGGAGACCTTCCTCGCTCCCAAACCTTGAGAAGGAGAAACACCGGACGTTTGCTCCAGGGCTCACAGCCTTTGCAAGATAGCTGCATTCACTTCATCTTCCCCTTCCTCATCTGAACAGGATGAAGGCGGTGGTGGTCATTTTTGTAGGACCTTAGGAGCTTTTCACGCCGTCTGTTTGCCCTTGGATTTCCCCGTCCCTTTTCTCCCAGACATCTTCCAACAGCAAGGACAGATGAAACCCACAACACCACCCAAAAAATAGCCCTTGCAAGCTGCCTATGGAATTAGCCTCCTTTCAACCCCCCCTAAGATGGCCACCACTTCAAAAAGATCAGCCCCTAAAATGGCCTCCGCCTAAGGAAAGAGAGGGGAAAATAAAATGGCTGCCAAGCCAACGAGGGGGGAGTGAACCAATGTGACAGCCACTGATTAAAGCCCTAAAAATCCCCCTGAACCAACAGGCCACCCAGCACAAACCACAAGTTCAGCCTGACTGAATTAAAAAAAGGGGGGAGCCACATGAGCTACTCAAGTGGGGGGTGGGGTGGGGGCTTAAAACCAGTCGTGTAGAGCTGCATTGTCCCCAAAGGCCCGTTCTGAATTGACCGCTGCTGCCAGGCCCAGGCCCAGGCTCTGCAACTGCCTCCGACAAAACTGACTGACAGGGCCCAAGTGGGAGTAAGAAACACTCCCATGACCCTACTCAGGCCTAATCCCTCCTAGCTGGCTCAGAGCACCTCCAGGCGCTCTGACTGAGGGACTGAACAATGGGGGCAGAGGTCTGGCTGTTACTAAGCCCAGGCCCTGCCCCCTCAGCAGCGCGCCTAAATAGGCCGTCGAAGTTCTCCCTTATCCTCCAGGAAGGCAAATTGATTTTCAGCAGCCGAGCTGCTATGCTGCGGGCTGCAGAAAATTCATTAGGGCAAAATGCTCTAACCATGGCAATCCATCAATGGCAATCAGATCTATATCTGTCCCCATGCGAAAGATTGGATCTAGAGTGTGGCCTCCTTGATGAGTGGGACCTGATACAAACTGGGAGAGTCCCTGTGCAGCCATGAACAATACCAGGTTCGAGGCCTGCAAGGAGGCAGTAGCTTCAGCATGGAAATTGAAATCTCCCAAAACTATCCATCTTGGGAACTCCAAGGCCCAGGCTTGGTAAGCTATCAGCTGGTACATTAGAGGGATGGTACACCAGCCAGATAGCTAAACTCCTTCTCAGTGTCCTAAACCAGGTTGACACAATCAGTATCAGAAATTTTCAGGACAGGGAGTACCCTGAAGGACAGCAACTCTATTACATTTTTATTCCACCTTCTTAAGGTGATCAGAATTGTATACATACCTTCTCCTTCTTCCATGTTATCTTCACAGCAACTAAGTTAGGCTAAAAGAAAATAATGGCCCAAGATCATTCACTAAATGTCATGTGGTTTTGTACTTGGGTCTCACTAGATCTAGTCCAACACTGATCTCTTATAAGAACATAAGAGAAGCCATGTTGAATCAGGCCAATGGCCCATCCAGTCCAACACTCTATGTCACACAGTGGCCAAAATTTTATATATATATACACACACTGTGGCTAATAGCCACTGATGGACCTCTGCTCTATATTTTTATCTAACCCGCTCTTGAAGCTGGCTATGCTTGTAGCTGCTACCACCTCCTGTGGCAGTGAATTCCACATATTAATCACCCTTTGGGTGAAGAAGTACTTCCTTTTATCCATTTTAACCCGACTGCTCAGCAATTTCATTGAATGCCCACGAGTTGTTGTATTGTGAGAAAGGGAGAAAAGGACTTCTTTCTCTACTTTCTCCATCCCATGAATAATCTTGTAAACCTCTATCATGTCACCCCACAGTCGACGTTTCTTCAAGCTAAAGAGCCCCAAGCGTTTCAACCTTTCTTCATAGGGAAAGTGTTCCAACCCTTTAATAATTCTAGTTGCCCTTTTCTGGACTTTGTGCCACACTTAATCCCTTCCCCTCAAAAGTATACCTGTAACTCTCCCAGCACTGGATGCCTATTGAAGGAAAAGATCTACAGTGGTAGGCAAGCTGTTTTTGAGGAAATCTTATTTGCTATTACTAATCTCCCTGTAGTGGAACTCCTGATAAGCCTTATAAACTTGATAAACCCTGGAACATGGTGTTAAACATTAAGCAAGAAGCTTCAAGTAACATAGACAAGAATTGAAGGACATGAATTGTTTGAGAAAAAAGGAAACTTGGTGATGGTCTTTAATAAAAAGCACTACACTGAAATAAATGCAGTTAAAAGCATGGGGGAGTTTCCAAAAGAAAAAAAAATCCAATCTGGCATTTGGTCTATAACAGTAGGGCTAACATTCTCCTTCAAGGGGAAATGTCATGATACATTTTATTGACTGCAAGTGGTCAAGAAGACCTTCCCCCCCCCCTAAAAAAAATGCCATCTGAAAACTGGTTCCTTTGACAGATTTGTATCCTCCAGCACCAACAGTTAGCTTAGTGCAAATGAAAGGAAAATGTGTCAACTGCAGAATAATGGAGGTTTGTGTTTGGATCATTTTGTTGTATACTCCCACAATCTGCCCATTTTAAATTAATAGGGTTTCAATAATTTTTGTGTATAGCAATTTTACAGCAATAAAAATCTTATGGCTTACTTGCTCTGTTTGTACATGTATAATAATATAATTATGAAGACAATTGTCACAAGTCAATTTGCAAGTACAATCTTTGTTTGTTTGTTTGTTGTTATTGTTGTTAAGAACATCAACACTCAAAGGAATCAAACACATAAGGCATGTTGGCCCAGCAAACTGCAGAAAGTCATCTTGTGTCTAAATTTGTTGGTCTTTGCCAATTTTGTGTTCTCAACAAATTATTACAGCCAACACCGGAAGGACTTTGGCATATTGGTGACAAATGTTGGGCCTGCTGAGGTGTTTTCCCCCCTTTCTAGGACATTTTCTAAACAGTCCATCCATAACTGAACTCACCAGTACATAATGACTGGTTCTTCTTTGCTGCCTAACATGTTGGCTAGCATGGTTAAGAGGGCTTGAGGCTTCTCACCAGATGTCTAACCTGCTGTGCATTGTACATTGTACTGATAAAAAGCACTGACACATTTTGGCTCACAATAGGCCTCACTTCAGTGACATTTGCAAGATTCAGCATTTGGTCTGGCAGATGGGAAAGCAAACCTACTGCCTAGGGTTGTGGTGAGTACATGGGTATCACTGCTTTCCATTGTACAGACTAAGCATGAAAAAGATAAACTTGTACTTGTTACTGCAGCAGCTGATCAGTGTAGTACTCCTTGAAATGAAGACAGAAAACAATTTCAGACAGTTGATTAATGTCTTTGCCCTGAAGAAGTTCTACTGTGTCTTGAGAATGCTGGGTTTTTACAAGACAGAAGACAACAATTACTTTCTCAATACTGTCTTGTTTCAATGGACCTTTTGCATGTCTTTACTAATCCTGGCCTAACATCATGGAAGGAACAAGATAGACTGGTTGAAATGCTGAATGAGATCAAAATATCCATATATGTTTCACAAAATGATAAGCCTTTAAAATAACCAGTTATAATTTCAAGGAGTAAAATTAGAAATATAGTCTTGCCTTAAACATACAGTGTAATGTCTTGTCATAATATTAAAATACTCTGTAGCAAACCTAATTTAAAATTGTACATAGGGTACTTATGCTTTTATTTGTACCCCACATATCAATGAAATGGTCCTCAAGATGACTTAAAAACAGATTAAATGTAATTCAGTGCAAAAAATATCCTCATTCAGCAGCCCTTGGCTCCTCAGATCAATATCAGCGTGTACCATCCATCTGTAGTTCTTAGTTAGCTAATATTTAAGCAAATTGTCCTGTCTGAGTTAGGTAGGTCTTCTAATGCTGACTAGGACTGGGTTGGTCTTCTTCTTGATATGGTGGTATTCCTGGAGTGGAGAATGTGCTACTTTTCAAGTGGATGTTGGATCTCTATGTGATAACTGAAGCTGCAATGTCCTCTTCTGTTATTCCATGAATAAGCAGAGAGAACATATTTTCAGCAATACTATGAAAAAAATGTTTTCATTAAGTATGGGTAGCTATTTTATCTATATGTATGTCTTCAATTGAAGTGTTTGATATTGGTTCATCCCCCGTTTGTCAAGATGGAGGTCCTATACTTGAGTCAGGGTGGGGTGGGTATGGGCTTTGAGCTCCCAGCTTTGGATAGTGCCATACTGGTGCCAGCCCAACAGGTGAAGAGCTTGGGAGTGATCTTGGATGCCTCCCTTTCCATGGAGGCCCAGATCACAATGGTTGCCAGGTCTGCCTTTTGTTATCTTCAGCAGATCAGGCAGCTAGCACCATTTCTATCCCCCCAGGACCTGGCTACAGTGATCCATGCAATGGTCACTTCCAGACTAGCCTACTGTAACTTGCTCTATGCTGATTTACCCTTGAGACTGATCCGGAAACTGCAGCAGGTGCAGAATGCGGCGGCTCACACCACCTTTACGGGTGGGCATTCGGCCAGCGCTCCGCAGTCTTCACTGGCTGCCCATCAAGTACCGGATCTGCTTCAAGGTTCTAGAGCTAACATTTAAAGCCTTACACGGCCTGGGACCGACATACCTGCGGGACCGTCTCTTTCTATATATGCCCAGGAGGTTGTTACGTTTGGACTCCCAACATCTGTTGGCCATCCCTGCCCCAAGAGATGCCTGCCTCGCCTCAACTAGGGTCAGGGCTTTTTTTCATTCCTGGTGGAATCAGCTCCCTATTGAGATCCAGGCCCTACCTGACTTATTAGCCTTCTGTAGGGCCTATAAAACTGAGCTGTTCCGCCAGGCTTTTAGCTGAGGCTGCGGGTGTCTATTCTTGATCTGGTTGGCTTCCCTGGCCAGCACTGTCATCTGTGCTAGGAAATGGAATAAAAACTGCCATCCCTATGAGATATCATGATGTGAGATGGCTAGGCCGGGCAATATGTGATGTCATGGCAATCTGAGTGCTGTTGAGTTGTCTGTTTATAAAATGTTTTATTGTATTTTATTGTTTTATAATATGTTGTACTCTGCCCTGAGCCCTATGGGGAATGGGTGGAATAGAAATTTACTAAAATAAATAAATAAATACAGCCGTATGAATGAATGCCAGACTGGGCATGACTAAATTTACAGGAGCCTCTTTCTGCAGTTTACAAAAGTATGGTAGCTGAAAAAATTGCCATCATGCTGACATGAGTTCATGTGAAAGATCTCTGGCTATCTTGGCAACTATACAAACCATGATTGTGTGTCCACTGGGATACCCTAAGTGGAGATTCTTGTGATCTTTGAGCCAGACCATGGATTTTCCCTATGCACACTGCTACCACAGAAAGGTCTTCCCATTCAAACTACTACCATCCAAAAGCAGAATGGGATTCAGAACTGTTGAGAATGAGCGCATAAGACTAAAGCATACCAAATAATAACAAACAAACATGAAAACAAAAAGGAGGTGAGCTGGAAATGATTGTGAATGATGGGAAATTAACAACAACAGTCAACTTTGCAAGACAAAGGATGAAACAATTGACAACATGGTTTGTACCTACAGTAAAATTACTCACTGACTATAAAAAATATCACAATAGAGTTGCAACTATGCTGCATTGGAATCTTTGCAAGAAGTAGAAATTCAAGAAGCAGAAATTCATGGGAGCACAAACCAGATAAGATCATAGAGAATGATGAAACAAAGATTCTTTGAGACTTCCAGCTGCAAACACTTGGAGTATAACACCTCTGATATCACAGCTGTAGAAAAAAAATGAGAGAGAGGGTTTGGATCACTGACAATGCAATCCCAGATGATAGTAGAACAGAAAAGAAAGACCTGGAGAAGATCACTAAATACCAGGGGTGGCCAAACTTGCTTAATGTAAGAGTCACATAGAATAAATATCAGATGTTTGAGAGCCGCAAGACATGAATATCAGATGTTTCAGAGCTGCAAGACAGGAAGGAAGGAAGGAAGGAAGGAAGGAAGGAAGGAAGGAAGGAAGGAAGGAAGGAAGGAAGGAAGGAAGGAAGGAAGGAAGGAAGGAAGGAAGGAAGGAAGGAAGGAAACATCTTTAACTTTAAATTCATTCCCCAAGCTGCCAGCAGGCTTGGCTCGGAGAAGTGATTTAAAGAGACAAATGCCTTCTCCAAGCTAGCTGACCAGGTGATGGGAACTTTGAGAGCCACACAATATGTGTGAAAGAGCCACATGTTGCTCCCAAGCTGCAGTTTGGTCACCCCTGCTAAATACCAAGACCTATGAATAGAGTTAGAGTGCCTCTGGGAGAAGAAGGGGACCATCATGCCACTTCCAGAAGACAGTGTTGCTTGGAACAGGAAGAAGCCTATAAAGTTACATCTACAATTCCCAAGAAGCAAGATCTCAGATTGCAGAACATCATCTACCAGTCAGTTATCTGACTGTGACAATTCTTAATGATAATAATTGTAATAATGATGGATGGATGGATGGATGGATGGATGGATGGATGGATGGATGGATGGATGGATGGACGGACGGATGGACAGACATGTACACACACACATATACAAGTGGAAACCCACAAAAGCTTACAAGAGGCATCTCATTTCCCACTTCCCCACTATTTCCTCTTTTCTTTTCCTTAAAGCCCTGACAGCCTTTCTCCTTTCCTAATTCCTTCTCTTCTTCCTAAACAACAGATAGCCTTTGTCTTCAGGTTTCCCTCTTGCCCCAGCAGCCTCTACCTAGGAAAGCTATGGTCCAGTTGTGTGATGCTGGTCAGTGGCCCAGGCCAACTTGCATGGTAGGAAACCCTCAAGGGCTTGTGGTTGACACCTTACTTTTCCCCGTATACCTCTCCCCATACTATTTCCTCTTTCTGCCTTCCTGTCAACCCTCATATCCTCTCCTCTTTCTCTGCCTTGTTATTTCCTTTTCGGACATTCACTAACCTTTCTTTTATTTGCCTTCCATCTTCAGTTATATTTATTATTTATTTATTTCACTTATACACCACCTTTCTCCACAGTGGGGACCAAAGCAGTTTATATTATTCTCTTCTCCTCCTTTGTATCAACACAACAATCCTATGAGGTAGATTAGGATTAAATTATGTGACTGGACCAAAATTGCCCAGTTATCCACAGCAAGATGGGGATTCAAACTTGGATTTCCCTGACCCTACTCTAAAGCTCTAACTTATACACCACTCTGTTTTCATAGTGTGGCTGCTACTGAAGAGTAGCAAGCAGCCTGGCCTATGTGAGTCCACCCTCCATAGCAGTCATTTCCTTCAGGGGGAAAAGCAGCTATTTCCTGCAGAAGAACTAAGGTTGCCAACCTCCAAGAAGAGGCTGGAGAGCAGTTGTAGTTCTTGGTGATCTCCATCCGCTTTCTGGAGGTTGATAACCATAGTTCTTCTGAAGGAAGTAGCTGCTTTGGAGGGTGGCTATATGACACTGTACCCCTATAAGGTCCCTACCATTCTTAAACCCCACAATCTCCCAGATTCTCCCATGATCCATCTCCCAAATGTCCTAACCTCAGGATGGCCACCCTATCTTCTTCCCATCCAGTAGCCAATCTACCCTTATCTGTCCTTCTGTTTTGAAGCTGTCCCTCTCCCTAACCTAGCAGCCTCTGCCTAGGGAAAACAATGGCCCAATTGTGTGGTACTAGCCATTGGGCCAGGCCCATTTGCATGGTAAAGAATGCTCAAGGACTTATGGGGTGGGACCTTACATTTTACATTATACTCTTCTCCTTTTTATCTGCACAAAAATGCTATGAGGTAAGTTAGGCTGAAAGTAAGCAACTGGTCCAAAATCACCCAGTGAGCTTCCACTACAAAATAGGGATATGAGCCAGGGTCCCCTGGATCCTACTCTGAAGCTCTAATCACTACACCATTCAGGCTTTCATAGGGTGGTTGCTGTTGAACACTAGCAAGCAGCCAGGCCCAGTTGAGTCATACAAGTCAAGTGATATCAAGTCACCCAGAGGTTGCTTCCAGGTCTAGGGTTGCCAGCCTCCAGATGGGACCTGAAGATCCCCCAGAATTACAGCTGAACTCCAGACAAGAGATCTGTCCCCTGAAGAAAATGATTGCTTTGGAGACTCGATTGTATGGTATTATCTTCAGCTGAGGCTTTTCCCCTCCCAATTCCAGATGACAGAGATCTCTGCCTGGAGAAAATAGCTGCTTTGGAGAATGGACTCTACGGCATTATATTTGGCTGAGGCTTCTCTGTTTCTCAAAGCTGTACCATTCTCATACTCAACACAATATCCACAAATTCTCCAACCTTGAGCTGGCAACCCTAGGCTGTGGTCAAACTGGAGGTTTGGCACAATCTGGCAACACCTCTATTTGCAGCAGTTTAAATAGTTGCAGGAAACTTTGATCAGATATTCCACCCTGAACTGGCTTTGCTGTGCATTTGCTCCACGTTCAACCCTTCAGGTTGTTGTAACATCCTTTCTTTCCCCCTTTCACTCATGCACATAAGTGTGTATCCAAAGCTCTGGCTCCTCCCCCCTCCAGCCCCCCCTTCTTTATTGAAATAACAATTAGGCTTACAAAACCATATCCAATAGAGTGAAATAAACTATTACAAAGAAATGTAGTAAAGGTAAAGGTAGTCCCCCGTGCAAGCAAGCACCAGTTGTTTCTGACTCTGGGGTGACGTTGCTTTCACAACGTTTTCACTGCAGACTTTTTATGGGAAATGTAACTATACAATAATTAGTAACTATTCATTCATACTAGTATGTTTTCATGTATAAAGAACAAACATTTACATAGAAACAATAAATATTCTGTATCCTAAATTCTGATATAACTCTTACAAATACTATACATCAAACAAATTATAACCATTCCTGCAATTGAGACCATTTGTCTGATATAAATTTTGGATTTGGCAATCAAAGCCAGGACCACAGAGGTTACTGTAAAAGAAAACACCTCAAAACCTCTCCGTGTAACAAAAATAATATTCCTTATTATTCCTACTTATCCAGTATTTACTAGTAACAAACACAGTGCTTACAGTGATAGCCAAACATAACATAAACAAACATATTTATACAACATAACATCCCTCTGGAACCGAAAGCACATGCTGCTCCTACTGTGTGATGGATCAATGTCCTATAGAACAAATATGGAGCTGCAATACAAGTCCGACAATATCCAAGACCAGTCCAATATTGTTTCGAGTACAAAGATTCTTCTTCTTGGGACCATCTTCTTTATTGTTGATTCAGTAGGTAATGAAGGATATGAAGGTATTCAGAAAGATATGAAGATAATTTGCAGGCGTTCCAAGGAGAAATGAAAACAAAGCCATAAAAGTGAGACAAAAATTAAAAGAAGCAACATTTACCTACTGAATCAACAATAAAGTGATTAATTAACTTCACACCCTGGTATCTTTTTTATGTGTGGCAAGATTTCTTTCCAAAATTGTTGTATTACTTCACATGACCACCTAGAGTGGGCATATATTACAGTTTGTTTCCAAGCTTTCCAACATTTTGGACTATATTTTGAGGATATATGAGAAATTTGAGTGGTGTTAGGTACCATTTTGTCATGACTTTAAATGATTGGCATCTGGTAGCTATTGTTGAAGACATTAGAGGTTTTGATTTCCATATCTGCATCCAGGTGTCCTCCTGTAGCAGTGTGTTGTAATCCTTTTGCCACTCTGGTTGCAGTAATGAAACCAGTGACCTTCCTGATCTCCAGATCCAAAATTAATATGAATTTGCTTGAACTGCATATCACTAGCTCCATCTGACATGGAATGACCCAGGCTTCAGGAAGACTTCCAGGCCCAGTTGCATTTTTCTTGAAGTCATTAGGAGCATCACAGTACCTACAGTCCTTTGTGTACCTTTTCAGACTAATTTCAGAGTTCACAGCTCCAAACTGGAACAGAAAAAAATGGTCTTTCTCCTCTCTTAATCCAGTAGACTTGATTCAAATATGTTCCATCCATTCCATTCCTCCACAAATTACTGTGAGTAAAATCAGATCTGATCCTGTGTAACAGTTCATTGGCCACATTCCTTTGGTGGGAATTGGAAACTATAACTCCACTTTGCTATTGGACCAGAAAAGCCAACCCACCTTCCTAGAGCAAACTAGATTAGGTGGGAAGAAAAAAGTCATGTCAGGCTGTTATGTCCATCAGCCTGAGGTCCATCCACAAGCAGCTACAACTTGGACCTAGAGACAGACTGTGTTTCCCACCACTTAGAAGGAGACAAGGTTTTCAGTGAAATGTTGTGAGTATTTTGTTAGTATGAAACTATAGTCATCCTTTTATTTCTGTTCTGTATTTTCCAAAAACTTCAGCATCTAAATGTATTGTCTTTGTGTGGGCTTAGAAGAATAAAATTCTTCTCTTCTACATTTTGTCTGCCACTATAACAGGCCCCAATTTGGAGTGAGTAGTCATAGTGTGTAGAAGGAATAGGGATGTAACTGTTCCCAATGTGTGAGTTTACTGTTATAAATGGCACTCCTGGAATGTTAATAAGTCTGGAAGTGGGGGAGGGGGATAGTCGTTCTGCCTTTCCATGTATTTTTCACCCTTCCAGGGCTCATAATAACTTAGATGGGTCCATTTCAATTGGTGATGTTATCTCTTTCACCCCATGACCCTTGTCTGATTAAGTGGTCCACATAGCTGTTATTCCCATTAAAATTGTGAAGATTTGTTCCCATTGCAGTTTATACCACATGGTATTATGGGGATATGCTTGAGCCAAATAAAAATGTCTTTGGGTTCTGTATTTGCTCTGTAGTACTGTATTGGCCTTTCCCAGTCATCTATGATATATAGACTCTGTTTCTGAGAGGGTGCAGAGAATGCACAGTTCCTGGGCTGTAATATCCCAAACCAATTAATTCTTTATATTGCCAATTATGGTGCAGAGAAAAATAAAATGTACTCGCACATTAGGAGCAAGAGTTATATAATACATGCATTTTCATGGAACACAGAATAAATAAATGGATACTGTGATATACCATTTTTATTAGAGCAGAGACAAAAGTGTTCATTATTTGGCAATTTTTTTTTAAAAAAAATCAGTTGCAATGAACACTATAGCAATTCTTTTGAAAAAGTGCATGCTTCATCTACATAGGTCTCATTTTTACCTGTTCTCAGTTATCTTCAGAAATATCATAGTCAAATCTGACTGGCTGTTTACATTTCATCCTGTTTACTGTGTGATTTCTGATTGCACAAAACTAATCCACAATGGAAAAGGAAGCAATTTACATGGGTAAAATGTGCTGAACAACACCCAAATGGAGCAATGGTGCCCACCAAGATGAAGGAGTAAATAAAAATGTAATGGAAAAACCCCCAAGAATGTAATTTAAGGGGAGGGGGAGCAAATAGCAGTCTGTTTGTTAAAGCAAATTGGAATATTTTCAAGATGCGTAAATTAAGCATGTACGCACATGAAGCTGCCTTATACTGAATCAGGCCACTGATCCATCAAGGTCAGTTTTGTTTTCTTAGAATGGCAGCAGCTCCATGGTCTCAGGCTGAGACTTTCACAGTACCTATTGCCTGATCTTTTTTAACTGGAGACATCAGGGATAGAATCTGAGACCTTCTACATGCCAAGCAGATGCTCTACCACTGAGCTTCAAAGTAACATTGAAGCTCTTCATCAATCCCAAATAATTACCTTTGGCTGCTATTTCAATGTCAATCCTTTAAAATATTGTTGGAAAGCACTTTTCTGAAGAAGAAGATGATGATGATATTGGATTTATATTCCGCCCTATACTCTGAATTTCAGACTCTTAGAGTGGTCACAATCTCTTTTACCTTCCCCCCCACAACAGATACCTATGAGGTAGGTGGGGCTGAGAGAACTCTTACAGCAGCTGCCCTTTCAAGGACAACTCCTACGAGAGCTATGGCTGATCCAAGACTACTCCAGCAGATGCAAGTGGAGGAGTGGGGAATCAAATGCAATTCTCCAAGATAAGAGTCCGCGCACTTAACCACTACACCAAACTGTTCAAAGTGAACGGACTGGGATCAAGTGGTTTACTTAAATATTAAATGCCATTACAGTACTAGATGATTTTAAACTGCTCATTTTAATAACTTTGGCTTCATTTGCACTATCTCTTTCTTTTGCTATTGTTAATAGTCTCATTAAGGCAATAGGATTCATATAAGTAAGGGCTGAGAAAGTGGTTGGAAAATCAGGTCTCTCAGCTAAACAACAAGGTAATGAAACTAAATTCTGATGTGCTTTATTCTATATCCATGACTAATATATATTGAAAGTCAATTTAATTTACCATTTACAAAGCCTTGTTCAATCAAGGCTCCCAAAGATCTCTTTCAGAATGAATTAACTAAAGCTAAGAGCACTCTGAAATAGTGGGGGGAGAGGAGGGTTGTCCTCATTTTGCAGTTGCCAAAATCAAAGTGCAGGAGCTAAAGCAAACTAACTGGAACTTTAAAGCAAGTAGAACAGCCCTAACTATTCTCTCATCAACGTATTGTCCAACTCCACAAGAACCCCAGATTACCAGAATGCATTTATTAACTTTCCACAAATCTAAAAACATGGATCATTGTCTCATCACTGACCAGTATGTTATTCCTTCTAAATTAATTGGCAGTGGTCTCCAGGGAACAAACAGTGAGATTGATAAGCAGTTTTCAGTGGACAAGCTTTAGGTTTAATGAAAGCAACAGTTCATCTTTGAGTAAGGGTTAAAATATATATTAATTACAGATCCCAATTTTGGGGAGGGCACTGGTTCCATTATCTAGCTTTTTCAGTACAGTCTTTACCAGTTTGGGAGTCCATTTCAGGATACTTTGTGGTTTTGTTTTGGGGGAGTATTCTGGATTTTCAGACCCATTTCCCACCCCCTCCCCTTGCAGAGGCAGCAGGAACAGGGAAAGAGGGAAAAATAGGAGCTAGTTCCTGAATCTCTATTAGTCTGTATCTCTAGTCTCTTTAAATTTTAAAGAGTTATTATTTTCTACTCCTTTTAAGAGCCCTGTGGCGCAGAATGGTAAAGCTGCAGTACTGCAGTCAAACTCTCTGCTCACGAATTGAGTTCAATTCCACTGGAAGCTGGGTTCAGGTAGCTGGCTCAAGATTGACTCTTTCTTCCGAGGTCAGTCAATTGAGTACCCAGCTTGCTGGGGGGGGGGGGAGTGTAGATGACTGAAGAAGGCAAAGGCAAACCATCCTGTAAAAAGTCTGCCGTGAAAATGCTGTGATGCGACATCACCCCAGAGTTGGAAACGACTGGTGCTTGCACATGGGACTGTTTTTACCTTTACTTCATGTTCTACTCCTGTAGGAGAAAAAAGTCCTTTAAAATTAAAGATATCAGAAATCACCTGAACTTATCAACAATTCATATTAGGGTACACTGGCCTCCAGAGGCTAGGTCTACTAGCTTTTATTTCCTATGGCAAGGCAAGTCAGACTTCTATCATTTTAAAATATATAGGAAAGAAAAGGAAGGACCAAACTGGCCCAGGACTCACCTGGCTGGCATCAGTCCCATTGGCAAGCGTGGGGTAGATCTCTGAAGGGCAGATCAGCAAATTTCAGCTGAAACTATACTGACTTTCATTATGTCACATCAAATTCAGGTTACCAAGCAATCATTTCAGTAACCAACAGTACCACTTCACATACAGTCTGTGGCTCTTTGTGTCTGTAATTTTGCCTAGTGTGAAGTCTAAATCTGGGTTTTTTGTTACAGCTTTGAGTAAAATTTTCTCAACCAGAGAAGCTTTTCTCAGGAGTTTAATTGTTTCTAGATACAACTAACTTCCATTATCTGATAGGGAGCAACAGATGGACCCTTTGTAGGCTTAATATGCTTTAAGTAGAGCCCCAGTGATGTATGGAAATCTGCCACTGTGCAAAATTTTGGGACAGGCACATAAATTCTGGCAGGAAGCTTTGTGTGTGTGTCCCCATATGGACACAGTACAAAATCATGCTCAAAGGATGTGTTTATCAGTCACAGAGATCAAAGGGAATGCTACTGTAATAAACAGTGAATAATACAGTGATGCACTTTGTAAATACTGTGCTATCATAGGGTCAATGGGGGTAAGTAAAAGAGCAGTTGATCAAATGTGATGATCATTCATATTTTTCCCACCATAGAAAAAAATCTTTCAGAGTATTTTCACTGAATACATAATAGGGGGGTGGAGAAGATATTGTTTGCCCCAACAGACGGAAGGAAGAGACGAACACAAGGGTTTGGGTAACTAAGGGCCACTTTCTTTATTATTAAATAAACAACAAGGGCTATAAACATAACAGGCAGCACGGCAGGGCCAGGGGACCAAATACCCCTCCCCTGCCACATGATGGGCGAGCCACCCTGCCCCTAGGTATAACCAAAATGCATGGCTCGTACCCAGCTAGCCTAGCAAAGCTTATGCCCTGGAGTTCCAGCCCCCATCTGCACGGCTGAAGGGCGGATCAATTCATGCAAACCCGAGGCAGTCCGCTTCATCACTCAACTAGTCTGCACGGGCCAGAAATAATTTAGCTAGACCCCGTGCACCAAAACTGGGGTGATATTGGTGCTCACCAAGCTGCATAATGGAAGTTAGGCAAAAAACCCAGCCAACCTGAAAGTGACCAGCCTACTTAAACCAGCCACACCCTAGCCAATTCCACAATCCCTTCTACAAGCAGTGTGAGGTAGCAAAAAACACCACTTCCAACAGCCAAACAGGAAAAGATGAAAAAATTCCTACCCGGTCCCCTATAAATTAAGAGCAACCAGCTATTGTCCACACTGCCTCAAGGGCGGGAGGATGGGCCAAGCACGAGGCAAAGACTGGGAGGCAGAAGCAGAGACAGCCGTTAAGGCATGCCTGCTCTGCCCTCACCTCCCATAATGCCCTGCCTGCTCCTCTTCCTTACGAAGGGGCAAAATGGCCCCCGGAGACAAGGCTGTGCAGCCTGCCTCCGGTTGGGAGCCGCATTGCCCCCACAGATGGAAGGAAGAGACAGACACAAGGGTTTGGGTAACGAAGGATCACTTTCTTTATTATTAAATTAACAACAAGGGCGATAAACATAACAGGCAGCACGGCAGGGCCAGGGGACAAAATAGCCCTCCCCTGCCACATAATGGGCAAGCCACCCTGTCCCTAGGTATAGCCAAAATGCATGGCTCATACCCAGCCAGCCTAGCAAAGGTTATGCCCTGGAGTTCCAGTCCCCATCTGCATGGCTGAAGGGCGGATCAATCCATGGAAACCCGAGGCAGTCCGCTTCATCACTCAACTAGTCCACATGGGCCAGGAATGATTTAGCTAGACCCCGTGCCCCAAAACTGGGGTGCTATTGGTGCTCACCGAGCTGAATAATGGAAGTTAGGCAAAAAACCCAGCCACCCTGAGGCCAAGCCTCTGCTTAGGCAGCTGCGCCCACTAAACGCCTAGCACTTCCCGAAGCCCAAGTTTTAAGTCATCAAAAAAAAACGTTGTTTCCCTTATCGGAAAGATGGCTGCCATCAATCCTGTATAAATCCGTGCAATCAGCACAGATCCCAAGATGCGGGAAAAGGTGGCCCAATCCCCTCTCAGAGGCTTTTTAAATTTCTAAATTGGCTTTGCAGCGAGCTCTCTCAATCGCCTGCAGATCCCATGCCCCACTCCATACCTGGTGTGGAATCATGGCCGACCACACAATCAAAACCTGAGGCCAATGACTCCTAATGACTCAAAAGTCATCCTTGGCCTACAGCACAAGGGCTTTACCCTTGAGGAAGCCTAGATCATTTCCTCCCAAATGTATCACCACAACATGTGGTGGCAAAACATGAATGATTTCAAAAAGCAAGGGCAACAGGCCCAACCAATGGAGACCCCGCCGTCCACACCACTCTTTGATAGCCCACTTGCTGAGCACCAGCTGTGACCCGGCCAAAGTCCTCCTGGCCGTATGGGCAGCCCAGAACATGAAGCTGTGCCTGCATATGAGGATGCGTCGTCTCTCCCCACGGATCACAGCACCTGAGAAAAGAAGAAAACAGTGAATAACCACACCTTCATAACCTGATGCCAGTTACTACAGCGCCAGAGGGCGGACATAGCCTTACATAAGAACATAAGAGAAGCCATGTTGGATCAGGCCAACGGCCCATCCAGTCCAACACTCTGTGTCACACAGTGGCAAAAAAATTTATATATACACACACACTGTGGCTAATAGCCACTGATGGACCTGTGCTCCATATTTTTATCTAAACCCCTCTTGAAGGTGGCTATACTTGTGGCCACCACCACCTCCTGTGGCAGTGAATTCCACATGTTAATCACCCTTTGGGTGAAGAAGTACTTCCTTTTATCCGTTTTAACCTGTCTGCTCAGCAATTTCATCGAATGCCCACGAGTTCTTGTATTGTGAGAAAGGGAGAAAAGTACCTCTTTCTCTACTTTCTCCATCCCATGCATTATCTTGTAAACCTCTATCATGTCACCCCGCAGTCGACGTTTCTCCAAGCTAAAGAGTCCCAAGTGTTTCAACCTTTCTTCATAGGGAAAGTGCTGCAGCCCTTTAATCATTCTAGTTGCCCTTCTCTGGACTTTTTCCAATGCTATAATATCCTTTTTGAGCTGCGGCGTCCAGAACTGCACACAGTACTCCAAATGAGACCGCACCATCGATTTATACAGGGGCATTATGATACTGGCTGATTTGTTTTCAATTCCCTTCCTAATAATTCCCAGCATGGCGTTGGCCTTTTTTATTGCAAACACACACTACCAAGGAATGCCACCTACCAAGCTTCTGAATGGACGGTGGGGAGTACCCCAGAGCCGCCACCGTAGAAGCCGCCCCTATGTGGAAAGAATGTGGAAAGAATGAGTGCCAAACTTAACCCCCGCCAGGCCAAGACTAGCGAGAGCTTTGACACTCAGATACCAAAACTGATGCTTTGTCAGGGGACTACTGTCCCCATGCCGGAACAACAGACCAGCCCCAGAACCGCGGGCAGCTAGATAGCACATTAAAGCTGCTACAGGACACAGTTCCCCCTCGGAACAGGTGCCCAAACTAATAGTGTTCCCCCGCTGCAACTGGTCAGTCTTAGAATGACGCACTGTGATATATGCCGCTCCATCAGGAATGTGAATGTCTTGGGTCAATAAGGCCCTTTCAGAAACATCCCCTTTGGACTGTGCTACTAGCTCACTCACCCGGAGAGCCCCAAAAATGCCATCAGGGAGGCAGCATGAAAGAGAAGTGTTTCATACTCCGACTGACACACCTGGCCCCAGACTGACCATAAACCCCTAAGAATTACAGGTGAAATCAGCTGCCTTGCATCTGACCTAACCCTGGCCTCTCTGGCCCACCCTTCAAGCATCTTCTGAATGCGGAAATCACTAATTAGTTCCTGAAACCCCATGGCTTTACTGGCAAAAGCCAAAGCAGACAACCGGCCCCAAATGGATCGAACTGCCAGGCCCCTGTGCTGCAATGATACAAAATAGTGGAGTAAATGCTCCACTGGAAGAGGCCATTCCATGCTGTAACCTACGGTGCTCCTAAACTTCTCAAACTGGCTCACTGCCCTTGTATATGATTTTCTAATGCTAGGAGCAATGGCCATACTTACCGCTCTGCCAGAATCAATCAAACAATCATCCAAATCTCCAGGGGCATCCTTGTAGAAAGAAGATCTGTGTCTGGGGCGAGCTGACGAAACCTCTGCATTTGTTAGCGAGAGAGAGCATCAGCCACCCCATTATCCACACCAGACACATGCCTGGCAAAAAATAAAATATTCCGCCACAGGCATTGCAGTGTGAAAGCCCAAACTAACCTCATCACCCAGGGTGATTTAGAAGTGAGGGAATTGATGACATGCACCACAGCTAAATTGTCACACCAAAAATCGACTGTGTGGTCCGCCAACTCCTTTCCCCACAATCAAACGGCCACCAAGATTGGGAAGAACTCTAAGAAGGTCAAGTCCCTGGTCCACCCGGCATCTACCCATTACATAGGCCAGTCCTCCGCACACCAGTGTCTGTGAAAATAAACGCAAATCCCAAGGATCCTGCAGCATCGGATGTAATTTCAAGCTCGGCTTCCAGCCTCAAATCCTCCCTTCAAAAGGAGACACCATTAAATGAGGTCAAAAACTCCTGCCACAAGAAAAGGTCCTCCCGTATGCATTCGGAAATCCTAATTCTGTGATGTGGCTGGTGTAGACCAACCATTGCATCACACAGCCTCCTCAAGAAAGGACGACCAGGAGCAACCACCTTTCAAGCAAAGTTTAGGTGTCCCACTAACTGCTGCAACTCCTTCAAGGTTGCCTTCCGCCACAACAAAAACTGGGCAACCAGCCCCTGGAGCCTCAAATTTTTTCCCCCTGGCAGGCGAGAGGTTTGCTGCAAGGAATCTAGTTCAACACCTAAGAATGTCAATTGCTGGGTAGGGCCCTCTGTCTTCTCATGGGCTAGGGGGATGCCCAACTCCTCAGACTGTAAAGGCCACCAGTAAGTGGGCACACTAGCCGGAGGCCAAGGGGCCAGCAAACAAAAAGTCATCAAGGTAATGCACCACATTGCTAAAGAGCTAAAGTGCTTGAATGTAGCATAGGAAACAGAGCACGCAATGGGCAAGGCCCTATCCATGTAAAACTGCCCATCAAATTGAAAACCCAGCAATTCAAAATCCAAAGGATGTACAGGGAAAAGGCGAAAGGCAGACTTTATATCACATTTTGCCAACTTAGCACCCACTCCACACTGCCTCACCATGTGAACCACTGCATCAAAAGATGTGTACCGCATGGTACACAATACCTCGGGTATGGTATCATTCACCGTCTCCCCACGAGGGTATGATAAATGGTGGATCAATCTAAACTCCCCTGGGGTCTTTTTAGGCACAATGCCCAAAGGAGAGACCCACAGACAACTCACAGAAGGTGCAGGAAATGGACCAATCACCCTGCCCTCAGCCAATTCTTTCACTATTTTTTGTCAAACTATATGCTCCATACCTGTAACTGAGTTCAGGTTATTGGCCATAAACAGCCTTCTGGGTTCCTGACAAGGAATTCTAAAACCGAACTTAAAACCGCTGAACAAGCACTGTCACCCTTATTGGGCTGGGGCCCTTTTTCAAAAGGCTTATTTGTCCCACCAGAACCCTGCTTGCACAGCCCCCTCCTGGGTTTACCCCGGGAACAATTCATAAAGGAGTGAGACCCTCCACACAGAGGGCACTTGTGCTTAAATGGGTAGTTTTTCCTTCCACACACCCCGTGCGACCCAAACTCCCAGCAGAGCAAGCAGGGTTGAACCACCTGCCCCGCATTACTGTGGGAACCAGAAGCAGTGGCTGTGCGCTGCACAACATGGCCACTGTCTGACCTATCTCCGATATTAGGTCTCGTTGGAGACATAACCTGCAGCCACAACTGTGGCTGAATTTGATCCCATTGGAGGGATCAGTTCAAGGTGGCCTTCATCCTAAATTCCTCGTCGTACTGAAGCCAGGCAGGGCCACTAAAGCTGGTGTAGCTCTTGTATATGATATCAAAATACTGGAAAAGGGAAGTGGCCCTCCATGGATGAGACCTGGAAATTATTCCGGCATAAATAATGTAACCGGGCACCCAATTTGCCCAGGTCCTATCAACTTTACGCCATTTGATTTTCTCCTTTCCCCTATCATCAAGGTCCTCTTTATGCTTTTTTTCTCAAGCTTCCTGTAGAGCAGAGAAAAAAGGTCCACAAATTCACTCTTTAATATTTTATCCTTTATGGCTGGCAACAAGTGATCCCCTAAGGGAAGAGCCAGATCACCAGAAGGTAAGGCCTTAGCAGGCACCAAAGAGTAAGATGAGCCCCAGGGATAAGGGAAACCCTAGCTACCACAAGGGGCCGAGGATAGTCCAGGAAACTGGCCAGGCAGGCCACCCCAAGGTTAGAGGGTTAGCTGAATTAAAACCCCAAGCCCAAGGCTGTGGATTAGTAAACACTGCAGACTGGCTATTGACTACAGGCCCAAATGTATCTGACTGCCCCCATGCCCCCCAGGGCCAAGCTACATTAGTGCATTGTACAGACTCACCCCTACCAAACTGCACACCTTGCCAGGCGTCCACATCAGGAACTTCCACCGGGAGAGGTGAGACTCCATCCGTCTCAACAGGGCCAGACCTGCTCTCAAGAGAAGACAAGCAGTTAAGAATCTCTTCTTGCAACCGTTTCCTATCAGCAGCCTTGACAGCTTTGGATGAAACGCCCTTCTTACTCCCAACCTCTGTGATATAGGGCTTGCCACAAAAACCCTCCAAAGCAGCCAGCCTAGCTAATACAGACTGCTCAAAGGAGTCATCCTCGTCCTCAGACGACATAGGCTGAGGCGCTGGGTGCTTATAAGAAACTGGCCAGCAAGGTTGGGATTTTGGTACTGGGCTCTTGCCCTTTGATTTTCCTTGCCCCTTAGGCATGGTCAGTGAGCCCAATATCTAGCCTGCAAAAAACAGGGGGGGGGGGGAGATGGCTCTAAGCAGAGACTAACAAAAAATGGCCACCGCCCTGCCTAGTAACAGGGAAATAATAAACAGAGAAAATGGCCGCTGCCCTGCCCAGCAACAAGGAAGTAATAAGCAGAGAAAATGGCCACCGACTCAGCCAGCAACAGGAAAGTAATAAGCAGGGAAAATGACCACTGTCCCACCCAGCAACAGTGCAGACCACCCCAACAATAGGACAGGGGAATGAAGAAGGCCCCAAAGCTAGATCCCCTAAACAGCCCGCCCAGCAACAGTGCAGACCACCCCAACAATCAGGACAGGGGGACTGAAGAGGGCCCCAAAACTAGACCCAATATTCCCAGCTACAGAGGTGAAACAACCCCCAGGAAAAGGCAGAGAAAAAAACACTGGCTGAGCTAAAGAACCCAGCCAGCAGCAAACCGCTGCACCAAAAAGTGCTCCTGCTGCCTTCACACAGCTGAAAACCGGGTGCTTTCCGTCCCTCAACGCCCAAAAGCAGCTGCAGCCACCAGTAAACCGCCACTACTGAGCTACAGGTCCCTCCTCTGAAGCTCAGCCGAGGGATTGCCTCGGCACGAAAACCAACGCACCAAAAGGCCCCGTGCCGGGCAGGACAGGAGGAGCTTATCCAAGCTGTTCACTTCCCAAGCATAAGGCGAAGTCTGGGAGGCAGAAGCAGAGACAGCCGTTAAGGCGTGCCTGCTCCGCCCTCACCTTCCATAATGCCCTGCCCGCTCCTCCTCCTTATGAAGGCGCAAAACGGCCCCCGGAGACAAGGCTGTGCAGCCTGCCTCTGGTTGGGAGCCTCAATCTCTCATCATTGGCTATAGTTTTATCTGATTACATCATGAACATTCACAACACACCTAGTAAATACAGTTTGACTCTCCTTGGGCTTTCAGCAAGTTTTGGACTTTTGTGATCAATGTCCTTTCTCTGGAAGGCTGCCAGAAAAAGGACAGTCAGGGATATAATAACACACACAAACACACCAACCATGTAAGACTGAGTCTGATTACTGGAGCTATTAGACTATAAGCCTGAAAGATTGGCCTGCTCTTTTTCACATTCCATTCAAAACATCAGAGATCTCCTGATAACAAGAACCATGTTCCACGTATCACTCAAAGTTTCAAGATTACTTTTTTCTTTGCCACAATTTGTGAGAATGATGGGTTTGCTAATCTCCAAAATGTAATATCCTGTGTTTTATCTCCTTCTTCTTTCATGGTCTCCAAAGTTTTCTACAAGATCTTGGCAAAGTCACATTGAAGCTGTGCATGCCTTCAACTGAAAAATGTCATTCAGTTAAGGAAGGTTAAGGTTAAATATTAATCCATGCCATAGCAAAAGGATCTGCATTGGATGTAGACACCATCAAATTTAAAGGGATGTCAATAAAATTTATCTGATGTTACATAATGACCATGATACCCTTTTAAAGTTTTGAGATATATAATATATCTTTTACAACATATTGTAAACATATTTGTGAGGAAAAGCCCCCTACTTTTCATACATGTGAACATCATGATCACCAGCATGGTTGCCAGGGTGCCTGGAGATTTGACTCTCACACCTCTGCTCTAAGAAGTGGACTTTGCTTGCAGTTTCTAAGGCTTATGTGGATACCATAAGCCTCAGCTTTGCATTCTACGTCTCTGAAGAGTGTTAGCCAGAACTACAGACATGCTCCAGCTGCTCCTTGTGTGCCCAGTCTTGGCCACTGCAGTGGAAGAAGCCAGGCCACCATGTTTCCAGCCTGGCTCCATGGACCTAAAGCTAACAACAGCAGAAATCCATCTTGCTTTCCTGACCCAAGCATACCCCACCAGGCTGAACTCATTCCTTCTTAGTGGGAAAGTCACATGTACACACCCTGAGCCTGCAAGCAACCCATTTACCTCATGAATGGATTAATAGCTCCACTGTTGATCCTAATTGCTCAGCAATACCAGAACAATAAATCTTGCCCAGCAGAAGATGAGAAAGAGGAAGGACATCTCCTGTCTCCATCAAGTCTTTTGTCTACACCGGGTGGTACCTAGGCCAGCATTTGATTCCCTATTGTCACCTTCCCAGCTAATCCCATTTAATCTTAAGTATCCAGCCATTTCCATTCTCACCCTAGTCTAATACCTTGGAGCCGCCCCAGGCAGCATCGCAGCTTGGAAATTTCCAGCTTCACCAGACTAAGGTGAAGTTCATTGGTCAAAACTGGCATCCAATTAGGTGTCAGCAAGGGATGTCCAGCCTCCTTGGTCATCATAGAGCCTCCCCCTGCTCCTCCCCGAGACCTCCCAGCACCTAAGGGGTCTAAGAGAGTCTATTTAACCTCTGACCCAACTCCACTCATGTGTGCTTCTATTCAGCAACCCACCTTCCGCTGTCTAGATCCATCCCCAATTCTGGCCACAGTTTTGGGTCCATTTCCCCTGTCCTCTCATGTCGCCATTGGAACCTTCCTGGAAGAACTACGATGGTAAATATCGCCCTGTATGTCTACCCTGATATGTGTCCCTATCAATCTATCTATTTTTCCTAGACCTGTATGAATGTGTGAATGTTTTGTATTTTACCTTGTGTGAAAGAACTATTATATCAAATAAATTACAATTGGTTTTATTAAATTAGAGTCCTTTATTGAGCATTGACTATCTGAACGGTTGAGCCTGGTATACACAGATAATAAAAGATTCCTATTGGGACAACTGTCTCTCAATCTAATTCCCCAATCTCATTTTGAGAGCAGTTTCCCTAACATATTAAAGAGAGAGCAGTAGAGTTAGCATAGTCCAACTGAATGGGTTTCTCACTTAATACTATTCATTTAACCTATAGGTTTTAAGTAGTGCCACATTAGAATGCACATAAACTAGCTAAACAATCATCTTAAAATCATTTCCTACTTGCTATAACATATGGGGAAAAAATCCTTAACAGCCAAATAACTTCTGAATCCATCCCAGCCAAACATCTCTCCGGTGTTTCTTCTACTGATGCACCTACCATCCCATGTAGGGCTGGAATAATCCAGAAATCACTCACAATTAAGAAAACTGGGGAGGGGGCAGACTTATCTTTGGGCTGTGTTTAAGGGCCTGTGGGGGTGGGGGAAAGGCAATACAGCTGTTCAGAGATCTGGTGGCCTGGCTGGCTAATGGCTGAGAAGGCCTCTCCAGGTGTGTGGGCTCTCCGTACCCTCACCTGTCCAATGAGGCACATCCTGTCATGGCCAGAGGGGTGCCTACCAGATCCATTTTTGAGGAAAAGGCAGGCTGCATGCCCATTTCTCCCATATTAGACAATAATAATAATAATAATAATAATAATAATAATAATAATAATAATAATAATAATAATAAATTTTATTTATATCCCGCCCTCCCCGCCTAGGCAGGCTCAGGGCGGCTGACAAGAGTTCGATAAAATTATACAATATAAAATATACAATATAAGGTAATTTAAAACAACATTTAAGTTATACATTGATTTAAAACAACAATCTAAAACCAGTTCCAAATGTCTGGATCATTCCATAGTTTAAACGGCGGTGATCTTCCTGATGTTATCTGTACACTTGTATTATGGCAGGGGTCACTAGATAAATAGTTGGTAATTAAACAGCCATCCTATCAAGTTCTACAAACGCCTGCTTGAAAAGGATGGTCTTACAGGCCCTGCGGAATTGGTCCAAATTCCGCAGGGCCCGTACCTCCTCCGGAAGTTGATTCCAAAGGCACGGGGCTATAACAGAGAAGGCCCGTGCCCGTGTACTCTGTAATTTCGCCTCCTTTGGCCCAGGGATAGTCAGCGTGTTCTTCCCTGCCGACCTCAGTGCTCTTTGGGGCTCATATGGGGAGAGACGGTCCCTCAGGTAGGCAGGTCCTCGGCCATATAGGGCTTTAAAGGTAATAACCAGCACTTTGTATCGGACCCAGTATGTAACTGGCAGCCAGTGCAGTTCACGCAGCCCCGGCTGTATATGCTCCCATTTCGGGAGTCCCAATAACAGCCTGGCCGCTGCGTTCTGCACTAGCTGCAGCTTCCGGGTTCGACACAAAGGCAACCCCATGTAGAGGGCATTGCAGTAGTCTAGTCTTGAGGTGACCGTCGCATGGATCACTGTTGCCAGGTCCCGGCGCTCCAGGAAAGGAGCCAGCTGCCTTGCCCGCTTCAGGTGGAAGAATGCCGACTTGGCAGTGGCCGCTACCTGGGCCTCCATTGATAGTGAAGGCTCCAGTAGGACTCCCAGGCTCTTGACCCGGCCCGCCGCCTTCAGCGGCGCACCGTCAAAAACCGGGAGAGGTATTTCCCTTCCCAGAGCACCGCGCCCCACGCAAAGGACCTCTGTCTTCGTCGGGTTCAGCTTCAACCCACTCAGCCTAAGCCAAGTTGCCACGGCCTGCAATGCCCGGTCTAAGTTCACTGGAACGCAGTCAGGCCGGCCATCCATTAGCAGATAGAGCTGGGTGTCATCCGCATATTGATGACAGCCCAGTCCAAAACTCCGGGCAATCTGGGCAAGGGGGCGCATGTAGATGTTAAATAACATCGGGGAGAGAACTGCTCCCTGAGGCACCCCACAATCTAGTGTGCGCCTCCGGGAAAGCTCACCCCCGATTGCCACCCTTTGTCCCCGACCTTTGAGGAAGGAGGAGAGCCATTGTAAGGCCAGCCCCCTGACCCCTATGTCGGCGAGGCGGCGGGTCAGTAGCCGGTGGTCGACCGTGTCGAACGCTGCCGACAGGTCTAACAGCATCAGCACCGCCACGCCTCCTCGATCCAGTTGCCGGTGGAGGTCATCTGCCAAGGCGACCAGCACTGTCTCCGTCCCGTGGCCCGGGCGAAAGCCGGACTGGCAAGGGTCTAGGACGGAAGCGTCATCCAGAAAACCCTGTAGTTGCAGCGCCACTGCCCTCTCAATAATTTTACCTAAAAACGGTAAATTAGAGACCGGTCGGTAATTTGCCAATTCGGCCGGATCTGCTGTGCATTTTTTCAAGAGGGGGCGGACCAAAGCCTCTTTCACAAGAGATTTGGGGGTAAAGGTGTACAGGGGACATTCCCAGTTCATGGGATGTCAAGACACTCTCAGTCTCATGTGGCAAGAGAGCCCACACAGTGGCTTCTACTAATCTGGAATCCAACATCCTGACATCCCATGGTACCTCCCCCCCACAAGCAGGTAATAGCATTAGAAGTTATCAGGACCTTTACTGAGCATTCTTAAAATGAATCTTCCATTGCAAATTTGGGTGGAATTGGACCCCTGATTAACTTGTTCTAATGTTTACTTGCCAATTCTCAATATATATTTCACTGTGTGTACACACACACAAGTAATAAGGCCCTTTGTGAAGAAAACTACTATGGGATCTGGGTGAGTACACCCACCCCTTGCTGTCATCCACCCACTCAAATGAAGGCATGCACTTTCCCTCCCACACCTGAAGGGGAGCTGATGTCTGTCATCTGGAGAGCAGTTGTAATTCTGAATTATCTCCAGCCCTCACCTGGAGATTGGCAACAGTGGTTCCCCAGGAGGAAATAGCATTATATCTGTCTGAGGTCACTCCTCAAACCCCACCCCTTAAATCTCCAGGAATTTTCTGACCTGGAGTTGGCAACCGTATCTCCTTCCCGTTATATGTCCTTCTTACAGCTTTCCATTGCCTTTCCCCTCCCTGCAGCTTCTACATAGGAAAGGGACAATCTTTCTTCACATTGGTGTGCGGGGGGGGGGGGGAGACACCAAAGCATCTTACATCATTCTCCTCTCCCCACTTTGATCTGCACAGCGTTGTAAGTTAGGTTAGGCTGAAAATCTGTGGCTAGCCTGAGATCACCCAGTCAGTTTACACAGCAAAAACCTGGGTCTGGTAGACCCCGCTCTGAAGCCCCCCCCCCACAACCTTGACTTTCACATACCTTCTCACCAATGTTCCCTCTAAGCTGTGGAGTCTTGTGAGCAAAAATTCTACTTTGTGAGCTACTGCATAAATTATTGTGCTCTGGGGCCATTTTTCCTGAGCTAAAACAAAAAGCTGTGAGCTGAAGGCTAAAAATCTGTGAGCTAGCTCATGCTAACTCAGCTTAGAGGGAACACTGTTCCTCACCCTTGCTGTCTTCCCACCCACCCTGCAGCTGAAACAGACACCGGCTTTCCATTCCTCCCCCCACCCATATGTGTGTGTATGTCTCCTCATGTCTGTGGAGGCTTAAGGCTCTGAAACAGGTCCAGAATGCCGAGATGGAAGAATAATGGGGTGGGGGGGAGGTGAAGGGGGAGCATGACAACAGTCACATAGACACTGAAACACATTGTTCTATTTGCTTGCAGTGCATTGTTGCCATCTTCTCCTGTCATATCCAGCCTTGTGGTATTTAGCATCAGTGTAAGCTTGTGACATGTTTGGGGGTTTTTTGGCCTGGCCTGGTTGTGTTATAGAGTATGCACCTCAAAGCATGTATTTTTTTGTAGGAGAATTTATCTGATTTCAATTTTCCATCTTCTCCCCGCTCCCTGCAGCATATACCAAGTAAAAGTACAGTCTTTCTCAACAATGGGGACAAAAGCAGGAAGCAAGCAATCTCAGCAGGGTATAATGACACAGCCCTCACCTGGAGATTGGCAACAATGGTTCTCCAGGCAGAAATGCTAATTTTGAGAGTGGATTCTATGCCATGGTACCTGGCTGAGGTCCCATGCTTTCTCAAACTCGCCCTCTCCATGCCCCACTCACCAAATCTCCAGAAATTTCCCAACCTGGAGTTGGAAACTGCTAATTCACATTGGCTGTCATAGAGGGACTGCTGCTGAACAGAATCAAGCAGCTAGGCCTAGTTAAATCATGCAAGTCAGGTGGCATCAAGTCACCCAGAGGGTGCTGCCTGGCATAGGGTAGCCAACCTCCAGGTGGAGGCTGAAGATCTCCTGGGATCAAAACTGAATTCCAGACAACAGATTTCTCTCCCCATCCTGGAGAAAATAACTGTGGCCTGTATGCTATTCTATTCTATATTAATCCAGCGGACGTCCTTTGAAAGTCATCACATCCCCCAGCATTTCACCATTATGGTGTTAGGTTATGCCGTTAGCCATCAGTCACATGCTGTTTATCGCCTATGTCTGTAAGATTATTTACTGTGCTGCTCCTGTTTCATAATGTCTGTTTTTATATTATTTTAACTCTGTTGTTTTATTGTTGTAAGCCGCCCTGAGCCCGCTTGCGGGATAGGGTGGGATTTAAATCTAAAAATTAAATTAAATCTGAAGTCCTCTGTACTGTGCATCCTACTTCCTGCAATTTGGAACCGTGTCCATCCTGGCTGGTGTCCATCCAATGTTGTTTAATATCTATATGTGCCCTCTTGCCCAGATTGTCCAGAGATATGGGCTGGGTTGTCACCAGTATGCAGATGACACCCAGCTCTATCTATTGATGGGAGGCTGGTCTGGCTGTGCCCTGGAAGATCTGGACCTGGCATTGCAAGCTGTAGTGAAATGGCTCAGGCAGAGTCAACTGAAATTGAATCCAACGAAGACAGAGGTCCTGTGCCTTAGCCGCCACAGCCTAGGTAGAGAGATTCCTTTGCCAGCCTTTGATGGGACACCACTGGTGCCAGCATCAAGGGTCAAGAGCTTGATAACACCCAGCTCTATCTATTGATGGCAGGCTGGTCTGGCTGTGCCCCGGAAGATCTGGACCTGGCATTGCAAGCTGTAGTGAAATGGCTCAGGCAGAGTCAACTGAAATTGAATCCAACGAAGACAGAGGTCCTGTGCCTTAGCCGCCACAGCCTAGGTAGAGAGATTCCTTTGCCAGCCTTTGATGGGACACCACTGGTGCCAGCATCAAGGGTCAAGAGCTTAGAGGTGCTCCTGGAGCCTTCGTTAACAATGGAGGCCCAGGTAGTAGCCACTACCTGGGCCTCCATTGTTAATGAAGGTTCCAGGAGCATCCCTAAGCCAAATCTGCATTTTTTCATCTTAGGCGGATAAGGCAGTTGGTTCCATACCTAGAGCGTAACGACTTGGCAACAGTCATTCATGTGATGGTCACCTCGAGAATAGACTACTGTAACGCCCTCTACATGGGGCTGCCCTTGACTCAACTCTGGAGGCTGCAACTGGTGTAAAATGCAACATCAGGGCCCTGCGGGATCTGCCACAGTTCTGCCAAGCCTGTAAGACTGAACTATTTAAGCTTGCCTTCAGTAGTTAAGGGGAGGTAGCAAATGTCCCACAGCACTGACAATCCCACTGGACAAATACAGATATTCAGAAACATCAACGTGCATCTTGGATTTTATGGTTAAAATGTGTGGATTGATTTTATTGTATATTGTTTTTAATATTCTATGTAGTTTATAACTGTTGTTAGCCACTCATTAGGGGAGGCAGGATATAAATTTGATTAAATAAATAAATGTATAATTAGATTAAATTATTTGCCTGAGGCCTCCCCCTTTACTGAGAAAATCAGCCTGGGTTGCCTAGCAACAGCCTCTGGCTAGCACTTCCCAGGGGGAACACTCCCAGCAGGGGCTTGTGTGACCTTTGGAGGCTGTGTGTGCTGGAAGGCCTTTTGTGAGTCCACAGTAGCTCTGCAGCCCTTTCTGAGGCTGATTAACAGAGAGGACACAGAGAAGAGTTGGCTGTCTCTGAGGTAAGACTGTTAACATTCCTGGGCCTGAGTAGGCGGGAGCAGAGGAACATGTCTCTCCCAGTTTACTGTTTGCTTAACTGTTTGCTTTGCAGCAGCATTGTGTGTGGAGGGGGGGGGAGGGGGAGACAGACTGTCCCAGACTTCTTACAACAGGTCCTGAGGAGAGGCAATAGTAATCAGTAAGGCTCCAGGAGAACCTCTCAGCAGAGAACTATCTTGCTCAAAGGTCAGTGGCCTTCTGATGAGGTTCTGGCCTGACAGGGCTGGCAGTAGGTGGGTCACAGTGAGGCTACCCAATGACAGGGGGAGTGGTCACAAACAGAGTGCAAGGCCACTCCTGTGGTGGCCATAACTTCCAATAAAAAATGAGGATTGAGCCGACATGTTGAGCTTTTATTTTATACTAGGAATAAGGCCCATTGTGAAGAAAAATACAATGGGCTCTAGAAGAAGGCTCTGGGCAAGTGTCTGCCACCCTTGTTGTCTTCCCACCCACCCAAGTGAAGTCATTGACCCCCCCCACACACACCACCTCAAGGGGAGCTAATGTCTGCCATCTAGAGAACAGTTGTAAATCTGAGTGATCTCCAGTGCCTCCCAAGAAGGAAATGGCATTGTACCTGTCTGAGGTCCTATTCCTTCTCAAACCCACCCTCTCCACCCCACCTCTAACCTGGAGTTGGCAACTGTATCTTCTGTCCTTTATCTGCCCCTCTGACTTCAGATTTCCACTGCCTTCCCCCTCCCTGCAGTTTCTACATAGGAAAATAACAGTCTTTCTTCAAAGGGGGGGGGGGGCTAAGGCCTTTCCCTCAGAGTCCTGTAGTGATCCCTTAGGAATTTCCCACCAACCTGGAAAGGTACCACTAAAGGCCTCTGGGTGAGTGCCCCCTCCCCATCCTGGCTTTCTTCCCACTCATCCAAGTGAAGGCATTCACTCTCCCCCCCCCCCCACTTCAAGGGGAACTGATCTCTGCCATCTAGAATCTCTTGACCTGAAATTGGCAACCCTGCAGCCTCTAAGGAAGTCTTTCTTCACAGTGTGTGTGTGGCAGGGAGGGGGACCAAAGCAGCTGATATCATTCTCCTCATTTCTCTCCCCCCTTTGATCTGAACAACTCTGTGAAGGCTTCCCTATCTCTTCCCTATCTCCTTCTCAGGCAACCATCTTGGGGTGAGGCTGAGGAGACGAGGGAGAGAGGGAGTAAAAGACAATAAAGGTGGAACAGCCATGTATTCTGAGGAGGCCATCTGTGTGGGCTGTTGATAGGGCCTTTTGTGAGGCCGCAGGAGCTCTGCAGTCCTTTCTGAAGCCGGTTGACAGAGAAGAACTAAGAGATGTGGCTGTCTCTGAGGTAAGACTGCTTCTGGCAGTTTGTTCAACATTCCTGGGCCTGAGTAGGTGGGGCAGGGAAGTCAGCCAATGGGATGCCAGAGACACTAACTGACGTGTGATGGTCCAATTGTTTGTTCTCAAAATATTAACGAATGGCCATCCTATATATACACAGAGAGAGAGAGAGAGAAGAAGAAGATGATGACGATGACGATGACAATGATGATATTGGATTTATATCCCGCCCTATACTCTGAATCTCAGAGTCTCAGAACGGTCACAATCGCCTTTACCTTCCTCCTCCCCCACAACAGACACCCTGTGAGGTTGGTGGGGCTGAGAGAGCTCTTACAGCAGCTGCCCTTTCAAGGACAATTCCTACAAGAGCTATGGCTGACCCAAGACCATTCCAGCAGCTGCAAGTGGAGGAATGGGGTTCTCCCAAATAATGGGGTTCAATGTGGTTCTCCCAAATAAGAGTCCGTACACTTAACCACTACACCAAACTGGCTCTCAGAGAGAGATACACACAAACACAAACACACACATATACATGAATGATATTATGGTTTCTCTAAATCAGGGGTGGGGAACCTTTTTTCTGCCAAGGGCCATTTGGATATTTATAACATTATTGACAGGCCATACAGAATTATCAGCTTAAAAAACAGTGATCTGTTGAGGGAGAACAATTCAGGCCAGCAAGATTGATGCAAATAATTGTTTTTCTATTTGAAGTCATGTGGGGAGAGCCTAATTTGGCACACACATACATACACCCCAACCCACCCCCCCTAGGCAAATGCCTAGGTCCAGGACTTTTTTTGGTAGAAAAACCCAGCAGAAATTCTTTAGCATATTAAGTCACACACTCATTAGCATATTAGGCCACACCATCTGGGATAAACAAGTGCAAATTGAACTGGTGGTAGCTGGGTAATAAAGGAAAATAAAGTAAGGGAGAAGAAATGAAAATAAAGGGAAATAAAAGAAATGGGGGAAATAAAATGGAAATAAAGGGAAATAAGGAAAGTTGGGGAAGAAATGGAAATAAAGAAATGGGAAGAAAAGGTAATGGGAAATAAAGAAATGGGGGGAAGAAAGAAAAGAAAGAGAAATAAGGGGAATTAAGGGAAACAAATAAATGGGGAGAAGAAATAGAAAAAAAAGGTAAATACAGAAATTAGAGGGAAACTTACCTGAACTGTGATAGTGACTTTTCCAGGCCTCACAGTGATCCTGGCCAGCCAGCCAGGCCCCAGGGAGGCCACTGTGCAGCTGGGCCCGTGATCCTTGCTAGCCAGCCGGCCCCCAGGGAGGCCGCTGCATAGTGCGACTGTGCCTCACAATCCTCACCAGCCAGCCAGGCCCCAAGGAGGCTGCCATGTGGCTTGGCTTGGCCCAGCAATTCCCGAGGGCCAGATCAAGTGGCCTTGAGGGCCATAAATAACCCCTGCTCTAAATAAATGTGTGTGTGTGTGTGTGTGTTAAATAACACAAGTGCCAAAAGATCTAATCACTTTTGCAGATAGAAAATATTCGATAGATGTCCTTCCAAATTGCATCTCACTTGTGCTGTGGTGGTTTCATATAGTTGGTGAATCAACCAGAGCTGTTGGGGGTCTATAGCTAATTTATCTAATTTATACCACAGGCTACTACTTAGCATTGAATCAAAAGCTGCCTGCAAAACTGGATGAGTTTCTCAGGATGTAGTAGATTTAGTTTTTCTGATACAGCAGATCTGTTGTAAGGATTTCATGAAACAGTTGCCAGAATTAATAAAGGGCCAGATGTAATGTTCCTTTTGAAATATGGTAGGGAGTTACCATTTGTTTAGTATCTAATGAAACAAATGGAAGAAATAGTTCAGTTTACCACTGCCATTATGATAATAAAAAAATGGGGAAATGAATAACATTCATTAATATTTGTCATTGCAATGTCTATTTGTCTGTTTTGGGGAGTTCAAAATGAGGTCAGACTAAGAGGAATGGGGAGAGTGACGAGGTAGTGGAACTGATGAGGAATGTATTACAGTCAATCAGATCTTGTAATAGAAGAGATTTTCCCTTATACATGTTTTCCCAAAAAAATGTCTCCCCTCCAAACATTATCAGTTACTTCTGAACATTTTTTAAATGCAATAAAATAAATTGTGCATACCCATAAAATCTGGAATCCCCTGAAAGTGAGTAGTTATTTTCAAATGCAATTGCATGCACAGAACAAAGATATGTATGTTTTGGAGGAAACAAAAATAAAAGCAAAACTTAAAGTCTTGCTCGAAGTGTCTGGGTGGCCCAAGGAAAGGGACCAAATGGACCTGTGGTTTGAGGCTGGCCCTCCCAGTTTGAGCACAGCAAACAGAGGAGAAGGTACCCACTCAGGCAGAAGGTGCCTTCAACAGGATCACAGTCACAAGAACAGTAAGAACTGGAAGGTGAGGAAAGTCTAGGGTGTTTTTTTAGCTGAGCAGGCTCCCCCCCCCCCCCCCCCGTCTAAGGTGGCTTCCTGATCAGAGGAATGTCAGTGTCCTATTCCTTTAAGGAGAATTGGAACTGCCAGAGATTGAGTCATCCTTGACTACAGGTGGTATATTGTCATCAGGTGTGAGCCACTTAACCAATTTGGAATGGGATTGGATAAGGCCACTAGAAATGCAGTGGCCAGCTACCAGTTCAAAGTGGGATAGGAAAGGACGATACTAGCGTGGCATACTGTTGGATGGATATTGGATTGATGACTGTGGACTGTGTATTGACTATTCTCTTGGACTCTATATTTGTACCTCTGCCTGGATCTACTTGTGTGTAAGTGTCTGACTATTGGACTGCCTATTGACTCTGATACCTGCCTGAACCCAATACAGTGTGTTGAACCTGCTATCTGTGTTGAGTGTCTTCCTTGGGACTGCAACTGAGACTGGTCTGACCAGTGGGAACTTCTTCTACACTCTGTCAAGGAAGGCTGGGGGCAATGTTCCCTCTAAACTGTCCATGTGAATGGCTGCTCATTAGCACAGGAAGCCACACTCAGCAGCAAGCTCGAGCCACACAGAGTCCTTATCATGGGCCAGCCAGAGGAGAATCAGAAGAATTGGATCCCCACATGAGCAATAGAATCCCCACATGAGCAGCTTGGTCCAACAGCAGACCCAGGTTGAGATCACACATGCTAAATAATGCAGTTTCAATCCACTTTCAGTGCACTTTCTAATTGGATTTTACTGTGTGGACTGGCAAAATCCAGTTTAAAAGTGCACTGAAAATGGATTGAAACTGTATTATTTAGCATGAGTGATCACAGCCCCAATGTGGAAGCATTGAGAATAGGGATGCCAGCTTCCAGGTTGGGGTCTAGAAATCTGCTTTTACAGCTGATCTCCAGCTGGCAGAGATCAGCTCCCCTGGAGAAAATAGCTGCTTTGAAGGGTGGACTCAATAACATTATGACATGCTGAGGCCCCTTCATTCCACAAACCCTGCCCTGTCCATTTGGGTATCCGGAAACCCTGAATAGACCAACACCACCAGGCTTGGACCTGAATCTGATAGTCCTGTGCTGTCCATTGTCCATTTTAAGATTACAGTAGTTATATTTGACTCAGATATGCTCTGCTCAGTAGGGGTGAAAATAGAGGGAACATTGGCTGGGGGTTGGCTGTTGCACTAAAGCAGCATCCTGGCTATCTCAGTGCTGGTTCCCTAAATGCTCTCAGCCGGTTCTTCCTTTATTTCCCTGCCTGAGAAGCTGTTTTGCTTTGTAGCAGTTAGCAGCCACTGGGTCCTATCGCTATGTTTATTTTCTCTGTGTTTAGTCCATTTGTTTACAGCAGAATTTCTCCTCTACTAATCCTGGCTGGGAGTCTCTCTCCAATGCCATGGGCTTTTCCTGCATTTCATTTTTCCTGTGTTTAGTCCCTTTGTTTCTGAAGGCATTTACCTTCTTCTGATCATGGCTGCAGTTAGCATCTGCTGTGTCCTAGCGCTATAACTATTTCATTGTATTTATCTTTGTTTTTGGCTGGTTCTTTTGTTTTATGGCCGCAGGTCTTATTCTCCATTTCCACTCCCTCATACTAACCAACCAGCCATGTCAATGGATAGCCAAGCAACATGAATATGGGTTAGTACTTCACTACCATAAGTACAGTGGGTTTACTAGTGGATCCACCTCCATATTCAGCCAGTAGAACAGCAATGGCATGCAATTCAGCCACTCAAAAAGGAAGCCCACCAGTTCTTCTAGTTGGAGTGCAAGTACGGGCGGGGGGGGGGGGATTCAGATGGCACAGCCACTGTACAAGTCATGCCTGCAGGGGGACAGGCAGATTCACAAGTATGCCAAGCATGTAGGTCCAATGACAACAGCCCTCCTGCTGCAACAGGATAAACTAGGGCAAGTGCCATTGGGGCAAGGGTTCCTTAGTTCAGCAGCCAGGGGCACGGCCAAACAAGACAGTGTGCCTGACATTGTGCGAACAGGCAACCCTGGGGTCAGGGACTGGGGTGGAAGATGCAGGATAGCAGCATACCAGGACAAAATACTCAAGCCAAATTCCATTGGGCATGTAAGGACAGCAGTTGATCAACTGTGGCATAGTCAACAGGCAAGTCAGTTAGTGGTACAGGTTCCAGGGGCACCTAGCCCTTGCAGGGAGTACAGGCCCCTCAGCAGCCAGTAGTGGCTGAAGCTTCAACCTAAGGATAAAGTTCAGCAGCTAACCAAGCAGGTCAGCGGGTAGTGCAGGATCTTGAGGTTACATTGTTCTCACAGGGAATACAGGCTCCTTATCAGCCAGTAATGACTGAAGCTGCAACCTGGGTAGTGGGAATTAGAGCTTTGCCAGCTCACAGGGAGGTGGGACATCCCTGGAACTGCCACCTTCCACAAACCACAAAAGAAAGAATAAAGGACAATATGTGAATCTGTTCTTGTTTCTGAAAGGGGAGGAAGATATAAAAAAGGCCAATGATGAAGATAAACCATGGAGAAAGAAAATTGACCATAATTGGGCCATCTAGACTGTAATCCAAAGGACGCTTTCCTGGAAGTAAACACCACTGAATAACATGGAGCTTACTTCTGAGTATATCTGCTTAGGATTTCTCCCCTAGTTGGTAGGATGCCTCGTTTTCATGGTGGGATTGTGTGTGAGGATCCATGGAAGGCCTCAGCATTGTTCAAGTACCTGGATATCATTAGCTCATCAGCTACACTTGTAATGAATTTTTCAGGCTGGCATGACTCTAATATGATCAAAACTTGAGAATGTGGGCTGCCCATAACGCAGTTCTTATCAGGGGCACCCAACAAAATGAACTGTGAATGCAGTGCCCGATACACATCAAAGCTGCACAAGGGGAGAGTTCCTATAGTAGACACCATATTGCCTGTGTCCCAAGTCTGGGCAGGTAACCAGGTGGTTAAACCCCACTTATGCTCTGCCAGCTGCTGCAATAGGAACCCAAGCAGATTTCTGCATGAGTGTTCCATCTGTTGGGGATGCCCATTTAGTTTCTGTCCCAAGGGAAGAACCCATTGACGGGCACAAGGACCAAGGCCAGTGATGGAAAAAAGTAAGATCAGGAAGATGCACAGGGAATTGGAAGGAGATGCAAGTCAAAATGTGCTCACACAGCAACTCATGTGAAATCGACCATTTGATCCAGGGAAATCAGAAGCCCAAGGGTGGAGTGACTGCTGCTGTGAAAAAGATCTGTCTTTACATGCACATGACATGAGGAAGCGAGTTATCATCTGCAGCCACATAATTGTCTTCTGGGCCAGCTGCTGGGTGGCTGCCAGGGGCTTCAGCTTACAATTGGCATGCTGCAGTCTGGATCATCTGACTGGAGAGAAGGGGCATGCTGTGGGGTCAGTTGTTGTCAGAACTCCACCACCACCTGAAGGTGACCCCATATCATACTAATTCACCTGGGCAAAAATGACATGGGAAGACATGCAGGAAAGCCCTAGTGGACTTTGAGCATTTGAGGGTGCTTGTGTCAGATGTGCAGATTGGATGATCAGATATGCTTCAGCATCATGTCTGAAAGGGTCTGATGTACCCAAGGAGTCTGGAAAAAGCATAGACCAGTGTGACTAGTGAGGTGCAGTATGAGGTTGCTGCCATTGGTGGCACAAATGTTGCTCTCACTAACTTACAGCATTGTCTTCTGTACCTATACAGGGCTGATGAAGCCCACCTTTCAGATGAGAGTCATGATAGTTTTCTGAGAGATCTGCAGCAGGGCCTTTTGGTGGCCTTAGAGGCAAGTGGGGTGGTAAGGCAGATAAAGCAACAAGCTGATCCCCCTTTGTGATGGGAGCACTGTGGAAAAAAAGGTTGCTTTGATGGTAAATGGCACAACTCAGATGAGCAGCCTGAGGCATCAGTTTGGAAGATGAAGGGGTAACCCTCAGAACAGAAGCCTGGGGCTTTGGTGCCTTCATGAATGTGAGACAGGAACCCTTTGAGGGATGCCATTATCCTTGACCCATAGACCTCTCAGGTAAGGTGATTGAACATGGCACACCTCCCTTGAGCAGTAAAGAAGGCTTGGCAAGGAGGAGTAAAGAAGGCTTGGCAAGGAGGAGTAAAGAAGGCTTGGCAAGGAGGATCCTCATGATGGCTCAGGGGTGCATAAAACTGACTCTTCTGTATCCCATCAATTGCCCACACTGCACTTAGCTATGTAGTGTTTTGTTTTGTTTTTTACCTCTGTGTGCTACAGATTCCTCTTGAGCAGTGCAAATAACGTTGGCCCTTTGATTATTCTAGGTTACAGTGTTGGCTTTCTTTATTTTGCATCCATGGACAATGACATCATTCAAAACTTTGATATCTCAACCACTGTCCTAGAGTTTACTTGGTTTTAGATCTATTTTTGTTGCATTGAAGCTATAACTCCTTTCTTTGCAAAAAGACTTGATTCAATACAGGCATTACTTATTGCCTTCACTGAAAGAAAATGGGAGATATAATTAGTAAGGATACATATAGAAATATAGCCCAGACTAAAACTAAACTAAATGCTTGTTCTCTGAAATAATGTGAGTTCAGCCAGTTCTGAATCAACAAAGAACATTTTATTGCAAGAAGAAACAGTCAGAGAGGAACACAGGCAAAACTGCAACTATATACAATCTGGCCATGTTTAACCATGCCCCCTAGCAGGCAACAGTCACTCCTATTGGTTCACTCCAGAATCCTTCATTTGTATCTCTTTGTTACAAGTTGTTACATGCCTAACATTCTGATTGGCCAGTTTTTCCAGGGTTCAGGTTCCTGGTTTGCAAGGAGTGCCTGTCTCAAGCTCAGGCAACAAGAACCCAGTGAAATATAATACATAATATTGTCTACCACATTCTCACAGACCATAAGCTCACTATTTCTGTGAGTTAAAAAACTACCTCATATTTTGTACTACATTGTACATTAATACAAGTAAGTCTACAATTTATTGATATTGAAAAAAGAAAGTTGGACTGAACCTGAAACTAAAAGCTCTTGAATGTCTTAAACCTGAACCAGAACCAAAGTGCTAAATCTAAAAAAAAGACTATAGTTATTTCACACTGCACTCCATGAAGGCTAAATACAAATGGGAAAGGTGAGATGTATCCACATTAACTTGAAGATGTGTCACAGGGATTTTTTTTTTAAATATTTAGATGCTGTGTATACATGATACATGACCTACCCTTGATCATATTCTGACATACATAGTCCCCAGCAAATTGATAAATTGTGAATAAGCAGCCAGAGCAACTACACAAACATCTAGCATTTCAAATGCTAGATAAATAAATAAGGAGGGCATCGCTATGCCCTCCCAGAATTAAACCCCCCAAAATGGTAACCATATAAATTAAGCTTGTTATTCCTGTCTGGTCTTTGATTCTGTTAAACATCTTCATTATGCTGTATGCTAATTTATTGCTCCCCTACTTCCTGTATTGGTAATTTCAATTTCATTGTAACTGAAGAAGGGTGTGTGCACACAAAAGCTTATACCTTAAATAAAACTTCGTTGGTTTTAAAGATGCCACTTGATTCAAACTTTGTTCTGCTGCTTCAGAACAACATGGCTACCCACCTGAATCTACCAGAAATATTGCTAATTTTGGTGTAGTGGTTAAGTGCGCGGACTCTTATCTGAGAGAACTGGGTTTGATTCTCCACCCCTGCATTTGCAGCTGCTGGAATGGCCTTGGGTCAACCATAGCTCTCATAGGAGTTGTCCTTGAAAGGGCAGCTGCTGTGAGAGCCCTCTCAGCCCCACCTACCTCACAGGGTGTTTGTTGTGGGTGAAGAAGATAAAGGAGATTGTGAACTGCTCTGAGACTCTGAGATTCAGAGTGGAGGGCAGAATATAAATCCAATGTCGTCATTTTCTTTTTGTATCACAAGCAGAAGAAACAGGCAGAGCAAGACATATTTAGGCTTTGAACACTTGTTAAAATTGAACCATCACTTGTATAACTCCATATGCACAAAAAAAGCAATAAAAGCAGGGGTCATTTTGTAGAAAAAGAGGTGCTGGAGCTCATTAGCACAACTCATTTGCATATGCCAATATTTGTACTAAATTATATCAGCTCAGCATCTACTTTAAAATGCTTCTTGAATTATATTTGTCATAAAAAGACCTTACTCCCATCATACTTTTAAAATTACTTTCTCCTATGTGGACAAAGCGGCATGATGAAGATTTCCATCCATCTGCTTTATATGTTTTGGTTATTTTCCCATTTTTTGTGGGGAGAAAAATGAAAAAGTTTATCAAATCTTAGAGTTTAGCAAAATTCTCACAGGGGGGTTGAACAATGGAGCCCAGAAGCAAGTATTTTGTGTGTGTGTGTGTGTTTTTTTTTTGGGGGGGGGGGTTCCCAGAAAGAAAGAGCACAATAAAATTTAGAGGTTCCAGAGCTCTGCTCCTGTGAACTCCTGCCCAAAATGAGGCCTGAATAAAAGGATCAGCCTTAAAAGATGCTTTCTGCTTACAAAGAATTAGCAACTCTAACAGGGAAGAATGCCAGTTGTAAACCTAAAGACTTAAGACAGAGGAGTGTTCTCTGATGGGCTGTTCCTCACATTAACTGGAAGACAGAAGCTGACTCAAAACCAGCAGCTTGCTTGTTAAGTACAATTGTCACAGCAAGATCATAGCACAAGAGCTTTGTGATCTATGAACTCTGCTAGCTGAATGCTGGTTACTAGGTTGAATAAAAGGTGCTAGTGTTTACGTGTCTGTGAAGATGTGAGATGGTGCTCTCTGACCTTTGCTGACTGTGAACAAGAAAAATGAGCAAGGCGGACTCTAAGGGATATATCACACATTGCAATTTATATCTAAAGAGAAGACTTATTTTCTTCTGAAAAATAAAATTTCAGAGATCTAATATTTAGATAAATAAGTATGTGAGGTGCATTCTTCTCTGTCTTCCGTATAGGGTTTTTATATGGGGGGAATAATACAGTTGATTTTAATAATTGATTTTAATAATTTTATATGGGGGAAATCATTTAATAATTGATTTTAATAATTTATCCTCTTAAACTGCCTGCTGTTTACTCAGCTATGTTCACATTTGATTATTCCGCTTTTTCAACTCTCTAAGACTGCAACCAATAGAGGCATTGAATTCCTGCTAGCAGACAAAAAACCCGAAGTTACTGAGCAGGTGGCAAAGTTCCTAACAAATGTACTTAGGAGCCAAGAAAAAGTGAAAAGAAAAGAGGGAAGGGCAGGAAGAGTGAGTGAGAGAAATAAGGTGTATCTATGATTCCTCTTTGGACAGTTAAGCTTTTTACAATAATCATTTTAATTACTGTAATATTTGAGATTACTGCTCCAAATTTTTATCACTTTGTCCTATTATTATTACTACATATAATATTACAAATCATTGTACTTTGATTGTTTCTCCTTGTTGGTATATATATACATATATATACATATATATATTGTTATGCCAATAAAGGATTTTGGAATTGGAATCGGAATAATTTTATATGGGGGAAATCATGCAAATGATTTTTATTAATCCAAATTAATCTCAGTGCCTAGAGCACCAATCCATGTGAGGTTTATGGTAGGGGTGTGCAAAAAAAAAATCGGAATTAATCAGATTCGGAAATATACAGGGGCAAAAAATTCAGAATACCGTATATTTCCGAATATGGGTACTCGGAATAGCCGCATATACGGTAGATGCGAAGCTATTTCCGAATATACGGCCCCATTATACTCTATGGCCATTGAAACCAATGGCAAAATAGGGTATATTGGAAGCCGCCTGGAGGGGAGGGGGTTTGAGGGATAGCCCCCAAATTTGCAGGGGACCTGCAGGGGACTCTCCCCTACAAACCTCCCAGTCCCAAAAAGATTGGGCCAGGGTGCCCCTATCCCACCATTATACCCTATGGGGCACTGAAATCAATGGCAACATATGGCATAATTAGAGGCCACTGGGGGGCAGGGGGTTTGAGGGAGAGCCCCCAAAACTGCAGGGAACCCGCAGGGGACTCTCCCCTACAAAACCCCCAAGTCCCAAAAAGATTGGGCTAGGGGGCTCCCCAAAAGACCCATTGCCACCAATGCTGGGGAAAGCCCAATTAGCCACTTCCTCCACTATAATTGCTGTGGGGAAAGTGGCTCTGGCCAGAGGGTGGTTTGAGGGAGAGGCCCCAAAACTGCAGGGCAGCTTTAGGGGACTCCCCAGTATGAAACCCCCTGGCCCAAAAAGACTGCATCCATCTGTGGGCACCCCAAAAGGAACATTGTTCCCAATGGTGAGAAAAAAACAATTAGAGCCACTTCCCCACTGTAATTGTCGTGGGAAAAGTAGCTCTGGGGAGAAGGAGGTTTTGAGGAGAGCCCCCCCAAACTGCTGTGCAGCTTCAGGGCACTGTCCCACACAAAACCCACAAGGCCAAAAAAAATTGGACCAGGGGATCCAATTCCTGGGGCACCCAAAGCCAAACCTAACTTCGCACCAGAGAATCTCTATAGGACCCAAATGCACTACATCCATCTATCTACTCTATGAACCCTGCAGGCCTGGAACCCATATAAACCCAGTTGCCAAAGTCACTGCCACACAAAACACAATCTGTTCAAGGTCTACTCTGCAGACATGGCTGCAGAAAACCCAGATGCCAGCTCTCCAGCCCTGCCCCAAACAACATGGAGAGAGCTGGCCAAGCACAACAAGCATGCTGGTTCTGGGACTTTCACCCAGGTGCCATCTTCCCTGCCACAGAACACACAATTTACAGATGCCAGCTCTGTAGCCCTGCCCCAAACAACGTGGGGAGAGCTAGCCAAGCACAACAAGCATGCTGGTTCTGGGTCTCTCACCCAGGTGCCAGCTTCCCTGCCACAGAACAAGCAATCTACAAATGCCAGCTCTCCAGCCCTGCCCAAAACAACACAACTCTCAAACAAGAGAAGCGGTGGACCACACCTAGCTCCACATCATTCTGTATCTGACACAAAGCAAGAAGCATTTAGACTTACCTTGAGTGATGGATGGTTGGCTGGTCCAGGCTCTTTTGCGTTACCCAGGGTATACCACGAGGAGGTGAGCCAGAGTTGCACCCCAAATAAGGAAGATCAATGGGAGGGCCTCAGATTGTGTGAGAGGAAGGAAACCATTCCTTCTCTCTCAGCTCAGCAGCAGCACACCAGCTGTCACTGTCCCGTTAGAGGGACCTCAACATTGCTATGGCTGCTGGCTGCCTGTCATCATCACTGGCACCTCCCTCTTTCTTCCTTCTGCCCCTGAAAAAAAAAAACTGGGTTATCCTGGCTGGGCCTGTGGGTGCTGTTGGTTACAGTTGGGGGCTGCAATGGCCCTTTCAGTATTATTAGGCATGTGTGGATGGAGACTGGGGAAATTTGCATTGCTTTGCAGATTTTAAACCTGCATTCACTTTTGGTTTGGGGATGGATGAGGGGTGGAGGGGGGATGCACTGCCAATCAATTTGTGAGTGAGTTTTTGGGCTGTCTTTGGACTCTAGTCTATGTTTAGTGGGAGAGTGTTTTACAACCACCTTCCAAGCGCTGGTCAATAGAGGATGCAGGCACAAGTAGGTGCTCACTTCATTCACTCTCAAAGTCTACATTCGGGGAGCCGAACAGAGGCAAGTTGACCTTCAGGAAGACCAACTGCTCAACTGTCCAGGGTTGCAGGCGACTGCGATGTGGGCAGACAATGTCACCCATATGCGAAAATATACGCTCGCTCTGCATGCTCGTTGGTGGACATGAGAGGAACACCTTGGCCACGGAGGAGAGGGCTGGCCAGACCCACTCCTTCATGACCCAGTAGTCCAAAGGAGACATTTTTTGCAACTCGTTGGACTCCGAAAGATAGTCCCTCACCATTGCAGCACCCATCTCCACTCTCAGGGGCCTACCGCTCCTAGAGGGGCCAATGAGCCACCCGATGAGTGTCATCTTGGCACTCTTCATGCCATGAGTCTGGTGGGAAACACTGCCTAGCCGGGGAGGTTGGAGATGAACAGCAGTGGAAGTGGCAGATGAGCTGCTTCCACCCCCCTCCTCCTCAGTTACTGGCACTGGGCCTGCCCTGACTCTGCAACGCTTGACCTTTTGGGAGAGCTCATCTCGCCAGCCATCAAGCTTGTTGGCCCGCTCGGCGACTGTGCCCTTAAGGCACAGGTCTAACATGGTCACCATCAGGTAGACCTTATCCTGGGTGAAAGTCTGAAAGTGGGCCTCAAGCCCTTCCTGCAGCCTAACAACCAGGGCGCGCACTGCTGGAATAACGTCTGCACGGCCTTGAGCTGGCACTAGAAATGAGGCCAGGTCCTCATGGGCCATGTGGACCATGGGAATGACCAGTGCGATGCTCGCCGTGTTAGACGAGAGCATTTCTGTGTGGGTCTTGAAGGGCCCAAGAACCTCCACAGTCTGAGAAATGACCACCCAATCCTCTTGGGTGAGATGGTTCTCATCCCGAAAGACCCTCGTCTCAGAGACAAAGGCATCCAGGGCTGCTCTCTGCTCCACCATGCACTCCAGCATGGCACAGGTGGAGTTCCAGCGTGTGCTGATGTCACCGATCAGGCGGTGCCCTGGCACACCTGTCAGTGTCTGTTTCTCACGCAGCAGATATGAGTCCATATTGCTGCGTGAGAAGTGACCCATGATGTGCTGACACTTCTGGAGCAGAAGTCAGTACTTATGGGTTGCGGCTAGATACCAACAATCCTGGCTTTTCGTCTGGCCCAATGCGTCCTTAACCACGAGGTGGAAGGTGTTGTAGGCTCTGACACTGGACAGCTGCCTTGATGTTGCAGCCACTATCAGTCACCACAAAGCCCATGGCGACGTCTCCACTGCCTACCCAGGCCTCTAACTGTCGTGAGAGGATGGCTCTGAGAGTGTCCGCCATGTGCGGCGGGTCAACTGCTTCGGCATGCAGCAAGGCCCAGCAATAGCCGGCCTAGTGGCCCTGACCCTGCCTGCCGCTACTGCCAGTGCCACCACCACCCTGAAGCTCTCTTGGTTTCCACCAATGCGCAGTCAGGGAGAGATACCCCTCGAACGCATGCTGGGAGCTCCAGATATCTGAGGGGAAATGAACAGTCCCCCCAGTAGCATGGGACAAATGCTCCTTCACCACAGATCTGGTCGCCCTGAAAACAGCTGACACAATGGTCCTGCTAATGGTGGTTCTAGCAGGAACTTTGTACCAGGGAACCAGGTACTCGAGCAACCCTAGCACCCCAGGATTCTCAACTACTGAAAATGGAAGCCCATGGGCGACCGACCTGGAAAGGTTCCAGGTGATCACCCCCTGCCATACCTGATTCCTCCTCTTGGAACACAGGTGCCACCCCTACCAAACATCTCAGACAGAGATGGCTGGTGTTCCTGCCTTGTCTGTCAAGCATGCGGGTTTAATGACGAGTCAAAGTTGATACAAAAACTACGTGTATTGATAGACCGATACTTTCTGTGCAACAAGTTCTTGAGAGTAATGCTGCCAATACATTGATACAATACTTTTAAAGCTTTCTTCAAAAGGATTCAGCCGCCCTGAGCCACCTGGTGGGAAGGGCGGAATATAAATCTCAGATAAATAAATAAAAAATAAAAAGGATGCCAAGGGATAGTGGTGTGGGGTAGCACTCACACATAAACTATCATAAATGTCTACGTTCCCATAGTGTTATCAGGACTTCGTCCTTGCTTTCCCCAGATGTCTCGTACTCCCTTACAGGAATATATGGGAAGGTGCTGATTACTTAGTTTCAGTTCTCAATTCTTCTAATTTTAAGCCATAAAGCAAGACGAGGGAAGGGAAAGAATAACAAAGCTAACAAAGTTGGATCCTCCATGATACTTCACAGACCAGGTTTAGGCAGGACCCTACAATAATCAATTATCAATGGAATTTCACCATGCTTGACATTGTCACGGAACTCTCCAAGAGAGCTCTGGAGGTAGTCGCGATGGGACAGACCCCCTGGCTGGGTGGTGTTGGCCGCTTGGGCACGCCAGCATGAGCCTGCTTCTCCTCCTTAAGAAGCACCGCCGAGTGGTGCTTCCGCAGGTGGTTCTGCATCGCTCCCGGAGTCAGGTGGGTAGGTGGGTAGGGTCCCGCCCACGACTAGGCCCTGCACAGCTGGTGCTGCGTATAGCGTGGATCCTCCGTAAGTCAGAAATGCTTCCCGAATTTGGAGGTGTACGGATGCCCAAGCTGACTGGCAGCTTGGGTGTGTGGAGCCACTTCCTGTGAGGGGCATATACATCGTGTCTTGGGGTGACAGGAGGGGCTGGCTGCCAGGGGGAAGTGGGCGGAGATGGAGGCACCTTGTGTTTCTCCATCTCTTCCCCCTCCACTCCATGCAGCCTCCCCTCCTGGCCATCCCCTGAAGGACTGCTGGTGCCCAAAGGAACCAAAGAAGGGGGCTGGTCCTCCTCAACCAGCTTCTCCTCCAGCTCCTGCACGACACTCTGCACCCTCTTTGGGGTGACCCTTTTTGGACAGAAAACTTTTTCCAAAGCTTATCTCCAAGGAGGGCTGCTCTTGCTGCCTCTCCTCCAGCTGCTGAGACCGAGCAACATCAGCTGGAGGAGAGACTATCCGAGCAGTAGACCTCTTCTCAGTGCCAGCACCTAATGGCACCTCTGCTGGGGGCGCCCCAGCAGCAGCCTCAATGACGGGCCCAAGGTGGGCCTTCTTCATCACACTCAGGCCAGAGGTCGGAGTGCTGGAAGGCGGCTGTGGAGTGGCCCTACGCACAGGTGGGGGAGAGACCTGGGTCCTCTCCCTCCCCTCAATCCTTCTAGTCTTCTCCTTGGCCTTGCCCCAAGGGCCCCTCTTCTGCTGCCTGTCACTCATGTCACCCTTGGCCAGTCTCACACAACCTGAACTGAGAGTGGGGTTTTACAAACCTAACTCACTGCACTGTACCCTGAACCAACAGGTGACTTCTTTTTTAAAAAGCCTCCCACCAAAACTTGTTTGCTTGTTTTTTTGGTCCCTAACCTGTCCTTCTTTGGGTTGGGGTAGTAGTAGTCTGGTAAAGTTTAGGAGACTAGGTGATCCTGCATCTACCTGGCTACATTTTTTAAAAGGCTACCTTGAGATGAAGGCAATCCTTTTTATATCCTCCTAGTTAAACTTCTCTTAACTAGATCCTGGGACAAACCTGATTTCCTTGCAAACTAGAAATCAGGTGTCCCCTATAACTTGAGAAAAGCTGTGGTTTACCCTATGGAAATCTAAGGATGCACCAGCTTTGAGTGGCTGAAAGCAAGATGCACTGCAACCCTAGTCTCTTTAAAAGGGAGCCTGATGTGGCCTAGTAGTCACGCTGCCTTTTATGAGAAACCTAAAATATTTTTAAATCACCCCTATCTGGCCTAATTGAATTTTGAAAGAAGATAAAGCCCTAAACTGGATTTTTTTAAAAATTTCAAAAAAAACACAATCCCTAAAAACACCCTTATTAGTGGGGCAGCCTATTTAGTGGCCCTAGCCAAACCTAAAGCACATTCAGACTCCAAAAATAACTCTATAAAAACATGAAAGTGACCCACCCCACACAGCCCACACACCAACCCCCAAACCAACCAGAGGTAATTTTAAAAAAAACCAAAATGTGACAGAAAGAAACTTAACTTTTAACCCCCCCACCCACCCCCCAAAAAAACCAGAACCAGGAAAAGGGACAATAGGACAGGAGGATGCAAAACCCACAGCAATGGTGAATAGATTTAAACACATCACTGACAAAAGACCAACAAACTCAACTGTTAAAAAAGTGACCTTTTCAACAAAAACCTCAAGCCAAATCAGTCAACAACACCCCCCCTCCCAAAAAAAAAAAAAACCAGAACCAGAAAAAGGGACAATAGGACAGGAGGATGCAAAACATGCAGCAACAGAGAATAGATCCAAACAGATCACTGACAAAAGGCCAACAAACTCAACTGTTAAAAAAATGACCTTTTCAACAATGAAAATTAGGCCAAACAGCCTGAAGAACCAGAACCAGAAGAGAAAAGGAACAACAGCAGCACAACACAGCAGCAACAAATCAAACACATAATCCTTTAAAACAGTAAAAAAAACTTGACTTTTAACAATACAGGAACTTTACCAACCCCTTCCCCCAAAAAACCTTCACCCTAACCCCAAGAAATCCAAGCCACCCAAATCAGGAAAAGTAAAAGGACACTGCACTTTTAAAAGTCCTCTCACTAAAGTAAGATATGGACAAATTGGCAACCCCCCACCCCAGGCCCCCACCCCCAGCAGGACCCCCTAACCCTAACCCCAAATAAGCTGCCCACTACTCACCCACCCAAATCTGGATAAGTAAAGGGACTGAGTCTTAAAAAGTCCTTTTACTAACTAAAATTAAAACAAGAACCCCAAGACTATCTTACCTTAGACATCTTCTCTTCTCCAGGTCAAGCAAGGCTGAAAGAGAGCAGCAGCAGCTGAGGCCAAGGGCCAGCGCAGCAGAATCTCTCTCACACACCAACACAGCAGCAATGGAATGGAGTCCAGCCAGACAGACTCCTTAAAATGGTTCTCTGGCCCTACACAGAGCTGTTTCAAAATATACCACTGCTCTGTGATTGGCCAGAGAACACTGTTTACTTGGATAACCAAGTAAACAAAAGAACAACAATGTTGCTGATGGCTGGGGGGATTAGCCCAGCCATCAGCTACACAACAGCCCTGCAAAGCATGCATTTGCAATGCATTTTGCAAATGCATGCTTTGGATTGGCTACTGGGGCTCCTCTCCCCCTCCCTCCCTGATCCCAGGGAGGCTATGGGAGAGGCGGGAAAAGGCTTCCAAAGGTGGGAAAGGAGGCAAGCAGCTCCCCTGCGATTGCAGAAACTCCTTTCCCGCCTTTTCCATGGACTTCCGTATACTTCTGAATATCTATTTGGAACTATATGGGGAGCTGTATACAGCTCCCGTTTTAATGGGCTCAAAATAGATTCGGAAGTATACTTCCAAATCAGGGGTGATTCGGGGGTTGATTCGGTTTGGCCGAACCGAATGCACACCCCTAGTTTATAGGTTATGGGCAAGAGGAAATCACTCTTGCTACTTCTTTTCAGCTATCCATGGATATTGATAGTGCCTGATTCCCAGGATTTCTGATCTAAGCTTGAAATAACCTAACAGTTCACTTATTCATAAGAACACATGGTTCCAGAACTGGTATTACATTTGGTCACCATATAAAATATCTTTATTCCTTTTAATTTGCAAATGGATTTACAAGGCATTTGGCAAATGCATGGAGGCTAGGTCCATTAGCCAAAATGCCTTTTCAAGTTAATTTGCGGAATTTTAGTCAATTAGGCAAGATGACAAAAATTAGTGCAGGGTCAATAACCTATGTATATCAGAACCGGTATTTCCAAGGAGCCCTTAAATCAAGGAGGAGAGTTTGGATAAAATAATATATTTATTGAGGAAACTCAAATATACAAGGGGGGAAAAACCATACATTCAATACAGTTCAGAACTAAGAAAAATAGTTGGAAAAGATAAGGATGTTTGCATTAGCAGGAGTATCATTGTTGGGTAATATGTTCCCTGTCCAGAAAAGAAGCAGAGATTCAGCAGTGAAGAAGGGAGAAGGGGAAACCCTTGAGATGACCAGCGTCACATGGACAAGGACCCAAACTGATCAGTTGAGGTGGCTCCTCCAGCAAGGTCACGGCTCTAAACACCCTGCAAGATTTATAAAGCTGAGGAACAATAGAAAATCAATCACACTTGGTTCACAACACAAATTGCAATTCATAAACACAAGATAAATCAATGAATACACTGGAAACTGACTCGAGACAAAATACAGCGCTATATCGTGCGGACTGCATCCTGATCGTTCATTCTTAAAGAGTCCAAGCTCCAATATCTCCAGCAGCCATATGGATGAAATTTCTTGGACTGCAAGTCCCGGCAAATAAAGATAAGTCCCAGAGTGGAGAGTTGAGAAGCGCAACGGTGGACCGGTAAACAAGACTGTTTCCCAGATGACTGCTCCATCAGACGCTAATCCATCCAGTAGGGACCCTCTTGCAAGGGTAAATATGCAATTTACAATTTAAAATTACAACTTAATTGCCAAAACAGTTTACAAATGAAAACTTAAAAAAAAAAATCATTGCACAAGAATGAGCTTACCATTCATAGCAATCACAGTTGCTTATCAAGCTCCCGGGAGCTCTCACAATATTAAGAGGCTAATAGGCATCACCTGTGCCTCTACCAATGACATATATTGAAATGACCATTCCACATGCAAAAATCACCTCTAATTTAATTAAAAACAAGGGTTTATACAAATTTTTATTATTTAAAACACCCCCCAAAAAATGGGGACGACGACAAAGAATTCATGTAAGGAAACACGCTAAATTCAAACAATTATTAAGACCTTCAGGTGCTACAGCCCTTAGTTTGAATGTCCAGAAGGACTTTTCTTTCAAGAGAACCTTTCATGCAGTCAAACCATTCAAATGTTCAGGCACCTTGTGAATAGCGCAATATGTCATCAATGAATTGAAAATACATCACCAAAGACTCAAAAAAGGGCTGAGCTGGAGGATTCCTCCATCTATAATAGGGAACATAACCCTTTCTTTAATTCTTTGGCGATGTATTTTCAATTCATTGATGTGTATAAACAAATTTATTAGTAACATATGGTAGCAGAATTATATCCACAACTTATAAAGAGCTTAAAATTAAAAAAAAAATCATTCTACCCCATATCTTACTTTCCTCCCACCCCTCCCTCCGTTACTTGACCCCCGCCAGTGTTATTTTTTTTAAAAAAAAACAAATATTAAAGGTACCTTTAAACTATAAAAATCTTAATCATCAAAAATTGTCCAATGTCCTTTTATTTTCCACTCTTTCTCTACGTATCTTCTGAATTTCTTCCACTCCGCATTAAAAAGTTCTAAATCATAGTCTCTTAGTTTTCTTGTTAATTTGTCCATTTCACTCCATGACATAACTTTTGTAATCCAGTCCCATTTTTCTGGTATTTTTTCTTGCTTCCATAACTGCGCATACAATGTCCTAGCAGCTGAGAGCAAGTACCATATTAAAGTTCTATCTTCTTTTGGAAATTTTTCCATTTGTAATCCCAGCAGAAAAGTCTCTGGCTCTTTGTTGAATTCATATCCCAGAATCTTAGAGATCTCTTGCTGAATCATCTGCCAAAACATTTTAGCCCTTTCACAAGTCCACCACATATGGTAGAAAGAACCTTCATGCTTTTTACATTTCCAACACCTATCTGGCATCTTGTTATTCATCTTTGCTATTTTTTTTGGAGTCATATACCATCTATACATCATCTTAAAACAGTTTTCTTTAATACTATGACATGTTGCGAGTTTCATAGAGTTCTTCCACAGATACTCCCAAGATTCCATCTTTATTTCTTTATTTACATTAATTGCCCATTTTATCATTTGAGATTTCACTACTTCATCTTCTGTAGACCATTGTAAAAGTAATTTGTATACTTTTGAGATTAATTTCTCATTGTCTCCAAGCAGAACTCTTTCCATTTCTGTTTGTTCTTTCCTTATTCCTTCGGCTTTAATATCATTCTCCATCAAGCTTTTTATTTGTTGCATTTGAAACCAATCATATTTATAACTCAGTTCTTCTGCAGTTTTCAGTTCTATTTTCCCACTTTGTATTTTTAGTAACTGGTTATATGATAGCTGTTTTTCATTAACTGTTTTAGCTGTTAACTTTATCACTTCAGCTGGCACTATCCACAAAGGTCTCCTCTCATCACCATATTTCTTATACTTTATCCACACATTTAATAGATTACTTCTTATATAATGGTGAGAGAAAAGACCATCCATCTTCTTTTTTCCGTAATACAAATATGCATGCCAGCCGAATTTTTTTCCATGGCCTTCCAACACTAAAAGTTTTTTATTTAACAGCGTTATCCATTCTTTCATCCATACTAAACAAATTGCTTCATGATACAGTTTCAAATCTGGTAATTGGAATCCACCTCTCTCTCTTGTATCTGTCAAGACTTTCATTTTAATTCTTGGTTTCTTCCCGGCCCACACAAATTCTGAAATTTTCCTTCGCCATTTATCAAACTGTTTAGCATCTTTCACAATAGGGATGGTTTGAAACAAATACATAATCCTTGGTAAAATATTCATTTTTATTGCAGCTATCCTACCCAACAAGGACAAGTTGAGCTTGTTCCAATTTAACATATCTTCTTCTATTTTACGCCATAGTTTTCATAATTGTTCCTGAACAAATCAATATTTTTCATTGTTATCTCTACCCCTAGGTATTTAACCTTAGAGGCAACTTCACAACCCGTTAGTCTTTGTAATTCTTGTTGTCTATTTATCTGCATATTCTTGCACAAAATTTTTGATTTTTCTTTATTTATATAAAGTCCCGCCAACTCCCCAAACTCTTGTATTCTCGTTAATAACAAAGGTGTAGCTTGTATGGGATTTTCATTTATAAACATTATATCATCAGCAAATGCTCTGTACTTATAGGTATAGCCTTCTATTTGTAATCCTTCTAGATCTTTTTCTTCTTGAATCTGCATCAGTAAAATTTCAAGAGTCATTATGAACAGCAATGGCGAAAGCGGGCAGCCTTGTCTAGTACCTTTGCTGATTTTCATTTCATCTGTAAGATCTGCATTAGCGCACAACCTTGCCCTTTGTTCAGAATATATTGCCTTTATCATTCTTATAAAACTTTCTCCAAGCTCCATTTTTTCCATCACTGCAAACATAAAGTCCCAGTTTAAATTGTCAAATGCTTTCTCTGCATCCGCAAAGAATAATGCTACTTCTTTTTCTGGGTGTCTTTCATAATATTCTACAATATTTACAACAGTTCTAATATTGTCTCTTATTTGTCTTTTAGGAAGAAAACCAGCTTGATCTTCCTTTATAAAATTTATCAGATATTGCTTAAGTCATTCTGCCAGAATTCTTGTAAATATTTTATAATCATTGTTCAAAAGCGAAATTGGTCTATAATTTTTCACACTTGTGACGTCTCTTTCTTCTTTGGGTATCAAAGAAATAACAGCTTCTTTCCATGTATTTGGTACATTCCCTTTAGTTCTTATTACATTCATCAGCTTCTGTAATTTTGGTATTAATTCATCCTTAAAAATTTTAAAGTATTTAGCTGTGTAGCCATCTGGCCCGGGAGCTTTATCATTTTTCATCGCGTTGATTGCTGCTTCAATTTCTACTTTTTCAATTGGGTCATTCAAAACTTTTCTCATATTTTCAGTTAAGGGCTCAATTTTTATTTTTTGTAGATATTCGTCTATCTTTTCTCTCTTTACTTCAGCACCTTTAAACAACTTGGCATAATACTTAAAAAATTCTCTTTTTATTCCCTCTTGAGTAACTACCTCTCTTTCATCTGTCACAATTCTACTAATTATTTTATTTTCCCTCTTTTTCTTCAGTTGCCACGCCAAATATTTCCCCGTCTTATTTGCTCCTTCAAACGATTTCTGCTGAAGCCTTTTCAGATTCCATTCCACTTCTTTGCTTAACAAATGTCTTAGTTGAATTTGTAATATTGAAATTTCCCTTAGAATTTTCTTTTTTCCTGGTCTTTTCCTCAACTCTCCTTCTTTTTTCTTTATTTCATTTTGAATGTCCAATAGTTGTTTTTCTTTTTCCCTTTTATCTTTATTGTTCAAAGTAATCAACAACCCTCTCATTACTGCTTTATAAGCGTCCCAGACCATCTGGAAGTCAATATCTTCTTTGTCATTTACTTGGAAAAATTCCTTAGTTTCTTTTCCTAGAAAAGTCACTGTTTCTTTACTCTGTAGCAAATCTTCATTCAGTCTCCATCTTCTCAGTTTTTTGGACAATTTTGTAATCCACATTATTGGGTTATGGTCAGCTCCAATTTTAGGTAGGATCTCTATCTTCCTTGTTATAAGGCCTAAATCTCTGGTTCCCCACAGCATGTCAATTCTAGAAAAAGTCTTATGTCTTGCAGAAAAAAAAGTATAGTCTCTCACTTCAGGATTAAACTTTCTCCATATATCTTCCAAATTTTCTTGTTTAACTAATTCAAAAAAAGACTTTGGCAATTTCCCTTCTTTCCCATCATTTTTTTTCCCTCCGGATCTATCCAGTGAATTCTGAACTGTTCCATTAAAATCTCCCATTAAGAGTATTTGATCATAAGTCAACTCATCTAACTGTTGTGTAATGTCTTTAAAAAAAGCATCTTTTGCACCGTTAGGTGCATATAGTCCCAATAACAGCGTTTTTTCCCATTTGATGTTATCTCCACTGCTGCAAATCTTCCATCTTTATCTTTAAACACCAATTTTGGCTCCAAATCTTGTTTAATATAAAAAACTACTCCCCTTTTTTTCTGTTCAGCTAACGAAAAAAATTCCCTTCCCAGTTGTTTGTTCCATAAAAATTTATAATCCTTTTGTTTGATGTGAACTTCTTGCAAACAAATTATATTACAATTTTGCTTCTTGATCCAATGAAAAGTTGCTCTTCTTTTTTGTGGTAAATTTAGTCCATTAACATTCCAAGACAATAATTTGTAATCCATCATGGTGCAAATTCTTTATTTTCTTCAAAAAATCTCCTCAACTCTCGGGCATTTGTAATTGTGACTCTCTTCCCCTGAAGTTCAAAGCTCAAACCCTCGGGGATTATCCATCTGTACCTTGTGCCATTGTCTTTCAATTTTTCTGTCAACTTTTTGTATGTTCTCCTGTCATTTATCACTTGTTTAGGTAGCTCCTTCATAATTCTCACTCTGCTACCTCTTACTATCAATGACTCTTCAAAGTTTTTCTTCATGATCCTTCCCACCATTTCCTTTGTCATAAATCTTACAACAACATCTCTTGGTAAATTATTTTTTTTGGCAAAAAGCGAATTAACTCTATACATGTGATCATACATGCTTTTAGTCTTATCAGTGTCTTCATCTAAGAATTCTGCAATTATGTTTATTATATATCCTTTCAGATCACCGTTCTCTTCCTCAGGTACTCCTCTCAAACGTATCTGATTTTCCATTAATTTGCAGTCGTGGATAGTCACTTTTTCTTGAACTTTCAACAAGGTGGTATCATGTATTTTAACTTTCTCTTCCACCTCCTGCATTTTCTTAGCTGTTTCCCCAATTCTCTCTTTGAGCTCATCCACTTCCTTTTTAATCACTGTGACAAGTTCTTCCTTCATTTCTTCCATCATTTTCTTAACTCCTTTCATAATTCTGGCTTCCATAGCCTCCATTTGGTCCTGCATTTTTTCTAATGAAAGGGCCCTTGTTCGGGGCTGCCTGGGCTCAGACATTTAAGCCAAAGACAAAGGAATAAAAATACCAAAAATTTCCGTTTCACCAATCTCAGGTTTAACTACCAAGTTCAAAAGGTCTAAATTTTCTCTCTTAGTTAAACTTTATTCTGTTTTCTTCTGAGCTTCCCAGGCCCAGATATAAATTTTTAAAGATTTTTTTCCCCTTTAAAAAATGACGAAATTTTTGACCTCACCAATCTGAAATCTAACAGTCAGGTTCAATAGAGTAGGGCTTGCCCTTTCCAGCAAGCCCAATGTCGCTGGTTTCTGAGCCCCCTAGGCCGAGATATTTATCTAAAAAGTCTTCAAAAATTCCAAAATTGCCGCCATGATTTTTTCTCCTTTTAAAATTTTTTTTCCTTTTAAAATCACCCCAGCAGCCCACCAATAATATAGTCAATAGTTCTTGTCTTCTTACCCTTTTTCCAGTTGATTCTGTCAATTTTAAAGTCTCAAATCTTTTTAAAAACAATGTTTTAAATTGGACCTCCCAGCAATGGCTGCCAATGTTTCTCTATGGTATAGAGTAGGCTTTTTTCTTTACTGCTTCCTGTCTCTGTCACCATCAACTCTCATGGAAATCTCACGATACTTGACGCACTTCCTGTCTTGCTCAGAAGAATTGCTCCGATATATCCCAGTGCAGCGTGGCTGTTTACATTCCAAGAAACCGCAAGGTAGACTAAACAATAATCTCTTTTCAGTTTTTAACTGTTTTTAGCACTGTCCTTTATATTAAAACAATCCAGACTTCAGCCTTTCCTTCTTCTACTTGCAAGCTTTATATTTTTTCCTTTTTCCCACCTTTAATATGTCCCTTTAGTCTATAAATAGTTCCGGAGTGAAAAGAGAGCTTCTGTACCTTTTTCTCCACTTATCCAAGTTCCACTGGTCTTCCACAGCTTTAGTTGTTTATAAATGTCCCAGAACGTTAGGATCCTGATGATCTTATGCCAAATCAATGACTCTGAAAGTCTTGCAGACGATGACTATGCAAACTTCTGAGACTCCTCAAAGCCTCAAAGAAACCCCCTACAAAGCTTCTTTTCAGCCAAGGTAAATCTCTTTCCAAAGTTTCTGTGCAAGTCTTGGACCTTTCTCTCACTGAGAAAGGTAGGCAGTGGGCTTAATTTGCCTCCACTACCCCGAACAAAACTTTCAGCCTGCTCCCGTTACGAGAGACAACTCAGCTCGGCATTTTCCTTCCCCGGAAGTCCCTATAATCTATTTTCAATTCATTGATGGTCTTCATGGTCCTGAACAAATTGTCTGAGGTGCCCAAGACTTGGTGAGAGGTCTAATGCCCAAGACTTGGTGAGAGATGTAAAAGTGATTGCACCGCTTGGGAGCAGTGACCATAACGTTATTGATTTCACCATTTGTATAAATAGGGAGTTGCCCCAAAAGACCAGCACAACCACATTTAACTTTAGCAGGGGTAAATTCTCTGAGATGAGAAGGCATGTGAAGAGGAAACTGAAAGGAAAGGTAAATACAGTCAAAACCTTTGGGGAAGCTTGGAAACTATTTAAAATTACAATCCTAGAAGCTCAGATAAAATATATACCACAAGTTAGGAAAGGAACAAACAGGTATAAGAGAAGGCCAGCATGGTTAACAAACAAAGTAATGGAAGCTGTAAAAGGAAGAAGGACTCCTTTAAAGCGGTGGGAAGCTAGTCCAAGTGAGATTAATAAAAGGGAACACAGGCTGTGGCAAATCAAATGCAAGATTGTGATCAGGCAGGCAAAAAGGGACTATGAGGAGCATATTGCAAAAAACATAAAAACCAACAATAAAAATTTCTTCAAATATATTAGAAGCAGGAAACCAGCCAGGGATGCAGTGGGGCCCTTTGATGACCAAGGGGTCAAAGGATTACTGAAGGAGGATAGGGAAATGGCTGAGAAGCTGAATGCATTTTTTGCCTCCGTCTTCACTGTGGAAGATGAGAAGTGTTTGCCCGCTCCAGAACCACTAATTTTGGAAGGGGTGTTGAAAGACCTGAGGCAGATTGAGGTGACAAGAGAGGAGGTTCTACAACTGATTGACAAATTAAAAACTAATAAGTCACCAAGTCCGGATGGCATACATCCAAGCGTTCAACTTTGAGTTCTTTCAGAACTCTTGGATGTATACCATCCGGACTTGGATCTCCTGACAAAAATATGTAATCTTTCATTGAAATCTGCCTCCGTTCCTGAGGACTGGAAGGTAGCAAATGTCACCCCATCTTTAAAAAGGATTGGGAGGCACTTCAAAGGGAACTGTTGAGGCTGGGTGAGTGGGCGTCAACGTGGCAGATGAGGTTCAATGTGGCCAAGTGCAAAGTAATGCACATTGGGGCCAAGAATCTCAGCTACAAAAACAATTTGATGGGTTGTGAATAGGGGTGTGCATTCGGTTCAGCCGAACTAAATCAACCGCCGAATCACCTCTGATTCGGCTGTATACGGAATCGCATACAGCCGAATCCAATTGGGGCCCATTATGCAGGAGCCGAGTATGGCTCCCCGTATACTTCCATATAGATATTTGGAACTGTACGGAAATCGATGGAAAAGGCAGGAAAGGGGCTTCTGCAGCCTCAGGGGAGCTGCTTGCCTCCTTTCCCACCTTTGGTAGCCTTTTCCTGCCTCTCCTTTAGCCTCCCTGGGATCAGGGAGGGGGGAAGGGGGAAGAGCAGCCCCAGCTGCCAATCCAAAGCATGCATTTGCAAAATGCATTGCAAATGCATGCTTTAAAGGGCTGTTGTGTAGCTATTCCCCAGCCATCAGCAACATTGTTGTTCTTTTGATCTTTTGCTTACTTTGGGTATCCAAGTAAGCACTGTTGTCTGGCCAATCACAGAGCAGTGCTATTTTTTGAAACTGCTCTCTGTAGGGCCAGAGAACCTTTTTAAGGAGTCTGCCTGGCTGGACTCCTCCATTGCTGCTGTGTTGGTGTGTGTTGGTGTGAGAGAGAGATTGTGCTGTGCTGGCCCTTGGCCTCAGCTGCTGCTGCTCTCTCTCCGCCTTACCAGACTTGCCTGGAGTAGAGAAGACGTCTAAGGTAAGACAGTCTTGGGGTTCTTGTTTTTATTTTAGTTGGTAAAATGACTTTTTAAGACATAGAGTCCCTTTACTTATCCAGATTTGGGTGGTGGGTAGCTTATTTGGGGTTAGTGTTAGTGGGTTCTGCTGGGGGAGGGGGCCTGGTTTTTTTTTTTTTTTTTTTGCCAATTTGCCCATATCTTACTTTAGTGAGAGGGCTTCTAAAAGTGCAGTGTCCTTTAACTTTTCCTGATTTGGGTGGCTTGGATTTCTTGGGGTTAGAGTGAAGGGGTTTTTTTGGGGGGGAGGGGCTGGTGAAGTTCCTGTATTGTTAAAAGTTAAGTTTTTGATTCTGTGTTTGATTTGTTGCTGCTGTGTTGTGCTGCTGTTGTTCCTTTTCTCTTCTGGTTCTTGGGGGGGGGGGGCTGTTTGGCCTAATTTTCATTGTTTAAAAGGCCACTTTTTTAACAGTTGAGTTTCTTGGCCTTCTCCTGTTGTCCCTTTTCCTGGTTCTGGTTTTGGGGGGTAGAAGCTGGCACCTGGGTGAGAGACCCAGAACCAGCAGGCTTGTTGTGTTTGGCCAGCTCTCCCCGTGTTGTTTGGGGCAGGGCTGGAGAGCTGGCATCTGTAGATTGTGTGTTCTGTGTCAGGGAAGCTGGCACCTGGGTGAGAGACTCATATTCAGCATGCTTGTTGTGCTTGGCCAGCTCTCCCCACATTCTTTGGGGCAGGGCTGGAGAGCTGGTATCTGGGCAGAGCAGACCTTGAGCAGATTGTGTTTTGTGTGGCAGGGTTCATAGAGTAGATAGATGTATATAGTGCATTTGAGTCCTATAGATATTCTCTGGTGTGAATTTAGGTTTGGTTGGAATTGGAACCCCTGGCCCAATCTTTTTGGGACTTGGGGGGTTTGTAGGGGAGAGTCCCCTACAGCTCCCCAGCAAATTTGGGGGCTCTTCCTCAAACCCCCTCCCCTCCAGGCAGCTTCAAATATACTCTATTTGCCATTGATTTCAATGGCCCATAGGGTATAATGGGGCCGTATATTCGGAAATAGCCACGCATCTACCGTATATGCGGCTATTCTGACTACAGAATTCAGAAATATACAGGATTCCGTATTCCCCCCCCCCCCATATATTTCCGAATCCGTGTACTACCTATTTTTTTTTTGCACATCCGTAGTTGTGAACTGGCAGAGACTGACCAAGAGAGAGATCTTGGGGTCGTGGTAGATAACTCACTGAAAATGTCAAGACAGTGTGCGATTGCAATACAAAAGGCCAACGCCATGCTGGGAATTATTAGGAAGGGAATTGAAAACAAATCAGCCAGTATCATAATGCCCCTGTATAAATCGATGGTGCGATCTCATTTGGAGTACTGTGTGCAGTTCTGGTCACCGCACCTCAAAAAGGTTATTATAGTATAGTAAGTCCAGAAAAGGGCAACTAGAATGATTAAAGTTTTGGAACACTTTCCCTATGAAGAAAGGTTAAAACGCTTGGTGCTCTTTAGCTTGGAGAAACGTCGACTGCGGGGTGACATGATAGAGGTTTACAAGATTATGCATGGGATGGAGAAAGTAGAGAAAGAAGTCCTTTTCTCCCCTACAAGCATAGCCAGCTTCAAGCGGGGATTGGATAAAGATATGGAGCAGAGGTCCATCAGTGGCTATTAGCCACTGTGTGTGTGTGTGTATATATATATATATATATATTGGCCACTGTGTGATACACTGTGTGATACAGAGTGTTGGATTGTATGGGTCATTGGCCTGATCCAACATGGCTTCTCTTATGTTCTTACACATTTAATTTTGGATCACATTCAGATTCAGCTTCCTTTGGAATATAAAGTTTTTTTTTTCATGTGTGTGTAAATAAAAGGGAGAGGCAAACATTTGTGAGTTGAGAGTGAAGAACTATACCTGCAAGACAGATGACAAGTGCAGGTATTGTGTATGTGAATGTGGGTGTGTTTGAGAGCATCACTGCTTATGCATAGTTTCAGATTCATTAAATCCTGAAGCTATAATATTCACAACTGATAGACGATAACTTCTTTGCTCACATAATTGGAATAAACAATTAAATTGCATCTCATTTTTCTGGTCTAAACTCAGAACAAATATATGCAAGAGACGATGCCATTTTGTTTTCCAAATTTAGGCTGATTTGTTAAATAAAAAGCCAAAAAAACCCCTCTCTGCAAAAAGAAGCCTTGGATTTTCTTTCCCATTGTAGGTCAGGCAAAGCACCCCACATTCATGCATGTGCACACACACACACACACACACACACACACACACTTTGGAGCAGGAAGAATTGTGTTCTTTTATAGACCACTAATTCTTTTTACAATCCATTAGCTGTTTATCAAAAGGCTGGCAACTGCCAGAAGGACCAGTTACTTCCCTGTAAAACTGCCACTAGGGGTTAGCAATCACTTGCAAATTGCAAGGCAGCCAGGAAGCACAAATTGCACAGCTGAAGCACCTGAAAATGTTATTTATTGTTTTGTAGTGGCCAGCCAAAATTATATTGTCTTTCAAGGTGAGAATTTGGGAACTAGAGTTAGCCAAAAGGAAGGAAAGAAATGTCATGAACTCTTTCATCCACATCACAAAGCATGCCTGCCACCCCTTTTGGTGTTTTTATGCTTTGCTGAGAAAGGCATGAAAGTGTTCAGCTACTTACTATGATCCTTTTGATCTAACCCACATGACCAGGAAGCATTATTTTTATTCTCCAGCTGCAGACTCATGCACATTTCTGTGGAAGTAAGTCATGCGTAACTCATTTTTAATCATGCATAGGATTTGGCTGTGAATCAGCTTTGTTTACCTTCAGTAATATTAGTATGTAGCAAAATCTGATTGCCTATATTGCACCATGACATCATTGCAATCATTATATCATGCCTGATTAACTGAAAGATGAAACACCCTAATCAAGGGCAATAATGATGCTGCACCAGTAGCCAACCAATGGAAAACTTGCAGCAAACAACAGCAAAATAAGCAAAACATTGTTTGCAGCGAGGATCTGAGCAGTGTTTTGGGGGGGGTTTGGAGGTCATGAATGTAAAACTGGGGACATTTAGGGCTGTTCCTGTTTTAAAATCAGAGTGCCAATTTAATTTAATTTGTAGATTTATATCCCACCCTATCCTGCAAGTGGGCTCAGGGTGGCTTACAACAATGTGCCCCAAAGCGCAATTAATAAAACAATAGCTCCACTAACACTTAACCCCCAAAATATTTTAATATATACCTATTCAGGGCCTTTTTTGTAGAAAAAAATCCAGCAGGTATTCATTTCCATATTAGGCAACATCCCCTGACATCACCGTTGTTTCACACAGGGCTTTTTTGCAGAAAAAGCCCAGCAGGAACTCATTTGCATATTAGGCCATACTCCCTGACACCAAGCCAGCTGGAACTGCATTCCTGTGTGTTCCTAATCAAAAAAAGCCCTGTGCCTATCTAATTCTAAGGACACAAAATATAAACTTTATCATAGACAGAGTAGCACACTTATCATTACAAGCCATAAAATATAACAGATTAAAATCATGTGAGCGGTGAGGAAATCTGCTCAATATAGGCAATATATATAATTTAGTTCTTAAAGACAAATACAAATTACAACTAAATACAAGATGATGTAAACTTTCATTTACAACTCTACCACAAGGGCAGAGTCTCTGGGGATTGTTAATACCCTTGCAGCCACCTGACAATTCTGCAAGTGGTAAAGTATTTAGCAAAAAAAAGACAAAAATTGGGAGTTAGAAAAATAAAATGCCTTAGCAAAATGGGGGAAAAAAACATTTAGGGCTGCTTCTATTTTTGTCCTGTGTTCTACCCATACACTGACAGGAACTTCCCTTAAAACCAGCTTGCCATAAGCAAATTTGAAAGAACTTTCTGAATTCAAAGATTGCAGGGAACATTTCAAAGTACTTAGAAATTGCCTGACAGTTTTGCTTTTGCATTAGTCTCATTTATTTGCATCTGCAACAAGGTCCAAATCTGTCTATTACGCTGATCCTAAGCACATTACTTAGACATCAATGAGAATTACTTCCAAGTAATGTGCTTAGAATAGGAATATTAAACTTGTTTGTCTTTGGATATACTTTAGAGAGAAATAAGTCTTCCCTTGGGATACTGTACCTTCTGTCACTCTTATTTGAAAAAGCTTACAGCCAACAGCCACAACGGAAGTGTGAATAGCAAGATGGAAATAGTTTGGTGAAGGATCATTGCAATATACACACCAGCATAATTTCAAATTTGGCTGCTTTCAGCAAATATCCAAAAATGATTTTTCTTCTATATGTAAATTCCATTTCTATCTTCTTTTGTGTCAGCAGCATATACTTCAGTCCTCATAGGTTAGCAACAACAACAGTAATGAGCTCAACTCCAGAAGACAGTGCTGCTTGGATCAGTAAGAATCCTGCAAAAATACATCTGCAATTCCCAAGAACGTGGCTAGATCTTGAATAGGGGTGTGCATTCGGTTCAGCCGAATCGAAGAAACCCTCGAATCACCCCTGATTCGGAAGTATACGGCGCCGTATACTTCCAAATCCATTTTTTTGTTTAAAGAATTTTATTAATAACATATGGTAACATTATCCATTAATAACATTTTTTTATCTTCCCCATATGCTATTTTCTAAATCCCCCTCCCCCTGTTACTTGACTCCCGCCAATGTTATAAACTTAAAATGTTAACACTTAAAGGTACCCTTAAACCATATGAACCATATAAGCCTAGATTCATGTTCTTCTTTTTTCTAATACTTAATCATTATTAAAAATTGTTCAATGTCCTTTTATTTTCCATTTTTCTACATAACCTCTAAACTTTTTCCACTCCTTTCTATAAACTTCCAAGTAATAGTTTCTTGTTGAATCATCTGCCAATACTTTTTTGCTCTTTAACAAGTCCACCACATATGGTAGAAAGAACCTTCATGTTTTTTACATTTCCAATATCTATCTGGCATCTTATTGTTCATCTCTGCCAACTTTTTAGGGGTCATATACCATCTGTACTTCATTTTAAAACTGTTCTCTTTAATACTCTGACATGTTGAAAGTTTCATAGAGTTCTTCCAAAGATATTCCCATGTATCCATCTGTATTTCTTTATTTACATTGATTGCCCATTTAATCATTTGAGATTTTACTACTTCATCTTCCGTAGACCATTTTAAGAGTAACTTATATATTTTTGAAATTAATTTTTCATTATCTCCAAGCAGAACTTTCTCCATTTCTGTTTGCTCTCGTCTTATTCCTTCAGCTTTAATATCATTTTCCACCAGGCTCTTTATTTGTTGCATTTGAAACCAACCATATTTGTTATTCAACTTCTCCACGGATTTCAATTCTTTTTTACCAGTTTGTATTTTTAATAGTTGATTGTATGACAACCCTCTTTCTTCATCGGTCTTAGCTGTTATTTTTATCACTTCTTCTGGAACTATCCATAATGGCTTTCTCTCATCACCATACTTCTTATACTTCATCCATGTATTTAACAGATTATTTCTTATATAATGGTGAAAGAAAAAAACATCCATTTTTTTTCTTCCCATAGTACAAGTAAGCGTGACAGGCGAATTTATTTCCATGACCTTCCAACATTAAAAGTTTTTTATTTGACAGCGTCACCCAATCTTTTATCCATACTAAGCAAACTGCATCATGATATATTCTTAAGTCTGGTAGCTGGAATCCTCCTCTCTCTTTAGCATCTGTTAAAATTTTCATTTTAATCCTTGGTTTCTTCCGAGCCCAGACAAATTCTGAAATCTTCCTTTGCCATTTATTAAATTGTTTACCATCTTTCACAATCAGAATAGTTTGAAACAAATACATTATTCTCGGCAAAATGTTCATCTTAATTGCAGCTATTCTACCCAACAATGTCAAATTAAGTTTATTCCATTTCATCAAGTCTTCATCCATCTTATGCCATAGCTTTTCAAGGTTAAACAAATCAATATTCTTCATTGTTATCTCCAAGTCCAAATATTTTACTTTGGAAGCAACTTCACATTCCGTCAATCTCTGCAATTCCTTTTGTTTGTTTGCTTGTATATTTTTACATAAAAGTTTTGACTTTTCTTTATTAACATAAAATCCCGCCAATTCACCATATTCTTGTATCTTAGTTAACAACAAAGGTGCGACTTGTACAGGATTTTCAGTTATAAACATTATGTCATCAGCAAATGCTCTATATTTGTAAATAGATCCTCTGATCTTTAGCCCTCCTATTTCTTTATCATCTTGTACTTGTATCAGTAAAATTTCAAGAGTCATAATAAACAACAGTGGTGAAAGCGGGCAACCTTGTCTTGTACCTTTACTAATCATCATATTATCTGTAAAGTCTGCATTTATACACAACTTTGCCCTCTGTTCCGTATATATTGCTTTTATCATTCTTATAAAGTGCTCTCCAAGTTCTATCTTTTCCATAACTGCAAACATAAAGTCGCAGTTCAAATTATCAAAAGCTTTCTCTGCATCCACAAAGAATAATGCAACTTCCTTTTCTGGATGTTTTTCATAATATTCTACAATATTAACAACTGTTCTTATATTATCTCTTATTTGTCTTTTAGGGAGAAATCCTGCTTGATCTTCCTTTATAAAGTTCATCAAATATTGTTTAAGTTGTTCTGCCAGGATTCTTGTGTATAACTTATCATCAGTATTTAATAATGAAATTGGTCTATAGTTCTGTACATTCGTGACATCTCTATTTTCTTTAGGTATCAATGAAATTACAGCTTTTTTCCAGGTATTTGGTATTTTCCCTTTTATTCTTATCATATTCATCAATTTTTGTCATTTTGGTACTAATTCTTCTTTAAATTTTTTTTAAAAAATTAGCCGAATATCCACCTGGCCCAGGCGCCTTACCAATTTTCATTGCATTAATTGCTGCTTCAATTTCAATTTTTTCAATTGGATCATTCAAAATTTTCTTCATATTTTCTGTTAAGGGTGCTATTTTAACATTTTGCAAGTACTCTTCAATCTTTTCTTTTTTATTTTCACACCCTTAAATAAGTTGGCATAATACTTAAAAATTCTCTTTTTATTCCTTCTTGATCTACTATCTCTCTTCCACCAGTCACAATTTTACTAATAGTTTTAATTTCTCTCTTTTTCTTCAGTTGCCAAGCTAAATACTTTCCAGGCTTATTTGCACCCTCAAAAGATTTCTGTTGCAATTTTTTCAAATTCCATTCAATTTCTTTGTTCAGCAAATGTCTCATTTGAGTTTGTAATATAGTAATCTCCCTTATAATTTTCTTTTTCCCTGGCCTTTTTCTCAGTTCCCCTTCTTTTTTCTTTATTTCATTTTGAATGTCCAGCATCTGTTTTTCTTTTGCCCTCTTGTCTTTAATATTCAAAGTAATCAATATTCCTCTCATTACTGCTTTATAAGCATACCATACCGTCTGAAATTCTATATCTTCTTTATCATTTATTTGGAAGAAAGCTTTAGTTTCGTTCTCTAGAGATGTCACTATTTCTTTATTCTGTAGTAAATCTTCATTTAATTTCCATCTTCTTGATTTTTTTTTGCAATTTTGTAATCCATAATATTTGGTTATGATCAGCACTTATATTTGGTAAAATCTCTACTTTTTTAGTTATGAGGCCCAAATCTTTAGTACCCCATAACATGTCAATTCTGGAATAAGTGTTATGTCTCGCTGAAAAAAAAGTATGTTACTTCTGGGTTGAATTTTCTCCAGATATCTTCCAAATTTTCTTGTTTAACCAGTTCAAAAAAAGATTTTGGCAGTTTTCCTTCCTTGTTGTTACTTTTTTGTCTAGACCTATCCATTTTGTTCTGTATTGTTCCATTAAAATCTCCCATCATCAATATCTGGTCATAAGTCACTTCATCAAGCTGTCAGGTAATGTCTTTGAAAAAAGCATCTTTTGCACCATTTGGTGCATACAGTCCTAATAACAATGTTTTCTTTGCATTTATCATTATCTCTACCGCCACATACCTTCCATACTTGTCTTTAAATATCAATTTTGGCTCTAATTGTTGATTAATATAAAAAAATCAAGCCCCTTTTCTTTTGTTCCGCCAATGAAAAAAATTCCAATCCTAATTGTTTATTCCATAAATATTTGTAATCCTTTTGTTGTATATGGATTTCTTGTAAATAAATTATATTATAATTTTGCTTTTTAATCTAATGAAATGTTGCTTTCCTTTTTTGCAGTAAATTTAGTCCATTTACATTCCAAGATAATAATTTGTAATCCATTATGGTGCAAAGTCTTTATTCTGTTCATAGCAACTACACAGCTCATGTGCATTCGTAATTGTAATCCTTCTTCCATGTAGCTCAAAACTCAAACCTTCAGGTATTATCGATCTGTATCTTGTTCCATTAACACGCAGTTTCTCTGTCAGTTTCTTGTAAGATTTCCTGTCATTTATCACTTGTCTTGGCAACTCTTTCATTATTCTAACTCTCTCCTACTGTCAGAATCTTTTGAAAAATTTGGTTCAAGATTTTTCCTACCATTTCTTTTGTCATAAATCTTTTGACTACATCTCTTAGCAGTTTTTTGTTCTTGGCATATGATGAGTTGACTTTATACATAAAGTCATACATATTTCTAGTCCCTTCAGGATCTTCCTCCCAGAAGTCAGCAATTATTTTCACAATATATCCCTTTAAGTCAGTTCCTTCCTCCTCAGGTACTCCTCTCAGATGAATTTGGGTTTCCATCAGTCTGCAATCATGGATTGTCACCTTCTCTTGCAGCTTTGACAAGGTAGAACATTGCACTTTAACGTTCTCCTCTATATCCTGGACTTTTTCCTTAACCACCACCACCTCATTTTTAAAGTCTTCCATTTCCTTTTTAAGGTCTCCAATGTCTTTTTAAAGTTCTTTTTTACAAGCCGTTAACATCTTCTCAACTCCTTTCATTATCCCAGCTTCTATTGCTTCTAGTTGGTCTTGCATTTTTTCCAAGGAAAGAGCTCTTGCATGTGTTGCTTTTGATTCTGACATTAAAATAACCCCCCAAAATTTACACATCTTAAAATCCAAATCCAAATATCAGATTCAATAGCTTAATACTTGCCCTTTTAAATGAGCCTAATTTCTCTGTTCTTTGATCTTCCTAGGCACAAATATTCATTTCAAAAGTTTTATTTTTTTTTTCAAAATGGCGAACGCAATTTCTCTATAGTAAAAAATCCTAGTGTAGGCCTTTTTCTTGTTTGTCTCTCTTCTCTTATTACTTCCTACTTTGCTAGGCACCAAGTCCCGTTCTCTCACGAACTTTGACGTACTTCCTGTTTTGCTTGTAGGAAATGCAAAGCTGTGACGATGATACATTCTTCAGTGACCGCAAGTAATTCAAACAATAACTTTCTTCCCAGTTTTTAGCAATATCCTTCTTTTAACAAAGTCCAAAATTCAATCTTTCTTTTCTTCTTCTTCCCCTCTCTCTAAATCACTCCTTCCCACCTTCCAAAATTATTTTATTTGCTTTAAAAAAGTTCCGGAGCAAAAGATTGTAATCGGTATCTCTCCGCTGATATCCAGCTTAACATCGATCTTTCCAACTATCAGATGTTCAACAGTCCTAAAGAAGATTAGGATCTTGCCAAGCTTAGGCCAATTTAATGGCTCTGAAAGCTTTTGCAGATGATGAAAACGCCACTCTTCTCCAGGGACTCCTCAAAGCCTCAAAAGAGCCCCCAACGAAGCTCTCTATCAGCCAAGGTAAACCACCTCTGAGTTATTGTGCGTATCTTGGACAAATCTCTAGCTGAGAGATGTAAGGCCAGAAAAAGCCTTTTTCTACCCCAAACAGAGGCTTCAGTCTGTCCCCGTTAAAGAGACAGGTCAGCTCGCCATTTCCCTAATCCCGGAAGTCTCACTTCTGAATCTATTTTGAATCCATTATACTGGAGCCATATACGGCTCCCCGTATACTTCCGAATAGATATTCGGAAAATATATGGAAGTCCATGGAAAAGGCGGGAAAGGAGCTTCGATCTCAAGGGAACTGCTTGCCTCCTTTTCCACCTTTGGAAGCCTTTTCCCAACTCTCCCATAGCCTCCCTGGGATCAGGAAGGGAGGGGGAGGGGGAGAGGAGCCCCAGCAGCTAATCCAAAGCATGCATTTGCAAAATGCATTGCAAATGCATGCTTTGTAGGGCTGTTGTGTAGCTGATGGCTGGGCTAATCCCCCAGCCATCAGCAACATTGTTGTTCTTTTGTTTACTTGGGTATCTAAGTAAACAGTGTTCTCTAGCCAATCACAGAGCAGTGGTATATTTTGAAACTGCTCTGTGTAGGGCCAGAGAACCATTTTAAGGAGTCTGGCTGGCTGGACTCCATTCCATTGCTGCTGTGTTGGTGTCTTGGTGTGAGAGAGAGATAGTTGGACTTTTGTCTGGATTCATGATACATAATCCATTGTACATCTTCCTCTCCAGTTTCATACTTATTGTCATCTGTAATATGACCAGTTTGTTGGATTGGCTGAAAAAGGTTGCATTGGGACCCAGCTGTGCCCCTGACTCATGCTTTGGTTAGATTTCTATAATAACCATCTCCCACCTCTCTACCCATTGGAAGAATCATTACAGCTTAGCAGTCAGGAATTGGAAAGATTCATTCCATCTAACAGCAGAAAAGCTTACTTTCTGTTTGGCAATCTGATTGTCAGGCCTGGAACATTAATGACTGGAAGAGACTAGCCCATGAAAACAAAAGTCTGGCTGTTGGCTTGATTTTTGGACTAAGTCACCCTTATGGATTAATTTCACTGGGGGATGGACAGAGGAAGTGAAACTCTGTTGGTTTCATCAGCTTTCAATTATATCAATCATAACATCTTTTTGGATGACCTATCTGGTCTGGGATTGGGCAGCACCATTCTGCAATGGTTCTGGAACTACCTGGATGGTATGTTTCAAAAGGTGATTCTGGGGACTGCTGCTCAGATGTTTGGCCTTTGGGCTATGGGGTCCAGCAAGATTCCATCTTGTCCCCCATGCTCTTTAATATCTACATGAAACAGCTGGGTGAGGTCAGCTGGAAATTCGGTCTGGGCTGCTACCAGTATGGAGATGACACTCAGCTCTATCTCATGCTTCCAGCTGATCCCAGGCAGACTGCAGAAACCCTGAACCAGTGCCTGGAGGCAGTTTTGAAGGGGAGTGGGTTAATAAGAAAGGAAAGGTCCCCTGTGCAAGAACCAGTCGTTTCCGTCTCTGGGGTGACATTGTTTTCACAACGTTTTTACGGCAGACTTTTTATGGGGTGGTTTGCCCCAGTCTTTTACACTTTCCCAGTCTTTTACACTTTCCCTCCAGCAAGCTGGGTACTCATTTTACCGACCTCGGAAGGATGGAAGGCTGAGTCAACCTTGGGCCACCTACCTGAATCCAGCTTCCGCCAGAATTGAACTCAGGTCTTGAGCAGAGAGTTCAGACCACAGTACTGTAGTACTGCTGCTTTACCACTCTGTGCCATATTTGTGGAAATATGGAAGTGCTACTGCTGATAGTAAGAAGGTCTGACTTACAATTTAAGGTGCCACCCATTCTGGATGGAGTTTCACTCACTTTAGAATCATAGAGTTGGAAGATACCCTGGAAATTCACAAGTACCTCTCCCTAAGTTCACAGAATCAGCTTCTAGTCATTTCATAAGCTTTTGGCAAGAATGAATACTTCTCCCTCGGTGGTTTTGGAGGGCAGGTATAATATAATAGAACATGCAGATGCTCATATAATAAAATAGAAACTATTGAACATATGATTATGGAGTGCCCTGTAATTAATGCATTGAGGGCTAATTTCATCATCCTTTTTTTAAAAAACACAGAATTGCTAAATGTGCGATCCCAGGTGTCATAGCTACTATTGGATACAAATGATTGTATTACCCTCTCAGTGGCAAAATTCATAGGTGCAATAATCAAATATAAGAGAAATAATACTGAATAAGGTCTTTGAAAATAATTTTTGATTCTTACTTCTGCTTAAGGTAATAGCCATATAAGCAGTTTAGGGGTGTCAGACTCATTTGTTTATGAGGGCCAGATCAGACATAAATGAGATCCCATTTGGCCGGACCATGTGTGTCATAAAATGTAATGCCAGGTAGCAGAGAGATAAACTTTATAAAGGACACAGACAAACACAAAGATTAAAAACAACAACTTAAAAGATGCTTAAAAGATTAGCACTCTTGCAATATTTTTTTTAACAGCATCTGATAGCTGACACGTTCTGAATTATTGCATCAAAATCTGAAGGCAATGTGCTGTAGCAATCTTGAGTATGCTGTTCAGGTGTTGTTCAGGTATGTGTATGTAAGTTGTAAGTTGTAAATCTACTTTTTATTTATTGACATTAGTTACAGAAATCTTATGGAAAATAAGAAATGGCTCAACTCCAGAAATGGCTCAACTTCAGGGGAAAACATGAAATGGCTAGGCATTCTAAGCTTTTGTACATAAGTTGCTTCATGTGTGCTGGTCAGCCAATGGAAAAATAGAGGCCCTGCTCTGTAGCTCTTGTGAGACTGAGCAAAAGCTGATAAGAGCCCTTCAGGGGCCTGACCCAACCTTTGGGCTGCACACCCCTCCAGTAATAGATAGATAGATAGATAGATAGATAGATAGATAGATAGATAGATAGATAGATAGATAGATAGATAGATAGATAGATAGATAGATAGATAGATAGATAGATAGATAGAGTTAGAAGTGACCTCCAGGGTCACCTAGTCCAACCTCCTTCACAATGCAGGGACTTCACAAGTACCTCCCCTGCCCTCCTTCTCATGATCTCATGTTCACAGAATCAGCATTGCTGTCAGATGGCCATCTAGCCTCTGTTTAAAAACCTCCAAAGAAGGAGAGTCCACCACTTCCTAAGGAAGCCTGTTCCACTGAGGAACTGCTCTAACTCTGAGAAAGTTCTTCCTGACACAGTGGTTCCTTGAAGGAATGGGTCCATAATCTGGGAGTGCTTTAGGACCCAGGTTTACTCCTGGATTGCAGCTGTGGTTTTACCAGTTTCAACTGTTTAGCCATCTGCAGCCTTTTCTGATTTACCCATTTTTACATGTCTATATGTGCCATCCTTTCATTCCTTAAATCAGGGGATAAGCTTTCTTCTGTAATCTACAAGCAGCAGTAAACCATGGATGATACATAGGCTTGGTTAATGATTTTTTTACAGTTGTGCTTATTTCAATAAAGCTATGTTTATTATCTTTTTTACCACTGACAGTTCCAATTTATTCTGAATAAAAATAATAGATATTGCAACTCTGATGAAGATATAATGAAACATGCAGAAATCCAGATGCATGTTGATTGCTTCATATCTGTCTTTGGGTTTTGCTGTCTGTAACATCTGATCACTGGCCACCTTACACTTTTGGAAGAAGACTTCAGGTATTGCTCTTTGGGGGACTGAGTACTAAGTAATTTCTGAAGTTTGTTTTGTATGAATCTGTTTAATTGGCTATGTATAACAATTGTGTAGATTTTTTGAATGAATGAGAATATGTGAAAGCATTTACACAATTGTATGTTTATTAAAATTCAAGAATCCAATTAAAGAGATACAATAGAGATACATTAGAAATTATTCCCTTCTACATGGTGTTTTTGCTTTTTGTATATAATACCCTTATACCATGGTCTCCTAGTGTATTTTCTTATTATCCACCTGTAGGTTGGTAGCCCTAGCTAGTACCGTTAGTAGGCTGTTTGTTACCACCAACATGCACTAAATGTTAAAACAGTTTTTTTTAAAAATGTTGCTTATGTACATCAGCTATGAATAAAACTTAATTTAATTCATACATTTGGTGTTATGTGTTCTTACTGGTGTTCTGTTACAATTCAACATTTCTTGAACTTTCATAAGCTTTTAGTCATTTCATAAGCTTTTAGAGAAAGAAAATGAAAACAAACCAATTCTGTTTCATTCCTCCAAAGACATATCTTGTTTTCCTTACTTGTAATAAAAACAAGATTGGTCTCATTAGAAGAGCTTTCTTATAGCAACTGAAAAGGTGTGAAAAAAATGAGTTTGTTCTCCACATTATTTGGAAGAATCTAGAGCAAGCAGGTAACAAAATAAGCTACAGATATGTTTTATTTAAAAAATCAAGATGATGAACCATAAAACAACTGGATGCAGTCATTTTGAGGTAATAATGCTAATTTGTTTAGTCAAAGGCGGGGGAAACACAAAAAATCCTAATATTTCCTTCAGGTTACATTTAAAGAAGATTTAAGGACTGGTGCAATTGTTTAGCATGCTTTAAAAAATCAGACCAGTTAAAATAAATATGTCACTATTAATGGGTGGGTGGGGAAGCTTAAATAAATGGATCTGGATGCAGTTTGCTATGACTCAGCTCCCCTGATTGGATGTCCTTGTTCCTGCTATATTGAGCCAGAATTGCAGCCAATCAGGTCTACCACAGATGAGTCACCCCCACTGCTTTATGAATAACTAATTCTATAGTACAAGATCCAAAGAACTACTTAGCCTCCCAGAAGAGGTCTATGCTAGCCTGATGATAATGTTTGAATTTCTTTTCTTTGAATGGTAGACCTCCATGCCATATCACAAACTGCTTTTCCCCTTAAGTTTAAACTTTAACTTTAAGCAACTTTAAATGTGGAAGCAGGTATAGCCCTTTCAAAGAATAAGTCTAAAGCCTCTAGCTTGTCAGAACTAGTTCCCTATTTGTTTATTTGTTTAGGATCCTGGTCTTTGTTATCAAGATTTATGGCCGTCTTTAAAAGCTGAGTTTTAAAAAGGTCTAAACAAATTCACAGAGGATAGGTCAATTGAAAACTATTAGATAGAATGACAAATACAACCTTCATGTCTTAGAGGCAGTGAACCTTTGAATACCAGTGCTGAAGGCTGCAATAGAGGGAGACATGACCTGCTTGTAAACCTTCCAAGAGTGTCTGGCTGATCATTTTGTCAAATAGGATGCTGAACTTGACTGGACCATAGGTCTGACCCAGCATAATTGTTCTTATGTTCTTTTGTGATCTAAGTTAATCACACAATGACTGTAAGCCATTTCAATGGATATGAAAATAAAGCATTTGGATTTGGATCCTATACCTTGTTTCAGCTTGAGTGCCACAGCAGAGATAGCCTTCTGGAGCTGGAGCATATTCTTCTGGCACTTAGGCACCTCGGCTCATCCAAGATCAATGACTTTCAAGGAGTCTAGAAGTTCCTTGTGCCAGAGGAATGTGTTTCGCAGCAGAGGAGCACCTGTACAGTGGGTAAAGAGGATTGCAAGCAGAAACTAAGGATAGGATCTAAGCCTTCAGTTGGCTTTTCTAGAAGGAACAAAGTTGTTTGTTACACACTCAGAGACAATATCCAGATTTAATTATTATTATTTAAAGTATCTGTTAAGTCCCCAAGACCCTTGAAGGAGTTTGAAGTCAGGTGTTGTTACAGGAAGTGCTTAGGGTCTCCTCTTTTTAATGGGGAAATTAGTGAGAAAGAGAAGAAGATATTGGATTTATATCCCGCCCTATACTCTGAATCTCAAAGTCTTAGAGTGGTCACAATCTTCTTTATCTCGCCCCCCCCCCCCCAACAGACACCCTGTAGGGTAGGTGGGGTTGAAAGAGTTCTTCAGCAGCTTCCCTTTTGAGGACAACTCCTGCAAGTGCTATGGCTGAGTCAAGGCCCTTCTAGCAGCTGCAAGTGGAGGAATGGGGAATCATACCCAGTTCTCCCAGATAAGAGTCCGCACACTTAACTACTACACCAAACTGGTTCTCCAAGAGGGAGACTTAGGTAGAGTAATTGGAGCAGAGATCTTTTCCACCTATGATACAGAGGTCTGGATTTAGAAAGAAAGACTCCAGAGTAAAAATATTGTATGATGTTTACTGGAAAATATGTAAAAGGTACAATCACACATACAAACATTAGAAAACAACAATCAAGGATTAAGAAAAATAGAGGTAATTAATAGGGATTTTAGGGATTGCTGAAGAGGGCACTATTACCTGATCTAGAAGTGCAGACATCTGTGTAGCAAGAAAAAATTAAGAGAGGGGCTTGCACGACCAGTGTGACATGCCTAATAAACCCAATTACTGAGAGTAATGGGGGGGGGAGGGTTACAAACTGTATAATGGCGTCTTACAGAATGGACAATGTAATGTGATTTAGGCCCAGTTTATATAGGGTTTTGAGGAATGGAGACCCTCCTGTAACTATGGAGACCTTAATGGTCTACATAGTTACAGGATGGGTTTTTCCTGGGTACCTGAATGGATTCCCAGCTCAAAACAATAGGTGAGACTGACACAGTAATGCTTGCTAAGGTGTGGCATGATGGGATTAATGGCTGAAATCAATTCAGTGTTCGGGATCCTGAGGAGGAGATAGAATGGAAGACAAAGGATTTCTGCATCATGGCACACATTAGCATAGAAGTAAATAAAAGCGTCAAACATGCTATTTCTAAGTGCTGGTTTATCCATACCTCTCTTCTCCTCTCCCTTCCCCCCTTCTCATTCCTCACTTTTTCTTCCCCCCCTGTGGGTGCATAATAAAACCTTCTCTTCTCAGGATGTATAGTGTAACTTTGTATTAAACAGGGTAAAGTGCCTCTCCCCCAGATTCACACCACCATGCCTTATCAGCTAGCAGGGAATGTGTGAGAAATGGAGATGTGAGTGTTCCTTAGTCATAAAGAGATAGTAGGAAGTAGCCTTTGAACCTTCATCCCCATTTGCATCTTTATGTTATTCTTTTGAAGTTATCTGTGCTTACTTCTGGGTGCTCATAAAGGAGGGAGATGAGTGGGAAACAGCATTTAATACACCTATGGGACAATTTGAATATTTGGTCATCCCGTTTGGATTACGAGGAGCCCTGGGGGGTTTTATGAACTTTATAAATGAAGTACTGCGTGAGTACTTGTACAAAGTGGTAGTGGTGTACCTGGATGATATAATTATTTATTCCAAGGATTTACAATCACATGTGAAATTAGTCCGGGAAGTATTAAGCACCCTTTACAAGAATCAACTGTATGCCAAACTATCCAAATGTGAATTCCATAAGACAGAACTTGACTATTTAGGATATAGAGTGTTGGGGAAGGGGCTGGCCATAGACCCAGCTAAAATCCAAGCAGTGCTAGATTGGGAACCCCTGAGGACATGTAGACAGCTCCAATCTTTCCTCGGATTCGCGAATTTTTATCATAATTTTATACAAGGATTCACGCAAACAATGCTACCCTTGATGGACCTCTTGAAAACAAAGGGGAAGGGTCTGGATGCCAAGAGGCATTCAATAATTTAGAATGCCAAGAGGCATTCAATAAATTAGAAACTAGAATGGACGGCCAAATGCCAAGAGGCATTTAATAAATTAAAAAGACTGTTCACTAGTGAACCTATCTTAATTCACACAAATGAATTAAAGCCCTTTGTGGTGCAATGTGACGCTAGCGACGTCGCTGTAGGGGCAATTCTGATGCAACCCGATGAGGAGGGGGCATTAAAGCCTTGTGCCTACATATCAAAAAAATTCTCTCACGAGCAGAGGAATTGGTCGGTTTGAGACAAAGAAGTGTTTGCAGTAATGTTCGCTCTAAAAACATGGAGGTCATGGTTGGAGGGAGCGAGGGTTCTGTTTGAAATTTGGACTGATCATAAAAATTTGGAAGCCCTTACAGGGCGAAGAAAACTAACTGAGAAACAAATCTGGTGGGCAGGCTTTTTTGCCATATTTGATTTTACTTTAAAACATATTCTAGGCTCTCAAAATTTTCTAGCTGATGCATTATCCAGACTCCCTCAACACAATAGTCAAAGAGAAGAAGTGGTTGACTCCCTCATCCCACCGAGCCAGCCAGGAGGGGCCATAACTACCCGCTCCAAAGCCAAATGTGAAAACCTTGAAGAAAAGTGTGTGTGTGGGGGGGAGAAAGATTAATTAACGAAGTAAAAAAAGAGGGAGACCATAAACCAGAGGGAGTCGCAAAAGGAGAAGGAGGTTTCTGGAACAAAGAGGGTAAACTGTATGTACCTGAAAGCCTCTGAAAGGAAGTCCTGCAGTTCTGTCACAATAATAAACTTTCAGGACACTTTGGATATGTGAAAACGCTGCATTTTGTGAACAGACAGTTTTGGTGGCCATTCATGAAAAAAAGATATTTCCAACTATGTAGCATCATGCCCAGTGTGTATAATGGCCAAGAAAAGGGGAGGGGAAACCCCCCAGACTATTGCAACCTTTGGAGACAGCTACCCGACCGTGGTCAGTACTCTCAATGGAGTTCATTGTAGAATTACCCAGGTCACAAGGGAAAACTGTAATTCTAGTAATAGTGGACACCTTCTCTAAACAAGCCCACTTCATCTCTTGTTCTCAAATCCCCATGGCTAAAAGATTAGCCCAATTATTTTTCCAACATGTGGTAAAACTACACTCATTCCCAGACAAGGTAATTAGTGACCGGGGCCCACAGTTTGTTGCCAACTTCTGGCAGGAGTTTTGTAAACTGACCGAAATCGAGCAAGGATTAAGCTCAGTTTACCACCCTCAAACTGACAGACAGACTGAGAGGGTGAACGCATTATTAGAAAAATATTTAAGGTGTTTTGTGAATTATCAGCAGTCAAACAGGGTGGAACTCCTGCCTTTCGCAGAATACAGATACAATAACAGTGTACAAAGTTCCACAAAAACCTCTCCATTCTTGGTAGTGAATGGGTATGAAGGAAAACCATTCCCACTCTTACCAGGTGGAGCAACCCTGGAAGTGCCTTCCTCCTTTGAATAATGGTGGGGAAAGCTGGGAAAAGTTTGGAAAATTATACAAGAAAACCTGGAATTAGCCAGAGAAACATATAAAAACATTATGACAAGAGTCATACCCCGGTGTGGGATTTCAAAGTGGGAGAGACAGTCTTTTTATCTACGAAGAACTTACCGCTACCCCAACCTTCTAAAAAAACTGGTGTACAAATTCCTGGGACTGTTGTGGATTAAAAGAGTGATAAATAAGGTGACAGTAGAACTCGAGTTACCAAAACTATTTAGTAAAATACACCATTTTTCATTGCAGTCTACTCTGACGAGATCGTGGAGGTACGTCTTGGCACCCTCGACCTCAAGGTGCCTCCACAACCTATCTAGATTGGGGGTCAGAGTCACCATGAAGTTAAAGAAATATTAGATGCAAAATTGAGACAAGGTTTTTTGTATTTTTTGATCCAATGGAAGCAATTTTTACCAGCCCACGATGAGTGGGTCGAGAGCTCACATGTCAGAGCAAAGGCCTTAATAAAAAACTTTTATAATGCTCACCCTTCAAAACCCAGAAGAAAGTCTTAAGTGGGGCAGTATGTCAAGCATGCTATTTCTAAATGCTGGCTTATCCATACCTCTCTTCTCCTTTCCCCTTCCCCCTTCTCATACCTCACTTTTCCTTCCCCCCTGTGGGTGCATAATAAAACCTTCTCTTCTCAGGATGTATAGCGTAACCTTGTATTAAACAGGGGTGCCTCTCCCCCAGATTCACACCGCCATGCCTTATCAGCTATCAGGGAAAGTGTGAGAAATGGAGATGTGAACATTCCTTAGTCATAAAGAGATAGTAGGAAGTAGCCTTTGAACCTTCATCCCCATTTGCATCTTTATGTTATTCTTTTGAAGTTATCTGTAACCCTGCCTTTTGAACTAGCCTATAAGACACTATGCAACTGTGTATTCAGTATTACTTCCAATGTATCTGTCTTCGGAGCAAGTCATAGAGTTTCAATAAAACAAGTCTTTGATTCAAAACAAAAGCTTGATTATTTCAAAATATCGATGCTTGACAAAAAGAAGCTGAGTTGTAGTGGAGACAGCAGGAAGATGGGCCATTAAACAGTGGCCACGGATTAAGCCATGAGTCATACCTTACCTTATTGTGATTTTTATGGAGAAATGAGGGACTGCATAATCAAACCTATTCAGTTTAATTTTTATGGATTACCTGAAGCAAAGTTAGTTTTTTTTCCTGCTATCTGACCAATGTTCCCATATCACAAGCCTGGTTGCAAAGTACCTTTTGGCTGCCATAATAATCAGGGAGCAAAAGACTAGCTCCCCTTCTTGATGTTTGACTGGTTTTTATAGCTGAAACTCCATGTAAATTTGCTATGCTGTACTTTTTATTTCTATGCCAATAAAGGTATTTGAATTTGGATTTGGACCTTACCTGTGAACCCTTATTGTCTAAACATTCCATTGGGTGGGGGAGAGAAATCAGACCAGGAGAATGCCCATTTTGTAATCATAACAAGCTCAAAACATGTGTCTCATCTTTTGCAGAGAGTAGTAACACTTGGCCTGTTTCTGACAAGCAGCATCCATATTGGTTCCAGAATTGGGGACCCCATTCTTTCTCTGGTGGGATGCTCCCATAGAGGCAATGTGAAAGGTCCATGGTGGAGGAGGCAGATAGCCAGGCAGAGACAGCCTTGGACATCCTCTCTCTCTTCTACTCTCTCCCTCTCAAGCTCCTTCCTCTTCCCACTCAAAATCAAAATCCCCTGTAGAGAAATCCCACTGTAGTTTAACCTTGCCCCTTTTTACTGCAGCTTAGTCTATGACTTCTTAAACCACTCTGGAAAGTTCAGGGGAAGGAGAGCATGGGGCTGGGGGTGAGAAAACCCACCACATGTCTCTCTAGGCTCCTCATGCTGTTGGAAGTGGTTGTGAAGAATACTTTCAACACACAGCCTTCACCTTGTCCCTCCTCTCCTCCCAGTCCCTGCAGCCACCATCACCACCACCAGAGAGCTGGGATCGGGACAGGGGAAGGGAGGGGGTAGAAAAATACTTGCTAATTCAAAAGAAGCAGCTGAGGATGCAGCAGCTACTGCTTCCACTGCCCAGAACAAACCCCTGGCAGACTGAAATGGGGTGGGGTGCTGGGTTGACTTTTTTGGTTGCAAAGCAGCCACCACCAGACATGTACCAGCCACACAAGTATCAGCCTGAGCCACCTGAGAGATGGGACTTGCTATTATGCATTTTAAAGCAGCCATTTCCAGGGTTGGGCAACTGGTAAGCTGATCCTAAGGAGGCACATGGAACTAAGGCCCCCCTGCCTGCTTCCAGAAGGAGCTGTGCCATGGCTGAATAGTTACAAGCAGTGCTGGCTATGAGGAGCTTTAAATCATAAAGGGGGAGATTGGGGTGGGGGCAACCCCAAATCAAAAAAGGGCACCACTAAATCAGTAGGGGTTGCTGCTTGTGCTGCCCCAGCACTGGCTATAGCCCTGCTCCAAGGTAGAGAGCTCTGGGCTGTAACAGTGTTAGAACAAACTAGCCTAACTAACAAGTTTGTTCCCTAAGATGGGTTTGTCTTGCAGCCCAAGGAATATTCTTCCTGCTGGTCCTGCATTCAGATCCTCTTAAAGCAGGTATCATTAAGACTCCAGCATAGCCTCACTTTAAGCCCATTACTCTGTACCTATACCACAGCTATGTTGAGAAAAGTACAGCATCAGCTCAAGACAAAGCTATCATCCTTGAATTTATTGATTGCTATTACATACAGCATAGTATTTGTTCCAAAACAGGACTCAATCACCAGATTTCACTCTTTGAGTACCTCTCATTCTTCATGCAAATGCTCCCTAGAGGTTTGGAAAGGAGTGTGCTGCTGAATACTTCAGGGTGAGCAGAATGGCTGTTAAAGGCTCACTGTGATATGAATGAGAAAGTCTGAGTCCAGTGGCACCTTTATGACCAACAAAGTTTTATTCAAGGTATACGTTTTTGTGTGCACATACACTTCTTCAGATGAAATGAGATGAAAATTACCAGTTTAAATATATAGGTAGAGGGTGAGAAGTAAATTAGCATACACATAATAAAGATGTTTAACAAATGTAATATGAGTGGTCCGGCATGCTGAATTACTCAGGCTTACCCTCCCATATGTTTGCAGCACTGTGCTTTAATACTAGATAGTCTCAAGGATGGCTCCTTTATATTATTTCCAATAAACAAAACAAGAATTTGCAAGCCGCTGAAATAATGTGTAGCGAAATAAATGTTGCCCCATTTTTTATTTATCTCTTCAGTGGAATAAAAATGTTTACCAGAAGACATGACCTCATTTCCCACTCTACCTGCATTCATGGTAATAATTCAGTCAATTTAAACAAATGTAAAAAAATGTGGGACTCTAAAAGTGATGGCCATTTTTGAGAAACTTTTATTTGACTGTGTGATCAGGCTGCCCTTAAATCTATTTGTTTATGTAGATAAGTGTGGCAATGCAGTCATTTGAATCTCATTTTCATAACTATATGGTAACAGAAAGCTTCATCCTTTTTCCTTTGGAAGTAAACAGAAATTCTATGTCTTTTTAAAAAAATCAAACTATATATGCTGACAAAGGCATAACTATTCATATTCAAGTAATTCTTGATGAGGCACAAGGCATGTATTAAACAAATAAATTATGTAAAATAAATATAAAGGAAGAAAACTGCTGTTAGCTGCCTCCTAGGTTTAATGGTGAAGAACCATTTTCTTTGACTGATTGGCATCATTTTAACTAGTAAATTGGGTAGAATCAAGAAAAGAACATAGCATAAATCCTCCAAGCACTCTGGGACTTCAAAACAGAAATATTTCTCAAGATAATAATGGAGAGGTTATCTTTTTGGCTATTTATCCATTACTAACTTGTTTCTGGAAGATCCAGCCAAAAACTGACTCAGAAGCCACATTTCCATAAGTGAAATCAAATGAACAGAACATAGGTTCCAGAAATGAGATCAAAATGTACAGTTACCCATTCTCGTATGGCCCCCAGCTGGATATTATACACTTGCTATAAAAATAAAAGATATCCTTCTGGAGGTCTCAAGATCATTGTGGACAGTCTTTGAGACAAACATGAAACTGGAGATCCAAGGTATCTTGACATCCAATATATGTTTCACAAGGCAATTTACAGGGAAGGAGAATATGGAGTGGAATGACAGTGCTGGGGAAAGACTAACACTTTTCCTGAATTATTGTCTGGAAAAAAACTCACCAGACTCTTAGCCTGCTTTAGTCCCAGTCTAGCCCAATCTCATCAAATCTCAGAAGCTAAGCAGGGTTGGCCCTGATTGGTACTTGGAATACTACCATGGAAATCCAGGGTTGCTAAGCAGAGGCAGGCAATGGCAGTCCATTTCTGTTCCTGGGAAATCCCAAAGGGTTCTCCATTAGTTGGTTATTACTTGATGACACTTTCACCACCAAAAGGGAGGAGAAAAAAGAAAAGCAGGGTTACAACGAGAGAGGGGGAGAGAGGGGGGGTGCATTTTCAACCAGGGGAACAGCTGTGGTGGTGGTGGGAGAATTCTTTCCCTAACTATGCTGCCTGTAGTTACTGTCTGAGAGTAAGTAGTTACACACCAGAGCCTTTGATCACAGTTCCCTAATGGCATATGCAGTTTGCCCCCTATGAAGACATTCAGGATTTTTACGCAAACACTGGGCTTACAACATGAACACCACAGGCCCCTGTCAGGAGGCTTCTGTTTGCAACAGGTTCTATATGATAGCTCAATACTCAAGAATGTAAGGAGAAAAGCTCAGCTTCCTTACATATGTCACACATCAATCCCTCTGAGAATGGAGGCAAATACGCCTCTACCAGCAGGAAACACGCTGCAGTGCAGAGTTCAATTGTGCCTTAAGAAAATCATCTGAATTACAGTCAAATACAATTCCTGAACAATATCTCTTGTTGCAATATTCTGGAATGAAAAATTATAGTCGAATCCTTAGCAATATATGTTTCTTTGTCAATACAACATATTCTGGATTCACCACCCAATTAATAAATAACTAGACAGTGAAATCAGAGATGTGGGATTATGTCACCTTTCTATTTTTTACCCCTCAATGTGCCTTGTATGACACTACAGGAACTGAAGAGGAAGTAAACATCAGTTTGCCTTTAGTTAAATTGGACCTTTGACAAGAAGACAGACAGAAAGGAAGTCTGGATCTTTGAAAACTATTCCTTCTCCAAGAGGATTTTATGCATGCTTTTATTCATGCTTCTATTCTCTCCACATGGCAAACCATTTGCTTTGGCTATATCAATAAACATATTATTTCCATAGTGACCAATAAAATGTGAAGAAAATATATGCATCCATGAATAATAGCATCATGTGCTGGAATATTATTTAAGAGTAAACAAAAAAACCCAGTTTCAATGGGCTTGTGGCAAACAATGCATCCATTAAAAAGAAAAAAAAAGATTTTTCAAGCCCATTGAAATTGGAAAAGGCTTCAGAATCTCTGAATTCCTAAACAATTATAATAATTTTTCCTCATTTCTCATGTTGCATAAGAGGGGAGTCCACAATTGGATGCAGGGATGGTCAATTATTTAAACAATAAAGAAAGCAATGACCTGTGCTCACTCCGCCACCTTTGGTTAGACACGGTGCCATTTGTTTATGGCCAAAGTGCACTTTTGTCCATTTTAAACAGCCCTTGTCTTGTTTTTTACTGCAGCCATTTCTTTTTTGATAATTGCATGTGTTAAATTATGAAAATAAACTCCTAGGCAGACTCTTCGGCTAGTAAAATTACTTGTATGTCATAGTGCTTAAGTCATTTCCAAGGGACCTTTTGTTGTATCTTCATCATTGTAAAGCTGAGAATAAATGGGTTGTATATGTTAGCAAAATTGCAGAAACTGCTGTGGCCTGGTGGACATAAGCCAGTTCTCCTTGATTGTGGTAACTCAGAGCCATCTCATATCAGATATAAAGATAATTAGTTAATTAGTCTGAGTTCCCACTAGGAAGTTACAGTTATCCTGACAAATTCTACTGTCAGATTCAGACACAAAATAAATTTGTAATTTCATTTTTAATACTTTCTTATTTTTCCAAAACTTTTCATACAAACAGCAAAACATAAATAATACAACCCCCCCAAAAAAACAAATAAGCAAATACTATTTCATGAAATTTTGAAAATGAACTTGAACATACTATTAAAGAGCAAGAAGTTGACAAATTTTTTTTAAAAGTTGTTGCAGCATAGTTTGTTAATAGTTCAGTTTCAAATGACTACATTTCACAGAACTAACATTTGTAGCATTATATTCACAGTACACTATCATGTTTACATTTTAAATATACTTTTTGTCTTCATTTCTAAACAGAGATCTGGGTTTCTTGCAAGTTTATCTGAGATTGCAGCTCATTAATTACACAGACTGAACTGGAAAACATGCAATTCCCACAGATGTTTAAAGTAGATTTTGTTCAAATATTATGAACAATAAAAGGAAAAAAGAAGCAGTAGTGTATTTAAAATACTTCCATGTAGCAGTTTTTCATTATTTAGCAGGGATGCTTTAAATAAATATATCTCCTTTCCCCTAGATTTTTGTTTAAATTGAATGTAAAATGCATCAAGTAGTTTAAGATAAATTCTATTGCAATTAAAATTAATATGCTGAAAATCTTTATTTTCTTTGCCAATGCTGATGAATAGCAAGAGCATTCAGGGATTTATTTTATTTATTTACTTCATATATACCAAACCTTCTTCCCCTTTGGAAGTTGCTTACAACATTCTCCTTCAGTGGGGGAAGTCATCCTGATTGGTAAGGTCATGCTAACTCTATTTTTTTTTTTTAAAAAAATAAATTTTATTTTATGCTAATTCAAGGCAGGACTGTGCAAAAAGTTTTGCAAGTCTCTCTTGGTTGGATTGGTTGATCCACCTGTCTGGATAGCCCTGAAACTCCAGCAGAAAACTCCACTTTAAAAAAAAAGAAGATAAGATTAAAATGAAATTTTTCCAGCAGTATGGAGAAGGAAAGGTCTTCAGGTTCTTCAGGGACAAAGAAGACAGGTGTCCCTTCCATTAAAAAAGAAGAAAGATGCCATGAGGGAAAATAGATCAGTCCTGGCCGAGGCTACAGAGCTCAGGAGCCATTCTTGGCTGCAGGTTCTGCAAGAATTGATCGACCTGCAGGTTCAGGTCTTAAAATTACTCTCAATTAGGCAACACAGGAGACCCCCAGGAAGACTCAGCACACTCTGGCCTGCCCAGAAGGATCAATGTAAGGTGGGCCCAGCCTAGGGTTGCCAAGTCCAATTCAAGAAATATCTGGGGACTTTGGGGGTGGAGCCAAGAGACATCGGGGCAGAGCCAGGAACAAGGGTGTGACAAGCATAATTGAACTCCAAGGGAGTTCTGGCCATCACATTTAAAGGAACCGCACACCTTTTAAAATGTCTTCCTTCCATAGGAAATAATGAAGGATAAGGGCACCTACTTTTGGGGCTCATAGAATGGGACCCCCTGGTCCAATCATTTTGAAACTTGGGAGATACTTTGGGGAGAGTCACTAGATACTATACTGAAAAATTGGTGCCTCTACCTCAAAAAACAGCTCCCCCAGAGCCCCCGAAACCTCCAGATCAATTCCCCATTATACCCTATGAGAATCAATCTCCACATAGAGAATAATGCTCAGCAGATGTGAGAGGATGCAAGGACTACAAGTCCCAGCATGCACCTCGCGAAGGGAGGCCGGACTGGAGCAAATAGCAGGCCGGCAGTGGGAGGGTCTTTGTGAGCCGGAGGAAGGGAGAAGCCTGAAGCCAGGCACGGAAAGAGACACAACGCCGTTCCACCACCCCCACCCCCGCTATCAGATTTTTAGATAGCGAGGGATTAGGCTGCTAATTCAGGGGTCCCCCGGCAGGGCGGGGGGGTTGGGAAGCCTAGCCCAGCCACAGAGACCTGGAAACCTCTGGAAGAGTGGTGGCTGTGCAGAAGATGTAGGACATTGAGAGACCTTCCCCCATACCCAATGATCAGGTTGGTGGCTGGTCCGGGTGGCAGAGAAGGAGAGCTTGGACCCCACGATAGACAGGGGCAGGACTGGATGTTTCCAGGGCCCTCCACATTGGTCCTCCCAGTACAGCAGCTGGGTGTCCATGCAGTGGTAAATATGACATCATCACTATCATTTTTTACCTGCACTTTTCAATGAGCCTCAGGAATGGATCCTTCAGGTTTACAGGCCTCCTTGGGCTATCCCTTCAGCAATGTTTTTTTCACTCAGAACAGCCAAAGCTCCTCACAGCCTCATGGTTTTTCACCTGGTCTGTACTTAATCAAGACCAACTGGCAATAGAGACAAGGGATAATGGGGAGGGGGGGATGATCTAGGATAGTAGATTCCTCCCTCCCCATTAGGATCTTTTTTTCCTTTTTGGGGTTGCCTTTCCCCACCACTGTCTATGGCACAGAGAAGAGTAAAATGTTAAAGGAAAACTGAACACATCCCTCTCCACTCCTCAGAGAGCTTGAATGACGAGAGATTCCCATTAACAAGGCATACAAGAGATAAAAGCAGGCCTTGGATTCAGCAGGAGCTCATAGGAACGCAGCTCCTGAACTTTTCTAACAGTTCCACTTCCTTCTTTCCACCTTGTCCATTGAATAGTAGGTGCAGCTGCATAACCATCCCTGGATGAGCGCCACCACCTTTTTTCTACAAAATGACCCCTGGATAAGAGAAATTGAGAGGTAGGAAATCTTCGAGCCATCAGCTGATTTCTAGACACCCCCTTAGATCCAGCTCAGATTTGGAGGGCTAGAAGGCACAATTGACTCGTGGCTCCACTGTTGACATCTCAGAGAACAAGGAGGGTGAAGGTCTGAAGAGGATATTTCAGCTCAAGAGAATTCTTCCAAACTGGTTCAAACAGAACATTAGCAAAGAATATTCCAAAAAGTCATGCATACCTTAAACTATCAAACCATCAGAGGCTCCCAAATCTTCGGTGTCCACCTAGCTGGACAGAAGAGTTTTTAAAAGACTGGCCAGCAGGCCTTCTATGTGCCCTTTTTCTGATTCATGTGACAAAGTTATCAAAGCTGAATGGGCCATCCCAGAAAGTGGAAATTCTTTAGTGGCAATTGCTAGGAATATTTTCACCCTCCCTCTTGATACTATGGAAGACCAGAAGGTCTTCCATCCCTTGGTGGATGCACCCATAGTTGCACTCCACTCAGTGGTGATTTTGTCAAAAGACTGTGACAATGCCCTAAAGAACTCTGAGAACAGGAAAAAAGGCAGTTTTCAAAAAGTCACATGAGGCTTCTTTGTTAGCAATTAGGGCATCTAATGTACTCTCAGATTTTACTAGAGCCATTATAGTTTTGTATGATGATCTTTTGCAAGATTGAGACACAGATCCAGCAATGCTGAACAGATCCTTACTAAAAGTCAAAAGAGTGGCTGAGTTTGCATTTGATGCTTCATAAGATGTAATACAATTCTGTACCAGGACGCAGGCATCAAATATTGTAGTCAAGACAAAATCTCTGGCTAAAACACTGGAAGGTTGATTCACTGTCAGAATTGAAGCTCTCAGTTGAGAAGTTTTCACGTAGATTCCTATTTGATGATGGAGCCTTAAACAAGGTCTTAGTGGAGACAAAAAGAAAAAGAAAAGACCATGCCTTCCGTATCAGGCATAAAGGATAACGATGGTAAAGCAAAGTCTTAACCATCCCTTTCTCAACTACAAGGCTTCAATTCAAAGCAAAGAGAACAAAGATTTTTGAGGCTCCTGGTCTTTGGGATACCATTCCAGGTTCCAGCAGATACTTTTCACTACCAACAAACAAGACAGAAACCAGTTCAACAAAAAGCCCAAAACAATTAATGTTAAAACAATTTTATTTGGTAACATCTCTCTCTCTCTCTCTCGACTTGACTTCGCGAACGAAGATTTAAGAAGGGTGCAGTAGTCCACGTCTGCTGCAGGCTCGCTGGTGGCTGACAAGACCAATGCGGGACAGGCAGATCCGGCCACAGTGGCTGCAGGGAAAAGTCTGATTTGGGGTTGGTGCTGTAGCAGCACGATTCTTCCTCAATCTCCTTTTGTCCTCAAGACCAGCTATGCGTGCATTCTCAAAGGAAGAGACAGCCTGGTGGATGGTGTGCCTCCATGCTTTGAGATCTGAGTTGATGCAACAGGTGCCAAGGGATTTCTTCAAGGAGTCCTTGTACCTCTTCTTTGGTGCCCCTCTATTTCGATGGCCGGTGGAAAGTTCGCCATACAGAGCAATCTTGGGAAGGCGGTGGTTTTCCATCTTAGAAATATGCCCTGCCCAGCGCAGCTGTGTCTTCAACAGCAGTGCTTCGATGCTTGTAACCTCCGCCCGCTTGAGGACTTCAGTGTTGGTCACAAAGTCACTCCAGTGGATGTTGAGGATGGCGCGAAGGCAGCGCTGATGAAAGCGCTCAAGGAGTCGCAGGTGATGACGGTATAAAACCCACGATTTGGAGCCGTAGATGAGGATTGTCATCACAACCGCTTTGTAAACATTGACCTTTGTGCCTTTTTTCAGATGCTTGTTGCTCCACACTCTTTTTTGCAGTCGGCCAAATACATGGTTTGCCTTTGCCAGTCTGTTGTCAATCTCCTTGTCGATCTTGGCATCTGAGGAGATGATGCACCCCAGGTAGCTGAACTGCTGGACTGTCTTCAGTACTGATTCACCCACAGTGATGCAGGGAGGGTGATAATCTTCCTGGGGTGCAGGCTGGTGGAGAACTTCTGTCTTCTTCATGCTAACTTCTAAGCCGAATAGCTTGGCAGCCTCTGCAAAGCAGGACATCATATGCTGCAGAGCTGATAACGAGTGGGAGACGAGTGCAGCATCATCAGCAAATAGTAGCTCTCGGATGAGTTTTTCCATTGTCTTGGAGTGAGCCTTTAGTCGCCTCAGGTTGAACAGGCTGCCATCAGTGCGACAGCGGATGTAGACACCATCATCATCATCTAGATCTACTGCGGCTCTTTGAAGCATCATGCTAAAGAAGATCGTAAAGAGAGATGGCTCACCATCACCAACACTATCTTTCAGCAGAAGAACAGCCTGAAGACAACCTGGATGCACCCACGGTCCAAGCACTGGCACCTTATCGACTACATTCTGGTGCGCCAGAGAGACCTTCGAGATGTCTTACACACCCGAGTAATGCCCAGTGTGGAATGTCATACAGATCATCGTCTTGTACGCTGCAATCTCCGTCTTCACTTTAAACCCACACCCAGGAGAGGAGGTATCCCTCGGAGGAAGCTTCAGGTTGGCAGCCTTGAGTCAGCCGAAGTTAAAGCTGCCTTCCAGGCAAAACTCCAGTCAAGAATTGAGGACCCCAGTTGCCCCACAGACCCTTCTCCAGAAGCACTCTTGGAACACCTAAAAACTACCATCCTGTTGATCTCTGAAGAAGTCCTCGGGTTCTCCACAAGGAAAAACAAGGACGAGAACAGTCAAGAGATCCACGAATTACTAGCGAAAAAGAGATCTGCCTACCAAGCACATCTTGCTCAGCCCTCCTGTCCCAGGAAAAAAGCAATCTTTCGCCCTGCATGTAGCAACCTCCAGCGCAAGCTTCGAGACATTCAGAACGAGTGGTGGACCAAGCTTGCAGAGAGAACCCAGCTGTGTGCAGACACTGGTGATTTAAGAGGGTTTTACGAAGCCCTGAAGGCAGTATATGGCCCATCATATCAGGCTCAGAGTCCCTTCCGTAGTGCAGATGGCCAAGTGCTCCTCACAGACAAGGCATCCATACTGAACCGGTGGTCGGAGTATTTTCAGGCTCTCTTCAGTGCCAACCGCGTAGTTCAAGATTCAGCAATCCACCTCACCCCACTTCAACCAGTGAAAACAGAGTTGGATGAGATCCTCACCCTAGAAGAGACTGTTAAAGCCATCAATCAACTGAAAAGTGGCAAGGCAGCGGGAGTTGATGGAATCCCACCAGAGATCTGGAAGCATGGGGGCACAGTACTACATAGCACACTTCACAAAGTACTTGTCACCTGCTGGGAACAAGGCAAACTACCACAGGACTTTCACGATGCAATCATCAGCACTCTACACAAGAACAAAGGAGAAAAGTCAGACTGCTCCAACTACCGGGGGATAACCCTGCTCTCCATCGCAGGCAAAATCCTTGCCAGAATACTCCTGAACAGACTGGTGCCCACCATTGCAGAAGAACTCCTCCCAGAGAGCCAGTGCGGCTTCAGAGCTAACAGGAGCACCACCGACATGGTATTTGTTCTCAGGCAGCTCCAAGAGAAATGCAGGGAACAGAACAAGGGTCTATATCTGACTTTTGTCGACCTTACCAAAGCTTTCGATACCGTTAGCAGGAAAGGCCTGTGGCAAATCTTGGAATGTTTAGGATGTCCCCCAAGGTTCTTCAGCATGATCATCCAGCTACATGAAGACCAGCGAGGCCAAGTCAAACACTGCAACAACCTCTCGGAGCCCTTCCCAATAGACACAGGTGTAAAGCAAGGCTGCGTTCTCGCGCCAACTCTCTTTACGATCTTCTTTAGCATGATGCTTCAAAGAGCCGCAGTAGATCTAGATGATGACGATGGTGTCTACATCCGCGATCGCACTGATGGCAGCCTGTTCAACCTGAGGCGACTAAAGGCTGTCGGTCACTTCCGGGTTCCTGTCCTGCATCTCGACCTGTGTTATTAGTGACAGGCTGCTTCGGCAGGCCGCTGCACCGGCCCCCTGGGTCCCACAACGATGGGACCGATGCCACAGGGACGGGCTCGAAACACTCTATAACCCCTCAAAAGAACAGCAGTCTAGCTCGCTTTCCCCAAGCCCTGCCGGCATAAGCCTCAAGGGGGCTCATTTTGCGGCATCTCCCGGCGGGAGGGTGGCACCCACACGGGACACATATCAAATGAAAGAGGGGGCGCAGGGCTATCAGAAACAGCCGGCGGAGGGAGTCGGGAGACCACCCCACTGGGGGATCCACACCCCGAAAGTGATGAAGGTGGCGCAGATAGAGCCAACAGAGCAAACAGGACAAAATAAATAGGCTGCATTATGCAGCACAGTCTCACTGGAATCTCACTGGAATCTGCCTGGCTTCTCAGCGTGGAACCCGTTCTCTCTAGTCTTCTCACTTTGAAAAAAGTAAAAAAAGAGTTTTATTTAACTTTATTTCCCCCTTTCCCTCTCTATAAATAATCTTGGTGTTTCCGGCGGTGATATTTGGGGGATTTTTGTGGACGTCACAGGAAGTGCTGTGAAGTCACTTCCTGTTTCCGGCAGTGGCATTTGGGGGAAATGATGTCATTTGGGGGAAATGATGTCACAGGAAGTGATGTCACTTCCTGCTTCCGGCAGGTGGTGCGGGGGGTGATGATGTCACAGGAAGTGATGTCACTTCCTGTTTCCGGCAGGCGGCGCGGGGGAAATGATGTCACAGGAAGTGATGTCACTTCCTGCTTCCGGTGGTGGCACGACATCACCGGAAGTGACGTCACCGGAAGTGCCGTCACTTCCTGTTTCCGGCGACGCGCAGAGCGCGCGCGCACACACATTCCTTCCCCCCTCAAGGTGTCCCTGGCTGGCTTGCAGAAATTATGGCCACCGTACTTTTTTCAGAAAATTTTCCATTTGTAATCCCAACAAAAAGATTTCTGGTGCCTTCTTTATGTTATAACCCAGAATCTTTGAAATCTCTTGCTGAATCATTTGCCAAAATTGCTTTGCCATTTCACAAGTCCACCACATATGGTAGAAAGAGCCTTCATGTTTTTTACATTTCCAACATCTATCCGACACCTGAGTGTTCATTTTCGACAGTTTCTTAGGAGTCATGTACCACCTATAGAGCATTTTATAGCAGTTTTCTTTAATATTATTACATGTCGATATCTTCATAGAGTTCTTCCATAAGTACTCCCATTGTTCCATCTGTATTTCTTTATTTATATTTGTCGCCCATTTTATCATTTGAGATTTAACTACGTTATTTTCTGTAGACCATTTCAATAATAATTTATAAATTCTTGAAATCAATTTTTCATTATCGCCAAACAGCATTCTCTCCAGTTCTGTTTGTTCTTGTCTTACTCCATCATTTCTAATATGCTGTTCAAGCAAACTTTGAAACCAATTATACTTATATTCCAATTCTTCCGCCAATTTTAATTCCACCTTACTGCCGTGTATTTTTAAAAATTGTTTATATGATAACCATTTCTCTTCATTAATATCTGAGTATAACTTTATTACTTCTGTTGGCACAATCCAAAGCGGTTTCCTCTCATCCCCATATCTTTTGTATTTCGACCAAGTTTTTAACAAATTACTTCTTATATAATTACTTCTTATATAATGATGTACTTTTCCCATAACACAGATATGCATGCCAACCAAAAACATTTCCATGGCCTTCTAATGTTAATAATTTTCTATTTAATAACGTTATCCATTCCTTAATCCACACCAAGCAAACTGCATCATGGTATAACTTTAGATCTAGCAATTGGAAGCCTCCTCTCTCTTTTGCATCAGTCAAAATTTTCATTTTACTTCTTGGTTTCTTGCCAGCCCATATAAATTCTGAAAGTTTCTTTTGCCATTTATTAAATTGTTTGTCATCCTTCACTATTGGAATTGTTTGAAACAAGAACATAATTCTTGGTAACGCATTCGTTTTAATTGCCAAAATTCTGCCCAGTATAGACAAGTTCAACTTATTCAATTTTAATAAATCTCCATCAATTTTCCGCCAGAGCTTCTCATAGTTGTTTTTATACAAGTCAATGTTTTTGTTGTTATTTCTACACCTAGATACTTTACTTTAGCAGTCACTTCACATTCTGTTAAGCTTTGTAGTTCTTCCTGCTTATTCTTTGACATGTTTTTACACAAAAATTTTTACTTTTCTTTATTTATATAGAAACCTGCCAGCTCGCCATTTTCTAGTATCTTACGAAGCAGCAATGGTGTAGCTTGAGTTGGATTTTCATTTATAAACATTACATCATCAGCAAATGCTCTGTATTTATAGGAAAAACCTTTCAATTTCAGTCTCTCTATCTCTTTTTCTTCTTGGACTCGCATAAGCAATACCTCTAAAGTCATTATAAACATCAGTGGAGATAGAGGGCAACCTTGTCTCATTTCTTTACTGATTATCATTTTTCTGTCAAGTCTGCATTTATACAGAGTCTTGCTTGTTCAGTATATATCACCTTCACCATTCTTATAAAATCTTCACCCAATCTCAATCTCTCCATCACTGCAACCATAAATTCCCAGTGCACTTTATCAAATGCTTTCTCTGCATTCCGCAAAAAATAGTGCAACTTCTTTTTCAGGATGTTTCTCATAATATTCAATAATCTCTATCACCGTTCTGATGTTATCTCTAATTTGCCTCCTGGGAAGAAATCCTGCTTGCTCTTCTTTGATAAAATTATTCAAATGCTGCTTCAGGCGTTCTGCTAATATTCTAGCATATATTTTCTAATCATTGTTAAGTAATGAAATTGGTCTGTAATTTTTTACATTTGTGGTGTCTCTCTTTCGGTATCAACTAAATTACTGCTTCTTTCCAAGTATTAGGTATTTTCCCGTCTTTTCTTATAGTATTCATCAACTTCTGAAGTTTTGGTAATAGAGCCTCCATGAGGAATTTATAAAATTTTGCTGTGAAACCATCTGGACCGGGTGCCTTTCCCAATTTCATTGATTTAATTGCTGCCTCTACTTCCTCCTTTCCAATTGGTTCATTTAATACCTTCTCCATATTTTGAGTTAAGGGATTTACATAGATTTTCTGCAAGGATGTATCAATCTTTTCCTTATCCACCACATGACCTTTAAAGAACTTGGGATAATATTTATAAAATTCTCTCTTGATTCAACAATTTCTTTGCCTCCCGAAATAATTGTATTGATAATTTTATTCTCCCTTTTTCTTTTCCTTTGCCAGGCCAGGTATTTTCCAGGCTTATTTGCTCCTTCAAAAGATTTTTGTTGAAGTCTTTTTATTAGGGTTTGTAGAATCTTTCGGGCTCAAGTGCTGTGTTCCACTGGAGAAAGTTTTCCTTCCAGATGTTTCGTTCTCAGCTGCAGAGAACATCCTCAGTGGCGTTGCAGCCGGAGCAGGCGCTCTGACCTTCTTGGCTGCTGTGCATTGAGTGAGGCCAGGGATGCTGGAGAGCTGCTATTTCTAGGCTGGAGAGGGTGTGGTGAAAGGGCAATAGGTTTGTGGATGTGCCCATTGTTTGGTGGGGCTTCCTGGAAGGGTAGTGATAAGGAAACTGGCTGTTGAATGTGACCATTGTTCTGTGTTAATTGCCGGGAGGGTTGGAAGGGGTGTGAAGATAAGGAAGATGGTTGTTGAGTGTGCTGATTGTTCTGTGGAATGTACTGGTTGTTCTGTGAATTTCTGCAATTTATAGTCTGTAGGGTGTTTTGCAGAGCTGGATACCAAGAATGGTGGATGGAAATGCCTTCTTCCTTTCTGTTAAAGTTGTGCTGGTGTTTGTAAATCTCAATAGCTTCTCTGTTCAGGCGGGTATGATAATGTGCGGCCGTAGAAAGGACTTCAGTTCTTTCAAAGTGGATGACGTGGTCTTCTTCTTGAAGTGCATGCTCAGCTACAGCTGATTTTTCTGGCTGAAACAAGCGACAGTGTCTCTTGTGTTCGGTGAGGCAGGTGTTGATACTGCGTTGGGTAGTGCCAATGTAGACTGCACTACAGGAGCAGGGTATTTTGTAGACTCCAGGGGTTGAAAGTGGACCTCTCATATCTTTGGCCAAGTGCAGCATGTGGCGGATCTGTTGTGTGGGTTTGAAGACTGTGTCAACATTGTGGCATTTGAGAATTTTGCCAATGCGGTCGGTGACAGATTTTATGTAGGGCAGGAAGGCTGTACCTACATTTCTGTGTGGCTCGGGATTTGGTGTGGATGGTCTCTTAGGATGGAGGGCTCTTCTAATTTCTTGTAGGGAGTATCCATTGGCCTGCAGTGACTGGTTGAGGTGGTGTAGTCTTTTTAGATTCCACTCCACTTCTTTGTTTAACAAATGTCTCAATTGACTTTGTAGTATTGTAATCTCCCTTATAATTTTCTTTTTCCCAGGCCTCTTTTTAAACTCCTTCTCCTTCTTTCCAATCTCTTTTTGTAAGTCTATCATTTGTTTCTCTTTGCTTTTTTATCTTTATTCTTCAATGTAATTAGGATGCCCCTCATTACCGCTTTATATGCATCCCACACCATTCGAAATTGAATGTCCTCATTTTCATTTATTTGAAAGAAAGATTTAGTCTCCTTTTCCAGAGACTCTACTACCACCTTTTTCTGCAGCAAATCTTCATTTATCTGCCATCTTAAAGTCTTTTTTATGGGTTTTGCAGACCACATTACTGGATTGTGGTCTGCCCCTATTTTAGGAAGAATCTCTATTTTTTTTTTGTTATAAGTCCCAAATTTTTTGTTATCCATAACATATCAATTCTTGAGAAAGAATTATGTCTTACTGAAAAGAAAGTGCACTCCCATTCTTTAGGGTTAAATTTCCTCCATACATCCTCCAGACTTTCTTGTTTAACTAGTTCAAAAAATGACTTTGGAAGTTTTCCTTCATTATTTTTTTTTCCCAGATCTGTCCAAAATATTCTTAACCTTTCCATTAAAATCTCCCATTAACATAATTTCCTCATATGTCACTTGATCTAATTGTTGTATAATGTCCTTAAAAAAAGAATCTTTTGCTCCATTTGGGGCATACAATCCTAATAACAGAGTTCTTTTGTAATTCAACATCACTTTCACCACAATAAATCTGCCATCATCATCTTTAGAAATCAGCTTTGGGTCTAGTTCTTGCTTCACATAAAAAAACTACACCTTTTTTTTTCTCCTTAGCCAATGAACAAAATTCCACACCAAGTTGCTTATTCCATAAAAAGTTATAATCCATTTGTTTGATGTGTACTTCTTGTAGGCAAATTATTTTACATTTTTGCTTCCCAATCCAATGAAAAGTTGCCCTTCTTTTTTGTCATGAATTAAGTCCATTTACATTCCAAGATATTATTTTGTAATCGATCATGGTTTTCTGTTTTTAATCTGTACCCCCAAATTCTTTATGCTCCTCCAAAAACTTCATCATGTCTTGAGTACTTGTGATGGTAAATCTCTTCCCTTTGTATTCAAAACCCAAACCCTCTGGAAGTATCCATCTGTATCTCATTTCACTTTCTCTCAACTTGTCAGTTCATTTATAACTTTCCTTGGCAATTCTTTCATAATTCTTACACTACTGCCACCCACCTCCAGTTTTTTCTCAAATTGTTTACTTAGGATCCTGCCCACCAAATCTCTTGTCACAAATCTCACTACCACATCCCTTGGTAGTTTATTTCTCCTTGCATAGTCTGAATTAACCCTGTAAATATAGTCATAAAAATAACTGGTTTCATCAGGGTCATCTCCCAAAAATTCAGCAATGATTTTTATTATATATGTTCTTAAATCAGTCTCATCAGATTCAGGCACCCCTCTCAGACATATCTGATTTTCCATTAGCTTGCAATCTTGTAGTACTGCTTTCTCCTGCATTTCTTTAAATAGTGGAATCCACTGTATTGATTCTTACATCATGGTCTTTCACCTTTTCTTCAACCTCCTGCATTTTCTTTAACACTGCTTGCGAATTTTTTCTGAGCACTTCTATATCTTTTTTTTTTAATTCCTTCTTACATTAAGTTATTGACTCTTTTATCACTTTAACCAATCTTGCCTCCATGGCATCCATTTGATCTTACATTTTCGACCTTTTCTCTTTCTCCCATGTCCTAGCCCTCGTATGGATCTGCTTTGCTGCTGGTTTGTGGATAAACATCACTGCCTTCCCATTGTAAAAATAGGCTTTAAAGTTGACCTCACCAAATCAGTTTTTAATTATACAGTGATAGCTTGGAGCATGGCCTTTCCAATGAGCCCAAAATTGCTGTTCCCTGAGGCTCCTAGGTTGAGATATTAATTTTTTAAAATTTTATTTTCTCCAAAATGGCATCTGCGGCTTTTCTGCCCCTTTAAAAAAAAAAAATCTTTTTTTTTCTAAAAGTCTCCAAAATTAGTTCAAATCATATAATCCAGTAAGTTTAAGCTTCTAATGATGATATTTACCGTCTCTGCTAATTTTTAAAGTCCCGTTGTCTTTTTAAAATTTCTTAAACTTTTGACCTTTTTTCAATGGCTGCCAATATTTCTCTATGATTATAGTCCTAGAGAGGGCTAGGAGGCTAGCAATTTCCCCTTCTCTTAATGGCCGCTTCCTTCCTTTCTTGCCACGAAGTCTCGTTTTCTATAGTTGAGAAGTCTCGTGTTGCTTCTATGATGCCACTTCCTGTCACATCCTATTGATCTGCAGTTCTGTTTTGGAGGGGGCTGCCCAGCCACAGGTATGCAAAACAATATTGATTCTTCCTCTTTTAACCTTGTTCTCTAATTTTCTTAGTCCCAAATTTACCCCCTCCTTCTTCTTTACTTTAAAATAATATAGATGAATCCAGACCTTTATTTTTTCCTCCAAATTAATTTTATTTAATCCTGGAGTGATAGCTAAAGATCTTTACCTTTAAAGATCGTGATCCTTTCAAGAACTGTTCTCTTCCAAAGTAGATATTAATTAGTCCCAAAGAAGCTTTGGATCATGATGAATTTAAGTCGATTTAACGACCTCAGAAATCTCTGTAGATGTTGGAATGCAATTCTTCTCCGAGGACTCTTCAAAGCCAAATCCCTCAGATTTGCAGGAAAAGAATGGGGAAGGGAAATGGAAGAGTGTTTGCCCCCCCCCTCGACAGGATCATTGTCTATACTTGTGCAGTTCTGCAGGAAGGGGATAACTGTTGTTCCTGTAAGTCCCTCAGATCCCTGCTTCTTTTTGTCTAATTCAGTCATACTAACTGATGTTGAAAATACATCCCAGAGAGTAATCTGGAAAACTCCTAAGATTGGTCAGTACCTGCCAGTCAGACAATCATAGTCCCTCCTGCCTCAAAAATGGAATGAGGGGGGATGGAAAGAAGGTTTATTCCCTACACCTGGGTTAACTTCCTTGGTGATAACAGCATTAGTTCAATTACCACTAGAAGAATTATATCCATGGGTGAAATGAGAGGGGAAAATATTGTGATACTGAATTCCATAATAAACCAAATTAAGTGAATTTTATGCATTAAGAAAGGGCCCAGAGGGGAATGACTATCAAGTTGGCACATGAGATGGGAAAATATAGAGTAATGCATTTATTATTAGAAAAAATATCAATCTGAGTTAAGCAACAGGCATTTCACAACATTTATATATAATCGAAGATAGCATGTCAAAGTCACAGACATACAAAAATGCTTTGTCCAGAACAAAACACAGATAATAAAAAGCAAACAGTTACAACAATCAAATATAGATGATCCAAGGGAAAAACCCCGGGAGATCCAAATTCAAGTCTGACAGATTCAAATTGTTTCTTTGTTAATGAAGATTTATTGCTTTGCTAAGAGAAAGATATTTTAAATTAAAAGAGATATCTATTATCAAAACAATGTCCCTGGTTAGTATTTCCATAATTCCCATGATGTCAAGAATATTCAGTTTCAATGAAGGGCATGTAAAGGAAAAACACTGCTGTGGAGCTGACCTGAAAATAGAAATAAGTTTTGGAAATATTTTCACCATGTGCACAACACACTATCTTTGGTGGTGTTTTGCTAAAGTAAGCAGAATGTGCCTTGAAATAGTCACTCCGATCTGCATCCAAATGGACATCCCCAGTTGCATGTTGGCCCAAATAATAACTATGCAAAATTAGGTCTAGCTCCTAGTGAAAATCTTGCCACATATGATGCGAGGCAATGAAACCATCAGTATAGTATGGCAAGACAGAGAACACTAACTCAGTTGTCTGGGCAATGTGAATGTGTTCACTTATTAGCACCAGCCCCCATTTAGAGTGAATGGGGAGGTTTCTTGTACACTCTGAAACTCAGGTTAAAAACGGTAAAGGTAGTCCTCTATGCAAGCACCAAGTTGTTACTGATCCATGGGTGATATCACATCATGATGTTTTCTTGGCAGACTTTTTATGGGATGGTTTGCCATTGCCTTCCCCTGTCATCTACATTTTACTCCTAGTCAAATCTTGTTGTTATCTGATAGTAAGATTTCAATCATGTTTAGTATTTGTGTGTTAAGTGCTATCAAGTTGCTTCTGAGTTCTTACTGATGTCACCCCTATTAATTAATAACCTCCAAAGCATCCTATTGTTAACAGCCTTGCTCAGGTCTTGCAAACTGAGGGCCATGGCTTTTTTTTAATAGAGTCAATCTATCTCATGTTGGGTCTTTTCCTGCTGCCTTCAACTTTCCCTAGCATTATTGTCTTTTACAATGACTATTTTCTTCTCATTATGTGACAAAGTACAATAGCGTCAGTTTAGTCAGTTTCTAGGGAGAGTTTAGGCTTGATTTGATCTAGAACCCACTGATTTGTCTCTTTTGTGGGCCATGAAATCCATAAAACTCTCCTCCAACACCACATTTCAAAGAAATCTACTTTTTTCCTCTTAGCTTTTTTCACTGTACAACTTTCACATCCATATATAATAATAAGGAATACAGTGGCATGAATTAATTTGATATTGGACACATCTTACACTTAAGAATCTTTTCTAGCTCCTTCTCAGCTGCTTTTCCCAGTCTCAATCTCCTTCTTTCTTGGTTGCAGTCTCATTTTTAGTTGATGATGGAGACAAGGGATTTGAAGGGATTTAAGTAATTCAATTTCTTCTTTGTCAATCCTAACACTGTGTAATTCCTTAGTAGTCATTACTTTTGTCTTCTTGATGTTCAGCTGCAAACTTGCTTTGACACTTTCAGATTCAGCTTCATAACTAGTCATTTCAAGTCTTCATTCTTTTCTGCCAATAATCTGGTGTAATCTGCATATCTCTAATTGTCAAGGTTCCTTCCACCAATTTCTAAATCTAATTCACTTTTTTATGATCTGCATATAGATTGAAGATATAGGGAGATAAAATACATCCTTGTCTGATGCTTTTGCCAATTTGAAACATTCTCCATATTCTATCCTAACAGTAGCCTCTTGTCTGGAGTACAGGTTGCACATCAAAACAATCAGAAGCTGTGGCACACCCATTTCATTTAAAACCAACCATAGATTTTCATGATCCATACAGCCAAAAGCATTAGTTTAATCAATTATCAGCTGACAGCTGCACTCTTCATTGACTGCTCTGGAATCAGCATCCTAGTATAGAGCTGCCCTGGTTCATTTTGCCAAGAGGTATGGGAAACTGCTACTAAGATAATGAGTCAGCTTAAAGACTCATCCAGCATCTTCACAGGAAGAGTTCTTGCTGCTGCAAGAAGGTCTTCTTGACATCTGGGACTCTGCTCCAGGCTTAACTGCAGAAAGAGTACATTATGATGTCTCTGCCTTCTACAAAAAGGATTGTGAGTAGGACTCGCTCTGAGACAATGGTTAGTGAACCAGTGTCTCAGACTGATATCTTTGGGAATGGTTTCTGCAGTTTCTTTCCATTGTATTTAAATAAATTGAAATTACATTTTGAGTTTACAAACATTAGTCTGGACATTGAACCTGGCCCTGTTGCGACTCAGGAGGTTACAAAAATATTTCTGTGTTGATCTTTCAGCATGCCTAATCATGCTTCAAATTTTCCTTTGATTTCTTAGATCTCATGAAACAAATCTCTTGTTCTTTCTTTTCTGTTATTATTATAATAGTTATTATAATATGTGAGTCACTGGAAAGCTGCATCTCTATGTGTGAGTCACTGGAAAGCTGCATTTAGGCTTTTGATTCTGTTTCTGTCACCTGTTACTTCCCTTCTTATGTAGTACTTAATCCCAGTCTGGCTGAGATAAAGCAATGAAGAAACCTTTCATTTTTAAAAAAAGTCTTGTGGATAGGGGAGACAATGGCTGCGAACAGGCTTTATACATGATATTCAGTGTTTGTATGGACCCTTTTGTATTCTCTCTTTCTCTCCCACACACACACACTTGCTTTATCATAACCTAACAAAAAAACCCAGGCATAAATTAAAATAAGTGTGGAATTTTCCTTTGCCAAAAAGGAAGCAAAATAGCATGATATCCTTTGCAGAAACATGACACCAAAGAACATGGTAACATACTCAGGACCAAAAGGCATGCTAGGCCACACACAGATTGGATCACAAGTGTACAACCTGACTTTCAGTAAGACATACATCAGGGGAACTCATCTTAAACAGCACTCATTCACTCAGCACTGGGAGGGGGAAGATACTTTCTTTCCCCCTGTGTGTGTGTGTGTGTGTGTGTGTGTGTGTGTGTGTGGGAAAGTTACTTCCCTTTTCCTTCCTGCACCATTTTTTTGCCAGCCGAAACAGTGGCATGTGTGGTCTTTGGGGCCCTTTTATTTGGCTCCATGTGCCCTTGGAAAGACACATGCCTGGCATATCATGTGGATTCTTCAAATATAGTTGCAATGATGTTTAAATTACTTAATGCATCATTTCAGTGCTACTTCCCAGTTACTACTTCCCAGGAGAGCCAGTTTGGTGTAGTGGTTAAGTGTGCAGACTCTTATCTGGGAGAACCGGGTTTGATTCCCCACTCCTCCACTTGCAGCTGCTGGAATGGCCTTGGGTTAGCCATAGCTCTGGCAGAGGTTGTCCTTGAACGGGCAGCTGCTGTGAGAGTCCTCTCCACCCCCCACCCACCTCACAGGGTGTCTTTTGTGGGGGAGGAAGGTAAAGGAGATTGTGAGCTGCTCTGAGACTCTTCGGAGTGGAGGGCAGGATATAAATCCAATGTCTTCTTCTTCTACTACTAAGCAAGAAAATCACGGCAAATGTTTCATAGGCATTCAGGGTGATTTGTATGTGTTGTTTATTGACCTAGCAGCATTTGGGTGTAAGTGTTAACTGATTCTCCTTAGCTTGATAGACTAGAATAATGCAAGTAAGCAAGCATGGAAATGTTTATGATGGCAAAAAATTCAGCGAAGCCGATGCTAAACCATCACTGTAGAAGTCACCTCTTCAAGTTGGAGAGTGTGATAGGATGTATTTCTAATGCTGACATATTCAGAGGAGAGTACGCAAGTGATATTTACAAAAGGTGTATGGCAAAGGTGTAAGGCAACTGTTCATATAACTCACATAAATGTTGCTTTTTTGATTAATGTTGCTTTTTTAACAGAACAGTGTTGTAATTAGCAATTCAGAGTTAATTTGGTTCAGAGTCTGGACCAAACCACTGCCCCCCTCCATTGGAACTGAACTATGTTTAAATACTCTTAATTACTGCAAAGTACTAAATGATATTTCTTCTTTCTCTGTCTTACTGTCTGCAGCCTTTTCTTCCATTTCTATTATCCACCCATTCCTGACGTGAAGATGCCACATACAAAAGCTAGAATAAATTTGGTTTAGTAAGTAATATCTGAACTGTATGCATATTAACAGTGTAATCTTAAACAGAGTAACATCCATTGGATCCAATGGGCTTGAAGGATGTAACTCTTCTTAGAAAGGCACTGTAAATCAGAGATCCCCAACCCCTGGGCCGTGGACCAGTACTGGTCCATGGCCTCTTAGCAACTGGGCCTGAGTTGTATAATTATTTCATTATATATTACAATATAATAGTAGTAGTAATAACAATAACAACAACAATAATAATACATTAGATTTATATCCTTCCCTCCACTCTGAATCTCAGAGTGGCTCACAATCTCCTTTATTTTCCTCCCCCACAACAGACACCCTGTGAAGTAGGTGGGGCTGAGAGAGCTCTCCAAGAAGCTGCCCTTTCAAGGTCAACTCTGCAAGAGCTATGGCTGACCCAAGGCCATTCTAGCAGCTGCAAGAGGAGGAGTGGGGAATCAAACCTGGTTCTCCCAGATAAGAGTCTGCACACTTAACCACCACACCAAAATAAAGTGCACAGGACTTCCGGAAGATGGCGGAGTGAAGCAGAGCTCCTTTCTCAACTCTGAGGGGGAACTCCGTTTGGGGGGCGACAGAGGGGGCTTTCCTGACGGAAAGCACCCCTTAAGGAGCTGTCAGGTGACGCTCCAAAGCCTGGGGGGCTTTCTGGCTGCCGGGGGGGAGCGGAGGCTCCCCACTCTGAGCCAGATCTCCTCCTGGCCGTTGCCTCTTCAACACTTCTGTGCCGAACTGTGCCGCCGGAGTGTGGGAGATCGGAGAGGGAAGCGCGACTCCTACAAGCGTGCCCAAAAAGACTGCTCGAAATAGGGTTTTACCCCTGACTAAGCTTTTAGCACAAAGAAGAAAGAAACCTGCTGCCGAGTGATTTGAGGCGCCGAGTGCAGGAGAAGGAGTAAGCGGTGCTGACCGGCGGTGAAGGGCGGCGCATCTCGGGACCCCGGCGGCAGACGCAAGCGAACAGCCGATGGTGGCCGAGGAGCCGTGCCGTGTTTTGGTCGGGTGAGCTGAGCTTGCTGGAGTTGAATTCGAGGGGGTGAAGTGAGATCGAGAGGTGGGAGTACGGAGGGGGAAGAAGGATTGTTTTTGGAGGTGCAAGATCTGACTGAACTGGACTCGAGGGGGGCGAGAGAAGGCAAATAGTAATGGCGGACGGGATCTGAATTGTATTTCGGGAAGGAGTGGAGCGGAGACGAGCATCGGTGGCTTCCCTGGGCTGGAAAGTTCCCCCCTCCTCCCCCCCACTCTCTCTCTAGCTACTTTACTCTTCCAATCACTGGTGGTGGTTCTTGGATTACAACGTTTCTTTCTTTTTTTGGGTTTTGGGATCAACAACTTAAAGGATAAAGTTGCGGTTCTTAGCGGCATTTGCCGCGGCCGCGCTTTATTGAAGATCTGGGCGTCGTGTTTATATTTACTGTCGGGGAGGAACAGAGAGAACTTGGAGTTCCGGTAGAGGTTTTGCTTTGGCTTCTGGCTCTTTGTTTTTTCTTTCCTCCAGTGCATCTAGATTTTCAGTGAGACGGATTGTGGGAGTGCTTACGTCTGGAACTGTGAAAAAAGAACTATCATTTGTTGGTCTTAATTTAATAGAAGAACAGGACTGGAGAAGACAGGGAAGAAGAAGCAAGTGAGGGGAAGAGAGAAGAAGGAAGAAGAAGAAGCAGGCAGGGAAAGACTGTGAATATAACTTGTAATTATTAGTGGAATCTGCATAATTGTTTGAGAAACTGTAGTTTGTCACTGGTTAAACTGTTTAATTTTGGACTTGGAGATCTCTACTACTAGAATTGAACTAATAATTTTCAAGGGACAATTAATTTGGGTATTTGATTCTTATTTCATGAACTGAGCTATTAATTAATAAGGGACGTTTAATTGGGGGACTGGATTTGTTTTTGGTGAGCTATTAATTAATAAGGGGCAATTAATTGGGGGATTGGATTTGTCTTTGGGAAATGCTTTAGTGAAATTGATTGATTGGATTATTGGCTTGTGTCACTTCGTTTTATTTAAGACTGGAGGATCGTGTTGCTAAGTAGTACTTAATCTGTATTATTAAGTTGTAACTGAAAGGTGGTCTAAGTTGTTAGTTTTGGGTGAGGATGACAGAAGCAAAGATCAAAAAGCATCTACAAGGTACTCCACCTCCGGGGGGAAGTAAAATGATTCCAGCCCCCGTTAACCAAGATGCCTTGGAGAAACTTCAGAAGAGTGTTACAGATGGATTTAAGAAAAACCAAGAAGCATTAGTTGAATTAAAAACAGATTTGATGGATCAGGTAAAGAAAACAAATGATCAATTAGTAGAATTCCAAAAACAATTATTAGCAAATACGCAACAGGTTCATAGCTTAACTGCCAAGGTCGATAGAATGGAAGAGCGGCATAAACAGACAAGTGAAATAGCTAGAGAAAATCAAACAGAGTTGACAGAGGTGGAAGAGCGTGTGATGAGACTTGAAATGGAGAGAGCAGCAACTAACTTACGCTTCCAAAATGTACCGGAAGAGAGAGAAGAAGACTTATCTAGAAAAATAATGGATATTCTAACAGTGGATGATGAAGAACTACTGGAAGAAGGTCCAAGGGATATTTTGTGGGCCAAAAGGGTCTCTTCAAGCTATATAAGGAAGTTTAAGCTCCCCAGGGAGATACAAGTAAAATTCTTGAGATCGGAAACGACCGAGAGACTTCTCCGGAAAACAAGAGAAAGGGAAATAGATTGGAAGGGGAACAAGATTAAGATTTTGAAAGAGATACCTTGGTGTGTAAGACAACGGAGATTCAAATTCAAGAAATTGTCCTCATGGCTAATCAAACATGAAATTCAGTTTAGATGGCTTGTCCCGCAAGGCCTCTTCTTCACATTTCAAGCGAAAAGATATAACATCACCACTGAAGAAAAGATGGAAGAATTTTGGGGGCAGCATGTAGAGCGGAACGGATCGGAGTCTGAAGGCGAACAAGAGGTAGAAGGTGCCGAGAAATCGCCTGTTGGGGCATCTCCAAAAAAGAAACCAGAAAAGGTGAAGACAAGGCTCCAGAGTAGGAAGGAAGCCAAGATACCAGATAGTAAGGAACCAGCAAAATGAATCCTAAGGCAGAAACTAAATTGTTTTCTTTGAATATTAATGGATTAAATGAACCTGGAAAGAGGAGGAGAGTCTTCCAACAATTGAAAAAGTCTGGTGCGCAAATTATATGTTTACAGGAAACTCATATTCGGAAAGATAGTGTAAAGTATTTGGAAAACAAGAAATTGGGAACCTTATATGCTTCATGTGACCCGTTGAAGAAGAAGAAGGGGGTAGCAATCTACATTTCTCATCATATTAATTCGAGCTGTCTTTACTCGGATGAGCAAGGAAGAATCCTTATCGTTGAAGTGGAATTGAACGGCCTCAAAACAATCTTGGGGAATATATATGCTCCCAATGAAAACCAAGAAAAATTCTATCAAGATTTATATCTTAAGCTTAGAGAATATAACTCAGACAAGTATTGTATCGTAGGAGATTACAATGCAATCTTTGATGTGAAGTTGGACAAGAAATACGAAAATTCTCAAAAAAAGAAAAAGACCCGAAATTTATTACCTAATTCGTTTTTGAAAATGGCTGAGGAACTAAACTTAGTAGATGCCTGGAGAACTAGAAATCCGACTACAACAGATTTTACTTTTTATTCACAACCGCACAAATCTTGGTCAAGAATTGATATGTCCTGGTTGTCTTTGAGTATGATGTTGTCAGTCAATCAAGTGGATATTCTCCCCCAATCGTACTCGGACCATAGTCCAATTCTGGTGACATTTCAGGAACAAAAAAGGAACTTTCGATGGTCCCTAAATTTACAAATTTTGAGGAAGTCGCAATTTTTAGAAGGCGCTAAAAAAGAAATTCAAGAATTTTTTAAACACAACTTGGAAAAAGATACGAAGATTCCAGTCATATGGGATGCATTCAAGGCCTTTTTTAGAGGAGTTGCTATTCGATATTCATCAAGGAGGAAGAGAGAACAGAGGAAGACCGACAATGAACTTATAACTAAATTGAATCAGCTTGAGAAGCAGCAGAAAATGTTGAACTTAAGCGAGGTGAAAGCCAAAATTATATCTACTCAACATCAGATAAACATCCTTTTGGCAGAAGAAGTTGAGAGAAAATTAAGATGGACTAGGCAAAATCACTTTGAAAATGCGAATAAAGTGAGTAGATGGCTGGCATATAGATTGAGGAAAGAGAAGGAGAAAAAGATCATAAAGATGTTAAAAAATGAGGCAAAGGAGGAGATGTTCCAAAACTCTCAATTGAAAACTATTATTCAAAATTTTTATCGGAATCTTTATAAGAAGCAGAAGATTGATCAATCAGAACAAGAGACTTATATAAAGAAAGTGGAAATGAATCAATTAACAAAAGGTCAGCAAGCAAGTTTAGAGAATCCGATTTCAATGCAGGAAGTAGTTGAAGCCATCAAAACTCAAAAAAGTAATAAGACGCCGGGTACAGATGGATTACCGATTGAATTCTTTAGCGCTTTCGAAGATGAATTACTATTACCTTATAAGAAAGTGGTTGAAAATGTCTACAACACAGGTGAAGTTCCAGAATCTTGGAAAGAAGCCTTAATATCTCTTATACATAAAGAAGATTCAGACCCAGCAGAAATTAAAAACTACAGACCAATTTCTCTATTGAATACTGACTACAAGATATATGCGACAATATTAGCAAATAGATTGAAGAAAGTAATCACGAGCCTAGTTCATGAAGATCAAACAGGATTTGTCCCGGGACGTTTAATGAATCAGAATGTGAGGTTGTTTCTGAATGCGATTGAATATTACAGGGAACACCCAGAAAAAGAATTTGCCGCAATATTGATAGACGCTGAAAAGGCCTTCGACAATGTTAATTGGAATTTTATTAAAGCGATTTTAGTAGGGGTTGGATGTGGTGAAAGGTATTGTTCAATGATTCAAGCAGTGTATATGAAACAGACGGCAAAAGTGAATTTTAATGGAGTTATGACGGATTTAATAGACATAGAACAAGGTACAAGACAAGGGTGTCCTCTTTCTCCATTACTCTTTATATTGACTTTAGAACCGTTGATTAAGAAGTCTAGAGAAGACACCCGAATCCAAGGGATTAGAATAAATAACACAGAACTAAAAACGTTGGCGTTCGCAGACGACTTGGTATTTTTACTGGAACAACCCACATCTTCGATAGAGCTTCTAAAACAAAGATTAACAGAGTTTGGGACTGTATCCGGATTTAAGCTGAATGTTACTAAAACTAAGATCTTAGTGAAAAATATGGAAAAAACTCAAATTGAACTCTTGGAACAACTTTCTGGATTTAAGAATGAAAAGAAGGTAAAATATTTGGGAATTTTCTTGACTAATGATTTGAGGTCGCTATATAGAGACAATTATGAAAAAATTTTGAGAGAGATCCGTAGGGATCTAACTAAGTGGAAGGATCTTCAAATTTCGCTTCTTGGGCGAATTGCAACAATTAAAATGAATATTCTTCCGAGGATCTTGTTTTTATTTCAAACGATTCCAATTACTTTACCTAAATCCTTTTTTCAACAACTTAACGGGATGACAAAGATGTTTATTTGGCAGGGCAAGAAGCCCAGAATTAAAATGAAAGTTTTACAGGACAGTAAATTAAGAGGTGGATTAGCTCTACCTGATTGGAACTTGTACCATAAAGCTTGTAGTATTGCGTGGTTGAGAACTTGGTGTAAATTGGACAATAAGAGATCATTGAAGGAGCCGGGCTGGGAGAAGGCTGGCATAGTTATATGTGGTACAAAACTCCTACTAAAACTGGACGTTTCTTCAGACATGAAATAAGAAGATCTTTGTATAAGGTATGGAATGAGATTAAAGGACAGTATAATTATACTCCGAAATGGATTTCTCCGATAGAGGCCTTGTCTCATCCGAACTTATATGATTGGGATAATCAACAAGACTATGCTTACTTGTTAAACGACCAGAATGAGCTGATTGAAGAAGAAGTTTTAAAGTTATCCTGGTGGGTACAATGTCAACTTAGATCAAGATTTCAGAAGGACAAAGTAAAAGGATTTGTGAATTCTTATTCTGAATTAGATCTGATTCTAGAGTCCAAACAAAAGTTAATTGCCAAAGTGTATGAGTGGCTGCTTCAAGCTAAAAGGCAGGATGAGGTGGTGAAGGAAGCATGGATCCGGTGGCTGAAAGACTTTGGTTACAATATAGATTTGGAAGAATGGGAGAAGTTGTGGAAGCAAAACATAAAGCTAATAAAGCCAGCAGATCTTAAAGAGAATTTGTATAAAATGGTATACAGATGGTACCTAACACCAGACAGGCTGGCCAAAATATACCCTCAATACTCTAATAAATGTTGGAAGTGCAGTGAAGTCAAAGGATCCCTGTTTCACATATGGTGGCAATGTAAAAAAGCCAAAAAATACTGGGCACAAGTTAATATCTGGATCCAAAAAATTTTGAAAATACAAGTGAAACACGTACCGGAATTATATCTCATAAATATATGCAGACAAAGCTTACCGACGACAACGCTGAAACTATTGTTGTACATAATCACAATTGCTAGAACTCTCTATGCCAAGTATTGGAAGGTAGATAGAACTCCTAATAGAGAGGAATTTATTACCAAATTGTTAGAAACTGCGGAAGCTGATTTAATGACCACCCGATTACGAAGTGGTAATATGAAGAAATGTCGGGAGGAATGGGACCCTGTATATAATTGGGCTAAAAGCAGAGGTTTTGATACAGAGTAACTATATCAAGCAAAAGTAATAATGGAGCAATGATTTTTGTTGTATTATATGCTTAATCCTCTCCTTCTCCCAGGGTGGGGTGAGGGGGTAATTGTTTTTTGTAGTAGAAGTAGTTAAATGTTGTTAGTTGAGTTTTATGTGATTTGTCTTTTCTCTTGTGTATCTTGTGTATTTTTCTTTCTTTAATAAAACTTTAAAACTTTAAAAAAAACAAAAACAAAATAAAGTGCACAATTGTATCATCCTGACACCATTGCCCCCCACTCCGGTCCATGAAAAAATTGTCTTCCACAAAACCAGTCCCTGGTACCAAAAAGGCTGGGGATCAGCAAGTTACCCTGTCTGCAGGGTTAACATAAGGGTATTTCTGCACCATGGACGATCCCACCTTGGCTTCAAGGCTGGCTTACAATTTATGCTGCTCTTAGCTTTTCTGGGCCTGCATATCCAATGGTATGTTGGAAAGAGCTGATATTTCGCTATCAGCCCCCCTCCCCACATACTGGCCATAAATAGGATTTAAAATGGTGAACATACTGCTGAAAAGCAGCCACCATCCCTGCCCCATAAACCAAGAGGCTGGCTTGAGAAACCAACCCAAAGGGGGAACTGAACCAAAGGGGGAGGAAATCTGCACCCTTCCAGCCTTCTCACTTAGGACAGTTGTCTAATCAGGGCTCAACCATCTCAACCATCTCAAGTTACAGCAATGTGTAGCAGGAGCAAATAGGTCCTTTCAAGAGGTAATCAGAAAGAACCCCTCAAAAATTCTGCTTAGTGACCAGTCTGTTATTGTAGAATGGCAGGCAGGAACTAAACTTCCAAGCATTTTTTGAGAAAGTCAAGCAAAGGACAATATGATTGACAGTCATGAGTTACCTTTACCAGTGTTGTTTTGACCCCTGACATTTTACCTTTAACTTCTATCCTTATCTAGCCATTTTATATGTGCCTTGGTTAAACACTGAGGTTAAACTGAGAGAGAGTGGTTTTGTGAAGGTTTGTAACTGACTTCATGATTGAATGGAAATTTGAACTCCATTCTCTTTGGCCAAGTCCAAGACTCTGTCCACTACTTATCTTTAGCAAGATTGAAAAGGGTAAAGATTGTTAAAATGTCTAATATTCGATGATAATTGTCCTCTGGGGACTTGCAACAGAATAGAATACAGAACAACTTTGTTCAGATATCCAGTTCTAGATTCTGGTTCTCCAGAACCAGCCAGCGCCTAGCCTCCTGTATCATAGTTAAAGATCTTAAAGGGATCACTCACCAGACAGCTGAATAATCATGCAATGCATTGTGGTTGTTGTTTGGCTGCTAGCACAGATATTAGCTTAGTTGGTGCAAAGTGGCTGCAGTGTAAGAGTTCATTACACATCGTCCAACTTATATTACTGGGTGCTGTTGCTATTACTGGGTTATGGATTCATTTACTGGTGACCATAATGCTTTTACTGCTTAACTTGAGAGAACTGATAATACAAAACTGGAAAATAAAACAGCAAATCTGAGCCTTCTGTTGTAGTTTGAGAAGGAATTGGTAGCAACTGATTACTAGGCAAAGAACAGCTGGATTTAATTGCGACTGAATAAAAGTATTTTCACAAAAGAAATTGTTTAAAGAAAACAGAAGAAATGAAATGAATGGAACAAAGGGCTGCTTTCCTACTTGGAAAGTCAGCATTGGCTTTTTCACAGTGAAGTTGCCACCTGGCCAGTCTCCTGCCCTTTAGCTGCTACCTGGTAGTTTGGAAAGGCAATGTGTCATTTTGTCAGTGACTCTTTATGGTATTATAATCTCAAACCAGTCGTTCTGATAAAGAATTCAAGAATTTTCCAGGCTACCTTTCCTGCTGAATGAGAGCTGAAGGACACGCACAGCAGATTGACATGATGCATCTATGGGCCAAATGATACTTTACTGTTTTAAGGAGTTGAGTCCTTAAAACCCAACTGAGCAAGTTATTATGTTCACTGAGTTAGGAACCCAGTATTTCTATTAAGTCCTGGGGGTTCCCAGGTCTTGAGTAATTTGGGGTGACTGGTCTCTTGGCTTTGTGGCAGATGCGGTTCAATGTGGCCAAGTGCAAAGTAATGCACATTGGGGCCAAGAATCCCAGCTACAAATACAAGTTGATGGGGTGTGAACTGGCAGAGACTGACCAAGAGAGAGATCTTGGGGTCGTGGTAGATAACTCACTGAAAATGTCAAGACAGTGTGCGTCTGCAATAAAAAAGGCCAACGCCATGCTGGGAATTATTAGGAAAGGAATTGAAAACAAATCAGCCAGTATCATAATGCCCCTGTATAAATCGATGGTGCGGTCTCATTTGGAGTACTGTGTGCAGTTCTGGTCGCCGCACCTCAAAAAGGATATTATAGCATTGGAGAAAGTCCAGAGAAGGGCAACTAGAATGATTAAAGGGCTGGAGCACTTTCTCTATGAAGAAAGGTTGAAACGCTTGGGACTCTTTAGCTTGGAGAAACGTCGACTGCGGGGTGACATGATAGAGGTTTACAAGATAATGCATGGGATGGAGAAAGTAGAGAAAGAAGTACTTTTCTCCCTTTCTTACAATACAAGAACTCGTGGGCATTCAATGAAATTGCTGAGCAGAAAGGTTAAAACGGATAAAAGGAAGTACTTCTTCACCCAAAGGGTGATTAACATGTGGAATTCACTGCCACAGGAGGTGGTGGCGGCCACAAGTATAGCCACCTTCAAGAGGGGTTTAGATAAAAATATGGAGCACAGGTCCATCAGTGGCTATTAGCCACAGTGTATGTGTGTATATAAAAAAATTTTTGCCACTGTGTGACACAGAGTGTTGGACTTGATGGGCCGTTGGCCTGATCCAACATGGCTTCTCTTATGTTCTTATATTGTTATAATAGATAGGAATGCTTCTTTCTTTGGGTGCAAGCCATGCCAGAACCAAGAACTAGAATAAGTAAGGATATGTTACCACCAGAGATATATATAGCCTTCCCCAATTGGTGGGCCCCCATTTTGGCTAATGTGTTTACAAAGATTAATAACACTGGCACGTTCCCCCCTGGCTGGAAGTTAAGTATAGTTATCCTGATTCACAACAAAGGGGACAAAGCAGATTCACAAAATTATGGATCAATAATTGGACATAGCGGCCAAACTGTACAGTAAGTATCTGCTGGTAAGATTCGGTGGCAGAGGAACAAATTATTCATCCTGCATAAGCAGGATTTTGAAAAGGACGTGGCACTATAGATCATTGTCAAACTCTCTACCAATTAGCATATTCTGATATAAATGGCCCTACAAAGGCACTTTATGTTGCATTTGTGGACTTGGCGACCGCATTTGACTCTATTAATATATTCCGATTATGGTCAAAGCTTGCCACATGGAACATTGATAAGAGGTTATTATTCCTGATTTGTGAGCTCCATAGGGACACCTTTGCCCAAATAAGGGTGAGAACTTCTGGCTCTTTAATCAACATTATCCCTATTAGTAAAGGAGTGAAGCAGGGATGTTTGTTGGCACCCAATCTGTTCAGTTTGTACATAAATGATATAATGGAGTTTTCATCAGGTCCCAATTTTTTTCCACGTTCTCTGGGAAAACACAAAATCCCAATTTTGTTATATGCAGATATTTTATTTACCAAAATTGGCCTAAGAAGGCTCTTACATCAACTAAGACTATATTGTAAAGAAGACGCTCTAAATATTAATTATGCAAATACAAAAGTCATGGGGTTTTTTTAGAAGAAAACCCAAAATCTCCCATTGGTGTATCCTAGGCAACCCTATTGAACAATGTAGTTCATTTAAATATTTAGGTGTAACTTTTAAGGAAACACCGAACTGAAAACTCATACAGTAAGGGTCAAATCATCTGTGTTAAGGATTGTTGGGTCCATTGTACACTTCTTTTATACAAAGAGTGGGTGTTTAATTGATCCAGTTCTGAAATTATTTAAATGTAATGTTGTCCCCCACTTATTATATGGCTAGAAAGAAGACATTATATCTACTCTCAAGGTGATCCAAAATTATTTCTTACGATGAATCCTAGATCTTCCTAGGGGAGCTCCTGCAGCACTGATGAGAGCCGAAACAGGGCTTCCTTCTATTGGGGCAAGGGTGCATTTTGCAATTATAAAATATTAGAAGTTTAATCTGTCTAGATCTAATTCTTTAAGCTAACAATCTGTGAAACTGCTAACAGCAAAGACCCCATACACTCTGCTTTTCTTTCTAATATCCTTTCCAATTATTCCTTACCTGAAGACCTATTTTCAGCTTCAGGCGATAATTCACAATTTAGAGAATGGATATTTAGCATGGATGCTGTGATGAATCGCTCCTTTATTATAAAGTTGAAGGTACTATAGCTCTCTGGTATCAACTATTCAAATTTGATCTTTTTAGAACTGTTTATCTATCCAAAATATCTAATTACAATGTTAGAACCTCTCTCACTCCCCTGTGCTTTCAAACATTGCACACAGCATTTTTGGATGGCCAATACTTTAAAATTCTATCAGACCATCGTATTTGCATTTGCAGTTCACAAGCCATTGAGAACCTCCCCCATTGTGTTCTATCTTGCCCGTTGTACAACGCATCCACAGATAAATTTTTGGCTGGAATTTTATTTACTATAAATATGTATTCTGAAAATGAGAAGATTATGTACTTGTTATCAGATATAGATGAATTTGTATCCTATAGAGTTGCTCTTTTTGCTTTTGCTGCTAAGAAGATCAGCGCCAGGGCAGTCTCATAAGGGTCAACCTGTGGACCAGTTTATCTTATTCCTATCTTATTGTCTAATTTTATCATTTTATTCTTGTGATTATAGTTTTAGTTTTATGGTATTTTACTGTAATATTTTTTGTAGTACTTGGAAGTTTTGCAATCTTGTTATGGCCAATGGCTAATACAATAAAATTTGACTTGACCTAAGAATAAGTACAGTTCAGTGACAGGTTCCCAAGCTTCTTGCTTGTAAAAGAAGACTAGAGGTGATAGTCATGCAACTTATTGCCATGTTTGTTAAGCTTCCCCTTGAGCAGCCTTGACTTCTTAGAAGTTTCTTTGAAAATCCAAATCCTGCTTTCCATCATTTTCTTTCTTACAGTGCAGTGCTACAGGATTCCTCATAGATATTTATTCTGTAGGTTCAGTATGCAACTTCTTTGCATGCAGAAAGTTCATGCCCCATCTCTGCTGCTTGGCACTAGTGTGTTCAATGTGCTGATTCTGTGCTGCAGCCCCTACAGAAAGCCTCCATCCCAATTCTTAAATCTGAGAGATTCTCTAATTTGAACTAAGGTTGTGCATTACACTACCATTGCCACAGAAGCATTTGTTCTGCTGTTCAACTATGTTCCTTGCAATCTAGCACCTTCAGCACAGTTGACTTGACAGCAGAGATTCTCTAGGAGAATCTGATTGCTACCTGAGGTACATTATCCCATTATAGATGGTGCCCTTAGAGTTGAACCTGCTGGTTCAATCCTTTTGGAAGTTGGGGATTATGTGAGAGAGAGGCACCAGAAGCAGCCCTGCAAATCTGGAGCCTCTACTTCAAACCCCCACCCCCAAAGCTGCAATTTACTATACCCTGTTTTGCCGTTGACTTCAATGGTATAATGATGCAATGCTGCCACCCTCTTTGGGTGCCCCTATAATTGGACCCCCAATCCAATGTTTTTGAAACTTGGGGGCTCTGGGGGGGGGGGAGAGAGGCTTTTTCAGCTGTCCTGAAAATTTGGACCTTCCCCTCCACATTATACCCTATTTTGCCATTGACTTCAATGGCTCATAGGATATAAAGGGGCTGAATGGCCACCGAATTTTGGTGGCTATTCACAGCTGCTGTATTCAGCATATTGGAAAAATGTTATTTTATTTTGCACATACAATCAGATCTCCAGTGGCCAATCGAAGCTCTGCTGGGCAAGAACCCCACATGACTTCACTAACGTTCTAAAAGCCCTTGGGGGCACTAGAAAATGTGTCAGTGGGTACCGTGGTGCCCATAGGAACTAGATTGGGTCCCTGGTTCATGGCATGCAATAATCTCAATGTTAATTTGACAATGGAATTTTACACATTTCAACTGATAACTTTTAAGTATAAATAAGAACCTTCTGCAGGTGTAGACAATAGCATACACAGAAAAACTGACATTTCTTTTTCATAAAATCTAACATCAAACAGCAACCATGTTGAATTCTGATAACTGTATAGTAGAACAAGGTTTTACTAAATTACTTCTGATTTTTTTTCTTAAAAATAAAAAACACAGCCACTAATTTATTTAATAACGTTCTCATTATTAACAATCCAGATGAAAAACTGTTGTTGGTATCTGTTTACATGAACTAAGTGACAGTCCACTGATTGTCTAATATTTACAGGTTTGTATATTATATTAGGCTACATATTTTTCACAGCTGTTCTGTTACTGGAAGCTCTGCACCTGGCATCCTGCCCTCCTGTTATTTCAGATATGTGATCATAATGAGAGCAGCAGATGGATGCTGAAAGGCCTAACTAATATGGCTAGCAATGGGTGTCTTCAGCTCCTTTTCAATCAGAATGTCCTTAGCATAATAATAAACAGTATCTCACATCAATGCAGTATTACAACTCAGTCTTTCATTCTCAAAACATTATTCTTTGTGACAAAAATGGGTTACAAAGATGGTGGCAAGTGAATTTCTTTGGGGGATTACAATCTTTTTTCACTAGCAGTTGTGTTGGTGCTTATCTCCACTAGAACTTGCAGTTTAAAGGGTATGAACATTTGGTATTGGTATTGGGCCTAAGTGACAACTTTTGGACTGGAGACATGTATCTTTAGGGCTGGAATGCTGTATCATTGAAAATCATACAAGGGAAAGGATAAAGAAGGCAATTTAATTATGTGAAGACAATGATGTACTAAAGTAACGGTGAGCAGGCTCTTGTAGTGGCTTGCAATGGTAGGAGGTGGTGGTGATATTTTGTTTTTTTTAACCAGAAGTAAAATATTTTATGCCCCATCTATATGGAGACAATAACATCTCTACTTATGGTTGTGGTATCTGTTTAGATCTGCTCTAGAGCTTCCTTATCTTAAAATCACTTTTTGGAGAGAGGGAAGTCAAGCTAGACAAAATCCCTTTTATGGTAGGAATATTGTGGGAAAGTATTACATACATAGAGATCATTGGTGGGAGGTGGAATGCGCACGCTCTAAAGAGAAGAAGCCTCAGCTCACCCCTCTCTGGATAAGAAAAGAAATTAGGACCGAAAGATAAGTAAATATTGAAGTTTTGGGGGTCATAATATTTGGCAGTGAAGCTAGATTCAAAGAAGTAAAAGGCATGCTCAGAAGAGAGCTAGCACTGAGAAAAAGGGAGTATTTTGGCAAAACAGATAAGAAACGGAGGCAGTGATTAGCACCGTTAAAATGGCTGCCACTACAGTGAAACAGCTTTCCAAACAAATAGCACAGTTCCTGACTTTAATGATGCAATATCAGAACAAAATAGAGGAGACTGTTGCTGAAATTAAAAATGAAGTTAGTCAGATAAACAAGGAACTGCAAGATATTAGGCAGCTGGCCAACAAAGCAGATAAGGCAGCTTCAACAAATAAGAAGGACATAGTTCATTTAAAGGAACAGATTAAGAGCCTCTCCGACAGAGCAAGAAGGGCAAACCTTATCGTTTATGGTATTTCAGAAGACATTGACTCACGACACTTGGAAGACGGGATAATAAATTAGCTTTCAGAACAGCAAACAGGTGTTATGATTAATGCTGACCAGGTTGGGAGAGTTCATAGGCTTAGATCCAGAAGATGAGGAGGAGATCCTAGACCAGTGATAGTTAAATTCACAAGAGAAAAAGTGCAGCAGCAAGTCTTTTTGGCTTTGAAGAAGAAGAGGGGACTGGAATTTAAAGGGAAAAGGGTATATGTGAGACAAGACTTTTGCAGTGAGACACTGGAAGAAAAAAGACAAATGAAGCCATTTGCAGATAAACTCTTTCAGAACAAGATATTGTTTACATGGGCTTACCCAGCCACTATTGTAATCTATAAAGAAGGCAAAAGACTCACAGCAAGGAACCCAGCTGAGGCAAAGAAACTCTTGGAGAAGATGGATCTGGACCCAGGGGAAACAAGAACTCAACCAGAGGAAGAGCTTAATGTCGTTGAACCAGAGGAGGGGCCCTCTACACATCAGGAGAAACGACAGAGGACGAGACTATAAGACGTCTAAGGAGAAGGAGGAACTTCTAAAAAAAGGGAAGTACCCCACAAATAAGAGGGAGGGAATATCATGGTCTTAAGTGAAGGAAGGAAACAATAAAAGATCCAGGAGGGGGGGAGGTGTGCCCACCTAAAGGTATAGGGAGGGTGGAGAGATCAACCCAAACGCGAGCCCTATACCAGAAGAGGGGATGATGGGAGAGGGGATGATGGGAAAGAGTGGGGGAAAGGGTGTGGGAGGGGGAAAGGGGAGAAGCATAATAGACCTTGTTATCCAGCCAGGGAAGGGAGGGGAGGTGAATGATTATGGCTAAAACTTTGAAAATGCTCTCACTGAATGTCAATGGACTAAGTTCAGACCTGAAAAGATATAGATTAACAAGAATGGCAAAACAACAAAATATAGATATAGTGTATTTACAGGAAACACATAAGGCAAAGGATGACATTAAACCGTTGATTAAACACCCAGGGTGGAAAGTATTGGCTGAAGCAAGAAGTAGAACTAAGACGAGAGGAGTAGCAATTTTAGTACACACAAGGATTGATATTAGGATACTAGATCTCATTAGTGATAGGGAAGGGAGATATTTGTTCATCAAAGGTAGGTTTCAAAATAGAGTAATAACGCTGATAAATATATATGCCCCAAATACAGGACAGAGGAGATTTTTGAATAAAGTTATGCAAAAAGTTCAGAAATTCTCAGAGGGAGAAGTTATTATAGCAGGATACTTTAACATAGATATGACCAAGGAGAAGGAGGCTAGGTGGAAAAGGAATTTGGTAGAAGCGCATGAGGCCTTAGGCTTGGTTCCAAAGCCGACACATTTATCAAGTAGACACAAGACAGCTTCTTGTATAGATTATATATTTCTTAAAAAATCAAATAATTGGGAGTTGAGGAAAGTAACAACCCATCCAATATGGATCTCAGATCACACTCCACTAAATATAGAACTGGTGACAAAAAATGAGCAAATTAGAAGGACCTGGAGATTTAACAGTATGGTCTTATTAAAAAAAGAAAATAGACAATATATGGAAAATCAAGTAAAACAATATTTTAGAGAAAATAAGGGAACAGTGGCCACAAATATCTTGTGGGAAGCAGCAAAGGCAGTGTTAAGAGGTCATTGTATGATGAAGGATAAAGAAATAAAAAAAGAATGGTATGCTAACAAGACACAGAAACTCCAGGAATTAGGTGCACTGCAGAGCAGTCAAAGTATTAGATTCTGCCCTGATAGGAAAAAAAAGATCGAAGAGATTAGGAAACAATTGGACTTTATGGATTCGAGGGCATTATGGAAAAAACAAACCATGGTAAGAAATGAGTTTCAAAGAGATTCAATACACTCTGTTAGGAGACTGGCTAATTATCTCAAGACTAGGAAAGAAAAGCAAAAGGTGGAAAGTATTAAGAGACAAGGAAAGGTCACGCAGAACCCGAGAGAAATTAGGCAAGTGTTCCAAGAATTCTACAAAGAGTTATATGCTGGGAGGGATATAACAGAACATATTGAAGAAAGTGGAGAAGTGTTGGAAGACATCGATAAAGAGAGTTTGGAGAAGGAAATAACAGTTCAAGAAATAGAGGAAGTTGTGAACAATTTAAAAGTGGGTAAATCCCCAGGGCCAGATGGCTTTACTGCGGATTTTTATAAAGAGATGAAGGAGTTACTGATCCCCGAATTACAACAAGTGTTTAATGCTATATTGAAGGGAGGGAAAGCTCCCGACTCTTGGAGAATGGCTGAAATAACCATAATATTAAAACCCCAGAAAGATCCTCGGGAAGTAGGTTCATATAGACCAATAAGTCTACTTAACCAGGACTATAAAATATTCGCTAAAGTTTTAGCAAATAGGTTAAGGAACATATTACCTTATATAATAAAAGAGGATCAATATGGTTTTGTGAAGAATAGAAGTATTGCACATCCTATAAGGAATATATTTAATGTATTGTACCATAAACATTCTGGGCAACTTGCTTTACTTAAATTAGATGTATATAAGGCATTTGATACGCTGTCCCATGAATTCTTATGGTCCATAATGAAGAAGTGTGGGATTGGGCCACTATTCTTAAAAGCCATTCAAGAGGTCTATAGGGAGGGGTCAGCAGTGGTAAGAGTAAATAACGAACATATGGATCAGATCCCAATTGAGAGAGGTGTGAGGCAGGGGTGTCCACTTTCTCCATCCCTGTTTATAATGGCGATAGAGCAACTAGCAGAAAGGATCAGGAATTCAGGGAGAATAGAAGGCTGCAGAATGGGAAAGGAGGAAATAAAAATCAATTTATTTGCAGATGATATAATCATGACAATATCTAACCCGAAAGAAGCCATTAGGGAAACGAAAATTATTTTAGAGAATTTTGAAGCCGTGTCAGGTTTAAGAATAAATATGGGAAAGTCTGAAATAATGTACTTTAATGTTGGTTTGGAAGAAAGGAAAGAGATTAATAGGATAACTAATATGGGGATGGGAGTTAAGAAATTTCTAGGGATAGAAATTTATAAAATATCTAAGGATAGAAATTTATAATTATAAAATATCTAGGGATAGAAATTTATAAAAATATTAACAGGATAGTGGAGGGAAATTATAATAAAATCTGGGAGAAGATAGGGATATGCAGCAGTGGGGGAAAAGGACGATGAGCCTGACCACTAGAATAAAGAGTGTATCGATGTTTTGGATGCCAAGGTTGTCGTACCTTTTTCAAACGATACCATTGGAGTTAGATAAGCAAAAAATGACTAACTGGAACACTAAAATAAGGGAATGGATATTTTGTAGTAAGAAACTTAGATTCCCCAAAAAATTGGCATACAATCATAAATCGGAACTTGGATGGGGAGTCCCAGATATAGTCAATTATTATGAAGCATTTCAGCTTAAGGCATTATTAGAAATAGAGAAGGAAGGGGATCAGAAATGGATAAGGTTTGAGAATGAAGCTAATATTGGGGTAGGAAAACATGGCATCTTTACGAACATGGGGGCGAAGGAACTTAATTTAAACGTGGGACCAAGGAAAAATGGGCTAAATGTTTGGAAGAAATGGCAACCGAAATGGCTGAATCGGGTATCTAGATGGACGCCATTAGAAATGTTGATGGAGGGAGATAAGGAGCATAGGTGGAGCGAACTACTTAAGGCTAAAGGATTTAGAAGGGCAGAAGATTTGTTAATACTAGATAAATTAAAACCATTACATGAGTTTCAAGAAGTCGTAGGAATACAATACTGGCTTAAGGCTACAGGATTGTATACTAAAGTTAAGAAGGAAGTGGAGAAGAGTAATTTAAATGAAGAAGAACATAAGAACATAAGAGAAGCCATGTTAGATCAGGCCAATGGCCCATCCAGTCCAACATTCTGTGTCACACAGCGGCCAAATATATATGCTATGCTTGTGGACGCCACCACCTCCTGTGGCAGTGAATTCCACATGTTAATCACCCTTTGGGTGAAAAAGTACTTCCTTTTATCCGTTTTAACCTGTCTGCTCAGCAATTTCATCGAATGCCCACGAGTTCTTGTATTGTGAGAAAGGGAGAAAAGTACTTCTTTCTCTACTTTCTCCATCCCATGCATTATCTTGTAAACTTCTATCATGTCACCCCTCAGTCGACGTTTCTCCAAGCTAAAGAGCCCTAAGCGTTTCAACCTTTCTTCATAGGGAAGGTTTCTTCATAGGGAAGAACCTATGGAAAAGTTTTATAAATTAATGGGTAAAACAAAAAAAGGATTAGTAGGCATCCTATACAGGAGTATGAATTCAGGCAACGAAGGAGCAATAAGCTACCTTCAATGGTCATGGAGTTTAGAAGGCCAAATAACAAAATGAACAGGGGAGAAGATAATGGAAGGTTTAAAAAAAGTTAAGATACATAAGGTTAAAGAAATGGAATTGAAATTTTTCACCAAATGGTATAGAACTCCGGCTACTTTAGCCAATATGTTTCCTGGGTTGAGCCCTAAGTGTTGGCACTGTAAGAAAGAGAAGGGATGGTATTCCCACATGTGGTGGGAGTGTCCTGAGGCCAATGGGATATGGTAGTGGGAATGATAAAGAAATTCTTTCAGGTAGAGCCGAGAATTAACTTTGAACTAATGCAGATGAGTTTATTAGGGAATGAAAAAATAGGGAAGAACAATCAAGATTTACTAAAAGCAATGATATCAGCAGGTAAAGCGGTAATAGCGGCAGGATGGAAGGATAAAAGTAAATGGAAGGAAAGAACTTGGCATAACTTTGATTTTGTCCAGTCAGATATAGCTGCTATAATGTTGCAAGAAGAATCATGGGAAGAAAGAAGATCAAGAATTAAAGAAAAGTGGCGGACCTATCTGAAACGGGCGAAGGAAGAAAGGAGAGTGGACATTCAGTGGAAGCTTCAAGTCCTTTGTCCCTGGCTGGAAGAAGAAAAGGATGTATAGACTAAGGGGGGTGGGTTGGGGGAAAATGTAAAATGGATATCAGAAACCATGTAGAGAAACGGATAATGTATAATAATAATAAAAAATATACATAGAGAAAAAACATAGAGATCATTGGTGAGTACCCTGGAGTGTCTAACAGTGAAGGGAGGTTTCCCAAGCTCATTCTTCATTTTTTCCCCTAGCTGGAAGGGTTGGGGAGAATAATTTTTGGTGCTCAGTAGTATCAATTAAATGGATTAAGGTCTGTTGGATGCAGTTTATTATTTAGTTTATCTGCATGCTAATGCGGGGAGAGGTTCCAGAATTGCATACATCAACTGTAATTGACCATCCTGATGGTTGATATCAGCATTAATGCTAACTGTATTAATGACAGAATAAATATCAATGACTCCAGAGGAGATTTAAAAAGTAGCAACATAGGTTCTTGAAAAGGACATTTGGAAATGGCTTGGAGGACTAGCCCACTGTGAGACCAAAGTGCTACACTTAACTTTTTGCATCGTTATAGGCTAAGAGGAACTTACAGAGGCTTACAGAGAGTTGCTGTGGCTATTATTTATTTGTTGAAAATCTGTGACATTTTGAGAATACATTTTGTATCACTATTAATCCATTAATACACCATTATTTTGTATATTTGGGATTTGGCAGTCATATTTGCATGGTGCTTAAATTATTTTGCTTTTGGCTTGTAGTGGTCCAGGCAGGACGTTTTTGTATCCACTCTGTGATGCTTTGGCCAAGCTCCATTACCCGCATCACTGAGTCAAGCTCATAGTCATCTGGGAAGACCTGAAAGTATGGCAGGAGTTTTTGAACATTCAATTGTGTTTCTTTTTGGAGGGAGGAGTTACTGTTGGAGTCTGAGCTGCAAGTGCAGTTGGATGTTTCTGGGTCATGAACATATGAACATATGAAGCTGCCTTATACTGAATCAGACCCTTGGTCCATCAAAGTCAGTATTGTCTTCTCAGACTGGCAGCGGCTCTCCAGGGTCTCAAGCTGAGGTTTTTCACACCTGTTTGCCTGGACCCTTTTTTGGAGATGCCAGGGATTGAACCTGGGACCTTCTGCTTCCCAAGCAGATGCTCTACCACTGAGCCACCGTCCCTCCCCAATAGGCTTTGGGGTTTATTTTTATGGATGTTAGTGTGCAGAGGACTGGCCTGATGATGGAAGAGCATGGAAATCTGTAGAGATCTGAATTATTTCCCATTGTTTCATCCCTCTGGCTGTGGGGGGATCAGATGGCTAACAGGACAGTTCATTTTTGGTGCAATATTTTGGCTGTGGCCAGAATCATCAACTCCCTTACATCTAGACTGGCTAGGGTGATGGCTTTAGTGTGGGCTTTCAACCTGTGGAGCCTGCAGCTAAATGTTAGGCTTCCCAACCCTCCCGCCCTGGCGGGGGACCCCAGGATTTACAGCCTCTTCCCCTGCTCTCAAAAAAACTGGAAGCGGGGGGAGGGGGGAAACGGCGCCAAGGAGCATGGCAAGCCTCAGAAGGACCCGGACTCGCGGCACGCCACGCTCCTGGCCTGCCTCCAACCTCCCCTTCTCTGATTTTACTTCAGAGGCGGAGCGGGAGATGCCGCTGCGCTGCTGCCTCTTCTCTGCTTCACCGTAGCTGCTCCTCCGAGATGGGCTCAGGTTGAGCCCATCTTGGAGGAGCAGCTACAGTGAAGCGGAGAAGAGGCGGCAGCTGCGCAGCGGCGTCGCCCGCTCCGCTCCGCCTCTGAGGTAAAATCAGAGATTGGGTGCTGGGGCAGGGGGGAAGAAACAAGCAGCTCTGCAGCCTGCCCCCCTCAGCCTTGGTGGGTTGGCCGCTGGAGAGAGGCAGGCAGCGAGTGGCAGAGGAGGAGCTCTGAGGGGACCATGCCCGGCCTGCGGGACGGGGTGGAGGAAGGCCATGAGGGCAGCTGACAGCTGAGTTGCCTCGCGCTCTGCCAGACGGTGTGGACCCCAGCGGGCTTCTATTCCCCACAGCGATCCCTTCTCTGCTGCCGGCCTCACTTCTGCCCGCCGCCTATTCCGCCCCTTTGCCGGCAACTGCTTGGTGCACAGTGGGTGGGGATGAGGTTTCTTCAAAGTCTTGGGGGGGGGGGCGGGAGTTTGCAAAAGGGGAAACTTTGCAGAAAGGGAAACCCTCGCCCCCTTGGGCGACGCTGGGCCGGTCGCCCCTGCATCTCCCAGGCTTGTTCCTTCCTGCCTCCGAGGCCTTCGTCTCTCCCCCCAAGTCCTTGTGATTTCCCATCCACCACCAGCATCTTGGGTTTGGCTCTAAAAAAATTTGCATCTAGTTATTGGCTTTGGTGCTTCCAGGTCATTTAACATACTGGAATTAAATAATTGTTTTATGGAGGTGCATCAAGTAAACATCTCTTATGGCCTCTAAGTTGCTGTTCCCTCAAAGCTGCAAGAGTCTTGTGAGCAAAAATTCTACTTTGTGAGCTACTGGCATTAAAGTGGTGAGCTACTTCAAATAAATTAGTTTGCTCTGGGGCCATTTTTCCTGAGCAAAGACAAAAATATGTGAGCTGGAGGCTAAAAAACTGAGCTAGCTCACGCTAACTCAGCTTAGAGGGAACACTGCTTATGGGAGGGGGGAAAGTGGTGGGGGAAAACTCACCAGTCCAGCTATCTACAGAGTGACTCCAGTCTAGGTAAGCTCTTTCTCATTTTGCAAGGCAATCCTAAAGAGTTGCACATTTCTAAACCCATTGCACTGTCAGTTTCGGTTTCTAAACCTCTTCATCCCAGACACCAACAGAGATTTGTTGCTGTTCTCTGTGTGTAAAGGGCAGCACTGGTTATTTGAAATTCCACAGTTCTGTGGTCCTAAAGGTAAAGGTAGTCCCCTGTGCAAGCACCGGTCGTTTTCGACTCTGGGGTGACGTTGCTTTCACAGCGTTTTCACGGCAGATTTTTTATAGGTGGTTTGCCATTGCCTTCCCCAATCATCTACGCTTTCCCCCCAGCAAGCTGGGTACTCATTTTACCAACCTCAGAAGGATGGAAGGCTGAGTCAACCTGGAGCCGGCTACCTGAACCAGCTTCTGCTGGGATCGAACTCAGGTTGTGAGCTGAGGGCTCTGACTGCAGTACTGCAGCTTTACCACTCTGTGTCACGGGGCTCTTACCCAGGGCTTAATTTAAATTCCAGGAATTATTTTTTGAAGATCATAAGTCTCAGAAATGTGTGAAGCGATGCCTGAAAAAAAGGGTTCCTGGGCATGTGAAGACTGGCTTACTCTGTCACTGAAGAACGTGTTCTGGCACATTTAAGTGTTAAGTAACTGTATTTCCAATGTTAGCTGGCTGCGGGTTTGCCCTGTATTTCTGCTTGTTTTTTTAGAATTTGAACTTCCCTGGATCAGAATCCACACTTCTAGTATTTCTTTATTATTAAAACAAGCCCCCTCCCCCAACTGAAGCTCAGCCTGAGCCCATCTCGGAGGAGCAGCTATGGTGAAGCAGAGAAGAGGTGGGAGCAGCACAGCGGCGTCGCCCACTCCACTTCGCCTCTGAGGTAAAATGAGAGAAGGGGAGGATGGAGGGAAGGAAGACATTTAAAAAGGTGTGCCGTCCCTTGAAATGCAATGGCCAAAACTCCCGTTGGGGTTCAGTGATGCTTGTCACACCCTTGCTCCTGGCTCCACCCCAGTGTCTCCTGGCTCCACCCCCAAAGTCTCCTGGCTCCACCCCCAAAGTCCCTAGATATTTCTTGAATTGTACTTGGCAACCCTACTAAATGTACTAGAGGAGCCTCGTGGCACAGAGTGGTAAAGCTGCAGTACTGAAGTCCAAGCTCTCTGCTCACAACCTGAGTTCAATCCTGGGTTCAGGTAACCGACTCAGCCTTCCATCCTTCTGAGGTCAGTAAAATGAGTACCCAGCTTGCTGGGGGGAAAGTGTAGATGACTGGGGAAGGTAATGGCAAACCACCCCAGAGTCAGAAACAACTGGTGCTTGCACAGGGGACTACCTTTATCTTTTTATACCTGGGATCAAAATGAAGTGGCAGATACTCTGTTCCAGGGGTCATTTTGTATAAAAATAGGTGGTGGAGCTCATTAGCTTAACTCATCAGCATATGCCTTCCCCCACCAGCCAAAAGCAACCTGATGCAAGAAAGGAGAGCCCTGGGTGAGCAAGGCCTGCTTGGGCTGGCTAGAGATCCAGCCAGCCCAAGCAGGCCTCACTCACATGGGGCTCTCCTTGACCACTCCCTCCCCACAGTCAAAAGGCCAGCAAGTCACCTACCACCCAAAATCACATAAGAAGTGGAGAAAGGGTGGTGCAGGCTTTCCCAGAGGTTAATGAGGACTGCTGGGGATGTGGCAAAGCCCCTGGTGGCTGGCTGGCTGCCTGCTCTCCTAATCCAGGGATTGTTATACAGCTTCATCTACTATTCAAGGGACAAGTTTGGTAGGTGGGGAGGAAGAGGGGAAAGGTTCAGGAGCTGTGCTCCTGTGAGCTCCTGATGAATCTTGGGCCTACTCTGTTCCATGAACATATGGTGAGGTTTTGGCAACTGACCACAGAGGCTGATCTGCAACCAATGAGGATGTTACCAGATCTGTGGTGGCTTGGCAACTTGAAGCAGCCAGGGCAATAGGTATGACCATTGTCCCAAGTACACATAAGGCCTATGACTATGCTGTTCATCAGATTGCCACTTTTAGGTAGGAGGTAGGACTACTTCAAGCAATGGCCAGCATCTGTGGATAATCTGAAAAATTATTGTGTCACTCTGAAAGGCAAGGGGTTATCCATCATTTGTGGCTAGTTGGCTGCCTTCCACAGCAAGACCCTGAGTGCAGCAGATTATACAGGTGATTTCAGTATTCATAAGATGTTGGAGGATTGGTCCGGGGAGACAGGCAGTCACAGGGATGATAGCCAATTTCTCCCAACATGAATCCATGCAATGGTCACCTCGAGATTAGACTACTGTAATGCCCTCTACATGGGGCTGCCCTTGTACCGAACGCGGAAACTACAGCTACTGCAGAATGCAGCAGCCAGGCTGCTACTGGGACTACCTCGGTGGGAACACGTGTGGCCTGGGCTGCGGGAACTGCACTGGCTGCCAATTGTGTACCGGGTTTGTTACAAGGTGCTGGTTATTACCTATAAAGCCCTATATGGCCAAGGACCTGCCTACCTCAGGGACCGCCTCTCTCCATATGTTCCCCAGAGGGCACTGCGTTCCAGTTCACAAAATCTTCTGGAGATCCCTGGGCCTAAGGAGGCCAAACTTAAAACAACTAGAGAGCTCGCCTTCTCCATAAAAGCACCCCAATGGTGGAATCAGCTCCCGGAGGAGGTGCAGGCCCTGCGGGACCTCAACCAGTTCCGCAGGGCCTGCAAAACTGCCCTCTTCCAAGAAGCCTTCAAGATGTGACCAGACTGAATATTACGCCGCCAGGATAAACAGAGATTGTAGCACCATATTGTTTTTAGCTTTTTAATATTAATGTATATTTATATTCGTATTTGTATTTATTGTGAACTGATTTTACTTGTATTGCCACTTCATGATATTATATCATGACATATTGTAAGCCGCCCTGAGCCTGCCTCGGCGGGGAGGGCGGGATAGAAATAAAAAATTTTTATTATTATTATTATTATTATTATTATTATTATTATTATTATTATTATTATTATTATTATTATTATTATTATTAACATTCTTAAAGGGCTTAGTTTCAGGCAAGATTTGCAGTTTAGGGTATGAAGCAGCCTTGTTTCATGCAGCACCACTGACAGCATTTTGGGGGGCACTTAAAGTTAGTGAGTTGGTGGCACACTCAAAGAGGGATGAACCAATATGAGCACTGCAGGCTTTTGACTTCTTTTCAGAGCAATCAGGTAGTCTTCACACTGAGGAAATCTGAGAATAACCAGCATGGGAGAAGGGCAGTGATATGGTTAGGGGAATGTCAGAACAGTGAGCCCAGTAAGAGCTCTCAGGCACTTTCTTAACCTGCATGGGGATGCTCAAGGCTTCATTTTCTGTCATAAGGATGACTCCCCCTTCACCAAGTTTCAATTTTGATCTGTGAATAACAAGTTTTGGGTGGCCTTAGGTTTGACTGGGGCTCATTTTGGGATCCACTCATTTTGTATTGGAGCATAAATAAATAAAAATATTTATTAAGATTTGCAAAGATATAACAATAAATATAGGGAATATGAATTACATGATAGTAGAACAGTTGCATACCAAGTGCAACAATTCAAAAGGATTATTGCTTGCAATGGTCAACTAAAAATAACCAAAACCACAACAGATAAATTGGATAACCAATAAAACTTAATAAGCAAATTTAAGAGGATGCCCAAACAGAATCTTGTATTGATGAAGGTGAAAGTAGTGGTAGGAATGGTTTAGACCAGGAGGCACCATCGCCCATGCACACCATTTTCATGATATTCACAGGTAGTGTTGCCTTGTGATATTCTGAGATGTCGGGATAGTTCAATCTTCCAATGTCTTTTCATCATCTTATTGTTTGGAAACCAATCTCTGCCTTTTTATTTTGCCAAAGAAATAATTAAAAGATAATTGCCATTTGCAAAGTAGCGAAGAAGAAGAAGATATTGGATTTATATCCCACCCTACACTCTGAATCTCAGAGCGGTCATAATCTCCTTTACCTTCCTCACCCATCCACACACACACAACAGTCACTATGTAAGGTAGGTGGGGCTGAGCGAGCTTTCACAGCAGCTGCCCTTTCAAGGACAACTCCTGTGAAAGCTTCGGCTGACCCAAGGCCATTCCAGCAGGTGCAAATGGAGGAGTGGAGAATCAAACCTGGTTCTCCCAGATAAGAGTCCGCACACTTAACCACTACACTAAACTGGCTCTCTCTTTCTCTGATGGCAGATCAATAGGGATGGTCCAGAAAAGATAAAGTAATTTGAGGAAGACAAAGGATTTCTGCAGATGAGGTGGCCCACAAAAGAAAGTGCAAGTTTGCCCCATTTAAGGAAAGTAGATTTTGTCTATTTGAATTTCTCTGAATGGTTAAGTCCCGCAAGTTTCTCAAAGGGGTATGGCAGAGATGTCTCAGACCATAGAAAGCATATAGATGAGGGACAGCCAATTGGATAGGGATATTTAATGGAAGAATACTTGACTTAGATTGATTTCCCTTTAGACCCAAGATGGAGCCAAAAGATGTGAGGAGAGTCTGAAGAGGAAAGGAGGTTTCTGGATCAGTGATACACAGCAACAAATCATCAGCAAATAAGCTCATGTTGAAGGTATGTGGGCCTATTGCCTCTCCCCTCTTTGATGGATTCAGTTTGCTGTATCAAGAAAGCCAATGGCTTGAGGGCCAAGGCGATGGCAGGAGACAGGACATCCTTGTCTGATCCCTCTACAGAGTGAAAAGTCATCTGAGGGTAAACCATTAATTTTGATGTGTACTTTAGGTTCTGAGTAGATAGTTTTGATGGTGGTAATAGAGTTAGTGCCAAACCCCATCTGATCCAAAAGATAAAACAGATACAAAGTCTGTAATGAGTCAAATGCTTTTTCTATGTCCAGGGAAAGCAGGATGGTTGGAGACTTAGACTTCTGACAGGCAGAGATGATGTATAAGGTGTTATGGATGTTATCAATATCTCTTCCTGGCATGAAGCCTGTCTGGTCCTGGTGAATATAATCTACTATGAGAGAATTCCATTGTCTGGCAATAGTGTCTGCAAAGATCTTATAGTTTTGATCTAGTAACAATATTGGGTGATAAGAAGATAGGTTTGTTAGAACTTTACCTGACTTGGGGAGAACAATTATGGAGGCTGAATTCCAAGTAGAAGGTAGAATGCCAGATTTCAAGACTTTGTTGCATGCCGCAGTTAACAGTAGTACCAAGGTATTGGCAATTTTTTTTATAAAATTCTGAAATGTTTCCATTAGGGCCAGGGGGCTTGTTTTTGAGCTCCTTTATCATATCTAAAATATCTTCATTGTCACATGAGCAGTCTAAAACACTATGGTGAACTTTGTCTAGGCGTTTAATGTAAGGATGGGAGAAGAGAAAAGCATCAATCGACTCAGCTGAAGGATTGCTCAAAGAGTAGAGGTTGATAGTACTCACAAAATTTTTTGTTGATGTCTGACGATTTAGAATGAAAGAGACCCTTGGAGCCCTGAGCCACAGTAATAAATTGTGCAGAAAGTCTGTCCTTGGTACTCCAAGATAATAGTTTCAGAGATAGTGGCAAATGAATCCAATATTTTTGCTTGAGGTAAAGTAAGTTATTTTGGATTTTGTTGTATTCAAGGGATTCCAGCTTTTCTGTTCTGTGAGGAGTTTGCAGTAAACTTTCTTGCTATTCCTCTTCTTATGAAGAGCTTCCAGTTTTTTAACGTTATCTAAGAGCTCAGACCAAAGAACCATTTTACTATGATTCAGGTGAGCAGCAGTAGAGATTGTCACCTCTAATAACAGCTTTTAGAGCTTCCCATACAGTAATAGGAGAACATTTGCCATTGTTGTTGGTCTTCAAGTATTGCTGAATAGAGGACTCTATTTTTTGCATACAGTTCATATTATAAAGCAGAGTCATGGGGAAGGTTGACCTCTTCAGGGTTTCAGGGTCAGAAGAGAGAACCAAAGAGCAACTCACCTGTGCATGGTCCGACCAAACAATCAAACCAATATCCAAACCAACTGCTGAGTCTGTGAAGGATTTGGAGAGAATGATAGTCAATTCTGGTGTAAATGTGATAGGGGGGCAACTCCATGAACGATGGCAGACATGTGATCCAAAGGTTCTCCTCAAACCCTGCACCTTCCGCTAAATCAGTCCGCAAAAAAAAAAAAATCATTTTCCAAATGAAAGAAAAGGCAAGCAGGAAGAAATCACAATCAACAAAAAAACATAAAACATCCATTCAGGCACTATTAAACTTGTCATCAGTGTGACAGCATGGAAACGTGGCCTGTGAAACCACGGGAAAAATGGCAGCCGGAGTTGAAAGTGAAATGCACGATTCGACGGAAAAAGGCTCCATAGAACAAATAATCCAGTCTTCAATACAATCAGCTATGAGATCCTTGGAGGCTTCAATGCTGCAGAAAATGACAGACCAAATCTCCTTTATTATGAAGTCCATGGCAGATCAAGTAAACAAGATTGCTACGGCCCTGAATGAAACCATACAAGTTGCTGATACAGCATTAAACTTGGGACTAACACTGCAGGATGAAAACCAGCAAATGCAAGAATGAATACTGGTGCTTGAAACAGCCCACAGGCAAGCCAACCTGAAATTCAGAGGACTGGATGAAAACACAGAAAGCTCAGGTGATATTTTTAATTTTATGAGTAAATGGTTGGCCACTATTTTAAAGCTGGACAAAAGTTCTGTAGTGCCATTGTAGAAAGCTTATCGGATGGGGGCTCCTAGAAATCCCAATAGAACTGTACCTAGAGATGTAATAGTAACTTTTCAAGATGTCAACACCAGAAATGAGATCCTAAAAAAGGGAAGAGAGATTAGCTTACAAAGAAAACAAGGTGGCAGTGTACCCAGACTTACCATCTGAAGCCCTGGTAATTAGAAGAATACTTAAGCCAGTCACTGTCAAGCTGAGAGAGGCCAATGTAAAGTATAAATGGGCTTGGCAAGGGCACTTAACTGTATCGTTCCAAGGCAAACAACTAAAAGCACATAATGAAGAGACCGAAATGCATCTTCTTCGAGCCCTAAAACTAAATGTCCCTATAGATCTACAGAAGAAGACAACCAAAAGAAAACTTTTGTGGACACCTGAGAAACTGAAGCTGAGTAGAATTCCAGTACTGAAATCACCATTAACAGTTTTCTAGTTAAATGAATAGTAAATAGTGGGAGGAAAGAAAGTACAATTGCAATGTTGATAGAGAAATTTAATCTTTGATAGTTTACGTAAAGTTTATTCTAATTCATCGTATTTGGCTGAAGGGAGGGGGAGTATGGATCTAAGCTCTCACTTGTATTGTGTTTGAAATATTAATTTTAGAGTTGATAGCCTCTGAAATTTATTATAAGCAGTTAATTTAATTTAGTAATAAGATAGTATAGATATAGCTAAGAAGTTTAAAGCAGAAATTATAGTAGATTAGTTAGAACTGATAGGAATAAAACTTTAATAAAGATTTAGATAGCTATAGGTTAAGTTTTACAACTAATTTGAATAGTTTGGTTGGAATACATAGGTTAATAGTTAGAGGTAATAGGTAGATACTAAATATAGTTAATTACGTAATAGTACTTAGGTTACCAAAAATTCTGATAGATAAGTGTTTAGATGTTAGATTTCACAGAGTGATAGGATAGGTTTAGTGTTTTCCTTAGAATCCATATTATAGATATAATACAATAAGTAGTTGAAAATAAGTGTTTTACAGCGACAGCATATGTAATGTTAGAATATTGTATAAAATTTCAATAGTTATTTAATTATAATTGTTTTTGCTGGAAACCTAGTGGATACTTGCATATATTGGAAAATTTACATGTGATTACTGTTTTTTTTTAAATTAATCAGATTTTTATTAACAGGTTTTCAGTGTACAATAAAGAACACTGTAATCTGTCACCTCAAATAATGCAGCCTTAGAGAGGATATAATAAACATTTTTTTTAAAAAAAAACAAGAACGTGGTTACTAGTTAATGGTTTGTTTACACAATAACACCTTCAAAAAAGGAGACATAATCATTGGAGATTTTAATTATGTTTTCAATAAATACTTAGACAAATCACACCTACACTATTTGTTTTCAATAAATACTTAGACAATTCACTCCCTTTTGCTCCCCCCCCACCTGCAAGTGGCTGCCTACCTTCCTGCCTGCTTGCCTGTCTTCCTGTCATTTCTCTGTCTCCCTGTCTTCCTTCTCGTTTATTTTATTTGTTTCTCCCAAACTGTAATGTACTAAAGTCGGAGACGTTCAGATTGCAACATGCTTTATTAGCGAGTACATCACAAAGACAACATGGGGGTGCCGGGTACCCTGTTATATACATTTCCCAGAACAACCTTCTTCCTGGCCAGGTCCAATCCTGGCCAGTTAAACTTCCCACCACTGATCATCATAGGTGGACTGCGTTCATCCCTTCCAGGCACCGCCCACAGGTGCTCTGTGCTGTACTTTCCAAGACAAATGCCTGACACAATACTCCTCCCCCCCCTAGTTCAAGATACATAGTCTTTCAAAAGAGCAGGCAGCCACCGCTTTCTGAGCTACCACGGAGGTTCAATCTGGGGAGCTAGGGCTGCTGCCTGGGGTTTTGTAACTGCTGGTTCCTCGGTTTGGACCGCGGTCGGCAGAGCATTGTCTCAATCCTGTGGAGGTATCTCCCCCGCCCTGTAAGGCTCCTCCGCCAGTGACCCCGGCGAGCTCAACAGGGTTGCTTCCTGTGGCAGCCCTGTGCTCTCCCCGTTCCTCACTGCTCCTGGCTCTGCCGGTTTCTCCGGCAGGATGCTGCGGCAGAGTTGGTCTATGTGTCTGTGGAGGAGCTGCCCCCCTTCTGACGAGACCTCGTAAGAGTGGAACCCAGTAAGCCTCAGCACCCGAGCTGGCATCCACTCCGGCCCACTCTCAAAGTTCTTGGCATAGACCGGATCCCCCGGAAAGAACCCCCTCGTGGCCTCCCTGGTCTCGGGGAAGCTGCGGAGGTCCGGGGCCCGGTCGGGGTGTAACCTATCTAGCCGGGTGGTTAACTGCCTGCCCATGAGTAACTCAGCAGGGCTTACACCCATAGCCAAGTTAGGGTTGATCCTGTTCCCAAACAGGAAGGCGGACAGTCAGTAGTTCTAATCCCCTTGGACTATGCGACCCAGGGCCTCCTTGGTTGTGTGAACCATGTAGTACCGCTTGGCTGTTAGTGGCCGGGTGAAAGGGAGCGGACCATATGTGGTGAATGAGGTACCTATTCAAGAATTCCTGGAACTCCCGGGAGGTAAATGTAGTGCCGTTGTCCGTCACTACGGTGTCAGGAATTCCGTGGGTGCAAAAAACCCTCTGTAAGACTGAGGCCACGGTGGAGGTGGAAACAACTGGGATTACTTGCAGCCCCTTTGTGTAAGCATCTGCCAAGATAAAGAATATTTGACCCTGGTATGGCCCCACAAAGTCTAAGTGTAGCTGGGACCACGGCACCCGATTCCCAGTGGTGAACAGGGGTGCTAGGTGGATTCAACTGGAACTCTTGGCAGGGTGGGCACCTCCTAATCCACCCCTCAATCTCTTCGTCCATTCATCCATTCCCGGACACCATACATAGCTCCGCGCCAGAGCTTTCATACGCACTATTCCCGGGTGCATCTCGTGCAAGGCTTCGAGCACTTGCTTTCGGAGTAGGGGAGGGACCATCACTCTGCTGCCCTAAAGAATACACCCTTTGTGTAAGGAGAGTTCTTCCTGGCAGGAAACAAATGGTCTGCATGCAGCATCCAATTTGTCTGTGGGCCAACCCCTCCCCACCCAGTCCGAAACGCATGCAAGAATGCGGTCTCTGCCCGTGGACCTGGCTACCTCCACTGTGTGGAGAGGCCACTCCGGCAGAGACTCCAGGAGCATCACGTGGTGGGCCAGGGCCGGATCTGGGTCCATCTGCGGCAGCTGAGGGCATCTGTGTGGCTCATTGCCTTGCCGGGGCAGTAGACAAGCTCATTCCACTGCAGGACCCACTGCGACAGGATCTGCGATGTCTGGCAGTCTGGGGCGAGTAGGCCAAGCAATGACTTGTGGTCTGTGACAATCGTGAAGTGCCTACCATACAGGTAGTCATTGAATTTGTATATGCCCACCATAATTTCCAATGACTCCTTATCTATTTGGGCATAGTTGCGCTCATCCTGGGTCAAAGTACGAGAGTAATAGGCCACAGGGACCTCTCTCCCATCTGGGAGTTGGTGGCCCAGGATGGCGCCCACTCTGTAAGTGACCCTCGCATGCTAAAATCATGGAGAGGGACTTGTCAAAATGGTGGAGTACCTCATTTGAAATCAAGATGTCCTTGACTGCCTGGAAGGCCGTGGCCTACTTTTTTCCCCAGACCCATGGGGCAACCTTATCTAGGAGTCTGTGTAGGGGTTTGGCCAGGGCTGCTTTGTGGGGCAAGATTGAGTGGTAAAAGTTCAGGAGCCCCAAAAAACTTTGTAGCTCCACCCTGCAAGTGGGGGCTGGGGCCTGTACTATCGTCCTGATCTTGGCCATTGGGTGAATTCCCGCGGCGTCCACCGCAAATCCCAGGAACTGCACCCTTGGCATCCCAAGCGAGCACTTCTTCCACTTCACCTTGAGACCCACATTCTGGAAGCGGCAGAGCACCTCTCTAAGGTGGCCACAGAACTCGTTGACGTCTGGTGCCGCTATCAAAACGTCATCGAAAAAGGGTTGTACTCCAGGAATCCCTTTAAGGAGAGAGTCCATTAAGCTTTGGAAAATTCCCGAAGCCATGCTGACCCCAAATTGTAGCCTCTGCACCTTGAAAGCCCCCCGGTGTGTAATGATGGTCTGAGCTTCAGCCTTTTGCTCATCCACCGGAAGTTGTTGGTATGCTTGGTCCAAATCCAACTTCCTGAAAATCTTGGAACCGGCCAGAGAGGCGAGGACATGGCTGACCACCAGGACGGGGTATGGATGGTTCTGTAGTGCTTTATTAATTGTGCATTTGTAGTCTGCATAGATGCGCACGTCCCCATTCAGCTTGACTGGGGTGATTATTTGGGTTTCCCAAGTGGTGTGAGAGATGGGCTCTAGCACTCCCTGGGCCACAAGGCGGTCCAGTTTGGCTTCGATTTTTGACTTAAGTGCAAACGGAACCCATCGAGCCTTCAGCCTTAAGGGTCTAACCATGGGGTCCAGCTGCAACGCAATAGGTGGCCCCTTGTACGTTCCCAGAGCCCCATCGAATACTTCCGGGAACTCCCGGCACACTTGGTTAAAATTGTGGGCCTGTATGTGGTCCGCCCCTACAATTTTGATGTCCATGGGCTTAAACCAAACCAATTCCAATAGGGTGGTGAGCCTGCACTTCACCACAAGAATGTCCAGGGCCCCTTTAACATTTTTGAACTCCACCCAAACTCTGGCCCACCCCATGATCTGCACTGGATTCTTTTGAAAGTCCCGCAATATGAACTCCACATGTTGCAGGGCCGGCCGGTTGTGGGGGCAGAGTTTATTGAGGGTCTCCTCCGAAATAATGGGGAATGCCTGACACAACACAAACTTTTACATAACTCTCACTTTATTCATTCCTCTCATTCTTTCTCTCTCTCTCTCTGTCTTTAACTGTTTCTACACTTGGCAGAAGATCCTCTCTCAGTGCTCATTTTAAAGTGATCATCTACATTGTATATTGGCTTCACTTCTGTTTTGTTTTGCATTTTCCGATGTCTGCTATACTCAGTTTGTTAAATGAAAATGGAAAACGGTTTCACCCAGGAGTTGCCCCTCACTTTACAAGAGTACTTTTGAACAGGAGGTTTCCTGAACTTGCTTATAACTATAACTCAGACCCCAAATCCAACCCACACATAACATATGGAGTGGTATTCCTAGGAGGTACTCTGTAAGTTGGATGCCTCTAGCTCACCTGGTATCCATTCTGTACACTCCTGAACTGGCAACTGACCTTTCATTATAAAGCACTGTCCTGGAGCACCTTAACTCAGACCCCTAAAGTCCAATCTTCACCAAACCTGGTGGACTTATACAGGAGTGTCAGCTAGAGATACTCTGCAATTTTGGAGCATTTTTCATTTAAACTGGTTCGCAAACGGAATCAAGAACTGTTTTGGGAATCAGGCCAGTTCCGTGTGTGAACCTAATTAGGATTTCTCAGTCTGTGCCCACCCCTAGTTCATACATTTAGATTTTAGGGGGAATTCTATAGAATGTGGAGTGTTTTCCTGTTGAGGAAATAAAAACCCTTCACAATGCTGCTGGCTAGTTCAGAGCAAGCTTCTGAGTGGGAAGTCTGAACACCCTTTAATTCCCTTAGCAGGGCTTTTTTGTTGAAAAAGTCCAGCAGGGACTCAATAATATCCACTATTGGCAAGTTTCAAAGATTAGTTGAAATCTAGCACCTTATATAATATCCACTATCTCACTATCTTTCTGGAGCCTCTATTGGAGTATAATTTGTATACACATAGAAAAATGACTATAAATAAAATCTTCCATTTACATGTTCCTCTTTTACTTTTCTAACAAAGAAAATATGAATCCATGAAATGTATATGAATTTAGAGTGCAATTTTATGTGTTTAATTTTGTTAATGTAATTATAGGTCACCTTGGTTGTGCTTATACTTGTTTTAAGCTATTTTGTTGTTAAGGATTTTTTTTTAAAAAAGAACCACAAGTTAGCAGAAATGTTTACCCACTTTCTTTTAAGATATTTTAATTTTATGTGCATCAAGTTGCAGTCCAATTTCAGTCATGATTCTCCACAAGGAACCCAAATTTGCCTTAAAATTTCATGGTAACCCCATTTTGCATCATTTAAAACCTTTACTAGCTTCCTAAGGCTAGTTGGATTTACTGTAGTGAGATAATTGAAATACTGTGATTTAATACAGTGACTCTAGCTAATTGCACGTGGGTCTTTATTGACATAAATATATATCTTAACTGAAGATCTCAAGAAGTAAGAAACCTGAATGTAAAACCCCATGTGTCGGGTTCTACATGGGCTGGATAATTCCTTATTTTTTAAGTGATTTCATTCAAATTAGTGAACTTCTCATAAAAACCATAATAAACTTCCGCAGATGTAAATAATTTCATGTCTTTTTGTTACCTACTCTATTTACAGCTATGATTATTATTGTACCTTATAGAAAAAATAAGGGCATCTATTTTTGTAATCCTTTCTTTATAATCCAGAGAGAAATGAGTTCATAAATAGAACAAATTAGTGCACTTTATTATTAATGGAACAATTATTTAATATTCATTTAAATGCTATTAAGAAAACATGTTATTTATGATACAATGTATGCAGTTTACTGGAAAAACACTTGGTAATATGAATTAGTAAATAATAATATTTATTAGGTAAAAAGTAATAAGAATCCAAAAGAGGTGTCCACTATATTCTGCAACATAAAATATTTCATTTATTTGTTCAGAGAAATGGCAGCTAAAATATTTATTTATATCCTGCCCTTCCCACAAGCAGGCTCAGGGCAGGTTGCAACAAGGCTATTGTTTCCCACATTGAAACAGCTCTTGCTGGAAGGTCTAGGCTACTGCAAGCTTCTATGAGCTATGGGATCCCTGCTAAGGGATGGAAATAAAGAGCTACTGCTCTTCAACAGTTCCCACCATTCTCTGTAACTTTTGTACTCTTATCTAAGTACCCCGCCAGTTGGCAGGAAGAGAGGAAACTGATGTAGAGAAGAGGGAGTAAAACTTCCACCACCACCATGGCAGTCACCTGGGAATACAGCAAGCTGGCCTTAAGAGGATGATGGTAGTTTTATTCCCCATTCTCCATAGCCAGCTTGCATTCCTCTGGGTATCTTGGCAATCTCACTCATTCATCTTAGCTGCTTTGCCTCAAGCAGAGGAAGAAGGAAGAGAAGTAAGTAAACAGTGTGCAGGATTATTGTGAAGAAAGACTTCACAATGCTGCTGGCTAGTTTGGAGCAAGCTTCTGAGTGGAAAGTCTAAACACCCTTTAATTCCCTTAGCAAGGCTTTTTTTGTAGAAAAAGCCCAACAGGAACTAATTTCCATAAAAGGCCACACACCTTTATGCCAAGCCAGCTGGAACTACGTTCCTATGCATTCATGCTCAAAAAAGCCCTGCCTAATGCATTCTCATTTTCTCCCAGGCAGCAGGCAGAGTAACCTTGGACATCGTATTGTCACTTGAGCTGTGTTCCTTGTGCCATGGAGAAAGCAAGAAGACAGCAAAGGATGTAAAGGATACACAGGCTTCCTCCTAAAGGAATCTGCTCAGAGCCATCCAACAGCCAGTATTGTTCCAGCTTATTAGCCCCCATCTATCTCAAAACCAGCTCCAAGCAGGCTCAGGGCTGGTTACAACAAGAATATTGTTTCCCACCTTAAAATAGCTCCTGCTAGAAGATCATAGTTTCCACAGCATCCCTCAGATCTGCTGTAAACATGACATAGTGCTGATTGTCAGTTCAGCCCAAATTGCTGGATAACCTATGTAACTGAATGAGGTAATGGAATGGGACATACCATTAATGAATGTTAAGTCAAAACATGAAACTCCTTGCAAGTGGAAAACCTTCAATCAATCAATCAATCAATCAATCAATCAACATTTTATTTATATCCCGCCCTCCCCGCCGAAGTAGGCTCAGGGTGGCTAACAACATCAAATACAATAGATTATACAATAAGTATTTAAAATCAGTATCTAGCTTTAAAACAGTCTAATTTAAAATTTAAAATTAACATTCTGGTGCTATTTCCAATAAGCATGATGGCGAAAATCACTTAGGCGGGTCCCTCTGTCATTTAATTGGTAAAGGCCATCCCAAAAAGGATGGTCTTGCAGGCCCTGCGGAACTGTTCAAGGTTCCACAGGGCCCGCACTTCTTCCGGGAGCTGGTTCTATAGGTGTGGAGCTACGATAGAGAAGGCCCGCATACGAGTACTCTGCAGTTTTGCCTCCTTTGGCCCGGGGATGGTCAGTTGGTTCTTCCCTGCTGACCTCAGTGCTCTCTGGGGTTCATATGGGAAAAGACGGTCCCTCAGGTAGTCAGGTCCTCGGCCATATAGGGCTTTAAAGGTAATAACCAGCACTTTGTAACGAATCCGGTATGTAACTGGCAACCAGTGCAGTCCGCGCAGCCCCGGCTATATGTGCTCCCACTTTGGGAGCCCCAGTAGCAGCCTAGCCGCCGCATTCTTTACCAACTGCAGTCTCCGGGTTCGGCACAGAGGCAGCCCCATTTAGAGGGCATTACAGTAATCCAATCTCGAGGTGACCATTGCATGAATCACTGTTGCTAGGTCCCGATGCTCTAGGAAGGGGGCCAACTGCCTTGCCTGCTTTAGATGAAAGAAAGCCGACTTGGCAGTGGCTGCTATCTGGGCCTCCATTGATAGTGAAGGCTCCAGTAGAACTCCCAAGCTCCTGACCCGGTGCGCTGCTTTCAGCGGCACCCCGTCAAAAACCAGGAGAGGTATTTCCCTCCCCAAAGTGCCCCGACCCATGCAAAGGACCTCTGTCTTTGTTGGATTCAGCTTCAACCCACTCAGCCTTAGCCAAGTTGCCACAGCCTGCAATGCCAGGTCCAAATTCCCTGGGACGCAGCCAGGCCGGCCATCCATTAGCAGATAGAGCTGGGTGTCATCTGCATATTGATGACACCCAAGCCCATACCTCCAGGCAATCTGGGCAAGGGGGCGCATATAGATATTAAATAGCATTGGAGAGAGAACTGCTCCCTGTGGCACTCCACAATCTAGTGTGCACCTCTGGGACAGCTCACCCTCGATTGCCACCCTTTGTCCCCATCCCTTGAGGAAGGAGGAAAGCCATTGTAGGGCTGACCTTCTTATGGTCTGATGGTCTGATGGTCGACCGTGTCGAACGCAGCCGACAGATCTAACAACATCAGCACCGCCATGCCACCTCGATCCAGATATCACTGGTCCTTGTCCTTAGAGAGGTTTTATACACCCTATCTCCCACAACACTGCAAGGGAACTGATAACATAAGGAAGTATTTTCCAAATGTAAAGAGTTTTGGAAATTTTGAAAGTCTGCACACTGTTTTATGACATCTCTCTCTTGCAAGCACTTACAAGGTCTTGCTAAGATTCAGCTGTGATGGGTAAAGAAAACCCTACATGCCCAGAAGTACTCTGGTAATTTAAAAAGGTTATAAATATATAGTTAATATTAATAGTTATATCTTATAGCATTGTATATGTGTGTTTGGTGGCACACAGGGCACATAGTAGTCATGGAACCCTTTTGGTTGATAGTATTTGCAAATGTGGCCTTGGAGTAAGTACCACTGCTTTAATCTAATCTCAGTTTAATGCTTCTATTTATAAATAATATATTTTAGCATACTCTTAACAATATTATTGGATAAACTACTGCACTCCAGTGGCTGAGGGCAAATGATCCTTGGATGGAGATACCAATCTTACCAGAGAGCTCAATGGTAAAGATAGAACATCAGTCAGTCCCTCTAAAGATTTACCCTTATGGAGAGTGCACTTTGCCCTTGGGGGACAACCTCTTACCAGCCACTAATATGAAAATGTGGTGGTGGGAGTATGTGGATGTCTTTTTGCTGCTATTTAGGAAGTCTGAGGTGAAAGAAACAGGAAGGCAAGGAGGAGAATAGGGAGCAGGAAAATTTTAAAAGAAACCCACAAAGGGAACATTGGATAACTGGCTTTCTGTGTATAACATATGCATGGCAGTGGTCATTCAGGTCCAGTCAGAGAGGTCTCCAGCATTTATCAAATATTTAGATATCATTCATCAGGCATACACAGAGTATGCAAGGTCCGTGTGGCTCAACTGTGATGAAAACTTCCAAATGCACGTGACACTGGATCCAGAGTTAGCTTAGGATAAGGAGTACCAGAGGTTTTGGTCTCATTGCCTGGGACCAGCACAATGTTTATCCAGGAGGTATTCAGATAATGGACAAGTAATTTCTAAACGGACACCCAAGCCATACCAAAAGAAAGCCAGAAGACAGTTGGTTCAAATGTGGTTGCTCTGTTGGGAATTTAGTAGCGCCGAAGGCTGTAACAAGAAACAGGGCAATTTCAAGCAGACATGCTTGAAATTGGTGCTGGAGGAATCATGTAGGATCCAGTTACCTGAGGTTTAGAGGAGGCCATGGGGCATGACTCCAGAGAAGGCAAGAGAAGTGACTGGGGGAGGGGATTTCCTAAAGGTGCCCAGTCCAGTACAGCTGGATTCTCTTCTTCTATAGAGGGATCATTACCCTAATAAGGCAGATGTGGCATATTTGGCAAATGAATTTAAGGAACGTTTTAGGATTCCTTAAATAGGTCCTCATCATTTTTTTTTCTTTAGGATAAAATATGTTTATGAGAATTTTTGTACAAATAATTAAAAAAAGAAAAACAAGACTAAAAACACCTACAGACAAAAAAACAACTACTGTTGTAAAAGAAGGAATTAATATCTGACTTTCACCACTACTGGAATCCATGCATTTACTCATCACAATCCTAGTCCAGAATCAGACCAAGGTAAATTTATCACCTTTCTGTATAATCTTATCATTGCCTTTTAATCTTAAAAACCATAAATCATCAGTTCTTTTTTTTTTCCTTTTCATGCAAGAAGTTCATAAAGGGTTTCCTTGTATGCATAAAATTAAGTAAAGTCTTATCTTATCTGATAAGAGATGTGAGTTTGGTCATCTCTGCAAATTCCATCATCTTGACGAGGAATTCCTCTATTGTAGGTATATGTGCAGTTTTCCATTTCAGAACATATAACAATCTTGCTACTGTTATCATATGCATAAACAAAGTTCTGTTCATCTCCTCAAGTTGTTTATCCGTTATTCCCAACAAAAAAGCCTCTGGTTTCATTTGTATGTCAGTCTTTAAAATCTTCCGCATGATTAAATGTATTTGTATCCAATATTTTTTAGCATTCTTGTAATGCCACCATATATGATAAAATGTCCCTTCGTGATATTTATTTATTTATTTATTTTAGTATATTTCTATTCTGCCCATTCCCCGCTCAGGGCAGAGTACAACATATATTGACATTTCCAGCATTTATTCTTATTATCTTTTGGCTAGTTTATCTGAAGTTATATACCATCAGTACATCATTTCATAAAAGTTTTCTTTTAAATTGGAACTTAAAGTAAATTTTAAGACTTTCAACCATAAATGTTGGATGTGAGGGTGATCTGGCTGCAACATCTATCACCCCATTGATTGCCAGGGCTGATTCAGCTGATCTGGCTGGTTAAGCAAGTGTCCCCTACCTCCCTCACGAGTCCACGTGTATCCCTTCTGAAGCTGCACTCTCAGTGGAAGAGGTGAGGGCCCTGTGGGACCTTGGGCAGTTCCGTAGGGCCTGTAAGACAGTCCTCTTCTGGTTGGCATACAACTGATCGGTACTTGAAAATTTCGAATAGAAGGCTGCAGTATGGTGCTTTGGTAAATGGCTTTGTTTTACTGTTTTACTGTTTTTACTGGTTTATTGTTTAACTGTTGTAAATTGTTGAATTTTAAAACTTAATGCTATGTTAGAACATTTGTGTTGTGAGCCGCCCTGAGCCGCTTTGGTGGGAAGGGCAGGATATAAACTAAATAAAATGAAATGAAAAGAGGACAACCTGTGAGGAAAAGCCCCCTTACAGAACACCGTGATTACCAGCTTGGTTGCCAGAGCACCTGGAGAAGTGACTCGCACATGTCTGGCCAGAGAGTGTGGGTACACCTATCCAGGGGCAAAAGGGACTTATGTAATACTAGCAGCCATAACACTACAAAGGCACTCTAGACCAGTACAAGAGTGCCCACCAGGAGAACGGAAGGCTTCCCGTCGTTCTGTATGATGTCTATCCCAGCATTGGAGCGAAGGAAACTGCGCCGCCAGGAGCTCTCCAGGAGAACGGTTATGAAGTTCTGACCATGGAATCCACCGTGGAGGGCTAACACCACGCGGTTGGATGATTAACCACTCCTGGGGTGGGTGGGTAGGTTGCTTGTAGGCCTTGGCTATCTTCCTACCAGGCTCGACTCCATTTCAGCGAAGCGGATGGCTCACGTACACACCAGATGTCACCTTTGGCCTACAAGCAACCTACCCACCCCAGGAGTGGTTAATCGTCCAACCGCCACTTTCTTTGTTTAACGGAACTGTAGACAAAGATTGGTTCCCAGGAGAAGACAAAAGAAGAGGAAAACCATCTTCAGCCAGAGCCAAGTTCCTTTGTACAAACTGGGTGTTACCTAGGCCATGATTTGACTCTCTATTGTCACCCTTTCAGATAAGTCCAACAGTCTTAAGCATCTCCCCACCCAAGTAATCTTTCTATTCTTCTCCCCAACTGTCACTTTGGAGCCTCCCCCTGGTCCATTTCAACCTGAAAGTTCTCTCAGGTATCCAGGATCCAGGCAAGTCCATTGGTCAAGAGCAAGCACCCAATTAGGTGCCACCAATGAACTTTCTATTGGTTGTCACAGTAGTCCAGCCCTTATGGTCACTGCGAAACCTCCCCTTTTCATGAGGTCACGCACCAGCTGACCCCCTTCCTCCTCCCTCGTACCTCCCATCCCCTAAGGGCTCAAGAGAGTCCTTATAATCTGTGGACTAGCTACACACAGGTGTGCCTCTATCAGTATCCCAACTTCCGCTGCATAGATCCATCCCCGATTCCTGATCAGTTTCGGGTCCCTTCTCCCACTTCCTCGCTTGTCACCATTGGAGCCTTCCTTGAAGACTACGATAGGTAAACATCACCCTGTTTGTCTACCCATGTGTTCCCCTATCTCTCTATTTATGTTTTCTAGGACTGGATGTGTGTTTTGATGAGTATTTTATCTTGTATGGAAGCCTATATTTTTCTTAATAAATTTTAATTGGTTTACTTAATATCAGAGTCCCTAATATTTTAAGCATTACTTTTCTGGACGTGTTAATCCTGTATACACAGGTAAAACGATCCTGAGTGAGCCAGGTGCCCACCTGACAATTCCCCAACCTCGTTTTGAGGGCATTTTGGTTTACAAACCATCCCAGATAGAAGGAGTGTTTATGTGTGTAGTATCCATAAATGTTCCCATTGTTCCATTTGAATAGAATAACCAATTTTTCTGACCACTTTAGCATAAATCCCTTTACCTGTTCTTCCTCTGTTTCAAATTTCAACAAAAGTTTATACATTTTGGCAATACCATGTTGGGCATTTGTACACAGTTCTGTTTCAAATGCAGTCATAGATTGGTCAAAACCATCCATCCTTTTATTGAGTTTAAATCTTTCTGATAATTATTATTATTAAAAAAAAAACTATTGGCAACTATAACTGTGTTTACAAATACTCTCTCATTTTAATTTTACTATCACCTTGAGAAAAATCTAAATTATTCAATATGCTAAATACTTTTGTGTAGAAGCCATTTCCCATCTAAAAAATGTTTCTTCAGATCCATAGTAGAGTTTTTGGACATAACTTGGGTTCATATTTATTCCATATACTCAAAACGGCATGTCTAATATTGTAGTTTTAAAAGTTAACGTTACCTTTATCATACCATAAATAAGTATGCAACCCAAATCTCAAATCATAACCTTCAGTGGTTTTTTTTATTTCACAATAGCAACCATTCCTTCAGCCATACTAAACAGCAAGTCGCAAAGTATACTCTCAAACTGGGTAAACCCAATTCACCTCTTGCCTTTGAGTCTTCTAATATTTTACATTTAACACATGGTCTCCCTCCCGCCCCCCCCCCCCTTGCCATACATACCTTGCTGTATCCTTCTGCCATTGTTTGAATGGAACATCAGATGTCAGAACTGGTATTGTCTGGAATGAGAATAATTTTCTAGGCAAAACATTCATCTTAATTAAAGATATTCTCCCCAACAATTTTAATCTTTACCACCTCAGTGTAGAATGTAGATTCAGATTTGCACTAGAACATGCACAGAGTGCCAGATACATTTGCTCTAATTCTGCTAATGGAATATATTGTATTAAATCTAGTCATAGAACCTGCATTAATATATATGCAGTTGCACTTTTCTATGGGACACAGGCCCGCAGTGGTCTTAGTATTAAGCCTTTGAGAACAAAGAAAGATAATTTCTTATTAAACTCTCTAATAAGCACATTATGTATTACAAAGCCCTTTTTCTCTAGCCAAGGTCATCATGTTCCATCATGTTTTGTGAACATCCTTTGAAAAGAACTCTTTTCTCCCTACCTCTGGAGACCTCCCAAGTCTGAAAGAGTCATTACACCCCCACACAGTAGAGATTTTACTTATTGACACGTTTTCTGGACGTGAGCAAAAAATCTAAGACAAATAACCTGAAGTACACCACTTGGCCATCTGCACATTCCTCTCTCTCTTGGCTTGACTTCGCAAACGAAGATTTAAGAAGGGTGCAGTAGACCACGTCTGCTGCAGGCTCGCTGGCGGCTGACAAGACCAATGCGGGACAGGCAGATCCGGCCACAGTGGCTGCAGGGAGAAGTCTGATTTGGGGTTGGTGCTGTAGCAGTGCGATTCTTCCTCAATCTCCTTTTGTCCTCAAGACCAGCTATGCGTACGTTCTCAAAGGAAGAGACAGCCTGGTGGATGGTGTGCCTCCATGCTTTGCGATCTGAGGCTAGGTCAGACCACTGGTGATGGTTGATGCGACAGGTGCCAAGGGATTTCGTCAAGGAGTCCTTGTACCTCTTCTTTGGTGCCCCTCTATTTCGATGGCCAGTGGAAAGTTCGCCATACAGAGCAATCTTGGGAAGGCGGTGGTTTTCCATCCTAGAAATATGCCCTGCCCAGCGCAGCTGCGTCTTCAACAGCAGTGCTTCGATGCTTGTAACCTCCGCCCTCTTGAGGACTTCAGTGTTGGTCACAAAGTCACTCCAGTGGATGTTGGGGATGGTTCGAAGGCAGCGCTGATGAAAGCGCTCAAGGAGTCGCAGGTGATGACGGTATAAAACCCACGATTCGGAGCCGTAGATGAGGGTTGTCATCACAACCGCTTTTTAAACATTGATCTTTGTGCCTTTTGTCAGATGCTTGTTGCTCCACACTCTTTTGTGCAGTCGGCCAAATGCACAATTTGCCTTTGCCAGCCTGTTGTCAATCTCCTTGTCGATCTTGGCATCTGAGGAGATGATGCACCCCAGGTAGCTGAACTGCTAGACTGTCTTCAGTACTGATTCACCCACAGTGATGCAGGGAGGGTGATAATCTTCCTGGGGTGCAGGCTGGTGGAGAACTTCTGTCTTCTTCAGACTAACTTCTAGGCCGAATAGCTTGGCAGCCTCTGCAAAGCAGGACGTCATATGCTGCAGAGCTGATACCGAGTGGGAGACGAGTGCAGCATCATCAGCAAATAGTAGCTCTCGGATGAGTTTTTCCATTGTCTTGGAGTGAGCCTTTAGTCGCCTCAGGTTGAACAGGCTGCCATCAGTGTGATAGCGGATGTAGACACCATCGTCATCATCTAGATCTACTGCGGCTCTATGAAGCATCATGCTAAAGAAGATCGTAAAGAGAGTTGGCGCGAGAACGCAGCCTTGCTTTACACCTGTGTCTATTGGGAAGGGCTCCAAGAGGTCGTTGCAGTGTCTGACTTGGCCTCGCTGGTCTTCATGTAGCTGGATGATCATGCTGAGGAACCTTGGGGGACATCCTAAACGTTCCAAGATTTGCCATAGGCCTTTCCTGCTAACGGTATCGAAAGCTTTGGTAAGGTCGACAAAAGTCACATATAGACCCTTGTTCTGTTCCCTGCATTTCTCTTGGAGCTACCTGAGAACAAATACCATGTCGGTGGTGCTCCTGTTAGCTCTGAAGCCGCACTGGCTCTCTGGGAGGAGTTCTTCTGCAATGGTGGGCACCAGTCTGTTCAGGAGTATTCTAGCAAGGATTTTGCCTGTGATGGAGAGCAGGGTTATTCCCCGGTAGTTGGAGCAGTCTGACTTTTCTCCTTTGTTCTTGTGTAGAGTGAGGATGATTGCATCGCGAAAGTCCTGTGGTAGTTTGCCTTGTTCCCAGCAGGTGACAAGTACTTTGTGAAGTGTGCTATGTAGTACTGTGCCCCCATGCTTCCAGATCTCTGGTGGGATTCCATCAACTCCCGCTGCCTTGCCACTTTTCAGTTGATTGATGGCTTTAACAGTCTCTTCTAGGGTGGGGATCTCATCCAACTCTGTTTTCACTGGTTGAAGTGGGGTGAGGTGGATTGCTGAATCTTGAACTATGCGGTTGGCACTGAAGAGAGCCTGAAAATACTCCGACCACCGATTCAGTATGGATGCCTTGTCTGTGAGGAGCACTTGGCCGTCTGCACTATGCAAGGGACTCTGAGCCTGATATGATGGGCCATATACTGCCTTCAGGGCTTCGTAGAACCCTCTTAAATCACCAGTGTCTGCACACAGCTGGGTTCTCTCTGCAAGCTTGGTCCACCACTTGTTCTGAATGTCTCGAAGCTTGCGCTGGAGGTCGCTACATGCAGCGCGAAAGATTGCTTTTTCCCCGGGACAGGAGGGCTGAGCAAGATGTGCTTGGTAGGCAGATCTCTTTTTCGCTAGTAATTCTTGGATCTCTTGATTGTTCTCATCAAACCAGTCCTTGTTCTTCCTTGTGGAGAACCCGTGGACTTCTTCAGAGATCAACAGGATGGTAGTTTTTAGGTGTTCCAAGAGTGCTTCTGGAGAAGGGTCTGTGGGGCAACTGGGGTCCTCAATTCTTGACTGGAGTTTTGCCTGGAAGGCAGCTTTAACTTCGGCTGACTGAAGGCTGCCAACCTGAAGCTTCCTCCGAGGGATACCTCCTCTCTTGGGTGTGGGTTTAAAGTGAAGACGGAGATTGCAGCGTACAAGATGATGATCTGTATGACATTCCGCACTGGGCATTACTCAGGTGTGTAAGACATCTCTCTGGTGCACCAGAATGTAGTCGATAAGGTGGCAGTGCTTGGACCGTGGGTGCATCCAGGTTGTCTTCAGGCTCTTCTTCTGCTGAAAGATAGTGTTGGTGATGGTGAGCTGGTGCTCCGTGCAGAATTCTAGCAGGAGGCGTCCGTTATCATTGCAGTTGCCAATGCCGTGTTTGCCAAGTACTCCTTTCCAGGCTTCCAAGTCTTTACCTACTCTGGCATTGAAGTCGCCAAGGATGATCACCTTGTCCTCTGTAGGGGTCTTCCGTATGAGGTTGCGTAGATCAGCATAGAACTTGTTCTTTTCTGCAGGATCTGCTTGAAGGGTTGGGGCATACACACTGAAGAGTGTTGCATGCTGCTTGTTTTGAAGTGGGAGGCGCATGGACATGATGCGATCTGAGTGACCTGTTGGCAGGTTTTCAAGTTTGGAGGCAATGGAGTTCCTGACCATGAAGCCAACACCAGAAAGGCGGCTCTCAGCTTTTGACCTACCCGACCAGTAAAGGGTATAGCCAGCACCATGTTCTTGAAGACTACCTTAGTCAGGGAAACGGACCTCACTGAGAGCTTCTATGTCAATATTCAACCTGAGAAGTTCGTGGGCAACTAGAGCAGAGCGTCGTTCAGGGCGACCACTGTCTACTGTGTCAAGCATGGTTCTGATGTTCCAACACGCAAGCTTAAGTCTTTGCACACTTTGTGAGGCAGGTGCATGCCTTTTCTTTGTTGTTATTTTTTGACCGCAAGTAAGGATGCCCGTTGACCACGGCTAGCCAACTGGGGTGGGGGAGACGAGCTTTATTTAGGCCACCTTTTCTATTCCCCTCTCTGTGTGGAGCAAGCAGTGCTGTCCCTAGATAAGGTTGCTTGGTCGTTCAGGGTGCTGCCGAAAGATTCTTTCGTCTCCGGGTCAGCATCAGACGACCAATACATTCCTAGAAGACCACTATAACCACAGAGTTCTGTCCAGATGCTAGATGCCAGGAAGGCAGGAATTGAGGGTACAGATCAAAGAAATCCCAAAGGAATTACCTCATCCTGAAATGATCCCTTATCTCTCAGAATAGAGACGGGTTTTTTTGAATCAATAAGGGAAGCTAAAAATCCAAAAGAAATAACTTTGTGACCAATCAACTAGACCTGCTTTGTTATCAAAATTGTATCAATATGTTTTGTGAAGGGGAGCTGAGGTAAAACGCGGGAAGGATGTTGGTACAGAAAGAGAGCTGTTTTCCTCCTGCATATTGGTATGTAATAAAAGGATCTCCGAATCTACTCAGACCTCTAGATGTTTAGTCTCTTAAATTGGGCTGGGGGACTCAACTCTTGGCACTGATGGTGTGTACAACATAAGTAAATCTTTTTTAACATCATTCCAAGTTTTAAGATAGTTATTATGGAATAACATAAAACATATATGGCAATGTAATTTCCAAATATTTTACCCTCTTTTCCATACTAAAACCCATTTTGTTTGTCTCCACCTTGTTAATTCATATTTTAGTTAAACATCTTTGTCTTCTGTTTATTGATCTTAAAACCTGCAAATGAACCAAATTATTTTAATTTGTGCTTCAAAGAGTCAGCTCCTTTTAAAGGATCTTCCAATACCAACACTAAATCATCTGCAAAAGCTCTCCATTTGTAATTTTTTTCATCTTGTCTTATACTTCTGATCAATATTTCCAAAACTTGACTAAACAAAAGAGGAGACAGTGGACCTCCCTGTCTTGTTCTTTTTTATATCTCACATGATTTGATCAGTTCTCCATTGATAATGATTTTTGCAGATTTATATATCAATTTAACCCATTTTATGAAGTCCACCCCAAAAGCCATTTCTTCCAGAACCTTAAGCATAAAAGGCCAGTTCAAATTATCAAATGCCTTATCTGCATCTAAAAAAGCCAATTGTTTTTCATTATATTTTTCATAGTATTTCAGTATATTAAGAACAATTCTGAGATCCTTAAAATGTCTCTTGAGCTAAAAAAGCATTCCCATTGTTCAATTTGAATAGAATAACCAAAGTTTTCCTGGATAAAGTCCTGCAAAATCATTTTAATCCTTTCTGCTAAAATTGTTGCAAATAGTTTATGGTCATTGAATAAAGAAATTGCTCTATAATTTCTTGTTATCAAGACTTGATCTTCTTTAGGTATTAAAGTTATATTCACATCTTTCCAAATTTCTGGCTTACTTTCATGAAGTATAAAGTTCAGTGTAGCTTGCAGTGGAAGCAATATTTCTTCTTCAAAACATTTATAATATAATCCTGATAAACCATCTGATAATATAATATAATTCTGATAAACCAAAGGTCCATCTGGTCCCTTCCCAAGTTTTATCCTTTGTATAGCCTCCACCAGTTCTCTAATTGTTATGGGACCATTCTGAAATCTTAGGTGATTTTTTTTAAAAAAGATATTCATCTATTTTAGATACAGAGACCTCCTGATTTTTATATAAATTGGGATAATATTTATGAAATGCTCTTTGAATGTCTATATTTTCTGTTAATACCTTGTCATCATCTTGAATTTTCAATATCATTTTTCTCTGTTTCTTTCCTCAATTTATAAGGCAATTTATATGGTGTGGGTTCTTTTTTTGGGGGGGGGGTCATTTCCTCAACTTATGTGGTTGGGGGGTCATTTTTTAAAGGACAAAAATGAAATTAGTGCTAGGACTAGAATAGGTGGTATGGAGAAATTAGCAAAAGAAAAGAGGAAAGGTAGAATTGCTGGCCCCTTTTCAGAGGTCCCTTTCTAAATCTGAGGGTTTCTCCATTGGGGGTAGTACCAAAGAAAGCCCAAGGGGAGTATAGGATTATACATAATCTGTTTTACTTAAAAGGTGCGTCAGCTAAAGATGGGATGCCAGATGAACTTTGCTCTGTAGGATACATGTCCTTTGATGTGGCTTTGGATATGGGTTATCGCTAGCAGCTTTGTTCCTTTCTAGTATATTAAAGTTGAGAAAAAGAAGATGGACACACAAACCAAATAAGAAAATGCTGACCATTGTTATTTAAGAGCAATTTCAATTTCAGTATTTCCAAGACAAGATAAAAGTGCTAATGCAGATTTCAGTGTTTTGGCTAAATATTTATCCTTGGCAAATTTACCTTGGAATCAATAACAACTGTGACATATCTACATTCACTGAGTCATGAAGATGCAATCCAGACTGTGAAGGGTAGTGGCTTCATTCCCACACATAGCAGCTTTCAGTTGGCTTTCTCATTATTAATTATATCTGTTAGATTACTTTAGAACTTGGACCATTTCATCTGACAGACTTATTCTATACATATTATTAAGACTATGTTTTATATTATTTGAATGTTACTATAGAAACAGGTTTGTTTTGAGTGACGATTCATTTTTTTTGCATCATTGTTTTCCTTATGAAGACACAACTGTGATGAAGTTACAGCTAAAGTTAAAGCTAATTAGATATAATTATAAACAAAGTATACCAGTTGAAGACATATTTTATAAACAAAGCTTCTCTTGAGCAATTAATTAATCCTAAAGTTGAAGCAATTCTATGTCAACCCTGTGGGACAACCTACGGAAGACATAATAATTTGTAACTGTGTATATAATTTGCTTTAATATAATTTGGCTACTGGTTGTAGACAAATATTTTAATCTATTCAAATGTATAAATTAAAACCTGATTAATACACATCATGGTGAATGGAAGAGAGAAGCTAAAAAGGAAAGGAATTTGTGTTCATTTTTGTCAGCACTAAAAATCATTTCCTCCCTCCTCTGTTTTTTGTGTATGCTCAGTATTTAGTGTTCAGAAAAATATGTTCAGGAATACTTGCTTATACTGTATGGTTGACCAATGTGACCCCTCTAAATCACTTTTATCCTTCATGGCCAACCCTAATGGATGTAGTGATGTTATCAATGATATCATCCATGCTGATGACCCGGCCGCTAGTCAGGCGACGCACCTGGTGTCATCCATGGCAACACTAGCACTCTCTCAGTTTGTTGCAGCCCCCACCCACCAGGCCGGTCATATGTTATACCTGGTCTTTGCGGCCGGGGTTATGGTGGACGATATAACCACTGAAGTGGTGCCGTGGTCGGACCACCTCGCCCTTAGGGCTCGTATAGATATGCCACCCCAAACCTGTTTAGGCGACGAGCCTATTATGGCTTGCCCGCGGAGCCAGATGGACCCGGAATGGTTCCAATCGGCCCTGCAGGATCCCTGGCCCTCTGGCGATTCCCTCAATGGCCTGGTTGAGATATGGAACGCTCAACTATCTAGGGCCATTGACGAGATCGCATCTCGACGCCCTCTACGGCCTCGGAGTAGGCTGGCTCCGTGGTACACCCCGGAGCTGCGCCAGCTGAAACAAGGTCTCAGATGGCTAGAGAGGCAATAGCGATGCACCCGTGATGAAGTTACTAGAACATCTTATAGGGTGTTTATGAGGTCCTATGAGATGGCAATCAAGGCCGCAAAGAAAACATACTTTGCGACCAAGATTGCGTCTGCAAACTCGCGCCCGGCACAATTGTTTAAGATACTTCGGAATCTTACTACATTGCCACAAGGCAAGCCAAATGTTAAGGAATTGGAAGTAGGCTGTGAGGCTTTTGCGAAATTTTTTGCAGACAAGGTCCAATCACTCCGCCATGACTGCCCGGCCATATTAGATACAGTGAGCGAACTCGAGGCTCCGTGCGTGTATTCTAATTCGACCCTGGATTGCTTTGGCCCACTCAGCTTGGAGGAGGTTGACAGAATCCTTGTAACTGCACGCCCTACTACATGTGATCTGGACCCATGCCCCTCCTGGTTAATTAAGGTCTGCCGGGAGGAGTTAGGATGTCCTATACAGGACATCATAAATAGATCTCTTTCGGAGGGCTATTTTCCAACGCCCCTGAAGGAGGCAGTGGTCCGCCCTCTCCTGAAAAAGGTTACATCGGATCCGGCCGAATTGGCTCATTACTGGCCGGTCTCAAATTTGTCCTTTTTGGGCAAAATTATCGAGAGTGCTGTGGCGTTGCAGTTGCAGAGCTTTCTGGATGACACTTCCACCTTGGATCCATATCAGTCCAGCTTCCATCCGGGCCACGGGGTGGAGACGGTGTTGGTCGCCCTCATGGATGAACTCCGGCGACATCTGGATCGAGGCGACTCGGCGGTATTGCTGTTGCTAGACCTATCGGCTGCGTTCGATATGGTCGATCATTGGCTGCTGACCCACCGCCTCACCGACGCAGGAATTCGGGGGCTAGCCTTACAGTGGCTTTCCTCCTTCCTTGAAGGTCGGTGACAAAGGGTGGCGGTTGGAGGAGAGATGTCCTGGAGACACCTACTTAATTGTGGGGGTGCCTCAGGGGGCAGTTCTCTCCCCAATGTTGTTTAATATCTTTATGCGCCCCCTTGCCCAGATTGCCCGGAGACATGGGCTGGGTTGCCATCAGTACGCTGATGACACCCAGCTCTATCTATTGATGGGCGGCCGGACCACTGACACCCCTATAAATTTGGACCAGGCGTTGAAGGCCGTGGCAGACTGGATCAGGCTGAGTGGGCTGAAGCTGAACCCAGCGAAGACAGAGGTCCTTTGCGTGGATTGCTGCGGGCTGGGAGGGGAGATCTCCCTACCAGCCTTTGACGGTGCGTCACTGATACCAGTGTGCAGGGTCAAAACCCTGGGACTCTAGTAGGAGTCCTCCCTGACAATGGAGGCACAGATAGCAGCCACTGCTAAATCCGCCTTCTTCCATCTTAGAAGGGCGAGACAGTTGGCCCCCTTCCTAGAACGTAGCGACCTAGCAACAGTGATCGATGCAACGGTCACCTCGAGACTAGACTACTGTAATGCCCTCTACATGGGGCTGCCCTTGTGCTGAACTTGGAAGTTGCAGCTAGTGCAGAATGCGGCGGCCAGGCTGCTACTGGGACTACCTCGGTGGGAACACGCGTGGCCTGGGCTGAAGGAACTGCACTGGCTTCCAATTATATTCCGAGTTCGCTACAAGGTGCTGGTTATTACCTTTAAAGCCCTATATGGCCGAGGACCTGCCTACCTTAGGGACCGCCTCTCCCCACATGTTCCCCAGAGAGCACTAAGATCTAGCTCCCAAAGCCTTTTAAGGATCCCTGGACCAAAGGAGGCCAAACTTAAAGTAATGAGGGAGCAGGCCTTCTCCATAATGGCCCCCCACTGGTGGAATCAACTACCGGAGGAAGTGCGAGCCCTGCGGGACTTTAATCAGTTCCGCAGGGCTTGCAAAACCACCCTCTTTCTGCTTATAAGGAGCCCTGAAAGCGATATCTAGCCATCATAATACGTCTATTGAACATAGCACCTAAATTTATTGTAGTTTTAACTTTTTATGTAACTGTTTTAAATGTATGTATTAACTGTATTTTAAAATTGTTTTATGCAAAATCATGGTGTATACCATGTCTTGTTAGCCGCCCTGAGCCTGCGGGGAGGGCGGGATACAAATAAAAAATTATTATTATTATTATTATTATTATTATTATTATTATTATTATTATTATTATTATTATTATTATTATTATTATGTGTGATACTTATTGAATGGGATTGCTTTATGAAGTAGAAAGATGGTCCAACTTTCCATATATTTGGGTATCTCCAGTACATAAGGGGATTTTAAGTGAGCACTGGCGACTTTGCGTGAACTCCAAAACAGTTGTACTGATGTTTCACTTTCAAAATCCTTCAAGCTACCAAGCCAAAACAGAAAACACACTGATCAGTGGCAATGTACTCTCCACTGCTGCAGTTTACTTTTTGTAAGAGCAGTTACAACAGCTCCCAATCACATGCTTCAAGCCAGAGTTACTCTTCTGGATGGTCTGAGCTTGTGCCATCCAACTAGCAATTATTTCTTCCTCCACTCTAGCTTGTGGGTAAAATAAAAGAGAAGAAAATGTGCCCAGTAGCAGCGGCAGTGAATCTGATTTATAACATGGTTAGTGAAGAATTCAGCCCCGTTCCGGCCACACCGCAACAGTGGCTACAGGCCGAGGGGTGCCTTTTGCCTCCCTGGAGGATCGGGAGGCTAAAGGGCTTCCTGGGCATCCAGAGAAGTGTGTGGCCCCACCCAGCTCCACGCAGTTGTTTTTTGCTCTCGGTCGGAGCAGACGCATGTTAGGCGTCCGGACTGAGAGAAAGGGATGGCAAAGGGGAGTGTCGGGAGTTGGCGGTGGTGCACAGTGGGTGGACGATGGAGGGCAGTGGGGGCTGATCAAGCGCAGCAAGGGAGGCGCGAGGCGGTTGGATGTCACTTGCAGCCGGTGATAGCGCAGCGAGGTTTTTGGTGGGGGTGGCGGCGTTGAAGCCACTGATAGCAGCAAGCGCTGTGGGGGGTGCGGAGGCAGAGTTGGGCTGTGCTTGGGGTTTACATTCCAGGGGGTCTGTTCGCAGAAGGCATGTAAGTTAAAACATGAATGCCCGTTGTGTGATGGATCTCATGCCTTTTTTGCATGCACCAAAGCGAAAGCAAAAGGGGTTGTTAAGCGCCCTGGGGGGGCGGCAGTTCCCAGCTGACTGGAAAAAGTTCCCAGTCCCATCTGACTGAAAGTTCTTAAGCGAATGCTTGAAGAGTACCCAAAGGTGGCCGACCGGATTTACTTATTGGAAGGGTTCACTTTGGTTTTCAGATTCCATTCCAGGGCCCTAGAGGGCCCTGCATGGCATCCAACCTCCGTTTGGTGGCAGGAATGGAGCATGTGGTGAGGGCCAAGATAGCTAAGGAATGCTTGGAAGGGCATGCTCTTGGCCCTTTCAAGGAACCTTCAGTTACAGACCTGCGGGTCTCCCCATTGGGAGTGGTGCCCAAAAAGACACCAGATGAATACCGGCTTATCCACCACTTATCTTACCCTAAGGGTGGGTCGGTGAATGATTCAATTCACAACCACTTTTGTTTTGTTAGGTACACCTCCTTTGACCAGGTGGTCAAAGTGGTGCAGGGTTGCGGGCTGGGAGCAGAAATGGCAAAGTGCGACATTAAGTCGGCCTTTCACTGGCTGTCAGTGTACCCCAGGGATTTTGAGCTATTGGGGTTTATGTTTGATGGAAAATATTATATGGACAGAGCTCTACCAATGGAGTGCTCGATCTCCTGTGCAGCATTCAAGCGTTTTAGTTCCTTTTTGGAATGAGCGCTGCACAATAGGTCAGGGTCAGAGGAGGTAATGTATTACCTTGATGACTTTCTCTTCATGGGCGCAGTGGGTACTGGGCAATGTGCCAGATTATTGGAAATGTTTATGAAGCTGGCGCAGGACCTGAGGGTGCCCTTGGCACATGAAAAGACAGAGGGCCCAGCGACGGTGCTGACATTTTTAGGCATCGAGTTGGACACTCATCAGTAAGCTTCATGGCTACCTGACGAGAAGGTTAAAGCACTCAGGGCCCGTATTGCTTCCCTAAAAAAGAGGCGCAAGGTATCCTTGCTGGAGCTGCAGCAGCTTGTAGAGCACTTAAATTTTGCCTGTAGGGTTGTAGCGCCGGGCAGGGAATTCCTTAGGCATTTTTGTGACGCCATGGGATCATTGTGCCTCCCCCACCACAGGGTACGTATAACAGCGGGCATGCAAGGGAATCTGGAGGTTTGGGAGGAATTTCTGGCATTTTTTAAATGGAATTTCCTTTTTGAGGGATGACATGAAAATTGAAGTAGACCTCCAGATTTTATCGAATGCCGCAGGTTCCACAGGCTTTGGGGTATTTTTCTGGGGTCATTGGTGTGCAAAGCAGTGGCTTGAGGAATGTCTGTCCAGCGGCCTTTGCAGGAACCTCACCTTCCTGGAGTTTTTTCCCATAGTGGTGGCAGTATCACTTTGGGGGGAGCAGCTGGCCAACTATGTGGTGCATTTCTGGTGTGACAATTTGGTGGTGGTTTATGTCATCAACTCTTTGTCCTCCAGATCTATACCCGTAATGAACCTTGTAAGAGCCTTTACCCTTCGTTGCCTGCGCTTCAATGTTTTGTTTCTGGCCAAGCATGTTCCAGGTGTCTGTAATGGAGTTGCAGACGCTCTGTCTCATCGACCAATGGAGCGGTTTCACCAGTTGGCTTCAAAGGCAGACCCCTTGCCAGTGCGAATGCCCCAAAACCTGTGGCGGCTTGGCAGGCCGAAGCCAGTAGGGTGATCTTGTTAGTCTTGGCTCCAAGTACACGTAAATCGTACAAAAGGGCTGCATCACAGTTTAGAGTTTTTAGAAATACTGAAGGGCTAGGGGATATTTGGCCCATCCACCATCTGATGTAGTTTTGTGTGCAGCAGCAGGCTAGGGGGTTGACAGTCAAATCCATTCGGGATCAAGTGACTGCCTTAGTATTTATCAGTAAATCACTGTTGGTTAAGGAATCTATCTTAACCCAGCTTTGACAGCTCTGTAATGACAGCTGGTGATCTAGCTGGCATGCTAGGTCACAGTGACCTTATCAACAGGCTGGTTTGAGCCGGCTGAAGACAAGTGAAGGAACTTGCTGAGTCAGCATGAGAGTGGACTGCCAGGATTGGCTGACTGAACTATAAGTGGACTGTGTTTGCAATGCACAGGTCTCTCTTTGAGAGTGGACGTGCTGGCGAAGCATTTTGTTCCTGTGATTAATATATTGGACTGCACCAGTGAGCACAAGTTGTATATACTGTAAATACACTACTTTGGCACTAGCTGCAGGTGTCTGGCTGATTTCTTTCCTGGAGTTCAGTGTCGGGCTCATCACACAGCTCTCTCTGCTAGCGTCCGCACCGACAGTCACAGGGATTCACTGAGGACACCGGGGACTTCAGAATGAAGAAGATGCTAGAGGGCTGGTCTCGGGAACGGGGGCCTCATTGAGACGTACAGCAACCCATATCCCCCTCCATGTTGAGGGGGTTGGGTCAGGTATGGCCAGAGGTGTGCGTTTCAGAATATGAATTGTCCTTGTTCCATACAGCGGCATTGACGGCCTTTTGGGGGGCCTTTCGAGTCAGTGGGCTTGTTGTGCAGTCCCGAAAGGACCAGTCTGCGTGGGCATTACAAAGCATGGATCTTAAGTTCAAGGACGATCAGGTCGTGTTGACGGTTTGTCAATCTGAGACCGATCAGGGTCACAAGGGCACCACAGTTACACCGGGCCCCTGTGGGGAGAGTGGACTATACCCGGTGCAGGCCTTATGCCGCTACATGGAAGTTAGGGGGGAGGCAGATGAATGATTATTTTGTCACATGGACGGGGCTCCACTTACTAAATATCAATTTTGGACTGTCACCTCACTGGCACTGGTTAAATTGGACTGGCGGGGGGGGGGGGTTAAGTTCAGGACCCACTCCTTTCGGATTGGGGCTGCTTCCATGGCAGCAGCAATGGGTTATCCCGGGCCATTTATTCAGAGGATTGGCTGTTGGCGTTCCACAGTTTATCGGTCCTATGTTCACCCCATTGTTGGGCCATGAGGAAGTTTGGGGGGAGTTACAAGCAGTTTAAGCCCTGTTGGGCAAGTTTATTCTCGGTTGACTGTTTTTCTCTGTTCCAGGTGCTGTGGCTTGACAGGAGAGGCTGCGGATCCTCATCTGTGGGCACAGTATGGTGTTTTAGGCTGCCCATTATGCCAAGAGGTCCATGTTTGGTTCCCAGTTGGGACTGAGTGAGTGGGCTGTAGTTGAGTGGCAGGGTCGGTGGGGGTCTGAGGTGGCCCGGGCTTCTGCCATTGCTGCTTCAAGTGAGGAATGCTCCTCCGCCCCACATATTGGTCATCCACCTTGGTGGGAATGACTTGAGGCTGATGAAGGGAAAAGTCCTTTCTTTGCAGGCTGTGGCAGATCTCTGGACCATCGTGCGGAGGTGGCCAGGGGTTCGCTTAGTATGGTCCGCCATTCTCCCACACAGGGTTTGGCATGCGGCCTTGTATACAGCTGGTATTGAGCGAGCCAGGCGCAAGGCAAATCGTGCCCTGTGGAAGACCATGGAGGGCGGCATGGGCACTTTTCTTCCTCATCCTGACATTAGGGTGGAGCATGAAGAGCTGTACCAACCAGATGGTGTTCATCTGTCGAACCTGGGTAATCGGGCCTTTCTGCACTATCTATGGCAAGGGTTCCGGGCGGCTCTGGGCCACAGGTGGGCACAAATGCCTGAGCAGAGGCTTGGCATTGGTGTTGGCAGAAGGTTAAGGGGTTAATCAAGTTCTGGTGAGCACCCTGGGCTATGCACTTGTTGAGTACAAGCGATCTGCAGGAGCGGCAGATGGGCTGCACGGCTCAATGCAGCTTAATGCAGATCGCATTTAAGCTGCCCCTCCCCAAAAGTGGCTCTTTCGGTGATCGAGGCCTGAGTTGGGGAGGCAGGGGTAGTATTACCCTAGCCGGCCCTGCATTAGCCATATTAATGTATGGCTCTGGCAGGGGGCAGGGTGGCTCACCCGTATTGGACAAGGAGGGATCGGGGAATGACCCCAGGGCTTGTCCAACTGCAGGTAGCCCTTGCCATGTTAGTTAATTAGTTATGTTTAATAAAGTGGCCCGTTTTACCCCAACATACTGTGTCAGCCTCCTTATTCTGACTTGGGGGGCAAAACACTTCACATCTGTTTAACTCTGCAAATAAATAATTAAAATAGCTTCCTCAGTTCTTCACCCTGGAAAAAGGTTGAAGCAGTCTCTCTCTCTGTGTGTAAGAAATTTCAGCTCAGCACTAATAATGAATACTATGAAGTATTAAATTTTGGAATAGCTGTATAGTGAGACCAAACCTGAGCAGTCGGGTTAGAACAGATAAAAGGAAGTACTTCCTCACCCAAAGGGTGGTTAACACATGGAATTCATTGCCACAGGAGCTGGTGGCAGCTACAAATATGGGCAGCTTCAAGAGGGGTTTAGATAAACATATGGAGCAGAAGTCCATCAGTGGCTATTAGCCACAGGATATTGATGGAACTCTGAGGCAGTGATGCTCTGTATTCTTGGTGCTTTGGGGGGGGGGGGGGAGGACAACAGTGGGAGGGCTTCTAGTGTCCTGGCTCCACTGATGGATGTCCTGATGGCATCTGATTTTTTTGGCCACTGTGTGACACAGTGTTGGACTGGATGGGCCATTGGCCTGATCCAACATGACTTCTCTTATGTTTTTATGTTCATATGTTCAAAGTGATGAAGATGATTTTTGTGAATGCTCATGACATACTAAACAAATGCCCTGGAAATCTTGTTGGTCTCTAAGATGCTTCTGGACTTGAATCTTACTCTGGGGTGTCAAACCTATGGCCCACAGGATGCAACCAGCCCACCCAAGACTTTAATCAGGCCCACAGCTCTTTTCTCTCCCCCTCCCCCTCCTGTCCTCACCCTTTGAAGCTCTGAGGCTGCCAAAGTTCCCAGGCTGCCAAAGTTCCCAGTTCTTCCTTGTCTTTCTTACTTCAGCAGGAAGCTCTTCTGGGCTTGCAAACTGTAAAGAAAATGCAGAGTGGATTTTCCATTAAGGTCTCTATGCCAAGACAGAATACTACATTAATAGAAAATATATAATTGTGTTTGTATCCTTTATAAAGTTTATATCTCCACTACCTGACATTACATTTTATGACACACATGGCCTGGCCCCACAAAATCCCATTTATATAAATGAATAGTTTATTAGTTTTAAGTCATGAATCAGTTATAAACTGTTATATATATGTTATAAACAAACATATAAAGAGCTACAATTCATAAATATCAGTAAAAATGCAGTGTACATGTAAGGAAGGTATGTCAATACAGACAAGCTAGCATTACCAATAGTCTAGCATAGATTTAAATTATTTATGATTTTTGCGGATTTCTTGTTGATTAGTTAGATATTCTAGTATAGGAATCCATATGGTAGTGTCACAGCGTTCAATGGATTTCAGTTTATCTGTCCATTTTGCCATCATGTAAAACTCATTTTTTTGCCATTTTGAAAGAGAAGGGGGAGTTGTATTTTTCCAGTTCCTAGCAATGCATGTTTTTGCAGCTGATAGTAATAATAAGACTCTTTTGATAGTTACAGAAACATATTTATGAGAGACCCATTTTCCATGGCCATACCTTTTAGCAATAGCCAAAAATTGCAACTCCTTAAGAATCTTTTTAGCAATAGGAAACCTGAGGTTACATACAAATTAGCAAAAATTGGCTGGCTTGGAAAACTCAGGGGCCAGCATACCTTCAGGACCGCCTCTCCCTGTATGAGCCCTGTAGATCCTTACAATCAGCAAACCAACAACTTTTGGTAATACCCAGCCCCAGAGATGTCCATCTGGCCTCGACGAGGACTAGGGCCTTTTCAGCCCTGGCTCCTGCCTGGTAGAATGAACTCCCCCTGGAGATCCGGGCCCTGCAGGATCTGTTTCAATTCCACAGGGCCTGTAAAACACAGCTCTTTCACCAGACTTTCAGCTGAGGCAGTGGGAGTCACTTGTTATTGGCCTCCCCCCCCTCATTCCAACCCAGCGCTACAAGATCTACTGGACCTGGACAATAGGTCACTTCTGTGAGGCAGAATTTGCCATCTTAGTCTGTCTAATTTTTACATTTTATATATTTTAAACTGGTCTTTTATTGGTTTTACTGTTGACTGTTTTTATGATGTAACCCACCCTGAGCCTGTTCCATGGGAAGGGCAGGCTAAAAATCGAATAAAATAAATAAATAAATAATTCAGTCAGAAAATGGCTAAACACCTTTGCCAATCTGTTTGCAGTGACTGCCATGTTTTGTTATATTTGTAGTTTTATAACAGTATTTTATGCCTTTTATGCATGATTTTATGGTCAATCAGTTTTAATTTTGTATGATTTTACTGCTTTAAATGCTGGCTTAGGTAGTGAATAAACAATTTATTTATTAAGGGAAGAAACAAAGAGGTCTAGACAGGGTTTTTAGTTTATCCTTGGTTTTAATACTAATTTTACATCTTCAGTGTCTTAAAGTCTGTATTCATATTTTATGTATATTCTAGGTGATATCATATTTTATTATTGTATAATTATTATTGTATATTTATATCACCTTTTATTGGTTATGAATTGAACTTTTATGAATTGTTTGCTGGTCTATGACCATTATAAATAAATTCAAATTCAAATATGAGAGACCCAACCATTTAAAAAAAGATGTTCAGGGGTTGTGAGAATATCAACATGTGTAATTAAGTTAATCTGAGTAAGAACTGAGGTCCAGAATTGTTTTACACTTGGACACTCTAGCCAACAGTGAATATAATCTCCAATCTGTACATATTTTTCCCAACACATAGGTGAGTAAGAGCATTTCATATATGCTGATTTAAGTGGGGTGAGGCACCAAAATGAGGTTATTTTGAAAGATTGCAGTTTCACTTCCATTATTTTAGAGTTAAAAGAGGGTGATCTCCACAATTTGTCCCAGAAATCTGAAGATATGGAATGATTACAAGTTTTCTGCCAGAGATGCTGGTAAGATAAGGGCTTATCATTAGTAAGACCAGGGGTGGAATTCTAGCAGGAGCTCCTTTGCATATTAGGCCACACACCCCTGATGCAGCCAATCCTCTAAGAGTTTACAAGGCTCTTTTTTTGTAAGCTCTTGGAGGATTGGCTGCATCAGGGGTGTGTGGCCTAATATAAAAAGAAGTTCCTGCTAGAATTCCATGCCTGGGTAAGATCAGAAAGAACGTAATATAGAGACAATGTTAAAAGTTTTTTCTTGTGAGGATGCTGCTTTAAGGATTGATTCTAGGCTCATGAGAGGTTGTTGAAGGATGTCTTTAATGTTTATGTGAGAGCACAGACTGTATTCAAGAAATTTTCACATTCAGCTTACATTCTAGGTCTAGTTTAAAAAAATGTTTAGATGTAATATCACAAAAAGTCATAATATTATTTGATTCCACACTTTGTAATCATTGTTCAACCAGCCTTGTTGAAGCCATATTTGGTTTGTAAAGGTTTGGAAACGTGATATAGAAGGTAAAAGTTTCACACACTTGCTATCCTAACTTGCTAATAATGATGAAAGCAATATTTTTGTGCACATACTTAGGACATTCTGTTGGCTTTTGCCATACAATCTCTCTAACATCAAATGGCAGAGAAAGTGTTGATTGCATATGTTGTTAGCAAAATTGTTGTGGATCTCCTCTTAGATGGGGGAATTAGCAGAGAAGACCCTGACAGAGCATAGGAGAGATCGTTTACCAATTTACAGAGGTGTAGTTTTCAGAAAGGAGACTCCAGTAGTAAAATAGTTTTTAAAATAAAATGTTTACTTAGAAAATATATATAAAAATCTCTCTCTCTCTCGGCTTGGCTTCGCGAACGAAGATTTAAGAAGGGTACAATCACACATAAATGATCAAATGCATACAAAACAAGAACTAGGACAAATAGTAAAGAGAAATAAGGCTATTTAGGAATATTGCAGAGGAGGGTTGATGCTACCTGGTCCATGGTTCCTTGATGCAGACAGCATAAAGGTGGCGAGTGTCCCAAACAGTTTGGGGTGCAAGTCTGTGGTAGGGTAAGACAAGACACACTGAACTGCCATGTGCTGGTCTTGATATAACAATATTTGTGCCCACAGGTAGTGAGGTCATGTGGTGTGTGATCAGTAGGTCAGGTGACCTGTGACATTGAAGGGATGCCAGTACACGTGACTCCTATGTTACCAAAAGGGGTGGACAGGGGAATGCTCCCAGAAGCTTGATAGTGAGTAATGATGGGTTTACCTATTGAAAAACTACCTTAAACAAAGAAAAGAAGTTGGTCAATTTAGAGCCAAATTACTTATCTCATTGTAACTCCAGAGAAAACACAATGGGGTTGTTCTGCATGATGGGCTTAAGACCTTAGCAACAGTCACTTCCTTGGGCTTCTCTTTGTGTCCAGTGATCTTCTCAACGGCTGACAGGAACAAACCTTTGTTATGTGCTGGCATCATAGCAAGCTCTTTTGTTCAACTGCTGGCTACTTCATTTGCATCTGCATTGATCCACCCTGAGTATGTGCTGTTGTTATAACTTCATGACTGTACAAGAACAAGATGGATTCAGGATCCTTCCATCATGACTTCTGGTTAACAGCTGCTCTTAGATGCGGTCTTCATTAGACAGTGTTGCAGTGGTGTTTTGCATGGATTGGCAGCTTCTTGTGGAAGACTGATACGGAATCCTTCTATGCAGGAGGAATGTACAGTTACAGCAATGGAAGGAACAGGTAGGGAGGCCTCTTAGCTAAGCTGGGGTGCTTGCTGTGTGGCCCCACACAGAGTAAAATCTCTATATGGAAGCTGGCACAAATGTCAAATGCTTCCTGTGTTCACACAATATAAGTCCATACTGATAGTTAAGAGTCCTGTATCTCTGACACTAGGCCAGAGTTAACTCAGTCCATAAATGGTGACAAAAGGGGGTCCAGGGACTCTGGAACCAGGGTCTGAGTGAACACAGTCCATTTAAAGATGGAGAAGGGGGTTCATGCTTACAATGTAACCATTCAGATTTAGAATTTGGATTTAACATTTTTAGGATATACGATAGCTTAACTGCACCAAAATATTGTTGGAGGTTAAGAAATCCAATTCCTTTAGTAAGTCTAAATAGTGTATTTTGATCAACTCTATGAGATTTATATGACGAAAAGAAATCTAACAGCATAATCTGCCATTTCTTCATGCACTTATGCAGAATCATCATTGGGAAGGTACAAAATTAAAAAATAAATTTTGGAAATATAAATGTCTTAATAATGTGATATCTGTCCATCCATGAAAGTACCATTTTGTGCCATCTTGCAAACAAAGTTCCATTTATGTCAGATCTGGCCCTTGTAACAAATGAGTTTGACACCCCTTATCTACTGCAAACCAACACGGCTACCCTCTGAAACAAATATTCACTGAAGTGTTACAAAGCTTTTCATCTTCTATACAGATCAAGTAAAATATTTCAAAGTGCAACATTCTGTTATACATTTTCTTTATACGTCAGGAGTGATTATTGAAGCGTCACATTATTCTCAGGCACCATCAATCTCCATAACCTAGACTTCTACAAGAACAGTGTCCTTGAATATTCCTCTCTTAACAATGGCATATAGATATAAAAATCCTTGCAGTTCCAAAATGTTAATGATCTCTAAGGCAAGCAATAAAACATATGTCTACCAAAAGCACAAGCCACAACACCTTATCTTAACATATCATTACCAACACAGTGGTGCGACCATTTTATTAAAGGATAAATTGTTGTGTAAGCCATGTAACAAAGGCATACTATTAACTTGTCAATTGCTTGTGGATTGAACAGAACTGCTTGTTCTCCTCCTCATGCAATCCCTGCTATATAGGTCTTCAATAATTTTCTTTTGCTTAACTTCTGACCAGACTCAAGCTGGTGCTGAGCAGGAAAGTAGGCAATTGTCCCCAAATAAGTATAAAGATTTAGGAAAGTTACATTGGAAGTCTAGATTGTATTTGCAGTTCGTTTTTAAAAACCTTAACACTGGTATGGAAATCTCAGGCTTAAGAGGTTGATAGGTAATCAAGCAGTTGTTCTACCTCCACTAAACATAATTTTTTGCCATATGCTAGGAGAAATTCATCTGTTTTCACCCTGCCTTCCTGAACAATACCCTCAGCTGAACTTTGCCCATATCACAGAATACTGAAGAAATGTATCCATAGAGATGCTTCCATGTTGCAGATTTTTCTGCATAATTCAAATACTGGAAAGCAGCCATTTCATATCAACAAACGCACATACTCTCATGTGAATGAACTGGCAACACACAAAAGCAGCCACTTCTTCTGCAACCATATTGTGATAGATGTTGCATTTTTATTTTTTAAAGTATACACTAAACATGAAATAGTTGTCTTCCTGTTATCTCCAACTCTGAGTAGCCGCCAATGAACCAGCCAGGAAGGGAGATGCAATGCAAATGCTTCCTCCCATTTGTTATAAATGTGCAACATGACACAATTTGGAGGGAAAGATCAGAACATTGATTCTTGGCTTACATTGCCTTCATTGCTGGCTCTTGCAAAAAGAAGTGAATTTTTTCATCAGGCAGGAATTGACAAATACATAAACTGTGCTGGTGAGACCACTCATGTTTGGCGTTTTCCACTTGGTACACTGAGCAGATGGCTTGCCAAAAATGAATTAAGACAAACTAATATATATTAAGCTATTCTTCTAAAATACACATGGTGAAAGAGAGAAGCAGAGAGAAAGATATACAAAGGAGGACAGAAAACAACCACAAAACAATGACTTTGTTCCAGTACAGCATATGCAGAGAGAGAGAGAGAGAGAGAGAGACCAGTTGATGGAATTTTAGATTTTAAAACAGGGCTCTGCTTGCCCAGCCCTAGATCAGGAAGGAGCACAGCACATTCAAGATTCACTATGTGCAGGATATGCAGCTAGTAGGGATATGCACACAGTGGTAATGGTTAAGGTGCATTTGCTTTTCAATATAATTATGGTCTGTTTTCCATCTTCAGCTACCCTATCAATATTTTTCTTGATTCAGTGATAAATAATATTTACTCAATAAATAACCAATTGCATTAATCTTCTCAAAGGACATCAATTTCCCAACCACTTGGCTAAATCTTAAATGGCCATATTATCATTTTAAAAGCTGCACCAGAAGAACTAAAATCATCATAATCATCATTATCACCAGGCACAATGTCGGTAGAGCATTTAAACTACAAACAAAACATTCCAAAATACAGATAAGAATAAACTATAACATCCACAAGTTACCTCAAGTTACTAATAATGTTGGTAAAGCATTACTGAACTGGATGCAGATGAATAAATTGAAACTGATTCAGTTTTACGGTTGGTTGGAATTGTTTGTCATTATGGAGTTGCTTACGGCTAGAGACCAACATAGCAGTCCTATGAAGATCTACTCAGAATTCTGCTCAGGTTTATCCAATGGGACTTACTCCAAGAAACAAATATTCTAGGAATTTTACTAATGGGCCTGTGTTTTCTTTCTGCTGTTACAGAACAGTCCTCCATTTCTTATGCAATCCTTGGCTGCAGAGTAGTGTTATTATCAGCAATGGAATTTCTTTTCTCCAAATTTTCTTTTTTTACTATAGCCATCAAGTCCTTTATTCTCTTTCAAAAGAGAATTTCTCTACAATTTCTCTCATCTAATTTTCTGTTATATCTCTGAGTACCATTTAGTAATTTTAGCCCTTGCAAAGTTACGCATCACAGAGCAATGCTCTAGCAGGAAGATAGGAAAGCCTGGGAGGATACTGCTTGCCTCTAAACATCTACAGAGTGAAATTCTGAAATTTTGCATGAATTCCCTTACTGCCCCTCTTCTCTTTAGATTTCTCTTTTTGAGCAAGCAGAATAGATCTGAAGGAGACTCCAAAACTGAGTTAGGGGGAACTAAAATGATTTGCCTTAACAATGCTACCAACATGCTCCTTACCTAATCCCTCATCAAGATTAAAACATCTTTGTAAGAAAATGCTGAACAGAGAATTTGCATTCTATGATATTCTTTTTTTAGATATGACAACCAGAACCACATATAATATTCCAGTGCAGCTATACCATAGATAATATTCTAATGCAGCTATATAAGGGCATTAATGGGGGTGGGGGGAAGAAAGAGACTACAGGTATTCTGTGGGTGAGAAGGAAAGAAGTGAGACATAGGATTGATGTTCCTTTAACCAGGGATTGGAAGAAGGGTGCAGCAGGGATGATAGGTGATGGAAGTTGGGCTTGGGTGAGGGAAGCTGGGGAGGGGTGAGCATGAGTGGCAAGAGTTTAAAGGACAGAGGGGGGAAAGTTCATATATCACTTTTTGTCCTGAGAAGATCAATAGTTCATTTTGGCCTCAGTGGGAAAGGATCACAGTCTCAGAATAAAGCCTTGGCTGGAGTGTATGATAACCTTCCCTTGTAAAACTACTTGTCTCATCAGGGGATGCACTTGATTGCATGTTGGCTTGATCCCAGTTCACTGATTTGATGCACTTTGTAGCTCTGACTGCATATGTCCATGGGATCTTAGTGAGCTCTGGGTAACATAGCTCTTGGCAGGGAGGGGTCTGTGGGTGAAACAGCAGATATTTTACTGGGTTTTCAGTGGCTGCATCTTGCATAGCTAAATTTTAATAGTTTGTTAATTTAAATTCATTTTGTGCTGGTTTATGGGTTTTTTTAGCTGCCTCAAGCAGGAGAGGCAACATATATACAAATAATTTAGAATCAGGATACAGACACACACCATAATGTGCACTGTACTTATTCAAAATGAACTTCCTTTGCCAAATTATTGCCTGCTCAGTCAGTTAGGAAAGATCTGTTTGGAGCTGTTCACAATCTACTCTCCTCCTCAACATCCCAAATAATTCAATTTCACTCAGCCACTTTGACACTTACTAAATTCGAGTTAATGTATTAGGAAATTAAATGCAGTACTGTGGAATCTCACTGTTCATTCCCCTCTGGTGTGAGAACTATCTATTTACTCCTACCCTCTGCCTTCAGTTGTTTACAAAGTTTCTAATCCATGAGAAAACACATCTACATATCCCACAGCTGTTAGCTGAGTATTCTAAAGAGGCACATTCACCTCAGTTTAGGCCTGTAGCCAGAAATGTTTAAATTGAGGGGCATTTAAATTCCTTAGGGGGCACTGGCTAATTTAATTAAACTTTTCGTGATGCTGGGGGCATCCTTGGAGCTGAGGAGCACTGGGGAGGCAAAGGAAGGATGCTGTCGAAGCCCATATGCCTCCTGGTGGGAGTGTCATCCTTGAGACAGTGCCTGTTTGGCACTTGCCTCTGGGAAGGTGGAGGTGCCCTTGGAGCTGAGGAATGTGAGGAGGCAAAGGAAGGAAACTATCAAAGCCTGGGTGCCTACCAAATAGCTGCCCTCAGGTTAAGAAGAATTGCAGATTTATACCCCATCGTTCTCCCTGAATCAGAGACTCAGAGCGGCTTACAATATCCAATGTCTTCTCCCCCCACAACAGACACCCTGTGAGGTGGGTGGGGCTGAGAGGGCTCTCGCAGCAGCTGCCTTTTCAAGGACAAGTCCTATGATAGCTATGACTAACCCAAGGCCATTCCAGCAGGTGCAAGTGGAGGAGTGGGGAATCACACTTAACCACTACACCAAACTGGCTCTCTACACCAGGGGTGTTGAACTCATTTGTTATGAGGGCCGGATCTGACATAAATGAAACCTTGAGGGACCAGGCCATGTCGGGTTGGACCAAGCCATGTCGGGCCAGGCCATGTGTGTACCTATTTAAGATTAGGTAGCAGAGATATAAATTTTATAAAGATTACAGACAAACATAAATATATATTTTTTTAAAAAATTAAAACATGCTTAAAATGTTAGCACTCATTGGTTTTAAAGGTGCTTTCTTTGTATTTCTTCCATGGGATCCAGGTAACTGGGCAAAGGAAGCCCTGGCTCTTTCCTTCCTTCCCCAGGGACTTGCGGGAGGGGGGGGAGCCTCAGTCAATAGAAGGAAGAGAGGTTTGGCTCAGTAGCTCTGCTGTGCGATTGAGAGAGCCTGGCAAAGCAAGCTATCCCTCCCCCCCTTCCTCCCCAAGGGAGGAGCCTCAGTCAATGGAGAAAACAGAGGTTTTGCTCTGTAGCTCCTGGGCAATTGACCAAGCCTGGTAAAGCAAGCTGTGGTGCAGAAGGAAACAAGAGGCCTGCTTGGAGGCCTGATAGGAGCCCTCTGGGGGCATGTTTTGGCCCCCAAATTGCATGTTTGACACCCCTGCTCTACACCAAACTGGCTGTCTGCACCAAATGCAGAAGCTAGAAAGTGCAGGAAGACCTGGATCCTTACCTGCCTCTGCCACTGGCTCAAAGGGCCTGGGCTGGATGGGAAATTGAGGGGGGGAGGCTGAAGTATACCAGGGGGTCAGGTCCCAAGAGGCCTTGCCATGGCTACAAGCTTGATGCAGTTACTGCATCACTGTGATGTATTGGCTAACAAATTTAGTAAAACTTTTATCATGAATTCTTTTATCAAGAATCTTACAAGTATTTTGTCACATTATAAAGTACAACCTCACAATATTACAAAGAAAAGTCCATCCCAATGAGTACCCGAATATAGGCTCATTTTGTCAAAATCTTCCTCAGGAGTATTCCTATATATTTCTGTTGTGTCTTGCATTTTGGTCCCTGAATTTCCAACACAGCACGATTATTTCATTTTCATTTTATTTTATTTAGTTTATATCCCACCCTTCCCAGCAAAGCGGCTCAGGGCGGCTCACAACACAAAAGTTCTAACATAGGATTAAGTTTTAAAATACATCAATTTACAACATTTAAACAATAAACCAGTAAAAACAGTAAAACAGTAAAACAAAGCCATTTACCAAAGTACCATACTACAGCCTTCTATTCGAAATTTTCAAGTACCAATCAGTTGTATGCCAACTGGAAGAGGACTGTCTTACAGGCCCTGCAGAACTGCCCAAGGTCCCGCAGGGCCCTCACCTCTTCCGGTAGCTGGTTCCACCAGCAAGGGGCTGTGATTGAAAAGGCCCTGGTTGACTTAAGTTGGGCCTCCTTTGGCCCGGGGATTGCAAGCAGGTTTTGAGAACTCAAACTCAGCACTCTCTGGGGAACATATGGGGAGAGACGGTCCCTGAGGTAGGCAGGAGGTAATAACCAGCACCTTGTGCCGAACTCGGTATATTATTGGCAACCAGTGCAGTCCCCGGAGCACCGGCTCCCATCTAGGAAGCCCTAATAGCAGCCGGGCAGCGGCATTTTGCACTAGCTGCAACTTCCGGGCAGCCCCATGTAGAGGGCATTACAGCATTCCGACCTCAAGGTGAACATTACGTGGATCACCATTGCCAGATCGTCATGCTCCAGGAAAGGGGCCAAATGCCTCGCCCGCCTAAGATGAAAGAATGCGGACTTGGCAGTGGCTGCTATTTGAGCCTCCATTGTCCAGGAAGGCTCCAATAGTACCTCCAAGCTCCTGACCTTGTGCGCCGTTGTCAGTGGCACACCATCAAAGGCTGGTAAGGGGATATCCCTTCTCGGGCCACGACGACCCAGGCTAAGGACCTCTGTCTTGGCTGGGTTTAGCTTCAATCCACTCAGTCTGAGCCATTTAGCCACGGCTTGAAACACCAGGTCTAAGTTTTCTGGGACACAGGCAGGCTGGCCATCCATAAGTAGACAGAGCTGGGTGTCATCAGCATACTGATGGCAACCCAACCCATACCTTCGGGCAATCTGGGCAAGGGGGCGCATATAGATGGTGAACAACATAAGGGAGAGCACCACCCCCTGAGGCACCCCTCAATTAAGCATGTGCCTCTGAGACAGTTCACCCCCAATCGCCACCCTTTGTCCCCGACCTTCAAGGAAAGAGGAAAGCCATTGTAAGGCCAGCCTCTGAATCCCGGCGTCGGCGAGACAGCAAGTCAGCAACTAATGGTCGACCGTATCGAACGCTGCCGATAGGTCTAACAACATCAGTACCGCCAAGCCGCCTCGATCCAGATGCCACTGAAGATCATCCACCAGGGCAACCAGCACTGTCTCCAGACTGATGGGGATCAAGAACGAAAGCATCCTCCAGGAAACTCTGTAGCTGCAACGCCATTGCCCTCTCAATGAGTTTACCCAAAAAGGGCAAATTCGAGACCGGCCAGTAGTGTGCCAATTCGGCCGGATCGAATGTTGATTTTTTCAAGAGAGAGCGGACCACCGCCTCTTTGTGGGGTGCTGGAAAATGCCCTTCTATCAGGTATCTATTTATGATATCCCATACAGGATATCTAAGCTCCCTCTGGCAGGTTTTAATAAGCCAGGAGAGGCACGGGTCCAGATTACAAGTTGTAGGGCGTGCAGATAGGAGGATCTTGTCAACTTCCTCCAGGCTGAGAGCACCGAAACTATCCAGAATATGATCCAAAGACAGGCATGAGGCCTCGGGTTCACATGCTGTCTCCAATATGGCAGGGCAGTTGCAGCAGAGCAACGCGATCTTATCTGCAAAAAAATTCGCAAAAGCCTCACAGCCGATCTCCAATTTCTTAGAATTTGGTCTGCCTTGTGGCAGCGTTGTAAGAGTCCGAATTGTATTGAACAATTGTTCTGGGCGTGAAATTGCAGATGCAATCTTAGCCGCAAAGTATGTCTTCTTTGCGGCTTTAACTGCCATCTCATAGGACTTCATAAACTCTCTATAAGATGTTCTAGTTGCTTCATCTCAAGTACTATGTGCACTGAGGTGACCTGCAGGAAACCGCGGGTGACATAAGTGACAAATGCAATCTGCCTATGAAGATATGTGGTGGGAAGTTTAACTGGTCAAAATTGGACCTTACATGGGGTTGTTCTGGGTAATGTATATAATCGGGGACCCGGCCCTGCCATGTTGTCTTTGTGATGTACTAGCTAATAAAGTATGTTGACTGTTACTCGTGTCCAAACCCAGTACATTACACTATCAACGAAGATGGGATCCTGTTGAGCAGCCAGCCCCTGCTCGGCCACATTGCAAGCTCCGTGCACTGAGCTCAGGGCTCCCCTCTGCGCAGTGCAACGCATGTGATTGAGGTCATAGCTGTGGCTCTAGGACAATCTCTCCAGGGAATTCCAGAAGTTCCTGAATAGGTACCTCATCCAGTACATATACCCAGCCACTAATGGCCAAGCGGAGTGCATGGTTCGCACCACCAAGGAGGCCCTGGGCCGTATAGTTCAGGGGGATTGGGATCACCGCTGGCAGCCTTTCTTTTTGGGAACTTGATCACCCCTAATCTGAGCCCTGCTGAACTACTCATGGGCAGAAGACTAACCAGCAGGCTAGATAGATTGCATCCTGACTGGGCTCCAGACCTCTGCAGCTCCTCCCGGGAGGCCACTAGGGGGTTCTTTCCAGGAAATGTGGTCTACGTGAAGAACATTTTGAGCAGCCTGGGAAGTCCTGTGGGTCACCAGGTCCTGCTGGATGAGGACTCAACAGAGGGGGGGGTCAGCTCCTCCATTGGCATATTGACCAGTTGTGCCGCTGCACCCTGCCGGACGAACTGGTGGAGCCTGAGGGAGTGGGGAACAGGGAGAATGTTGGAATGCCACCAGCAGCTGCTCCGTCGGCCCCTGTCTTGCCGATGGAGGAGCCTTACAGAGATTGGGGTGACCTTTCTCCAGCAGGGGAGTGGGAGGAGCCTCTGACACCACCACAGTTGCAGGGTGGTACTCTTCTGGCCTTGCCCCACAGTGAGGAACGCACTGCTCCATCTGTGATTCCAGCAGCCCCCATTCCCCAGGTCGAATCTCGGCGGTCCCACAGGGAGCAGCGGCCACTGGCTTATTTAAAAGACTATGTATCTTGAACTAGGAGGGGAGGAGTGTTCTGTCTTGCATTTTGGTCCCTGAATTTCCAACACAGTGCAACTACATGCGCTGAGGTGACTGTCATGAGCCCTGACGAGGAGAAGCTGGAAGGGTTAACAGACCTGGAAGAGTGGCCAGCCAGTTCCTCAGCTGAACAAATAGCAGCTAGACCATCAATCACTTTCCAGGTGCCAGTGTCAGCTGTTGACAATCAATCTCCTCCAAGCTCTCCTCCTCCCATCTCAAGAGTTTGAAGCAGGCTCCGGAAAGAACTTTCAGAGCAAAGACATGAGGCACGCTGATGCTTCAGATCTCTCAGCCCTGAGTTCTAACAAAGTCACTGCCACCCAGGAAGCACTCTGATTGCAACTTCTATATAGCTCCTACCCAGGACCTGGTAACTTTGTGGAAGCAACAAGTCTATTCTCTGGCTTGCATCCATGCTCCTTCCTGATTCTGAATCTGCTTGATTTCCTTGGCACCCTGACCTTTTGGCTTTTGGACATTGACTTCTGGTTGCGTTTTGTGATTCTGTATTGGTGACTTGGCTCCTACTTGACTTCCTGGACTTTGACCTTGGACTGGGTTTGGACTCCTGCCTGTCTGCACCCTGAGAACGTGACAGATTGCTTCCACCCACACACTCCCTCCACAAGATGGATGGGGAGGTAAGCGGAGGCTCTGGGCAGCTAGTAGCCTTGTTCACTCAGCTACAGCACCTTACTCAAATGATGGCTCACCTGCAACAGCAGCAGCAAGCCACTGTCGCTGCCCCACCCAAGTGCCTGGTGCTTCCCCCAGAGAAGTCCACTGGGAAGGTGGAAGAGTTTCCTGCATTCCTGGCACAGTGCAATGTATATTGAATTACATGCCAGAGACTTCCCCAACAACAAGACCAAGGTATGCTTCATTGTCAGCCTCTTAAATGGGCAAAAGAACAGTGGCAGCACAATATATGAAATCCAAAAATACAACAATACAAACTATTGTGCACAAACAAACACTCTTAACTGGTGTATATAAAGTTCTATTATAATGAAATGAACAGCCTACAACAGTGGGCATACATTCATACAGTATAAATAGAAAACAACAGTCTCAAAACAATATACCAAGGAGGACCCCACACAGTCACTGAGTTTTCAAAATGAGTACACAGACTCAAAAATAATGTTCCACAGGAGTCCCTCCGTTGTTTGTTGACTTCTGAAGGACAAATTCTAGCCTTCACGCAAACCCCGGATTTGATTGCGTTCTGCTGCTCCTGCAGCTTCCTCGTAAGTCAACTGTAAACAACAAAAGTGACCGATAAAAACTACCCTAAAACAAAGTAATCTTAACAAAAACATACAGAAATAGTTGGTAAAACAACCTGAAAACTCCAGCCAAGTTCTTTCTCAAACGCCCATTTTGATATCTTAATTTGCGGCTTGGGCTATCAGAGCCCATGGCTTTTTTTAAAGGGACGGACACAGCTGTTGTTACTCAACCATTTAAAGGAGACCACACCACAATCTACCAACATACCCAAGAAACAAAATACATTATATATAACAAGAGAAATCATTGTGTTGATTTAGGCCAGAGGGTTCAATGGTATTTAAACGATGTATCCACCGTGCCTCTTTTTGTAACATGGTCCTTTGTAAATCACCACCTCTACTTACACAAATATCACCAACTTTCTGAATCACAAAGAATTTTAAGGCTTCTAAGTTATGATCAGTCTCAGTAAAATGTTGCAGGAGAGGAACACCAGGAACTTGATGGCGAACCCTTGAGATGTGTTCCAAAACACGTGTCTTAATCGCCCTGCGGGAACATCCTATATACATTTTAGAGCAATCTCCACAGACCAGGGCATAGATAACTCCTTTGGAGTCACAAAGATATCAAAATGGGTGTTTGAGAAAGAACTTGGCTGTATGTTTTTGTTAAGATTACTTTGTTTTAGGGTAGTTTTTATCGGTCACTTTTGTTGTTTACAGTTGACTTACGAGGAAGCTGCAGGAGCAGCGGAACGCAATCAAATCCGGGGTTTGCGTGAAGGCTAGAATTTGTCCTTCAGAAGTCAACAAACAACGGAGGGACTCCTGTGGAACATTATTTTTGAGTCTGTGTACTCATTTTGAAAACTCAGTGACTGTGTGGGGTCCTCCTTGGTATATTGTTTTGAGACTGTTGTTTTCTATTTATACTGTATGAATGTATGCCCACTGTTGTAGGCTGTTCATTTCATTATAATAGAACTTTATATACACCAGTTAAGAGTGTTTGTTTGTGCACAATAGTTTGTATTGTTGTATTTTTGGATTTCTTAAATGGGCAGGCAGCTAAATCGGCTACCCCCTTGCTTCTAGCCCCATCGCCCCTGCTGACTGACTACCAGAGCTTTCTGGATCATATGGTGGTAGCCTTTGCTAACCCCCAGTATGCAGCCACTGCCAATCGGAAGATCAGGACCCTGAAGCAGGGTAGGGACTCAGTTTTCCAGTACTCCACCGAGTTCAAGCTTCTGGCCAATGACCTGGCCTGGAATGAGGCTGCCCTCATGGACCACTATATGGAGGGGCTGGCTGATGAAGTGGCACGAGCAGACCGACTGGCCACACTGCAAGGCCTAATCATGCTGTGTCTCCGCATCGATGGCCACCTGGAAAGCCGCCGCCAAGCATGAAGCACTGCCCATCCCTCTCAGCTGCCCCGCCACCTACTGATGGTGACAACCAAGATGCACACCAGTCCCGAGACTGATGACCCCGAGCCCATGCAAGTTGGGGCTGCACGGCCATGGCTCGCCCTTGAGGAAAAAGCATGGCACTGGTCACAGAATCTCTGCCTGTACTGTGGAGGGACGGGGCACTTCTTCTCCAGCTGCCCACCAAGTGCACCCAGCCCAGTACCATGCCAATGCCGCCAGTAAAAGACCAGCCCCAAGTCTGAGTGGACCCGCTGACTTGGGGCACCTAGCCTGGTCCCCTGAACCCTACGTTACCGGCCAGGGTCCGTTCCTCGTACTGGTCACACTCGGCTTGCTGGACAGGCCCTGGCTGTTTGTCTACGCCATGGTCGACTCTGGGGTTGCTCTCTGCTTCGTTGACGTGGCCTTTGTGAAGCAGGAGAAAGACACCCCGACCCTGGTCGAAGCTATCAACGGGCGCCTCCTCCACTCTGGTCCGGTGACCCAGGAGACTCATGCTCCAGATCCAACACCATCATGAGCAAGTACAATTCAATGTTGCTTTCATGCCCCACTTTCCCCTCATCCTGGGACTCTCCTGTATCTTAAAGCACAACCTCCTCTTTGTGATCATTTATTTAGATGACATTTTAATTTATTCCCAAAGCCCCGCCCAGCACGCAGGGCACTTCCGCCAGGTCCTGCAACGGCTGCGCGAGCATGGTCTCTACACCAAGCTAGAGAAGTGTGCCTTTGACTTAACAGCAGTTGAGTTCCTTGGCCACATCATCTCACCCCATGGGACTTGGATGGACCCGAACAAAGTAAAGGCGGTCCTGGCCTGGAAGATGCCGTGGAACTGCAAGGACATACAGCGAGTCTTTGGCTTTTTCAATTATTACCGCCAGTTCATCCCTGCCTATGCTGACATAACCATGCCTCTGATGCAGCTCCTCCAGTCCAAAGAGCCATTTCACTGGACTCCGGAGGCAGACCATGCCTTCACCACCCTGAAAATCTGCTTCACTACCGAGCCGCTCCTGCATTACCGAGACTCGCAGCTGCTGTTCACAGTAGAGACCGACGCCTTCAGCATGGCCCTCGACGCAGTGCTATCCCAGTGGGAGGACCCCTCCCAGCCGCTACAACCCTGCACATACTAGTCACAGCAGCTGACGTCCACAGAGCGCAACTACACCATCTGGGAGTGGGAACTCCTGGCCATCAAGACCGCCTTCGAGGTTTGGAGGCATCACCTTGAAAAGGCCCACCACCCCGTCCAGGTCCTGACTGACCACTGGAACCTGGAGCATCTACAGACTGCTTGACACTTCATCCAGCATCAGATTCGTTGGTCCCTCTTCTTTTCATACATTGTCATACTCTTTAAAAGGCCTCTTTATATTAAAAGTTTAATTTTTGTTTTTATGTTTTGCATGTATTTTCATTCTTTTAAAAGTTGTTTTAATGATTGTGTTGTGAGATTGATCTTAATGGTTTTAAAATGTGATTTTACCATGTAAAATTAAAATTGTCAGATGCCTTGGTAGTCCTAGCAATGCAAATTTTGTAAACAAACAAATACATGTTTTCTTTTAAGTAGCTGGCTCTATAAAGAGATCCTCCTTTTCCTTCCATAAGTCTCTGGAAACAAGTTGTTGTTGGCTCTCTTCCAAGTGTCATTTAGTCTTTCTAATGAGCTTATTTAGCATATAGTCCTGCAACTTTTGAGAAACCGCCAAGCTAACCGTAGTCAATTTCCAAGTAAATATTTAAAAAATATATATATTTTCCATCTTCCATTATCAATTGTCAGATCTATGCAGAGATTTATGCATATAAACGAAGTAGTAAACAGTGTGTGCCAATATTTAACAATTTCTTTTGGACAAAGAAAGTCAAACTACATGTTTCATTTTCTTTTGTGTTCATTTCAAAGGCTTCTTTTCTTTTGCAAATGCAGCTGACATGGCTACTTTTTCAAGGAGAAAAATGTGGGGGGAGAAATGGCTCTTTGATGTTTTTCTTTTTTATATTTTTGCTGGGGGGAAAGCATATAAAGATTATGTTTTTCCCCTGCTAGGAAATACATATAAGTTCTTCATTTTGTGCTGGTAGGAATACAAGTAACTCAGTGTATACATTTAAAATATTTTTCATTTCACACATTCAACTGACTGGACTGCTTTTTCAAGGAGGAGAATGGCATGGGGAGAGACGGAAGAAGACTTTAAAACCAGATTTAAGGGGGGGGGGGCGGGTAAGAAATGGGATGGCACTGGGATGTTTACAAAGTTGTCAGAACACCAGGAAAAAACAAACAAACAGGACAACATTGGGTAATGCAAGAGAAATTGGCAGATCCCTTCTCTGAATGTACTGCATTCATGGTTCTTAAGGATTTAATCCTTTGAGTGTTATCAAAAAATACTGATGATTGTGATATACAGTACTCAGTTTTGTGGCGGAAGCTCAGGGTATATTTTTATGCTCTAGAAATCCTGACAGATACTATATAATATAGAAAACGTATAACATGTAACATCTGAGATAATTCATTTCTAGCAGCCAGCAGCATGCTGGTAAGCTGCTGGAACGTTTTTGCCTCCCTGGGAGGAAAGGGAGGACTTTTGCAGCCCATTTGGGCGTGCTTTTGAAGGGGCGGGGCTTGCCCCCTACCTCAGTCTCTAGGCTGAGATCAGGGCAGATGGAGCACCTTTGGCAGCTCTGCTGTGTTTGTCAGTCTCAGGGCTGGGAGACTGAGCAGTGCATTCGCTTGCTCCTCTGCTGTCTGATCGAATCTTAGATAAGGCGTGCTCCTGAAGAGCGGCCTGGACAGAGGCTGTAGGGGCTTGTTTCATGTTCAGCCGCTGCGATCAGGCCTCTGATAAGGCCCCGCGGCTGGCTGTTTCTCAGCGTTGGACTGGTGGTATTTTGGAAGAGGAGCTCCATTTCATGGCCTGTTATTTTTTCCCTTTCTCCCCCCCCCTTCCCCCCCAACTAAGGATTTGAGGGTTCTCAGGGTGGTGGTGTTTTTCTGTGCACCTTTTCCTTTTAGTTTGGCCAAGGGGAGGGGGATTTTGTACGGGGCCAAAATTTTGTTTTCTGGGCTGCTTCAGGTTGGGTCGGCCATATTTGCTTCTTTTTCTTAAGGACAGTGACCATTTTGGAGGCAGTGGAGCGGAGGCCATTTTAGGGGTCTGTTTCAGTATAAGGCAGCTTCATATAGGCATCCAGTATCAGCTTCCAATGGTTGTTCTTTGTGAAGGTGTAGGCAGCCATTTTAAGTGGTGCCTGGTGGCAGCCATTTTAGGGCAGCAGTCATTTTAAGTCAGTTTCAGTGAATTCAAGGGCAACCATTTTTTAGGGGCATTTTGTTAGTTTTTATTTTTATCTCGGTTTGCAAGAAAGGATCTGGGAAGCCTAAAGGCAAGAAGCCAGTACCCAAGGCCCCTAAGGCCCCGCCAAAAAGGCTAGCCCCCCTTTCATTGTCTTCCGATGAGGAGGGCAATGAGGGGGTTAATACAGCTATTCTGAAAAGGCTTTCGGCATTGGAAAAGGTGGTGGGCATGAATGCCCCATGTGTGGTGGCCCGCACTCCTTTAGTAACTGCCCCTGAGCCCGGCCACATAAGGGCCAAAAGGGACAAGGTGGGGGTGGAAATACTTACCAAGCTGGAAAAGGGGCCCAGTCTGATAAAGGTGGGACCTCTTGAGCAGTGGCTGTATAGGTACCCACGAAGGGCTTATAGGGTTTACTTGTTAAATGGTTTCACGTTCAGTTTTAGAATTCCTTTTCAGGGTCCCCGGGTTGCATTTTGGTCTGGGAACCTTAGTTCTGTTAAAGGTTTAGAGCATGTAGTTAAGGATAAGATTGCCAAGGAATTAGCAGAGGGCAGGATTTTGGGCCCATTTCTTAATCCTCCAGTGCCTAACCTTAGGGTTTCCCCTTTGGGAGTGGTGCCAAAGAAGGTGCCTGGTGAATTTCATTTGATTCACCACCTTTCCTAACCCAAGGGTGCGTCAGTTAATGATGGGATTCCTGAGCATTTAAGCTCAGTTAGGTATACCAATTTTGATCAGGCCGTGGGCATTTACAACGCTGTGGAAAGGGGGCAGAGATGGCTAAATGTGATATTAAGTCTGTGTTTCGCCTTCTACCTGTCTATCCAGCTGATTTCGAGTTTTTAGGATTTTCCTTTGAGGGGCAATTTTACATGGACAGAGCTTTGCCAATGGACTGTACTGTCTCATGTGCGGCTTTTGAGTGTTTCAGTACATTCTTGGAATGGGCTGTTCGTGAAAAAGTTGGATCTCAGGATGTTGTTCATTACTTGGATGACTACCTCTTTGTGAGTCCTGCAGGGACTGGGCATTGCACACGGCTGCTGTCTGGCTTCATTGAGCTGGCTGCAGAACTGGGGGTTTGTTGGCGCAGGAAAAAACGGAAGGTCTGGCCCAAAAACTTATTTTTTTTAAGGATTGAGCAGGATACCCTGGCACAATTGTCCAGAATTCCTATTCAAAAAGTGGAAGATTTGAGGAGTAGGATTAATTCCTTCCTTCTTAAGAAAAAAGGTCACATTGCTTGAGCTCCAGCAGCTGGTTGGGCATCTTAAATTTGCTTGCAAAGTGGTTGTTCCTGGATGAACTTATCTTCATAGGCGATGTGATGCTATGGCAGGCCTCCGCTTGCCCCAAATAGAACACGGGTTACCAGCAGCATGAGGGAGGATTTAAGGATATGGCAAGAATATGGCAAGCCGCCCTGAGCCCGCTTCAATGGGGTAGGGCGGGATATAAATCAAATCAAATAAAAAATAATAATAAATTTGTGGAGTCCTTTAATGGGATTTCTTTTTGGAGAGACGACATGAGGCTTGAGGCGGAGCTTCAGGTCATGTCTGATGCTGCTGGGTCTTTAGGTTTTGGGGTTGGTGCCTGGACGCATGGCCAGAGTCATGGGCTCAGGTAGGTTTGAACCGAGATTTAACGTTTCTTGAGTTTTTTCCCATTCTTGTTGCAGTTTGGCTGCGGGGGAATTATATGGCCAATTGCACAATTCATTTTTGGTGCGATAATATGGCAGTGGTCCATGTCATTAATTTCCTTTCATCCAAATCTCAAAGGGTTATGAAATTGGTGAGGGCCTTCACTCTGCGCTGTCTGTGGCTTAACATACTGTTTTTAGCCAAGCATGTTCCTGAGGTAGATAATGGGGTAGCTGATGCTTTCTCTCGTAAACAGATGGAGAGGTCTTGTCAGCTGGCCCCAGATGCTGATCGAGAGTGTCGATGCGCATAGAGAGACCCAGAGAGTGATGTTTAGCGACACAAGAATGAAGGCTGTACACAGTAGCTGTAAAACCACTATATACATTTATTTACACCAACTCACTCTCCTGACTGACAATATGCTCCACTGCACTCCAACTCCTTAAACCCACAATCACCACAGTTGCTCTGTACATTTATACATGGGACAGCCAATCAGCAACTTGCTGTGTCATGCTGACTCTGCTTGGCTGATGCAATCCTTCTGGCAGCCAGCCACCAGCTGTCAGGTAGATCATCTAAGCCTCTCAGAACTACTTTCTGTTTTGCAGCACATGCTATAAGCTGTCTGTTTACACATAATAGTGACACCCCTCCTCAGGTTATAGCGGTGCTGACATCCATCCATTACAATATTGCTTATACATATTGATTATTTCTTCATCAATATATTGATTACATAGCTTTCCATATATACATTACAGTTCAGTTACTTTTACAGTTCAGTCGCTTCCATTCTTCCTGGACACACACACATTTTTCTCTGCTTGCCAATTAACCTGCAAGCACATTGTTATCAGTTGGCACTCCGCCCAGACTGACCATATCTCCTCAGTTAGCTCTCTGCCCAGACTGAGTACTTGCCTTATCTTTTTGCTGGCTTGTTTCCCAGACTTGTTAATAACACACATTACCGTACCTTGTGGTGTAAAGGTGCACATACATTTCAAATCACATTTGCTTACAAACTTGTTACAGAACACAGCTTTTACACATAGCAGTTTTGAAATTGTTACATCTCAGTTCAGTTTTTACAAACAATCATTTTCAGTTACAGCTTAATACATACATTCAAACAGTAAGTTTGTTTAACATTACAGCATTGTTTTTAGCACATATTCATTTGTACATTGCACCCTTTAATTCAGTTATTGCTTACAGCCTCTACTTCAGGCTTTGCTCATGTGTCTCCTTCTTCTCCAAGACCCATCTCATTCAACAGTTCCAGAACACTGGGATATGTTTTAGGGTGGTCATCGTATACATAAGTATAACCATTTTCCTCCCTAGTGAAGGAAGTATCCACATGTACCTCTGGTGCACTTACACAGCCCCTTGGCTTTCCATCTGGCAAACTGTCTCCCTTGCCAAGATAATTAACATCAGTATCAAAACCATATCTTTTTGGCGGCACACCCTTATTTTCCCTTGCAGAGACTCTGACCTCAACCGGCTCCCTTTTTACAGCCTCAGATGTCTCCTGCTGTTGACTGCTGCCTGCCCTGCTGTCACTGTCTTCCTCCTGCTTCAGTGAGCTTTGTGGTTTTTGCCCCTCCTCACTTGTCAAAGACAGTTGCAGTTTATTATCTCCAGGCATTTCATTTGCATGAATCTTAGACCAGTTTTCATCCTCGCAAAACGAGGCAGACCTACTCAGCCTAATCAAATCATTATTGTCCACAAACCTCCAGGATTTCATGCCATTTTGGTACCCTATAAACACAAGCTTTCTGGCTTTGGGACCTCCCTTTCTTCTCTTATCCAGAGGGATGTTCACCCAAGCCTTTGAGCCAAATATCCTGAGGTGATCTAGGGATGGCTTTCTCCCATACAAAACCCTGTAGGGTATATCGTCTATAGCCTCTGTCCACAAACGGTTGGAAATATAACAGGACACCTTTAAGGCTTCACCCCAGTATGCCTGCCTTAGACCACTATCTTGCAACAAAGCATGGCAAATACCTTGGAGTACTACCCCATTCTCCCACGGGGAGGAAACATTGGCAACCCTGTGCTCTATACCTTCTTGCCTCAAATAGTTGGCAAACTCTTTATTCAGGAACTCACCCCTCTGGTCAGTCTGGATTGAGGCAATCTTAGCATTTAACTGTTTTTGCACTCTCTTAGCCCAGTACTTGAAGGTGGCACAGACATCACTTTTGTGTTTAATAGCATATACCCATGCAAACCTGCTGTGGTCATCAACCAAAATTAAGCCAAACCTATTTTTAGAAACACTGGGTGCATACGGCCCCACCAGGTCGGCATGTATTAATTGGAGTGGTCTCTCCGACACACGTACACTCCTTCTGATCGATGGAACTGCCCTTGATTTGGCCTCTTTACATACATTGCAATCTAAAAAGGCATTGCATTTGTCAACCTTCACTCCCTCTAATATTTCCAGAGTTTTGTTTATTGTATTATAGCTGGCGTGGCCCAGCCTTCTATGCAGCCTGTGAATGCACCTGTTGTGTGGCTGCCTATTCCACACAGTATGAGCTTTTCCCACATTTTGCATGAGCTCATACACATTGGCTTTTGGAGTGCCTTTAGCCAGCTGTTTACCTTGTTTCAGAATTGCACAGCCCTGCTTATCAAATACTACGGTAAACCCAGCTTTTGCCAGAACAGAGACACTTAAGTTAGTTTCTAGCTCGGGGACACATAGTACATTTTCAAACCTGTGTTTGAGTCCAGGAAAATAGACTGTGCCTTGGCAAAGAACATTAGCTTGCCTCCCATCAGCTAAGCTGACAGTCTTCTGCTCAGCTGGCTTGCAGTCTTGAAGCTCCTCTTCACAGCAGCAGAATATCTGAGTAGCCCCAGAATCCACAACCCAAGGCTGACTCTGCAGTCCCGGACCAGTTCTTACTAGAGTCACCTGGGGAGTCCTTGAAGACTGCTGCCGGCTCTTTCTCTGCTGCTGCTGAGGACAAAATCTTTGTAAATGTCCGAGCTGATTACACCGATAGCAGCGCCTCCTCCGCACCTGTAAGGCTTTTTCCTCCTCCTTAGCTTGCCGGCTGGAACCAGCCCCAACAGACCTCGGCTTCTCTTTTTCCTTGGCTCGAGTCTGCTCTCTCTTGCTTTCCAGCTGCCTCTGCTCTTCAGCCAGGAGTTTGCCGGTCACATAAGGCAAAGTTAGCTTGTCAGCATCCTGCCCTTCAAATGCTAACACCAGCATGTCATATCTCTCATCCAGAGAGCTCAATAAGATGTACACCTTATCTTCGTCAGCCACGGCCTTCCCTCTTGCTTCAAGGTCTTGGAAACAATTAGACATACCGTCGAGGTAGTCCCTCATCGACTCCCCGGCCAGCATACGTTTCCTGTAGAGCCTCCTCCATAGGGATATCAGCGTGCCGGCTGACTTTTGCACATACACAGCCTTGAGAGCTTCCCAAGCCTCCTTTGCTTTCTGGTGCCCATTGACATGCACCAGATGGTCGTTTGCAACACTTAGGATGATGTTGGCTAGAGCTTTTTGATCCTTGACGGCCTCTGCCACTGTGGGATTAGCTGGAGGAGCTGACACACAGTCCCAAAGCCCCTCTTTCTTCAGGAAATGCTCTAACCTCAGCGACCAGGTGTTGTAGTTGGTAGTGGTGAGCTTATCCACCAGCACTGTAGCTGCTGCTGTAGCCATCCTGCTCAGACTCCTCTCAGCCACTGCTGGTCTCACCTCCTAGGCAGCCTCTGGAGCAAGTCAGTGTCCTTCCTTTACCACCTCTCTCTCAGGTCTCAGGTTCTAGGCGCAGCGGAAGCGTGCTGGGCCCATAACCCTGTCGATGCGCGTAGAGAGACCCAGAGGGTGATGCATAGCGACGCAAGAATGAAGGCTGTACACAGTAGCTGTAAAACCACTATATACATTTATTTACACCAACTCACTCTCCTGACTGACAATATGCTCCGCTGCACTCCAACTCCTTAAACCCACAATCACCACAGTTGCTCTGTACATTTATACATGGGACAGCCAATCAGCAACTTGCTGTGTCATGCTGACTCTGCTTGGCTGATGCAATCCTTCTGGCAGCCAGCCACCAGCTGTCAGGTAGATCATCTAAGCCTCTCAGATCTACTTTCTGTTTTGCAGCACATGCTATAAGCTGTCTGTTTACACATAATAGTGACAGAGAGCTGGCTCCAATGTCCCAGGAGCTATGGCTGATTGGAGAGCCGAGGCCTGCAGAGCGATAGGCCTAGCCATAGCACCTAGCACCAGGAATTCTTACGGATGTGCTGTGTGGCAGTTTGAGGACTTTAGGGCTGAGGTAGGGTATCGCATTGTTTGGCCCCTCCCTTTGGAGCAGTTGCTCCACTACTCTGTTTCTCTAAAAGGTAAGGGATTGGCCATGCGATCCATTAGGGGATGCCTGTCTGCTCTGGCTTTTCTTAGCAAGGCGTTGGGATACAAGGAAGAAACAGCAGACTTTCGGCTTTGAAAGATACTGGAGGGATGGGTCAGAGAGGCTGGGACTAATCTCGATACTAGGAAGCCTATTTCCCCTCTGATTCTTAAGGATTTGAAGGGGGGTTTGGGCACAGTGTGTGCATCTTATTTTGAGTCCGCACTGTTCCATGCTGCTTGCTTGGATCCTTTTTTGGGGTCCTAAGAGTTAGTGAGTTAGTGGCGGGCTCCAGAAATGATGTTTCTGGTAATGCTTTGTTGCTACGGGACCTGAGTTCAGTTGAGGGTAAGGCAGTCATTACCGTTCAATGCTCTAAGACTGACCAGCGTCGCAAAGGGACCGTGTTGGAGCTAGGCACGTGCTTTGAGCTTGAGTTGTGCCCGGTTTCCGCTCTGGCTGCTTATTTGGCAGTTTGGACCAAAAATGGGTTTTTGTTTTGTCACCTTAACGGCAGTCCACTGACAAATCTGGGGTTGTCTGGGGTGTGATTTGGTACCCACTCCTTTAGAATTGGGGCAGCCTCTGCAGCTGCTGCCCTCGGATATCCTTCCTCCATTCAGTGCCTGGGCCGTTGGCAGTCATCGGCCTATAAATCTTATGTTCATCTTCTGCTCATTTCCTAGCTTTGTTGTTTGTAACTGAGATGTTATGGTCCTTGTTTCTAGTTAGACTGTTTTTTGTTTTTTTAGATGCTCTTGTTCCTGGCCAGAAGAGCCGAGTTCTCGTCTGTGGACACAGCTATGTGTTTTAGGCCGCACATCAGGCTCGGAGAACTTTGGTCGACTCTCAGCTGGGACTCAGCTGATATGTTACTGTCAAATGGCAGGGTTGCCGGGGTCTTCAGTGGCCTGGCCTGCTGCCATTGTTATTTTGTGGGAATGCGGGTCCTCCTACTGAGGTTTTAATCATCCACCTGGGAGGAAATGATCTAGGGCTAGTAAAAGGCAAGGCTTTGGTCTTTCAGGGCCGTGAGGATTTTTGGCACATTAGGGAGAGATGGCCCGGGACCACTATAATTTGGTCAGCCATGGTCCACCGCCTTGTTTGGTGTAGTGCTTGGGACCCTGCAGGTATAGCGAGAGAGAGCTAACAAAGAAATTAGGAAGGCATTGGAAGGGGGGTTGGGCCACTTTGTGCCCAACCCAGATATTTCTGTGAAATTTCCTGACCTCTACAGAAGGGATGGGTGCATCTCTCTGAAAAAGGTAGCATTCTTTTCTTAAGAGATCTCCAGGAAGGGCTGCGGGTGGCCTTGGGCTTTCCGGTGGGTGCTAAGCCCTATGGAGAGACTTGGCCTTAGTGGTGTCAGGTTGTTAATGGGTTTATGGTTCTATGTGGCTAGGGGAGGACCAGAAAGCATCCCCCTTTTGGGAGTTAGGGGTCTGGCAGGGTCAACCTTAGGGTTTGATGACCTGGGGTGTGAGAATGCAGAACTTCCTGGAGGCTCGACTAGAGGGTGCCTTCCATTGAGATGTGCGTCTGGTGGTCAGGCCCTCTGGGGCTTGCCTCCTTGCTGGGCCGACCTGGCAGGAGCTGTGCTACACAGCTCCGGCTGGGCGGCTGGGTCTCTTGCCTCCTAATGGCAGGGGAGCTGCCTGTTGAGACCCCTGGGTCTGACCAAGCTGCAGTTCTTGTTGCCTTTGCTGTTTATTATTAAACTTAATAAAGTAGCCCTTAGTTATACCAATACCTTGTGTTCGACTCTTCATTCCGACTTGGCGGGCAAAGATTTTTCCACCTGGATGTATGTTTGCATTTGGAAGGTGAAACCAATCCTGGTTCCTCATCACTATACATACTTTGTAATTCGAAGCAACTCAAAAGTTTAGGTGACCTAAAATATAATACATTTTGAATGAAACTGTCTTAAGGATATATGGTATCTCAGCCCAAGATTTGTCATGGAAATCCTTCTTTTATTAGTTCTAATTTATGTTATACACTACTTCAGTGTAATATGCATCCCAGAATATTTTTTACAAAAGTCGTTTAGAAAAATAACATTACCTTACACTTTCTTATCTGGATATAAACTCAAACTTTCATGGGATCTGAACTGATCTCAGTTTATTTTGTTTCCAGAAAGATGGCAATAGCATCATTAAAATATTCTGCATCTGTGTCCACATTAAATAGCAAAGACATATGCACTGCTCTACTGCCAATATTGCAAAAATATTATCCTAGTCAGCAACACTGTGTAATAATTAGGTTAATTATTATTAATGCTTTCAGTTCCCATTATAAAAACATTAATCATGATGAGTTAATTTGTAATTAAGTTAGATGCATTATTCATTGTACATGAATTAGCACTGCAGGCCAGCACCATGTTTGGTTTTCACAATATCTTCTGCAGTATTTCAGAATGGATGCCCATTCAATATCGTTGCCAACATTCATGCAAGTTCATTTCTCTATTTAAATCAATGCCATTCTACCATCTGTCTCAACATTAAGTGAGGCGAGGAAATGGTCAGTCTATTCAGTCTCATCCCACACTATCTGTCAGTCCCAAATGGTAAATCATAACAGACATTATCGAGTTTCTATATTTTTAAATTCTTCTAGGGAGATAACGCATGCTCCAGTACCACTGATTTTGATAAATGTTAGACAGAATAAGCTTGAATAAACTAGTCAATTTAACAGAGATTCTGCTCCAATGTGGATGAGTAGATGAGAAAATATATTTCATAATAGTCTTTATAATAATATGATTCCCCCCCCTATAATAACAATAATAAAGGGATGTGCAAGTCTGTCTGTTAGTGTCATTAAAATATTACCCATCAGAAAATAAAAGAGTTTCACAACTGGCATCAGGAGTGTTACAGTACTACAAATTGTAGAGAAGCAGCTGTGAGGCTTCACCCAATGCTGCCTTTGCACCCAGGGCTGAAAAGGGTGGGGTGGGGTTTGATCTGAAGAGGGTTTTAGCCAGCACTGACTGGCCACATGGTATATTTGCTGGGTTGGAGCTGAACTCCTAGGTGGTGGGGGACAGTTCACTACATCCTGCTGGGGAGATGAAATGGGACGCAGTGATGGGGCATCACTCCACCCTACCCCTCTTTTATATAAGCAACCACTGTGGGGACACAGCCCAATAGGTTGGAATTAGTCACAGCTTTTGTTTGCGGTCCCATTCTTGGGCTTAGCCTCTCTCCCATACGAAGCAGGGATCAGCCACTTCTTTATGGATGATGGACAGTGACCAGAGCCATTGCACAAAACAGGAAACATACCTCAACCCTTCTCATTACAGCATTGACTTGACAGATCCTGGTGCTACCATCCCATCCACCCTATAAGCAGCTCTCTTTTATAACTATAGCCTTTGTTTGCAAGGGGGTCTTCTGCTTAATGGTAGGCTTTTCAACAGGACCATCTTTACTGGTCCTTTTCATAGGTTTGCATGTATAAATAAGCACCAGAAGGTTGCACATATCCACTATTTAAGCTCTAGGGAACAGTCATGCAAGTCTACCAGTTCACCAGGAAACCTTTCATGCTTTAAGCAACCTAGCAGATGATAGGGCAAAGCCTGCCCTACAGCCACCATCAGCCCTTAGGCATTCTTATCACTCAGCTGTTCTGCAGGGCTTCACACAAGCTATTGAATGCTCCTGAGCTCCCCAAGCCTCCTGGCCAAAGGGGCAGGAGGGCACCATGGTCACCAGCTGATTTTGAAGCATCAAGAGAGTCAAGAGAAGTCATCCCCCAAAAGTTTTCCACAAGGAGATGGGGCTGCACTAAATGGCACAAGTCCCAAAGGTCAGCAAGGGCTTGTAACAACTCCAGCAGCCGCACCTCTTCTGGCAAGTCTTCCTCAGAAATGGATTTGGCCATTACTTCTACAGGGTATTAGTTGGCAGGGGCCTACATTCTGAGGCTACTAGCTTGGATCCTCAGGCATTGGGTTGGGGGACAGCCCAGCCCCAGGGTGGTTTGAGGATCTGAGAGGCATCAGCAGGCACAGGGATGCCCCCTCAGGCATTCCCCAAGTGTATCTTGGATGGTTATTATACAGCCATTTTCCCTTCTCAGACCTCAGGGTGATTTGGGCTGGACAGGTACTCATCCTGACAAGAAAGGTGAATGTTGGGTTAAGGGGTTTTCATGGGCATAATGCAGCTTGCTTATCCTGAGCATGGTGGGCATCTGTCTAACCACATTATGAATGTCATTAAGGCCCAGTCATTGGTGGGGGATTCTCCTGCTATTGAATACAATTAGGCATTCTGTAAACAGATGTCTCACAATGAGTTTGCCAGGTGGGCTCTCTTAAATGACAACCTCTGGCTATTAACCATTGCCAGGCCAGACAAGGCCAAAGCAAAAACGGGTTTCAGGAAAGACATTCCCCAGTTCGTTTGCTAGGAATACAATCAAGGGAAGTGACAGAGGGCACATTGCAAATTCAACCATAACTTGATACTTGCCTTGGTCCTCTATCCAGGATTTTGCCCAAGGGATGCTGGTGGGTCACTGCTCTTTTGCAAGACTTGACCCTCCATCAGCTCCAGCAGAAAGAAAGATGGAGGACTGGGAAGTTTTTGCTGCCTCATCCACAGGTATGGTTAAATAACACAGTCCTCAGGTTTTTGACACATGTTTAGCCCCCATAGCCATTTGCCTCCAAGCCCTCATCCCCTTACTGACTGTCTATCCAAATATACTCACGGCCAGGTCTCTCCGTGATAGCTTTAGCATGGGTTTTCATATTCCTTTCACTGCCCCTCACATTTCAATGGACTGTGGCAATCTCAAATCCACTAAGCACCTGCCCAAGGTGGTTGCCATTAAAGTGGTCAAAAAATGTGCTGCAGATAGGGTGGCAGACCCTTTTAGCACTCCCCCTTTCTCCCCTTGGTGTGGTTCTCAAGAAGTTCCCAGGTTAAATAGATCAATTCACCACTTCCACTACCCTAAGGGGTTATCAGTGAACGATTTGATAGTGTTTGAGTTCTGTTCAGTCCAGTACACCTCTGTTGAACATGCTTTAAACATAGTGTTATCTTGTGGTCCTGGTGCCCTTATGGCCAAATGGGGCATGCAATCAGCCTTCCACCTCTCACCCATTCAGCTGAAGAATTTTTGTGTGAAAGGCTTTAAGTTTGATGGCTGCTCGTTTGTTGATAAGGCTATGCCAATGGGTTGCTCTGTGACCTGTGCCATCTTTGAGATCTTTAGTACCTTCTTTGAATGGGCTGTCACTCTCTCGGCTTGGCTTCGCGAACGAAGATTTAAGAAGGGTGCAGTAGTCCACGTCTGCTGCAGGCTCGCTGGTGGCTGACAAGACCAATGCGGGACAGGCAGGTCCGGCCACAGTGGCTGCAGGGAAAAGTCTGATTTAGGGCTGGTGCTGTAGCAGTGCGATTCTTCCTCAATCTCCTTTTGTCCTCAAGACCAGCTATGCGTGCGTTCTCAAAAGAAGAGACAGCCTGGTGGATGGTGTGCCTCCATGCTTTGCGATCTGAGGCTAGGTCAGACCACTGGTGATGGTTGATGCGACAGGTGCCAAGGGATTTCTTCAAGGAGTCCTTGTACCTCTTCTTTGGTGCCCCTCTATTTCGATGGCCGGTGGAGAGTTCGCCATACAGGGCAATCTTGGGAAGGCGGTGGTTTTCCATCCTAGAAATATGCCCTGCCCAGCGCAGCTGCGTCTTCAACAGCAGTGCTTCGATGCTTGTAACCTCCGCCCGCTTGAGGACTTCAGTGTTGGTCACAAAGTCACTCCAGTGGATGTTGAGGATGGTGCGAAGGCAGCGTTGATGAAAGCGCTCGAGGAGTCGCAGGTGATGACGGTATAAAACCCACGATTCGGAGCCGTAGATGAGGGTTGTCATCACAACCGCTTTGTAAACATTGATCTTTGTGCCTTTTTTCAGATGCTTGTTGCTCCACACTCTTTTGTGCAGTCGGCCAAAGGCACGGTTTTCCTTTGCCAGCCTGTTGTCAATCTCCTTGTCGATCTTAGCATCTGAGGAGATGATGCACCTCAGGTAGCTGAACTGCTGGGCTGTCTTCAGAACTGATTCACCCACAGTGATGCAGGGAGGGTGATTATCTTCCTGGGGTGCAGGCTGGTGGAGAACTTCTGTCTTCTTCAGACTAACTTCTAGGCCGAATAGCTTGGCAGCCTCTGCAAAGCAGGACGTCATATGCTGCAGAGCTGATACCGAGTGGGAGACGAGTGCAGCAGCATCAGCAAACAGTAGCTCTCGGATGAGTTTTTCCATCGTCTTGGAGTGGGCCTTTAGTCGCCTCAGGCTGAACAGGCTGCCATCGGTGCGATAGCAGATGTAGACACCATCGTCATCATCTAGATCTACTGCGGCTCTTTGAAGCATCATGCTAAAGAAGATCGTAAAGAGAGTTGGCGCGAGAACGCAGCCTTGCTTTACACCTGTGCCTATTGGGAAGGTCTCCGAGAGGTCGTTTCAGTGTCCTACTTGGCCTCGCTGGTCTTCGTGTAGCTGGATAATCATGCTGAGGAACCTTGGGGGACATCCTAAACGTTCCAAGATTTGCCACAGGCCTTTCCTGCTAATGGTATCGAAAGCTTTGGTAAGGTCGACAAAAGTCACATACAGAGCCTTGTTCTGTTCCCTGCATTTCTCTTGGAGCTGCCTGAGAACAAATACCATGTCGGTGGTGCTCCTGTTAGCTCTGAAGCCGCACTGGCTCTCTGGGAGGAGTTCTTCTGCAATGGCGGGCACCAGTCTGTTCAGGAGTATTCTGGCAAGGATTTTGCCTGCGATGGAGAGCAGGGTTATCCCCCGGTAGTTGGAGCAGTCTGACTTTTCCCCTTTGTTCTTGTATAGGGTGATGATGATTGCATCGCGAAAGTCCCGTGGTAATTTGCCTTGTTCCCAGCAGGTGACAAGTACTTTGTGAAGTGAGCTATGTAGTACTGTGCCCCCATGCTTCCAGATCTCTGGTGGAATTCCATTAACTCCCGCTGCCTTGCCACTTTTCAGTTGCTTGATGGCTTTAACAGTCTCTTCTAGAGTGGGGATCTCATCCAACTCTGTTTTCACTGGTTGAAGTGGGGTGAGGTGAATTGCTGAATCTTGAACTATGTGGTTGGCACTGAAGAGAACCTGATAATACTCCGACCACCGGTTCAATATGGATGCCTTGTCTGTGAGGAGCACTTGGCCGTCTGCACTACGCAAGGGACTCTGAGTCTGATATGATGGACCATATACTGCCTTCAGGGCTTCGTAGAACCCTCTTAAATCACCAGTGTCTGCACACAGCTGGGTTCTTTCATTAAGCTTGGTCCACCACTCGTTCTGAATGTCTCGAAGCTTGCACTGGAGGTTGCTACATGCAGCGCGAAAGGTTGCTTTTTTCCCGGGACAGGAGGGCTGAGCAAGATGTGCTTGGTAGGCAGATCTCTTTTTCGCCAGTAAATCTTGGATCTCTTGATTGTTCTCATCAAACCAGTCCTTGTTTTTCCTTGTGGAGAACCCGAGGACTTCTTCAGAGATCTGCAGGACGGTAGTTTTTAGGTGTTCCCAGAGTGCTTCTGGAGAAGGGTCTGTGGGGCAACTGGGGTCCTCAATTCTTGACTGGAGTTTTGCCTGGAAGGCAGCTTTAACTTCGGCTGACTGGAGACTGCCAACCTGAAACTTCCTCCGAGGGATACCTCCACTCCTGGGTGTGGGTTTAAAGTGAAGACGGAGATTGCAGCGTACAAGACGATGATCCGTATGACATTCTGCACTGGGCATTACTCGGGTGTGTAAGACATCTCAAAGGTCTCTCTGGCGCACCAGAATATAGTCGATAAGGTGCCAGTGCTTGGACCGTGGGTGCATCCAGGTTGTCTTCAGACTGTTCTTCTGCTGGAAGATAGTGTTGGTGATGGTGAGCTGGTGCTCCATGCAGAATTCTAGCAGGAGGCGCCCGTTGTCATTGCAGTTGCCAATGCCGTGGTTGCCAAGTACTCCTTTCCAGGCTTCCGAGTCTTTACCTACTCTGGCATTGAAGTCGCCAAGGATGATCACCTTGTCCTCTGTAGGGGTCTTCCGTACGAGGTTGTGTAGATCAGCATAGAACTTGTTCTTTTCTGCAGGATCTGCTTGAAGGGTTGGGGCATACACACTGAAGAGTGTTGCATGCTGCTTGTTTTGAAGTGGGAGGCGCATGGACATGATGCGATCTGAGTGACCTGTTGGCAGGTTTTCAAGTTTGGAGGCAATGGAGTTCCTGACCATGAAGCCAACGCCAGAAAGGCGGCTCTCAGCCTTTGATTTACCTGACCAGTAGAGGGTATAGCCAGCACCGTGTTCTTGAAGACTACCTTCCTCAGGGAAACGGACCTCACTGAGAGCTGCTATGTCGATATTCAACCTGAGAAGTTCGTGGGCAACTAGAGCAGAGCGTCGTTCAGGGCGACCACTGTCTATTGTGTCAAGCATAGTTCTGATGTTCCAACACGCAAGCTTTAGTCTTTGCACACTTTGTGAGGCAGGTGCATGCCTTTTCTTTGTTGTTATTTTTTGATCGCAAGTAAGGATGCCCGTTGACTGCGGCTAGCCAACTGGGGTGGAGGAGACGAGCTTTGTTTAGGCCACCTTTTCTAGGCCCCTCTCCGTGTGGAGCAAGCAGTGCTGTCCCTAGATAAGGCTGCTTGGTCGTTCAGGGTGCTGCCGAAAAATGCTTTCGTCTCCGGGTTAGCATCAGGCTACCAATACCCTGAAGCACCTACATGCAGGATCGGGACTGCGGCTTCCAGTGGCACCTTCCACCTGCCGTTTCGCCCCTTGCCCATCGCTGCAGGACTTGATGCGCTGTGGGTTGTGTATGTGGATATGCCCTTCAGGCCTGCGCAGAGGAATTTTTTAGGTGAAGCCCAGTGTGCGCGGTACTGGCTCCACCCTTTCACCTTGGGCTCATCTGCCATGGCCCAGTAAGCCGGGACGCCGGCAGCAAGTCCTCCAGGTGGTAGGTGTTACATTAACGAGCTCTATCTGCCCGGGTTTGATGTTAGAGTTTTCCTTCTCTTAGGCTGGCAAGGTTGGTGGGCCCAGCCTGCCCATCCGGTTATACCACCGGACAATTCGGTCGCACCATGACGTAGCAAACTCTGTGAAAAACGGGGGGGACCAGCGAGAAGGTGTTGCTACGGATGCAGTAATGCAGGAGAGGCCATTGCAGTGACCATCTGCCAGGCATAGCCAGACAGTGACCATGCGGCATTCACTACACCGGGAGAGGAGAGGCTATGTATTGCACATACACTTTCCCTGGGGGGGTAGGATACCCAGAGGGAGCCCACCCCCCCCCCCCCCACCCTGTCAAGGATCATACTAACTCACCATGTCACCCATTATCTCAATAACTTTCTATTTGTTGGTCTAGCTGGGTCTGCAGGATGATCCTGTCACTTGGCTGAATTCCAGGCCTTCGTGGCTGAATTTTGCCCCACCCCCACCCCAAGCACAGGACAATACTGAGGGCCCATCCACCCAACTGACATATTTAGGACTTTTTACTGGATTCAGTGCAGGGCACCTTTCACCTCTCCAAGGATAAGTTGGTAGCCCTTTGGGCACTATTGTCATGGGTCATTTAAAGCAAAAATGCACCCTCAAAGAGATACAGGAATTACTTGGTCACCTTAATTTTGCCTGTAGGGTTGTAATCCCTGGATGTGCCTTTTGTGTGCAGTTCACCTGGACTACTGTGGGGGTCACATCAGAGTCACCCATGGCATCAGAGAGGACTTGTAAATGTGGCTCAGCTTCTTAATCAACTTTAAATTTTATGTCCATTTGGCAGTCCCTGTCAGCTTTGGGTAACTCCTGCAGGTTCACACAAATGTGGCAGGCAGCCTTGGGTTTGGCATTTATTTTGCAGGGCCAAAATAAATGCAAAATATTGGTCTGGAACTAGCATTTTTAGGGACCTTACTTTCCTAGAGCTTTTCAATACCTGTCATTCTGTGGCAGTACACTTTCCAGAACAGGCACATTATCTTCTAGTGCGGCAATCAGGCCATGGTCAAAGTTATTAACTTCCAGTTGTCACCCTCTGAGCAGGTCATGAGGTTGGTTCACAGGTCTGTGCTCACTTGCCTTGAGGCTAATATATCTTTCTCAGATTGTTACATTCCAGGCACCAGTAACAACATTGTGGATACCCTCCTTTGGCTTCAGGAGGAAAGGTTCAGGGTATTGGCCCCCAATGTGAACCATCACCCCAACCATTTTTAGAAGACCTGTGGACACTTTGCAATGAGTGATTGTGCAGGGATTTTTCAGGTCTATTGCCCCCTCCACTCACTGTTACTATTAGTGGCCTTTGTCCTTTCTAGCAGAGGGATGCCCCCCAGTCTTGTGGCAGTTTTTCTTAGTGGGAAAGCAGTGCCTTCACACTCAGCTCCCCTGTTTTGGGGATGCCCTTAAGGGGCCCTAGCAGGGCATGCCTGGCTCAGGGGCTGCTGACTAGCTCTCACCACCAGGTGGCAAGTGAACCATGCAGTGGCTGGCACCCATGTGAATTTCCAGAACTTTCCACTTCATGATTTTACCCTACCAGCAGGCAAGCTGGGTGTAGTGGGTTTATCAGGAGGTAGGTGGGTCACCCAATGCTGGATCTGTCTTCATGCTGCATAAATTCTTCTGTGATGTATTAAATAAAGCTGTGGCCTGTTTTGTCACAAACATGCTGGTGTTTGTGGTTCCTTCTGCACATTCTATGCAGTCCACTGCCCCAGGTTATCTCTGAACCCTCTCCTCTCCATGCTATTTGCAATGAATGGTATAGTTTACTCACTAGAAGCTAGGAAGGCAGAGGCAAGCACAGATGGGTGGCATATCCCTTACACTAACCAGGAAAAAAAACCATAAGAAAAAAGCCCAAAGGAAAAAAGCTCACAGAAAAACCCCACGGTGATAAAATGCTCACAGGAAAAATGCCCACATGGAAAAATGCCCACACGGAAATAAGCCCACACAGGAAATAAGCCCATACAGAAAGAGCCCACACAGAAAGAAGTCCACATGGAAAAATACCATGTAAAGCACCATAGATATTTATAATTTTGGATAACCATTCACCTCCATTTATGAGAATGAATAGATATTACCCATATTTTATGTTGTTACTTTAGGATTAAAATATGTGACTTTTTTCGACCTTACCAAAGCTTTCGATACCGTTAGCAGGAAAGGCCTGTGGCAAATCTTGGAACGTTTAGGATGTCCCCCAAGGTTCCTCAGCATGATCATCCAGCTACACGAAGACCAGCGAGGCCAAGTCAGACACTGCAACGACCTCTCGGAGCCCTTCCCAATAGGCACAGGTGTAAAGCAAGGCTGCGTTCTCGCGCCAACTCTCTTTACGATCTTCTTTAGCATGATGCTTCAAAGAGCTGCAGTAGATCTAGATGATGACGATGGTGTCTACATCCGCTATCGCACTGATGGCAGCCTGTTCAACCTGAGGCGACTAAAGGCCCACTCCAAGACGATGGAAAAACTCATCCGAGAGCTACTGTTTGCTGATGATGCTGCACTTGTCTCCCACTCGGTATCAGCTCTGCAGCATATGACGTCCTGCTTTGCAGAGGCTGCCAAGCTATTTGGCCTAGAAGTTAGTCTGAAGAAGACAGAAGTTCTCCACCAGCCTGCACCCCAGGAAGATTATCACCCTCCCTGCATCACTGTGGGTGAATCAGTTCTGAAGACAGTCCAGCAGTTCAGCTACCTGGGGTGCATCATCTCCTCAGATGCCAAGATCGACAAGGAGATTGACAACAGGCTGGCAAAGGCAAACCATGCCTTTGGCCGACTGCACAAAAGAGTGTGGAGCAACAAGCATCTGAAAAAAGGCACAAAGATCAATGTTTACAAAGCGGTTGTGATGACAACCCTCATCTACGGCTCCGAATCATGGGTTTTATACCGTCATCACCTGCGACACCTCGAGCGCTTTCATCAGCGCTGCCTTCGCACCATCCTCAACATCCATTGGAGTGACTTTGTGACCAACACTGAAGTCCTCAAGCGGGCGGAGGTTACCAGTATCGAGGCACTGCTGCTGAAGACGCAGCTGCGCTGGGCAGGGCATATTTCTAGGATGGAAAACCACCGCCTTCCCAAGATTGCCCTGTATGGCGAACTCTCCATCGGCCATCGAAATAGAGGGGCACCAAAGAAGAGGTACAAGGACTCCTTGAAGAAATCCCTTGGCACCTGTCGCATCAACCATCACCAGTGGTCCGACCTAGCTTCAGATCGCAAAGCATGGAGACACACCATCCACCAGGCTGTCTCTTCCTTTGAGAACGCACACATAGCTGGTCTTGAGGACAAAAGGAGATTGAGGAAGAATCGCACTGCTACAGCACCAACCCTAAATCAGACTTTTCCCTGCAGCCACTGTGGCCGGACCTGCCTGTCCCGCATTGGTCTTGTCAGCCACCAGCGAGCCTGCAGCAGACGTGGACTATTGCACCCTTCTTAAATCTTCGCCCGCGAAGCCAAGCCGAGAGAGAGAGAGAAAAATATGTGATAGTCACATGCAACAATTTGTGCTGTGATTTTATCGTGTATAATTAAATAATAATTTTGCTAAGTTATTTGTATATTTGATGGACTGAAGAGGCACCTGTTTTGCCCATGGCTGGCGTATGGGAGTAGGTGAGGTAGGTGGTGGCCTGGGGTGCCACCTCACTTATGGGATGCTGCTAGGCGTTCCCTTCCCCTGCTTTGCCACTCTTGGCTTCGCAGGTCACAGAGGAAGGAGAACATGCCCTGCGCAGAGGAGAACATGCCCTGCTCAACTGCTCTCGTCTTGAAAGCGAGAGCAGATGAGCAGGGTACATTCTTTTTTCTCTGAGCTCAGCTTGCCTTACAAGGGAAGCCAAGCTCAGAGGAGAAGAGTGAAAGCAGCCAAAGCAGCCAAACAGGGCACCTTCTTCTCCTCCATGCTTGGCTTCTCTTGCAAGGCAAGCTGAGCTTGGAGGAGAAGAATGTGCCTGGCCCCGCTGGGCCTGGGCTTGCCACAAAATAACACTGGCTAATACACAGGCAGATTGTATTAGTTTGTGGCAAGCCCAGGCCCAGCGTTTGGGCCTCAGGCACCCCAGGCCGGCACCTGCACCCACACCCACCCACCCGTGCCTGCCATGCCACTGCACTCCACCTGTGGAGAGGGCAGACGCAGAGGCACAACAGCGGAGTGCAGGGAGGGCTCTGAGTGAGCAGTGCCCATGCTCTCAGAAGCAATCCAAGACTGCCCTTCTTAGGACAGTTTTTGAGAGCCTCTGAGAGCACATTCACAGTCATTCTCCTTCAAGCTTAGTTTCCCTTGCAAGGGAACCTGGGCTTGGAGGAGAATGCACCCTGCCCAGCTGCTCTCTCCTTGAAGGCGAGAGCGGGTGGGGTCAGGCACATTCTTGTCTTCTGAGTTCAGCTTCCCTTGCAAGGCAGAAGCTGAGCTTAGAGGAGAAGAAGGCACCCCACTCGGCTGCTCCAGCCTTCAGGTGAGAGCAGCCAGGCCAGGTGCACTCTTCTTCTCTGAGCTCGGCTTCCCTTTTAAGGGAAGCCGGAGTTGGAGAAGAGCCTTGCCAACGTACTGTCCAGCCACTCTCAGCTTCCTGTGGTTAAGTGTGCAGACTCTTATCCGGGAGAACCAGGTTTGATTCCCCACTCCTCCACTTGCACCTGCTGGAATGGCCTTGGGTCAGCCATAGCTCTGGCAGAGGTTGTCCTTGAAAGAGAAGCTGCTGTGAGAGCCCTCTTGGCCCCACCCACCTCACAGGGTGTCTGTTGTGGGGGAAGAAGATAAAGGAGATTGTAAGCCGCTCTGAGTCTCTGATTCAGAGAGAAGGGCAGGGTATAAATCTGCAGCCTTCTTCAGTCTTCTTCTCACCAGCCATGGGCAAGCCTGGTCCCTCTGCAGTCCATCAAATATGCAAATAACTTAGCAAAATTATTATTTAATTATACTTGATAAAATCACAACACAAATTGTTTTATTTGACTATGACATATTTAATTCTAAAGTAATAACATAAAATATGGGTAATACCTCTTCATTCTCATAAATGGAGATGAATGGTTATCCAAAATTATATATATATATGGTGCTTTACATGGTATTTTTCCATGTGGGCTTCTTTCTATGTGGGCTTTTTTCTGTGTGGGTTTTTTCCATGTGGGCTTTTTTCCTGTGAGCATTTATGACTGTGGATTTTTTCTGTGGGCTTTTTTTCCTTTGGGGTTTTTTCATGGAACCATCTCTTATTTTCAAAGCATATCTTTGGACCAGCTTGCAAAATAAGAGGTCTTCTTGAGAGCGATGCTCATTGGAATAATACTCTGGAGGAAGCAGCACTTGTTTATTATTATGCTACAGATCTGTATCATTTTAAATCTTTATAATCTATTGGATGTATATTACAGCATCTCTCAGAAGATATTTTGAATCAAGCCAGAATATAAAATCTGGGTATAAAAATGACATGCAAATGATGTAACTTTTAATAGAGAATTTGTAATTATTGAAGATTTTCTAACCATGAGTGGCCCTCATTTCAAAGCATTTGATCATCCTGAACCACAAATAGATTATAGTTATGCTTTGTCTAAATGAGATTGCATACATTCCTGAACAGCGTTTAGCATTTATATGAGAGATAAAATGAGCCAAATTCAATATTGGCCCAAACAAATATTGTCAAGAAAATTAGATGCTGTTTAACCTAGGTGCTTCATCATGTGAAATAGTAAAGAATTTATATACACACACTTACATACATACACCCTTTTGGCTAAAGTTCTCCAAAAATAGGAGAATCACTATTGCTGTTGTTTCGTCAGGTACTGTTTCAATACCTTTGATATTAGGCAGAACGGCTCAGAACTGAAGCCTTTGAGGGAAGGGCAGATTATAAATTGAAAATATATAGAAATATAAAATATAAATTCAAACTATTAAATATTTCACCTGCTGACAAACCAACTTGTAATATTGACAGAGGAACAGCAAAAGCTTAATTTTACAAGAGTGCAGGCTCATAGTATGAGATGAGGGTACCATAGGGTGGCCAGACCGTCCCGGGCGCCCGGGAATGTCCCTGTTCTGGCCCCCTATTCCCGCCTCCTGGGCTGGCTATACGGGACCATTTAGAGGTCCCGGTTTAGCCAGCCCCGGAGGCGGTGGGCCGCGGGCGCCGGCGGGGAAGGCGGCGAGTGAGGGAGGGAGCGTCCCTGCGCGTGCGCAGGGCCCCTGCACACGCGCAGGGATGCTCCCTCCCTCACTCGCCGCCTTCCCCGTCCGCGTGCGGGGCCCAGCGGCGGTGGCGGAGGCCTCTCCGCGGCCTCCGCTGGTTGCTGGAAGCCCTCCAGAGACTCTGGAGGGCCTCCAGCGACCAGCGGAGGCCGCAGAGAGGCCGCGGAGCAGCCGGCGCTGGTCCCGGAAGGCCCTCCAGAGACTCTGGAGGGCCTTCCGGGACCAGCGCCGACCAGCGAAGGCCTCTCCACGGCCTCCACTGGTCGCTGGAGGCCCTCCAGAGACTCTGGAGGGCCTCCAGCAACCAGCGGAGGCCGCGGAGAGGCCGCGGAGCAGCCGGCGCTGGTCCCGGAAGGCCTTCCAGAGACTCTGGAGGGCCTTCCGGGACCAGCGCCAACCAGCGAAGGCCTCTCCGCGGCCTCCGCTGGTCGCTGGAGGCCCTCCAGAGACTCTGGAGGGCCTCCAGCGACCAGCGGAGGCTGCGGAGAGGCCGCGGAGTAGCCGGCGCTGGTCCCAAAAGGCCCTCCAGAGACTCTGGAGGGCCTTCCAGGACCAGCGCCGACCAGCGAAGGCCTCTCCGCGGCCTCCGCTGGTCACTGGAGGCCCTCCAGAGACTCTGGAGGGCCTCCAGCGACCAGCGGAGGCCGCGGAGAGGCCGCGGAGCAGCCGGCGCTGGTCCCGGAAGGCCCTCCAGAGACTCTGGAGGGCCTTCCGGGACCAGCGCCGACCAGCAAAGGCCTCTCCGCGGCCTCCGCTGGTCACTGGAGGCCCTCCAGAGACTCTGGAGGGCCTCCAGCGACCAGCGGAGGCCGCGGAGAGGCCGTGGAGCAGCCGGCGCTGGTCCCGGAAGGCCTTCCAGAGACTCTGGAGGGCCTTCCGGGACCAGCGCCGACCAGCGAAGGCCTCTCCGCTGCCTGTCGGTCACTTCCGGGTTCCTGTCCTGCATCTCGACCTGTGTTATTAGTGACAGGCTGCTTCTGCGCCAGCCCCCTGGGTCCCACAATGATGGGACCGATGCCACAGGGACGGGCTCGAAACACTCTATAACCCCTCAAAAGAACAGCAGTCTAGCTCACTTCCCCCGAGCCCTGCCGCCATAAGCCTCAAGGGGGCTCATTTTGCGGCATCTCCTGGCGGGAGGGTGGCACCCACACGGGACACATATCAAATGAAAGAGGGGGCGCAGGGCTATCAGAAACAGCCGGCGGAGGGAGTCGGGAGACCACCCCACTGGGGGATCCACACCCCGAAAGTGATGAAGGTGGCGCAGATAGAGCCAACAGAGCAAACAGGACAAAATAAATAGGCTGCATTATGCAGCACAGTTGAGAAAGTGCTTTATCCCATATACTGATGAAGTATATACAGGATTTGAGAACAAAATTGTTTCCGGCGGTGATATTTGGGGGATTTTTGGGGACGTCACAGGAAGTGCTGTGAAGTCACTTCCTGTTTCCGGCAGTGGCATTTGGGGGAAATGATGTCATTTGGGGGAAGTGATGTCACAGGAAGTGATGTCACTTCCCGTTTCCGGCAGGTGACGCGGGGAAATGATGTCACAGGAAGTGGTGTCACTTCCTGTTTCCGGCAGTGGCATGACATCACTGGAAGTGACGTCACCGGAAGTGACGTCACTTCCTGTTTCCAGCGGCGGGCGCGCTTCGCGCGCACACCCCTGCCTCCCCCCTTCCCCCCCAAGGTGTCCCTGGCTGGCCTTCAGACATTATGGTCACCCTACCATGTTTTATAAGGATGTGCTAGAAGCTTTAGATGGTACACTGAAGAATTTGTAAAAAATAACTGTAGGAGGAGTCACCATTGTATTTGTTGGGGACTTTTGACAAATGCTTCCTGTTATTCTGAAAGGAACTAAGAAGATGAAGATATTGGATTTATATCCCGCCCTCCACTCCGAAGAGTCTCAGAGCGGCTCACAATCTCCTTTACCTTCCTCCCCCACAACAGACACCCTCTGAGGTGGGTGGGGCTGGAGAGGGCTCTCACAGCAGCTGCCCTTTCAAGGACAACCTCTGCCAGGGCTATGGCTGACCCAAGGCCATGCCAGCAGGTGCAAGTGGAGGAGTGGGGAATCAAACCCGGTTCTCCCAGATAAGAGTCCGCACACTTAACCACTACACCAAACTAAAACCGATGAATTACCGGCCTGCATCAAATTGTCAGTGGTGAAGCCACTTTTAATGTAGGCTATCAATGTGACAGTGGCCTGAATATCCAGCTTTGAATGAATTCATCACAACTTAGGAGCCAGGCCAGGACTTGGATGGGAGATCACCAAGGAAGGCTGAGGTTGCTATGCAGAGGAAGGCAATGGCAGACCATCTCTGCTCACCTCTTGCCTGCACTCCCCATGGATGGGGTTGTCATGAATAGACTGCAACTGAATGACATGTTCTTCTATCAAAGAAACAATAATTACAGGGCATGCAGCAGTACAGGAGATATTGATTGCAAACATTCCTATAATACCTACAGACTTTCCATATCAGTTTAAAAGGCTTCGATTTCCCATTTGCCTAAATTTTTGCAGTGAACATCAATGAATTTAATTTTCATAATCAATGTGTTATTTTAATCAATATTTGTAATTTAATCATTTATTTGTTCATAGTTATTATATTTACATTATAAACATAGATGTAAAATTGTAAAAAATGTAAATATATATATAAATTAATATATATAACATTATATCCCAAAAATACATATTTGTTTACATTTCTTAATGGATCTTTTTAAAATCTAAATGTTGTATTTTGAGTTGTTTTAAATAATAAGGGAGGGAATGCCTAGCAGCATCCCATAATGTGGTAGCTATTCATTCATCTATTCAGCACCCAAAATATCTAACATACTTCTGAAGCAGCTTTAAGAAAGGTTATGGTTCTGAGACAGTACACATATTTAGCATACTGAAATCCCGAGGTTTAAATCCTAAGAGTAAGTAGTCAAAACAAAGGACTATGGCATGGAGAATACAAATAAATAATACGGGAGAATACAAATCAAAAGGTGCAGAGGAGCAGGTTTTTCCATGGCTCCTACTAGTACTCTGAATGTTATCTCCATCAGGAGAATTTTCCTCCGTATAATTATTGCAGACTTTGGCTACTGGAGAATGTTTGTGATGATTCCCACATTGACACAAGTTCTTGCAAATAAGACTGTAAGTTCCTTGGAGTCTGGTTTGGCCCCATTCCAAAAGTGATAACAATTATTAAGCTCTTTGGAGTCCAGTTTGGTCCCACTTCAAAGTGATAGCAACAAACAGGACTAAAAGTGTTTTGGATTCAACCTATTCATCCTTGGACCTGAGGAAGATTTGAAACAGTATACTAGAAAGACCCACCATAGACCATACTTCATATTTGAGATTTGTATGTTATATATTTGTAAACAAATGACTGGCAATTGAAACAAATTGTCTCTTGTTATGCCTAGAGCAGTGCATTTTTGATTTGTAAGCTTTAAACACTAGCATCTTCATTTAAAGTATTTCAGGTAGCAGGGTGTGTGCATGTGTTGGAAAGACCTTCCTCTTGTTAAAATTCTAGAGAAATAATGCAGTCAGATAAACCAATACTGCACTAGACTATTGGTCTGACTCATAAATTGGCTTCACACAATACTTTTTATTGTTATATAGCACAATTAAAAGCCATGTCTACTTGGTTAGATGTTCAAAATGGGGGGAGGCAGTCTTCTGAATTTCAATGAAAAGATTGTGAAGAAAGACCAAAAATTATAGTCACAAAATAATCTAAAATATATAATAAACTGGAGAATCTCACCACCAGAGTAATGTAAAACCAGAACAAATTATCACTGTGTGAGCCTCTCCAGAAGAAGGAACATTTTGAATCCATTTTCCACATAAATTCAAATAACTAACCAAGAGGAGCTGCAGGATTGCCCACAAAACTCACTTCCAAGTTCACTCATATGCTAGGATATTTTTTCTGGGTTTCTTTCTGTACAAATAAGAATATAGCAATAAAAACTTCAGATGTACATCCTTGCTTTGAATTCCAAGTTTATAGATTTTCCAGATCCAATCATGTTCCATTTGGGTGAAGCAGGACACCAACCTAAAGGAGAATTTTGTTAAGTAGATGCACCATAACAGAACACAATATTAACATGGGTGTTCCCTGCTATGTTTCTTTCACATATGAAGTTCTAGGTGATTTTTTTATAAAGTACAATACACTAGAGTACTGGGGAGGGCATAGATCTTTGTTCTACGAAACAGAGTGCCTTGAATTCAAACAGCAGCTTTAACTGTACTTTCCCATTCTTTTCTTTTCAAACCATGCTGTTAAAGAGAGGTCTTACATTCCCACCTGGCAATTGCTTGACATAAATGAAAAGAATTTTAATTACTCCAAGAAAAGATGATTGATTAGAGCTGCCAGTAGTTAATTGTAGCTTCATTCATTTAGGACCTGACACAAGTGGTTATTTTTTAATTACAAAACCTTTAAGTGTTTTTAGAGGAAATGAAGCAGAGTGGTACTATGCCAGTATTTATTTTAGATATATGTGCAGCGCAGGCTCAAGGCATATTGATGCCTGAGGCAGATGAAATGTTTGTTTCCCATCCACCCCTCAGTTTGCATTTCATCCTATGCTGAACAAAATAACATTGACATATTAAATGATACACAATGTTCTTATCTTAGAGAATGATGAAAGAGTATAGATTTTTTTTTACTTTGAAGTTTTAAGCATCACTGTATTCTTCTTCAAACAGCAGCAGTAGCATTCATAACCCACTTGGGCTGATGTATTTGGACTGAAGCCAAATCATGCTGCAAACCTGAACACTTAGAAATGAGATTCATTTGCCTCTTGTACTGCATGACCTTTTAATCCAATGTTCACAGGACCCCCCCCCCCATATATTTGCCTCCCCCCCTCCAGTGTTTGTGTATTTTCTGAATGAGGAAGTGGTTACATTTGATGAAGTGGGGTAATGCATGAAAGCTTTTACCACAATTAATGTTGCTGTCCTTTGTAGCTTCAGGCAACAGGTGAATTCTTTTTGTTCAGTCTTTTGAATGAGTTTGGATTGATTCATTGATTTATGCTGTCTTGTTGCTTGTTGCTGTTTATTTTTGTTTTCTTCTGTTTTTCCACCTGAAACAGAAAACAGACACCAAGACTGGATTAAACTAAAGTTTTGTTAATTATTTAAAAGTTTGAATTGCAACAGGTGAACTATGTCCCCTATTAATGTGGGCACCCTGAAATATTACCTGACAGGTTCACTGGCATTTGTGCAATCCCACCGTGGCTCCAAGCCCAGATCAATAAATAGCTGCTCTTTGCTTATCTTTGTCTGCCTATTAAAACTCTAGTAAGAGATGCTGCCAGTTAAGGCCATTGTGTTATGCTGGTTGGCATGAAGGTTCAGATTTTAAGCAGCAGCACTGAGAGAGTTCATTCCCTAAGCATTGGAATCAGACAAACCAAAGTGTTTGGTTTCATTACTTCTTTCTATCCTAGGATGACTCAGGGTGCTTGCCAATCTAATTAGAATAAATATGAACCGGCATTAAATATACTGCCTTAATTAGGGTCATACCACTCTACTCTGCTCAGGTCTGTTTAATTCTAATATCCTTCCTACCATAAGGTATGCAACAGCTAAAAGAAACATGAAAAAAGGAATGACTCAAGGTGAATTGGAAACAGCCCACCCAAAAAAATTCTGCTGAGCCTAGCAAAGAATTGTTAATCCCAAACTGTATTTAAAGGAAGACAGGGTGGGAGAACTCTTCCAGCAGAAAGTTGGGAAGATGAGAGAATGATGTCTTTAAATAATTCTGGACCAAGCACCTTCCTGATAAGGTGGGTAGCACAGAGATATCCTGCCCACCCAATAATCCAGTGGCTTCCCATTTCAGAGTTGGAGAGGCATGATGGATAGAGAACCAAAAACAAACAACAAAAAAACCAAAACACTGTTCATGAATGCTGAGTCTGTTCCCATCCCCCCCCCCCCCGATTATTTTGGTTATGTGCAGGAGATACTAAATATTTGTTTTATTGTGGTTTGTTTTATATCTTGTTGAGTTTTAAATGGTCTACACAGTTTTATCTTGATAGTAGTTGTTTACATGTGGTGTAAACTGTGTCAAAAGCTTTGTCTTTGAAGAATCTATACAGAATGTAAAGATTTAATAAATAAATTCAATAACTTTTAGTGCAAGCCTAAGCAATAGAAAAGAGCAAGAGTGCAGTAGCACCTTAAAGACTAACAAAATTTGTGGTTGGGTATGAGCTTTCATGAGTCACAGCTCACTACCTAAAAAAGTATAGGCAGGATTAAATCCCACTGAATTCACTGGAACTTTGACTCAGCAAAAAGTGGTTCCTAATAAGTCTTATTATCGGGACTTGCTATTTTTCTAATACATCATTCCTTATTTGTATCTTCTCTGTAGCAAATATGTATTTGTTTTTGTTTTAATGTATTGCCATATTGGTTTGGTGTATGTTAAAAATAAAGATTATTTTTTTAAAAAATCAGTGGAACTTTCTCCCTACTAAATTTATTTAAGATAGCAGCTAGTCTATAAAGTGCCACAAAGCTCCATTAGTTGCAATTAGAGTGGCAACCAAACAACTGCAAGTTTTCTTGGATGATGACTCCATCCTGGATCCCTTCCAGTCTGTCTTCTGACATGGCTATGGAACTGGAACAGTATTGGTCACCCTTACAGATGATCTCCAGAGGCAGCTGGATTTAGATGGGTTAATGCTGCTCTTGCTTCTTGATCTGTCAGCAGAATTCATGGTCGACTACAATCTTTTGGTCCACCACCTTGCCAACACAGGGATTTGGGGGTTGGCCTTACAATGGCTTCCCTAATTTCTCATTGTTGTGTCAGCATATGCTTGCTGGTTGGCAAGACATCAGACTAGAGTCAGATGCCAGTGATCTGTGACAGTTTCTGACAGCTTCCCTTATTTGGTTTATACTGGTTCTGTCCAGAGTATTGTGCTTATGCAAGATGACTCAGCACTGAGTGCTGATTGGTGCTTCTGTATTGCTGCAATGTATATAACTGTGAATAGACTGTACTATTCATCTCTGCTCTCAGTTGTGTTGTCTGGTGAAGCACTTTGTCAGTGTGTACCAGCATAACTATAAACCTGTAAATAAATGTAAATAGTTAGCACAAGTCAGTGTGCAACAGTTGCTGTCTATTATTAAGCCTCACAAATCCAGAGCATACCAGCACACATGTCAACAGGGTTATGGGCCAGCATGCTTCTGCTGCACTGTGCTCTGGAGGTTCTGAATGAGGCTGAACTGCTGTGGTGACCTGTGGATGAGTGGATGTCTGCAGCCGCCACTTCCGAAGACAAGGTGGAAAACGTGCTCAGCCAGGCTTCTGATAACAGCTTGGAGGATGGGAGTGATTCTGAGGACCAGCTGCGAGATAGAGATGACAGAATGACCCAGGTGCCAACTGCTCTGCTGGTGGAAAAGCTCACCACTACTAATTATAATGTGTGGGCTCTTCAGATGGAACGTTATCTTAAGTGTGAAGGTCTGTGGCTGTATGTCAAGGCTCCCCCGAACCCGCCAGCTACTGGAGACAACGACCATCATTTTGAGCATGGCAGATGACCAGCTTGTGCACGTGTCCGGTAAGACTAAGGCTAAGGAAGTGTGGGATAGTCTGAAGGCAGTATACATGCAGAGCACAGCCGGGTCTCTAATAGCAATCACCCGTCGCATGAACCAGATGGTAATGAGACCAAGGGAATCTGTGAGGGCTCATCTAAACACTTTGACTGAGTGCTTTGAGCAACTGGAACAGCATGGAAAAACCGTACCGGATGAGGATAAGGTGTTTATTATTTTCAGTTCCCTGGTGGATTTTAACATGCTGATAACTTCACTCGAGTTGACTGAGGCAAACAGATTGTCCTTGATTTACATCACTGGACACCTGCTGGAAGAAGAAACCAGGCAGAGGGAGTCGAGTTTCTTGGAGACATGGCAGCATTCCAGAGCGGGGGAGGTGACTAAGGCCAGCTGCAAGACCGACCGAGCAGACAGCACAAAGCAACATGGAGAGGCAACTCAAGTTGCTCTGAAAGTACACAGATGTAAACAATCATGCCCGGAGTGAAGGAAGAGAGGCAGACCTGGGGGGCCGCCTCACAACTCTTCACACAGCCAGAAGGCCACATTGGTGGTCACCGATGAGGCTGCTGCATGTGGGGTGTGGATTTTAGATTCAGGAGTGTCTCAGAACTTTTGCTGAGACAAATGCCTGCTACACAACACACAGTCCTCAATGCTGCAGCTTATGAGTCTAGCTGACAGCAGGAACTCTGTGGTATGATGTTAGGGAAGTGTCACATTCCCAGCCCTTCAACACACATTCACAGAAGTGCTGTGTGTTCCTGCAATTTAGAACAATTTGCTAAGCGTGCTTGCTTTGGATAAAGCTGGCTTTACTGTGACTTTTGCCAGCACCTCTTGCAAAATAACGAAGGGTGGTCAGGTGTTTGCTGTGGGAAGTTTGCAAAACAATGTCTATGTTATTGAAAATTTATCTGTGGGAGCACAGGTGGTAACTAACACAAAACCTCATGATAATTGTGTTCATTTGCTCCACCAAAGGCTGGGGCATGCCAGTTTTAACACTATCAGCAAAACACTTGCTATAGTGGGGCATGAGGGAGTGAATGAGTACAAGGCGTTTCTTGATTGTGAGGTGTGCAAACGCACAAAATCAAAAGCATTCCCAATTGTCAGGAAAAGTGAAAGAGTGTCTGCAAAACCATTGGCATTGGTGCATGCAGATGTGATAGGACCTTACCCCAAAAGCCACTCTAATAATAGGTTTGCATTAATCTTAGTTGATGATTTTTCCAGATTCTCATGGGTGTATGCACTCAAAAAAAAGTCTGATGTATTCACAACAATAAAATATTGGGCCTGGAAGGTAAAGAAACAACTGGGTGAATTGTGTGCTTTGCAAACTGACATGGGAGGTGAATTCATGTCTTCTGAGTTTAGCAAATGGTTGCAAGCACAAGGTATAACTCACAGAGTGGCAAATGTGTCAACGCCGGAGGAAAACTGTGTGGCTAATAGAAAGGGGGGGGGGGTTGCAAGATATGATGCAGTCTATGCTTACTGATTCTGGTTTATCTGTTACTTACTGGACTGAAGCATTAAAGGCTGTGTGCTACATAAGCAACAGGATTTGGACTAGGTCCATAGATAACATTCTCTACAAGGTGTACAACAAAACCCCCAGTTTGGGACATTTAAGAATTTTTGGCACCAAGGTCTGGGTGAATGTTCCTTTAAACCAGAGGTAAAAAGGGGGAGCTCGCTCCAAAAAGTTTCTCTTCCTCGGTTATCAAACAGGAATGAAAGCATACAGTTTTACAAATGAACATCAAACGCTAAGTTTTAGCAGGTCTGCCAATTTTTGTGAAGACCAGAATTGGCACAGAGTGCATGTTAACGAGTTGCCTTCACAGGTCGCACTCCCCATATCAGAGGAAACCGAAAGTGTAAAATAGGAGATAGTCTCTCCTAGGCGACAATCCTCTGAGTATGAACAGAGTGAGCAACAGGTGCCAAGAGTTTCTACCGGAAGTAAAAACGGTATACCACCAATCAGATTTGGGTTTGATACCACTACTGTGAACCATGTGTATGTAAGAGAGCTGAAGAGTTATCAGGAAGTGTTAACTTTGCCTGAGTCAGAGAGGCAAGCTTGGCAGACTGCCATGCAAGCCGAACATGATTCTCTTTCTGCAAATGGAATGTTTACTGTGATTAATTTACCTGCTGACAAAAATGTTATTAGTTACCGCTGGTTATTCAAACTGAAATCCTTACCGGATGGCGGGATGCAGAGGAAAGTCAGGCTAGTAGCAAGAGGTTTTTCCCAAGTTGAGGGACAGGACTATGATGAAGGGTTTGCTCCTATGGTCAACTCTGATATGCTAAAAACAGCATTGTGCAAGGCCAGGCTTGATAAGATGCAGGTGCACCATTTCGATTTCACAACTGCCTATTTAAACACCTGACTAGATGAAGAGCTCTACATAGAGCAAATTCCGGGGTTTGAAAGCACTAACCAGAACCTTTTATTAAGACTTAACAAAGCTCTATATGGTTTGAAGCAGAGTGCAAGAGCGTGGAATCAATGTCTGAGTAAAGCTTAAACTGATCTTGGATTCACACAAGGAATTGCTGATCCATGTATGTTCAGCAAAACCATTGGGAAAACTAAATGCTATCTGTTTATATTTGTGGATGATTTATGCTTTCTGTTCCATGATGACATGCAGGTGCAATGGTTTACACATACAATTCATCACCTGTTTAAGAATAAACATTTAGACAGCATTCAGCACTACTCGGGTGTAGACATTACAAGGAACACAAATGGATATTTTGAGCTCAGTCAGGAGAATAAAATAACAAAGCTGCTTGAAAAATATAATATGACAAATGCAAACTGTGTTACCACACCAGTGACCACAGGCTATGGAAAAGAGCCTGATGACAAAGTGTTTGAAAGAAAGGCATTGTATCAATCACTAATTGGGTCCCTATTATATATAGCATGTTGGTCAAGACCAGATATCTGCATTGCGGTTCATATGTTGTGTCAGAAGTGTATATGCCCTTTTATGAAAGATTGGACTGCTGCAAAAAGGGTATTGAGGTATCTAAAAGGTACTGCTGTAAGCAAATCAGTGCTAGATACTACTTCAACACATAAGAACATAAGAGAAGCCATGTTAGATCAGGCCAATGGCCCATCCAGTCCAACATTCTGTGTCACACAGCGGCCAAATATATATATATATATACACACACACACACACACACACTGTGGCTAATAGCCACTGATGGACCTCTGCTCCATATTTTTATCTAACCCCCTCTTGAAGGTGGCTATGCTTGTGGACGCCACCACCTCCTGTGGCAGTGAATTCCACATGTTAATCACCCTTTGGGTGAAGAAGTACTTCCTTTTATCCGTTTTAACCTGTCTGCTCAGCAATTTCATCGAATGCCCACGAGTTCTTGTATTGTGAGAAAGGGAGAAAAGTACTTCTTTCTCTACTTTCTCCATCCCATGCATTATCTTGTAAACTTCTATCATGTCACCCCTCAGTCGACGTTTCTCCAAGCTAAAGAGCCCTAAGCGTTTCAACCTTTCTTCATAGGGAAGGTGTTCCAGCCCTTTAATCATTTTAGTTGCCCTTTTCTGAACTTTCTCCAATGCTATAATATCCTTTTTGAGGTGCGGCGACCAGAACTGCACACAGTACTCCAAATGAGACCGCACCATCGATTTATACAGAGGCATTATGATACTGGCTGATTTGTTTTCAATTCCCTTCCTAATAATTCCCAGCATGGCGTTGGCCTTTTTTATTGCAAACGCACACTGTCTTGACATTTTCAGTGAATTATCTACCATGACCCCAAGATCTCTCTCTTGGTCTGTCTCTGCCAGTTCACACCCCATCAACTTGTATTTGTAGCTGGGATTCTTGGCCCCAATGTGCATTACTTTGCACTTGGCCACATTGAACCGCATCTGCCACGTTGACGCCCACTCACCCAGCCTCAACAGATCCCTTTGGAGTAACAGCTTACAGTGATTCCAGCCAGGGAGATAGAAAGGATGGAAGGTCCACAACAGGCTATGCTGTGTATGTGCATGGAGCTCATGTGTTGTGGAAGTCTTTGAAACAAACACACATCTCAACCAGCACTTGTGAAGCAGAGTTTTCTCCATTAAGTGATTGTGTTGTTCAGTTGGAATGGTTATATCAGCTACTAATAGACCTAAACATGCAATGTAACTTACCTATGTATGTATTTTGTGACAATACTGCTGCTCAACAGTTGACAGATGCATAAGGTGTCAAAACAAGAAGTAGGCGCATTAACATTTGTTATCAGAATGTCAGGGAGACTGTACATAGAGGTTTGATTATGTTACAGTACTGCTCTTCTGATGTTAACGTAGCAGACATGTTTACTAAGTGTTTGAGTATGGACAGATTTGTAACTCTGAAAGAAAGACTGGGACTCACCACCTGAGTCTTAGGGGGAGTGTCAGCATATGCTTGCTGCTTGGTAAGACATCAGGCTGGAGTCAGATGCCAGTGATCTGTGACAGTTCCTGATAGCTTCCCTTATATGGTTTATACCGGTTCTGTCCAGAGAATTGTGTTTATGGAAGATGACTCAGCACTGAGTGCTGATTGGTGCTTCTGTATTGCTGCAATGTATATAACTGTGAATAGACTGTACTGGTCATCTCTGGAAAGCCAGTTTGGTGTAGTGGTTAAGTGCACGGACTCTTATCGGGGATAACCGGGTTTGATTCCCCACTCCTCCACTTGCACCTGCTAGCATGGCCTTGGGTCAGCCATAGCTCTGGCAGAAGTTGTCCTTGAAAGGGCAGCTGCTGTGAGAGCCCTCTCCAGCCCCATCCACCTCACAGGGTGTCTGTTGTGGGGGAGGAAGGTAAAGGAGATTGTGAGCACTCAGAGACTCTTCGGAGTGGAGGGCGGGATATAAATCCAATATCTTCTTCTTCATCTCTGCTCTCAATCGCATTGTCTGGTGAAGCACTTTGTCAGTGTGTACCAGCATAACTATAAACTTGTAAATAAATGTAAATAGTTAGCACAAGTCAGTGTGCAACAGTTGCTGTCTATTATTAAGCCTCACAAATCCAGAGCATAGCAGCACACATGCCAACATGTTGAGGACAGAGGGTGGTGCAGGGGAGTAGGTTTCTCCATGGTTCGAGACAGGGGCAGCCCCATGTAGAGGGCATTACAGTAGTCCAATCTCAAGGTGATCATTGCATGGATCACAGTTGCCAGGTTGTCGTGCTCAAGGAAGGGGACCAACTGTCTCACCCCCCTAAGATGAAAAAATGCAGTTTTATTAACTTTTAAGGCCTTGAATGTCCAGGGACCAATATATCTGAGGACTGCCTCTCCCCATATGTGCCCCAATGAGATTTGCACTCATTAGATCAGCATTTATTGGTGATTTCTGACCCAAAAAATGTCCACCTAGCCTCATCTAGGGCCAGGGCTTTCTCAGGCCTGCTCTCCAGCTGGTGGAATAAGCTCCCAATAGAGATCAGGGCCCTGTGGGACACATAACAGTTCCACAGGACCTGTAAAATGGAGCTATTCCACCAAGCTTTGGAGTGAGGCAGTGAATGTCAAATACGATATGGCCCTTTCTGTTATCGTTCCATCTATTATTATTTATTACCATCTCTCACAAAGTCTTGTTATCACCATTAGGGATGGAGCATGAACCAATAAATGAATCGTGGTTCATGCATGAATTGGGCTGAGTCAAATTGATTCATGGGATTGCATCATCCCCAGTCCTAAAATGAAACACATTTCCCTTTGTGTATAATTTGTTTAGTTTTTGTGATTCGTTTGCAAGACTGCCTGGTGCTGATTCAATCAATTCCTAGGCAATACTCGGGGTGGATATCTGTGAGTCCTATAGAAGAATGTCCATAGCTTGATAGGCAGCTCTAGAAGCCAGCCATGGAACTTCCTTTCTGCTCTATGGGAGCAGAGACCCAGACTCATCTGCTTTCACTACAAGTCACCTACAAGTCATTTGGACTAAACTAGCTAAAATTCAAGCACTTAATTTCAGCTGAACTGTCTATGTCTCAATATTTATTGCAAACGGGTGGCCATGTTAGTCTGCTGCCTCAAAATAACAAAGAGTCTTGTGTCACTTTAACAAACTTATTGTGGGATACATTTTCATGAGCCAGAGCTTACTTCATCCCATGACAAAATCGCCTCTGGCTCATGAAAGGTTATGTCACAATAAATGTTCCAGTCTTCCAAGTGCCTTGTTGTTTTGCTGCAGGGATGCAAAATTTCTCCTAATGCTAATTTGTTTTTGCTTTGTTTTTCAGCAGGAAAAAAAACTTCTGAAGAAAATTCTTCAGAAGGCAATCTCAGTGTGTGTGTGTGCGTGTGAGAGAGAGATTCATCAGGCTCCAAGATTCATCAGGCTCCAAGATGGCGGCAGCCGAGGAGCTTGGTGCTAATGCTCCTTGAATAACACCTTTCTGCCACCTCTACTATGCACTGAAAACTTCCTGCTGTTGCCTACACGGAGTGTATGCTGTTGGGGAGGGCGAGTATTGGTTGAGAGCTTGCTACCTCGCCTTTCCCCTGAGAAAAACAAGCGGTTACCTGCGTGGCCGGTTGGAGTGGAGCAGAAGCGGTGCGGTCGGTTCGGGCGTGGTCTGCTTGGGCGACGCTGTGGGCCGACTTGTGCTGGGGGCGCAGACCAGCCGCGGAGGAGCGTCAAGTGCTGGGACGACTGTGGTCGCCGGCTGGGGTGTGGCGGAGCTGAGAGGAGAGTGGAGCGGGGCCGAGAGCGGAGTCGGGCGGTGTGAGGTGGAAGCGCTGGGGCTGGGAAGCCGGAGGCGACGACGGTGGTGCTGGCTGACGGTGGTGCTGGCTGAGCTGGGTTGGGAGGAGAGACGACGGAGCGAGGTACTAAGGCAGTCGAGGCTGCCGGTGGGACGACTGCTCCTCTCCCCCCCACCCTGTGTTGCTGAGACTGGTGGAGTTGGGGGGGCGACCGGCGGCCATGGACAAAGACCGGCCGGAAGATCAACTGGCGGGGCTGAGGCATCACCAGGCGGTGAACGCCTGGGACTCTCTGGCATTCCTAAGGGCACCGGCTGGGTCCCTTAGGCTGTGCGGCGGGCTGCTCCAGGTTGCCAGATAGCAAGGCAGTATACTATGCCTCTGGATATGATCACACCCCTGGAACAAAAATATACCTGCACTTTACGGCTACTGCCCCTAGTATACAATCAATTGTTCTCTACGAACATTGGCACATCCCAAGGAATAAGAACATCCACACCTTATAGGCACCGACACTTTAAAAATAGCAGCACTTTCTACTTGGTTGTTTACACCCCCTTTTTAATGCCCTTCAACTCTAGTCGATTTTAACTGCCACTGGTATTTGATTGGACTGTATAATTAGTAACTTGTTGGTTATTTAATAAGAATTCTGATTTATTTATTAATTAGCTAAATTGAAGAATGATATTTATGGCAAATTAATTAGGGTAGATAAATTGAGTCGGGAGGGTTTTATAATTAAGGAGGACTTAATCAATTAAAATATATTTTAGCTAATGAATAATGGGTAGAGTGAGGTAGGGTTTTAAATTAAATAACTATTGTTTATTATTGGCAGGCTAGCTTTAATTGATAAATTGGCTAGAGAGGGGAGGGCGGAGGAGGGAAATTAGTAGGTTCAGCTGTGCACCGGGTTGAATTTCTGGTGACACTGGCAGGAGATGAGTGGTCTGGGGATTCCAGTACTCCTGGGGAGGGGAAGGTATGACAGTGGGAACAGGCAGAACTATAAAGGAAGGAGGCCGAGACATGACAAGGCTCGGCCCCCTTCCAGCTTGCGTCCCATCCCGACGGTGACAGGTAGTGGAGCCAGGTTAAAATACTCGCCTCCGTCATTGGTGTTATGCAGCGCCAGGTCCATAAATAATAAAACCTTTACCCTTCGGGAGTTCCTGTCTGAACGGGATATGGACCTGGCATGCGTGACTGAGACCTGGGTGCATGACGAGGAGACTGTAGCTCTCTCCCAGATGGTGCCCCCAGGATACTTGGTCTTTCACCAGTCATGGACTAGCGGGCAGGGGGGAGGGGTGCCTCTATTCATATGAGAGGCTTACTCCTTCCGGGCCCTCCCGGCCCCGGAGATTGAGGGTATTGAATGTGCTGGTCTGGCATGGGACGTTGGGGAGGGGTTGGCGATCTGGCTGGTGTACCGACCGCCTAACGCACCAGCTAGCGCCTTACTGTCCCTACTGGAGGCCGCAGCAGGCTGGGCATTGGAGCATCTGAGGCTCTTGATCCTTGGTGACTTCAATGTCCACGCCGATGACATGACCTCCAGTCAGGCGATGGACATGGTGTCATCCATGGTGACACTAGGACTCTCCCAAATTGTTACAATGCCCACCCACCAGGCGGGGCACATGTTAGACTTGATCTTCACGGCGGGAGTTTTAGTGGACAATGTTACTGCTGAAGCAGTGCCATGGTCGGACCACTATGCCCTCAAGGCTCATGTGGATGTCCCACCCCAAGCCCGTTTAGGCGACGAGCGTATTTTAGCTCACCCGTGGAGTCAGATGGATCCGGAACGGTTCCTGATGGCTCTACGGGATTCCTGTCTCCCTGGTGGTTCCTTAGATGACTTGGTAGAGTCTTGGAATGACAGGGTCTCCAGGGCCATCAATGAGATCGCACCTAGGCGTCCTCTGCGCCCCCGCCAAAAGTTGGCACCCTGGTATAACCAGAAGTTGCGGCAATTAAAGCGTGGATTGAGACGGCTAGAGAGGCAATGGCAGCACACTCGAGACGAAGCGATTAGAACATCTTATAGAGAAGTAATGAAGTCCTATGAGATGGCAGTCAAGGCCACAAAGAAAACATACTTTGGGGCTAAGATTGCATCTGCAACTTCGCGCCCGGCACAACTGTTCAATACAATTTGGACCCTTATAACTCTGCCACAAGGCAGACCAAATTCTAAAGAATTGGAGATTGGCTGTGAGGCTTTTGCAACTTTTTTGTAGATAAGGTCACATCGCTCCGCCACGACTTTCCTGCCATATTGGAGACAGTATGTGAACCTGAGGCTCCGTGCCTGTCTTCAGAGTGTGTCCTGGATGGTTTCAGTGCTCTCAGTCTGGAGGAAGTTGACAGGATTCTCACATCTGCTCGCCCTACAACTTGTAATCTGGACCCCTGCCCCTCCTGGCTTATTAAAGCTTGCCAGAGGGAGCTTAGATATCCTGTACGGGATATCATAAACAGATCCCTGATGGAAGGGCATTTTCCAGCACCTCTGAAAGAGGCTGTGGTCCACCCCCTACTGAAGAAACCAACCTTAGACCCGGCCAAATTGACACACTATCAGCCGGTTTCGAATTTACCCTTTTTGGGTAAACTCATTGAGAGGGCAGTGGAATTGCAGTTGCAGAATTTTCTGGAGGATGCTTCCGTTCTCGACCCCCATCAATCCGGTTTCCATCTGGGTCATGGAACGGAGACGGTGCTGGTCGCTCTGATGGATGACCTCCAGCGACATCTGGATCGAGGCTGCTCGGCGGTGCTGGTGCTGTTGGACCTATCAGCGGCATTCGATACGGTCGACCACCGGCTGCTGACTTGCTGTCTCGCCGACGTGGGAATTCAGAGGTTGGCCTTACAGTGGCTCTCCTCGTTCCTTGATGGTCGGGGACAAAGGGTGGCAATTGGGGGTGAGCTGTCCCAGAGGCACGTGCTGGATTGTGGGGTGCCTCAGGGGGCAGTTCTTTCCCCAATGTTATTTAATATTTACATGCGCCCCCTTGCCCAGATTGCCCGGAGGCATGGGTTGGGTTGCTACCAGTACGCTGATGACACCCAGCTCTATCTACTCATGGACTGTGTCCCAGAAAACCTGGACCTGGCATTACAAGCTGTGGCTAGATGGCTCAGGCTGAGTAGGCTGAAACTAAATCCAGCGAAGACAGAGGTCCTTTGCTCGGGTTGCCGTGGTCTGGGGGGGGGGATTCCCCTTCCAGCCCTTGACGGTGTGCCACTGACAATGGCGCACAGGGTCAAGAGCTTGGGGGTACTACTTGAGCCTGCCTTAACTATGGAGGCCCAGGTAGCAGCCACTGCTAAGTCCGCATTTTTTCATCTTAGGCGGGCGAGGCAGTTGGCTCCCTTCCTGGAGCATGATGACCTAGCAACAATGATCCATGCAATGGTCACTTCGAGGTTGGACTACTGCAATGCCCTCTACATGGGGCTGCCCCTGTGCCGAACCCAGAAATTGCAGTTGGTGCAGAACGCCGCTGCCCGGTTGTTATTGGGGCTCCCAAGATGGGAGCACAATCAGCCGGGATTTCGGGCTCTGCACTGGCTGCCAATACTTTATCAAGTTCGGTACAAGGTGCTGGTACCCCCAAGCTCTTGACCCTATGCGTCGCAGTCAGCGGTGCACCGTCAAAAACTGGCAGGGGGATTTCCCTTCCCGGACCCCAATGGCCCAAGCAAAGGACCTCTGTCTTCGCTGGATTTAGCCTCAGCCTGAGCCACCCAGCCATGGCCTGTAATGCCCGGTCCAAATTTTCTGGGGCGCAGACCGGCCGGTCGTCTGTAAGTAGATAGAGCTGGTTGTCATCAGCATACTGATGACAACCCAGCCCATACCTTCGGGCAATCTGGGCGAGGGGACGCATATAGATGTTAAATAATATCAGAGAAAGAACTGCACCCTGAGGCACTCCGCAGTTGAGCGTGTGCCTCCGGGACAGCTCGTCCCCAATAGTGACCCTCTGTCCCCGACCTTCAAGGAAAGAGGAAAGCCATTGCAAGGCAAACCCCTGAATCCCCGCGTCGGCGAGGTGGCAGGCCAGTAGCCGATGGTTGACCGTATCGAACGCTGCCGATAGGTCCAACAACATCAGCACCGCCGAGCCGCCCCAATCCAGATGCCGTTGCAGGTCATCTACCAGGGCAACCAACACCGTCTCCGTCCCATGGCCCGGGCGAAAGCCGGACTGAAGGGGATCGAGGACTGAAGGAAGTTTATAGATAGCACACTGTTGGATTGATGTACTGATTTTTTAATGTTTTTAATGTTTTAATTATGTAATTTGTTATTGTATTTAAAATTTGAACTTTATTGTTAGAACCTCTGTGTTGTAAGCCGCCCTGAGCCCGCTTTGGTGGGGTAAGGCGGGATATAAATCAAATAAATAAATAAATAAATAAATAAATAAATACATACATACATACATACAATTAGGAAAAACAAACAAAAATTATTCATTACATGAAGTTCTTGCCCTTTTTTGTTCCTCACAAATCTGTCTTGGTATCATGTGGATTCCATACATCTATTGGCACAGTTCTATAGATATAGAAACTCATGAAGGCTATGCAGTTTTACTTTGTGTTGCACATTGATTGATGCAGTCATGGATAGGTCAAGTTGTTTATTTCTTGTCACAACCAGATCCCTACATTGTTTAATTTTGGCAATTTTTAGATACCCTTAAGGTCCACTGGTTAATTGACATGGCCTTTAATATGAGAAGTCACGAAAAAAGAAACCTGGCTTTATCGGTTCACAACGTGCATTTCACTTTGTTTTATTTAATTCAGGGAGGTGAAGTAAATCTTTCCAAGGGATGCCTGTTAATCATACACAGCACTGAATAGTAAATGTTAAAAAAACACTGATTATTTCTAAGAAAAAAAAATGCTAATTTCCTGAAGGCAGTGGAGAAATCATTACAAAAATTGAAGAATTACTGGAATCATTTGAAAATACCATTTAAAACTCTGAGCAATTCTACAGAGGCTTTATGGATTTTTACTTTATCCAGTGGTTAGGGAACCAAGATTAGAAAGGTCACTGTCATAGCGCAGCAATATGACTCTGTGTGTGTGTGTGTGTGTGTGTGAGGGGAGAAATCTACTAATAGGAACCATTTTTCCATATTACTCGTATATTAGCTTAGGAATTTTAGCTTCTATAAATGGCCTCTTTAACAATGGTTTATGGAGCTATGTGGGATACAGGTGGTAATGTTTCAGTACCTTGCTATTAACTGTATTAACATGCAAGTAAGATTCATACTTAGCCTAGTAAAAGTGATAAAAAATAAAACAAAATATGTAGCAAAAATAATAAATAGCAAGGTACTTTTAAAAATTCCCACCCCCAAAGGAACAGTATTATAGCTTTTTCTAGTACAGCCATCCACTCCCACATACTAAATGATTATACTGATCAATGCTTTTTCCTGCTTTTATAGTTACATTTTGGGATGCTGCCATGAAGCCTCCTTCTCTGTCTGGAGCTACTCAGCCCTTCATTAAAGTCAAACTGAAGACAAGGTAGGGGTGGTTGTGATGGAAATAGCCCATCCTGACCTGCAGGTTCTGTTCTGCCCACCCACTCCTAGACATTACCAACTCCAGGAGGGACTTACAAAGCAGGAAGCCTGTGGGACACCTGGAATACAGTCATGTCCTCCCCTCCCTCCTTTTCCCATGGAGAGAAAACTTTTAACATGTGCATTCCAAAACCCACAGATGAAAGGACATTTCTCCACAATGATGATTATTATTCTCTATGAACCTTACCCATTCCACAGGTTCCATATATGAACTGTTCCCTGCACTAAAGGTCTGTTCTTTAATGTTAGAATTCAGGGACAGATTTGGCATTATACTTGTTTACCAGTTACCTAACTCTCTGGTGGGTGCCCTATCTTTTCTTATAAAGGTGATATTGAACTTAGTTCTGGAGTCCTCCAGACTGATGATTCCAGGGAACTTCAACATCCATGTAGAGGATTTCTTAGACACTGCAGCCACCATGGCCTCACTAAGGTGGTGATGAGCCCGGCACATGAAAAATATACATACCTTGGACTTTTTCCCCCACTGAGCCTTGGGAGGAAGGTCTAATTTGGAACCTGAAGTTTCAGTTTGTACCATGGTTCCATCACCTCCTTAAGCTCCAGGTGAATATGCCAGCAATCCTATGGATTACAGAATTCTCTGGTGGATTGCAGGATGACACCTCTGTTGAGACCATAATGGAAACATGGAATTCAAGGCTCCTAGAAGTGACTTGTTTGGCCTCCATCATACTTCCCATTCTCAACATGGGCTCCAGGTCCTTATTTTATTATAGAGCTGAATGACTTTTCTTATCTTTTCTTATAAAGGTGATATTGAACTTAATTCTGGAGTCCTCCAGACTGATGATTCCAGGGAACTTCAACATCCATGTAGAGGATTTCTTAGACACTGCAGCCACCATGGCCTCACTAAGGTGGTGATGAGCCCGGCACATGAAAAATATACATACCTTGGACTTTTTCCCCCACTGAGCCTTGGGAGGAAGGTCTAATTTGGAACCTGAAGTTTCAGTTTGTACCATGGTTCCATCACCTCCTTAAGCTCCAGGTGAATATGCCAGCAATCCTATGGATTACAGAATTCTCTGGTGGATTGCAGGATGACACCTCTGTTGAGACCATAATGGAAACATGGAATTCAAGGCTCCTAGAAGTGACTTGTTTGGCCTCCATCATACTTCCCATTCTCAACATGGGCTCCAGGTCCTTATTTTATTATAGAGCTGAATGACTTGAAGAGAGCAGGGTGATTTAGAGGCTGGCAGAAAACCTGGAATGAGTCTGGCAGGATGTGTTTTGGAGATCATTGGAAGGCCTGTGATGTAGCAGTGACAGTGATAATGAAATCTTATTTCTCTACTACCACTATATCAACTAGTTCATGACTTATCAGTTATTAAAAGTATTCCAACACTAGTTCTTAAATTCTCAGAACATAATTATTAGTTCTGACACAGCTACAAAGGTGGGGTTTTTTTGTTTTTGTTGATAAAATCTCTCAAATATATTCTGATTTTGATGTAAATATTTATTTATTTATTTACTTTAGTATATTTCTATTCTGCCCATTCCCCATAGGGCTTAGGGTGGAGCACAGCATATAAAAACAATAAAATACAATAAAAATATTTTATGAACAGACAACTCAACAGCACTCAGAAAATTTCCAGTCATCACAATATTGCCCAGCCTGGCTGTCTTACATCATGACAAGATGTTATCCCATAAAGATGCTATATTATTCCATTTTATAGCACAGATGACAATACTGACAGAGGAGGCCAACGAGATCAAGAAATAGACGCCTGCAGCCTCAACTAAAAGCCTGGCGGAACAGCTCCATTTTACAGGCCCTATGGAAGGCTAATAAACCAGGAAGGGCCTGGATCTCAGTAGGGAGCTGATTCCACCAGGTGGGGCCAGGACCAAAAGCCCTGGCCCTAGATGAGGCAAGGTGGGCATCTCCTTGGCCGGGAACATAATGACCTCCCAGGCATATATGGGAGGCAATGGTCCACAGATATGTTGGTCCCAGGCCATGTAAGGCTTTAAATGTTAAAACTAAAACCTTGAAATGGACCCGGTACTCAGTAGGTAGCCAGTGCAGACTGCAGAGCATTGGCCAAATGCCCACCCATAAAGGTGATTCAGGCAAGCCACCGCATTCTGCACGAGCTGCAGTTCTGGATCAATCTCAAGGGCAAACCAGCATAGAGCGAGTTACAGTAGTCTAGTCTGGAAGTGACGATTGCATGGATCACTGTAGGCAGGTCCTGGAGGGATAGATATGATACTAGCTGCCTGATCTGCTGAAGATAACAAAAGGCAGACCTGGCAACCATTGTGATCTGGGCCTCCATGGAAAGGGAGGTATCCAAGATCACTCCCAAGCTCTTTACCTGTTGGGCCGGCACCAATATGGCACCGTCAGACTGTAAGCTGACAAAAATGTGTTCAGATTTTGCTGAGTAACTCAGACATCGGTGGAACAAGCGAGGAGTTGTAGTGGAGAGTTGGATTCTGATCCCCCTTTTCCCCCTCAGCAAAGCAGCTGAACAGTGAAATTATAAAGGGAAGAGGAGCATTTTTTTCCTTCCGTCCCCTTCAAGTTGGGGATCTGTGAAGACTGCCATTTGTACTTAAGAAGAACTCAGTCCATCCTAGTTGTTTGAAACCTTTTAAGGATCACATCAATGAGCTCCAGTGTCCACTATATATTTTTCACTAACTCAGGGTATCTTTCCTCAGTCATTAAAAGAGGCAGTTATCTATCCACCATTTTTTTAAAAAAAAAAATTACTAGAAAAGAATGTTGGGGCCAATTATCATCCAGACTTTAATTTTCCCTTTCTAGGAAAGGGGATTTAAAGAATGGTGGCAGAACAATTCTAGAGCCAATTCCTCACTAGCAGAGTAAAGTTGGACTAGATGACCCTGGAGGTCCCTTCCAACTCTATGATTCTATGATTCTATGACTAGCAATTGCTCCGCTGCCAAGCTTCTGCTTTCCTTGGCTCAAACAATCAATTCTCCACCAGTTGCTGCATGGGTGCATTTTAATCCACTGACTCCCTCCAATTTCCCTCATGGCTTCCTGCTCTTGTTTTTAAAAGAGCTGGAAGCTGTGAGGAAAACTGGAGAGAGCCGCAGATCAAAATGTGCTCATGCAGCAACTGATGGGGAACTGATCACTTGAGCCAGGGAAAGTAGAAACCCAGAGGCAGAGCAACTGCTAATGAGGAATCACTCTAGGTCTTCCTGGATGAGTCAACTGCTCTAGCCCCCTTCAGTCTGATAGCTCTAGGTTATAGGACTGAGACGATTTTTGCACACAGCTCACCACGCAATCACGTCCCTGTTCTCTCCACAGCGTCCGTCGGTTTTCCCACCATCTGTGCCGAAGTTACAGGAAGTGCCGTGGCTTTTGCATAACAAACGTAAACTGCTAAAACCCAGTTTACGTTTGCTACACAAAAGCCGTGGCACTTCCTGTAATTCCAGCGCAGATGGTGGGAAATCCAACTGATGCTGCGGAGAGAACAGGGACATGACAGCGTGGTAAGCTGTGTGAGAAAACGGTCTGAGACAGCATTGGTGGCTTCAGTTAATGATTTCCATTTAATTGTATACAAGGGTTATGTCTCCTTGTTCTTCTTATTGGATTTATCTGCAGCTTTTGATATGGGGGACTATGTCATCTTGTATAGCCATATGGAGATAGAAACAGATATCTTAGAGGCCATGTGCTTCCCACGCATGATGAGATTCAGTTAAGAATCTCGTTGTTATAGTGGAGAGTCTTGGTGTTATAGTGGACCCAGTATTATTGCTGCAGAAGCAAGTTAATTCAGCTACCAAAATGCTTCCATCTTCATTTAGCCTGAAAAACCACACAGACCAGTCTTCCCTCTAAGCTGAGATAGTGTGAGCCAGCTCACAGATTTTTAGCTTCCAGCTCACACATTTTTGTCTTAGCTCAGGAAGATGCCCCCAGAGCAAGCTAATGTCTGCAGTAGCTCACAACTTTAATGCCAGTAGCTCATAACTTTAATACCAGTAAATCACAAAGTAGAATTTTTGCTCACAAGACTCTGAAGAAGAAGATATTGGATTTATATCCCGCTCTCCACTCCAAAGAGTCTCAGAGCGGCTCACAATCTTCTTTACCTTCCTCCCCCACAACAGACACCCTGTGAGGTGGGTGGGGCTGGAGTTGGGGTTGCCCTTTCAAGGACAACCTCTGCCAGAGCTATGGCTGACCCAAGGCCATCCCAGCAGCTGCAAGTGGAGGAGTGGGGAATCAAACCCGGTTCTCCCAGATAAGAGTCCCCACATTTAACCACTGATAGATGAATTAAAAAAGAATAAGTCACCAGGTCCGGATGGCATACATCCAAGAGTTCTGGAAGAACTCAAAGTTGAACTTGTGGATCTTCTGACAAAAATATGTAATCTTTCATTGAAATCTGCCTCCATTCCTGAGGACTGGAAGGTAGAAAATGTCACCCCCATCTTTAAAAAGGGTTCCAGAGGAGATCCGGGAAACTACAAGCCAGTCAATCTGACTTCAATACCGGGAAAGTTGGTAGAAACCATTATCAAGGACAGAATGAGTAGGCACATTGATGAAAACGAGTTATTGAGGAAGACTCAACATGGATTCTGTAAGGGAAGATCTTGCCTCACTAACCTGTTACAGTTCTTTGAGGGGGTGAACAAACATGTGGACAAAGGAGACCCGATAGATATTGTTTACCTTGACTTCCAGAAAGCTTTTGATAAAGTTCCTCATCAAAGGCTTCTTAGTAAGCTCGAGAGTCATGGAGTAAAAGGACAGGTCCTCTTGTGGATGAAAAACTGTGTAGTGTATCGGCAGCGCGTCAGGCCTTGCGCGACGGCGACCAGGTGGCTGGACGCCCAGAGCAAGGCACGACGAGCCCCGCCCATCACCAGCAGCAGCGGGAAGTTCAACAGGCCACTATTGGCCTGACCTGTCCAGTAGGCTGAACCGGGGTTTTGTATATAAGCGGGGCCCGGCCCGCGTGTGCCCTCTCTTGCAACGTGCTCTCAATAAAGAATGTTGCCCAACTCGCGTCTCCTGTCTGAGTACGTTACACTGGCGACGAAGGTGGGATCCTAGCCTCATCGGCTACTACGGAGATCGAGGGCAACCACCGGCCACCTCCGCCGCTATGGCCACCCCGAGCGGGACCACCGGCTACATCGAGACATTCGACCCCGCCAATCCCGAGGGCTGGGAGTCCTACGCGGAGCGGGTCGAGTTCTACCTCAGGGCCAACAAGATCACCGACGCCGGCACGAAGAGGGACGTTCTCCTAAGCGTCTGCGGCCCAGCCACGTTCGAGATCGCCAAGGGTCTCTCGGCTCCCGTCCGCCTCACGGAGAAGTCCTACGAGGAGATCATCAGACTCCTCACCGGCCATTTTTTGCCACAGCCTTCGTGGGTGGCCCGTCGGTTCCTGTTCCACAGAAGGGACCAGGCAGTGGGAGAATCGGCCGCCGACTACCTGGCGGCTCTCCGCAAGATCGCCGGGAACTGCAACTTTCCCCAGTTGGAAGAGACCCTGGCCGATCGCTTCACGTGGGGTCTTCGCGACGAGAGGCTCCAACAGAAGCTCTTCGCCAAGGAAGAGCTCACCCTACAGAGCGCCTTCAGCGAGGCTGTGGCGTTCGAGCGGACCTCGAAGACCTTCCCCAGGGGTCGGTCGGATGCAGTGCACCACGAGGACCTGGACCAGGATCGCCCAGAGGAGGGAGAAGCCCACCAGCTGCGCCGGCCACCAGTCGGCCCGCCCAACCGAGCTTCGCAGCGGCCCCGAGCGGCCGAACAACCCCCATCGGTGGAAAGGCCGCCTGCCCCCAAGTGCGCCAGTTGCGGGGGCCCCCACGACAGGCGGGACTGCCAATACAGGACCTGGGACTGCCGGAGCTGCGGAAAGACCAGGCACATTGCGAGGGCCTGCCGGGCCAGAACGGGCCGTTGAAGGCCAGCCACACACCAAGAGTCGGCGGACTACCACTCCACCGCATCCACCTCCCTACAGGTACTGAACTTGCCCCCATGCGTCCCTAACAAAATCAAAATGGCGGTCCGCATCGAGGGCGCTCCATGCAAGATGGAGGTGGACTCGGGTTCCTCCATTTCGATTATATCGGAGGAGACCCTGAGAGACCTGTGCCCCGGGAGGTGGTTTCAGACAAGACCAGCGGACTTTGTTTTAAGAGACTTCCAGAAGAACCCGGTCCAGACCATGGGGTGGGCCCGGGTGAATGTAGAGCGGGGGTCCTTCAAGGGGCGGTTGGACATTTTGGTGGTCAAGCGCCAGCTAACCACCCTGCTGGGGCTGGCATGGTTTAAACCCCTGGGAATACGGTTGGAGGGGGTGGGGCAAATCCTATCCACCAGCGGGGTCGGGGACGTATGCCAAGAGTTCCCCGATGTGTTCGATGGGTCCCTGGGCAGTTACAAGGGGCCGGCCATCTCCCTACCGCTGGACCCCACAGTCCGACCTATAAGGCTCAAGGCCAGGCGGGTGCCGTTCGCGCTCAAGCCTAAGATTGAGGCAGAACTGGACCGATTAATGGCTCAGGGGGTACTGGAGCCAGTAGATTACGCCACGTGGGAGACCCCAATAGTCACACCGGTTAAGCCCAACGGAGAGGTGCGCATATGCGCCGACTACAAGTGCACCATTAACAGGGCACTTCAAGACAATCCGTACCCAGTCCCAGTAGTAAGCCACGTCCTGGCGGCCCTAGCTGGGTCTAAAATCTTCGGGAAGCTGGACCTGGCACAGGCCTATCAACAGCTCCCGGTAGACGAAAAAACGGCAGAGGCCCAAACCATAGTTACGCACAGGGGGGCTTTCAGGGTGCGGAGGCTACAGTTCGGGGTGAGCGTGGCCCCGGGGATTTTCCAAAGCATAATGGATGCTCTCCTTAAAGGAATCCCCGGAGTCCAACCGTTTTTTGACGATGTTCTAATCGCCGCCCCGGACCCAGAGGAATTCAACAACCGCCTCCGAGAAGTACTCCGCCGGTTCCAGTCAGCGGGGCTCAAGGTCAAGTGGGAAAAATGCTTACTGGGCGTCCCGCGAGTGGAGTTCCTGGGGTTCGCTGTAGACGCAGCAGGGATCCACCCAACGGAGGAGAAAACACGAGCCATTGTTCAAGCCCCGGCCCCAAAATGCAAGGCCGAACTCCAAAGCTTCTTGGGCCTATTAAATTTTTACCACACGTTCCTCCCACACAAGGCAGCCCTGGCGGAACCCCTACACAGGCTGCTAGACAAAAATGCCCCTTGGGTATGGGGCAAACGCCAAGCCGCCGCGTTTCAGGCGGTGAAGGACACGCTGGTCTCCAATGCGGTGCTCCACCACTTTGACGAGAACCTTCCGGTCATACTGGCTTGCGACGCATCGCCATACGGGGTGGGCGCCGTCCTCGGGCACCAACTCCCGGACGGGAGGGAGGTGCCAGTAGCGTATTACTCTTGCACCCTCACGCAGGCCGAGCGAAATTACGCGCAGATCGATAAGGAGGCGCTGGCCATAATAGCGGGGGTCCACAAGTTCAACAATTATCTTTATGGGCGTAGGTTTACGATCGCCACCGACCACAAACCACTCTTGGGTCTTCTAGCGCCGGACCGCCAGACCCCCCAAATTCTGTCCCAGAGGGTACTGAGGTGGAACCAGTTCCTGAACTCCTACATGTACACTCTGGTCCACCGGGCGGGCAAATCCATGGGCCACGCAGACGCCCTCAGTAGGTTGCCGCTACCCGAGGAGGGTCCAGACCCCGCCCCCGCGCACCATATCATGCTAGTGGAAAGCCTCCCGGAGCAACCCCTACACGCGGCGGAGGTCGCCAAGGCCACTCAGAAACACAAGATACTGGCACGGGTGCTCGACTGGGTGGTGAGGGGGTGGCCGGAGGGGAACATGGGGGAGGAATTCAAACCCTACAAGACCAGAAGGGAGGAACTGACAGCCCACAAAGGGTGCCTCTTATGGGGAAGCAGGGTGGTGGTGCCGCCCCCGTTACAAAAGCGGGTACTAGAGTCCCTACACGAGACCCACCCCGGCATAGTCCGCATGAAGGCCTAGCCAGAAGCTACGTATGGTGGCCGGGGACGGACGGGGAAATCGAGAGCTGGGTGCGGGGGTGCCAGGCCTGCCAAGAGTCGAGGCCCGATCCACCTAGCGCGCCCGCCACACGTTGGGAACCCTCCAGGAAGCCGTGGTCGAGGCTTCACCTCGATTTCGCCGGGCCCTTTCAGGGGCAAATCTTCCTGATTATCGTGGACGCCTACACTATAAATGGCTGGAGGTTTTTCCCGTAGCATCCACATCCTCAGCCTCCGCCATCCGGGCCCTACGCAGGGCATTATGCACCCACGGCATCCCGGACACCATCGTCTCGGATAACGGGGCGGCGTTTACCTCGGGGGAATTCCAGGCGTTCCTCCAGAGGTACCTCATCAAACACATACGGTCCGCCCCGTTCCATCCGGCCACCAACGGCCAAGCCGAGCGCATGGTGCGCACTACAAAGGAGGCCTTAAGCCGGATAGTACAGGGAGATTGGGAACACCGGCTGGCGGCCTTCCTATTCGACAACCGGGTGATTCCCAACCCCGTCACCGGGGTGAGTCCCGCAGAACTCCTAATGGGGCGCAAGCTCATTACACGACTCGACAGGCTGCACCCAGACAGGGCTTCAGACATTCGCGGGGACCCCGAGGTCAGGGATGCAGCCCGGGGGTTCTTTGCGGGCGATCCGGTGTAGACACGAAACTACGCCAGGGGCCCCGAGTGGGTGGCGGGACGAGTACTGAGGGTCACGGGTTCCCGCCACTATGACATATCCACAGAGGGGGGCCAGGTTGTAAGGCGGCACATTGACCAAATACGCCGCCGCACAATACCGGAGGAACCAGTGGAGTCGGAAGAAGGGAGACCCAGGGAGGAGCCGCCCAGGGCTCAACCGGAGGACGCATCCCCTCCACCAAATATCCCGACACAGGAAGCAGCCGGGCCGGCAGTGACCGATAGACCGGCCGAAACGGACCAGCAGCCGCGGCCGACACCACCGCCAACGGAACCACCGACAGCCGGGGCCCCCCCGGAAACCCTACGCCGGTCCACCAGGGAACGGCGACCTCCAGCTTATCTTCAAGACTATGTGCATTCACTAGGAGGGGAGGGGTGTAGTGTATCGGCAGCGCGCCAGGCCTTGCGCGACGGCGACCAAGTGGCTGGACGCCCAGCGCAAGGCACGACGAGCCCCGCCCATCACCAGCAGCGGCGGGAAGTTCAACAGGCCACTATTGGCCTGACCTGTCCAGTAGGCTGAACCGGGGTTTTGTATATAAGCGGGGCCCGGCCCGCGTGTGCCCTCTCTTGCAACGTGCTCTCAATAAAGAATGTTGCCCAACTCGCGTCTCCTGTCTGAGTACGTTACAAACTGGCTAATTAATAGGAAGCAGAGAGTGAGTATAAATGGGCAGTCTTCGCAGTGGAGGACGGAAAGCAGTGGAGTGCCTCAGGGCTCAGTACTGGGTCCTATGCTCTTTAACTTGTTCATAAATGATTTGGAGTTGAGAGTAAGCAGTGAAGTGGCCAAGTTTGCAGATGACACTAAATTGTTCAGGGTGGTGAGAACCAGAGAGGATTGTGAGGAACTCCAAAGGGATCTGTTGAGGCTGGGTGAGTGGGCGTCAACATGGCAGATGAGGTTCAATGTGGCCATGTGAAAAGTAATGCACATTGGGGCCAAGAATCCCAGCTACAAATACAAGTTGATGGGGTGTGAACTGGCAGAGACTGACCAAGAGAGAGATCTTGTGGTCGTGGTAGATAACTCACTGAAAATGTCAAGACAGTGTGCAATTGCAATAAAAAAAGGCCAATGCTATGCTGGGAATTATTAGGAAGGGAATTGAAAACAAATCAGCCAGTATCATAATGCCCCTGTATAAATCGATGGTGCGATCTCATTTGGAGTACTGTGTGCAATTCTGGTCACCGCACCTCAAAAAGGATATTATACCACTGGAAAAAGTGCAGAAAAGGGCAACTAGAATGATTAAAGGTTTGGAACACTTTCCCTAGGAAGAAAGGTTAAAACGCTTGGGGCTCTTTAGCTTGGAGAAACATCGACTGCGGGGTGACATGATAGAGGTTAACAAGATTATGCATGGGATGGAGAAGGTAGAGAAAGAAGTACTTTTCTCTCTTTCTCACAATACAAGAACTTGTGGGCATTCGATGAAATTGCTGAGCAGTCGGGTTAGAATGGATAAAAGGAAGTACTTCTTCACCCAAAGGGTGATTAACATTCACTGCCACAGGAGGTGGTGGAATTCACTGCCACAGGAGGTGGTGGTGGCTACAAGCATAGCCAGCTTCAAGAGGGGGTTAGATAATAATATGGAGCAGAGGTCCATCAGTGGCTATTAGCCACAGTGTGTGTATGTGTGTGTGTGTGTGTGTGTGTGTATATACACACACACAGAGTGTTGGACTGGATGGGCCATTGGCCTGATCCAACATGGCTTCTCTTATGTTCTTACACCAAACTGGCCCTCCAGTTTGCAGCTTAGATGGAACATTGACACTGACCACACTGATCTGGCTCTTTGGATCCATGCATAATGACCTCAATACCAGACTGTTGTAATGAACTGCATATGACTCTGCCCTTGAAGACAATTTGGAAACTCCAGCTGCTACAGAATGCCACAGCTTGATTACTATCAAGAGCTGGGAAAAGTATGCATATTACACCTATGTTTCATTGGTTATCCATTAATTACTAATTCATTTTTGAGTTCAATTCAAAGTCCTTCATGGCCTTGGGCCTATGTATTTAAAAAACTGCTTCAGCTGCCTCTCCTGATGTACTCCACTGTGACAGCAACCTTAACTGAGCAATGTCTGCTAAAGTTGCCACCCTGGCAATGCGTAAGATCAGTTTTCTCTGTTGTGGCTCATACTTTGTGAGATAGCCTGCCTGAAGTGGTGAGGAAGTCTCTCACACGTCTAACATTCTGAAGAATGTGTAAAACATAAGTGTTCAGAAGGGCATTTTTAAGGGGGGGAAAGGTTGTTGTAAAATTGAATTGTTCAAGAGGATGCATTTTATAAAGCAAAAAGGGCTGTAGTTTATGACATCTTGTTCTTGCAATACTGTTTTCTAATTTATGTGATCCAGTTTTTGCATTTCTTATATACTATGTCTTTTTATTATATTGTTTTCTAGCTTCTCTAACTTTTTAATACAATCTTATACTGTTCCTAATGCATTGTATTCAGTTTTGTAATCTGCCTTCAGTCTCACCAAGAAAGCTGAACTATAAAGTAATTAAGTATTATGACTACATCCAGTAGGACCCTTTGTAACATCTGCTTGCACATGACTCCATATGAATGTATTTATCCTTTTAAAGAAATACAGCAGGGTATCTGTTTATAGATTAAATGTGGTTAGTCATACACAAATGCTGATGCTGACTCAGACACTCTTCCCTCCTTATTGTCTCTCCTCCTCCCACAGCTCACCATCTGGGGAAATAAATCAGGCAATGAGGTGTCAAAATAGCCATCAGATTAGATGCTCACACATCTGAAATATTTTTAGATACATTTTTGCTGCTTCCAAATGAAGCATGTTATAAGTCTGTTAGTAAATTTCCATTTCACACCCCTCTAAATAAAGTGCTACCTGGGGCGGGGGGGGGGTAATTATAGATTCAGGGAAGTAGGCCTAGCTGTTTTGCTTGTGGAAAATAGAATGGCTGCTTTATGTAAAATTTACAAATGGATAATGATATACCATAGGGTAAGATATTCAGTCTCACATTGTATATTGATTTGTGATTGTTCCTCCTTTCCATTTCCCAAGTATCATAGTACTACTGGATGCTGTTTGGCCGATTCTCCAATCACAGAAACATAATGTGTAGAAATCAGTCCCATTTATTACAGGGCCAATTTGGACAGACACAAGAATAACTTGTGCTTCTCTGTGTCCCCCTTTTTTAAAAATTTCAGCCTTTGCAAGATTCATTTTGTGGGTGTGTGTCTGTGTTTAATATTATCTGTCAATGGATGCTACTCTAGCAGGAAGACAGGAAGGCTTACCACTTATTTAAAAGTTCCTTTGGAAAACAGTGATTATATCCTTTTATCCATCTGGCAACCATATATCTAATAAACAACATGCCATTGTAAGAATAAAAAAAAGGAAGAGGGGACAAAATGCATGATTTTGCAAACATGGGAGAAACCCTAAATGTTCAACATAAAACATAACAAGTTAAAAATAACATGAGGTGGGTTAAAAATGCCCAAACCACATAAGTGATGTCTGCACCACAACAATAATAACAGTGGTGTGTGTGTGTGGGGGGGGGGGAAGGTTTCAGGTGTCATTTTGGGGTCGCTTTAGAAACAGAACTTCTCCCAGAGAACAATTTGGGTCACTGCAACTATAGAAAGCCATCTGCAAAAAGGAGGAAATTGGAGATGGAAATGGGAGCAGGGAAAAGATTAAGGAGAGGAAAAGCCATAGGGACTGTGTGTGTGTAAAACCAGCTAATGAGAGGGAAGGAAGAACAAAAGAAATGTTCAAGGCAAGAGGTTGGAGGAGGACAGAGCAGGTGGGCAGTTAACTGATGAAAGAAGACAAAGATCAGAAGGCTGGATGACCAGTGGGAAGAAGTAAAAGATCAAGCACATAGGATAAAGAAGAATCTGAGTAGAGGAATGGGGCAAGTGACATAAAGCAAAATAGGGAAAACAGGTCACAGGGTGGAAAAACAATGAAATTCTCATGGGTCTACCCAATGGGTTCATTTTCATAAACATTAATTGTCTATTCTACATTTATTTTAAGTGGCTTCTGTTAGAGCCACTTCATGGTCTAGATCAAGGGTGTCGAACTCTTTCATTATGAGGACCAGATCTAGCACAAATGACACCTTGTCAGGCCAGGCCATGTTGGGCCAGGCCATTTGTGTACCTGTTTAAGATTAGGTAGCAGAGATATAAATTTATAAAGGACACAAACACAATTAAAGATTTTTTAAAAAACAAAAACAAAAAACCCATTAAAACATGCTAAAAACATTAGCACTCGTTGGTCTTAAAGGTACCTTCTTTATATTTCTTCCATGGGATTTATGGAACTAGGCAAAGGAAGTTCTGGCTCTTTCCTTCCTTCCCCAGAAGACCAGGAGGGTGAGGAGCCTCAGCCAATAGAAGAAAGAGAGCTTGGCTCAGTAGCTGTGCTGTGTGATTGAGAGAACCTGGCAAAGAGGAATTCTGGGGGTTGGAGAATGGCGAGCTGAACTGCTTCTCTGTAGGGGAGCAGACTGGAACTTCTGTTTGGGGTAGAAAAAGGCAATCCAATGCCTACTGCCTACTTTTCTCAGTCAGAGATTAGTCCAAGACATGCTCAGAAAATTCTGAGGAGATTTACTTTGGCTTAAAGGGAGTCCGGGGGGGGCTCCTTGGAGGCTTTGAAGGGTCTCTGGAGACAAGTTGCATTCCAGCATCTACAGAAGTTTACAGAGTCATTCAATTGACTTAAGCTCATCAAGATCCAAATTGATTCTATTGAACATCTAAATTCATGCAAGACCGGAGCTGTTTTGGATAACCACAGCAAAAGATACAGATCGTTATCTTTCATTCCGAGACTAATAAGAACTATAAAAATTAAAATTTAAAAGGTGGAAGATTGAATATAGAAGCTATTGATAAAGAAGGGGTGAAATTGGGACTGTAAAATACTAAAAGACAGTGTAAAAAAGAGAAAAGAAAATAATTGTTTTGAATACTTGCGGTTGCGGTTGGAAAGCCCCATCGTCATAGAGCTGCAGTTTTAACAGACGACACAGGAAGAATGTCACAAGCATCATGAGATCTCTCTACCAGCGAGAACGGGATTTGGTGGCAAGAAAAGCAGGAAGTACGTTACAAGCATCGCAAAATCTTTCTACCAGCGAGAACGGGATTTGGTGGCAAGTAAAGCAGGAAGTACTCAGTGAAGAAGGGAAAATTGGGAGTCAGCCAGCCTACTCTAGGACTGAGAAATCATAGAAAAACTTTGGCAACCATTACAAGAAGGTCAACATTTAAAAGTTATTTAAAAGGATTTGAGACATCGAAAATTAGTGGAACCGGTGAATTTGAACATTGTAAGATAAATACTATTGGACATTATTGTTAAAACTATTTTGGAAGCCTCCAGAAAAAAGTGGAAAAAAGTTTTAAAAGGGACATAAAAGTCACGACCGCCATTTTGGAAAAAATATAAACTTTAAAAATGTATATCTGAGCTTAGGAGGCTCCAGGGATGGTGATTTTGGGCTTATTGAAAAAAGCAAAATTTATTCTTTAAAACTCGATAGTTGGGTTTTAATTTGGTGAGGTCAACTTTTTCAGCATCTTTTCATGTCAGACCATAAGCCAATACGTACAGGGGCTTCTTCACTGAAGAAGATGCAGGAGCAATTGGATGCAATGGAAGCAAGGATGATGAAAGGGATGAAAGAGCTAATAACTGCCTCCAAAAAGGAAATTAGAAAGGACATTGAAGATTTGAAAAAGATATAGAGGATCTCAGAAATGAAACTGTGGTAACATCTAAAAAAGTGCAAGAAGTGGAGGGGAGAGTGAAAGCACATGATTCCACCTTGGAAAAAAAATACAAGAAAAAGTGGTAATACATGACTGCAAACTGATGGAAACTCAGATACGTCTGAGAGGAGTACCTGAAGATGAACAGACTGACTTAAAGGAATATATAATTAAAAAAATTATTGTGGAATTCCTGGAGGAAGAGCTAGAAGGTACTAGGAACATGTATGACTATGTGTACAGAGTTAACTCATTCTATGCTAAAAAGAATAATTTACCAAGAGATGTGGTTATAAAGTTTATGACAAAAGAAATGGTGGGAAAGATCATAAATAAAAACTTTGAGAAAACATTGACAGTTGAAGGCAGCAGAATAAGAATAATGAAGGAGCTGCCAAGACAAGTGTTAACTGATGGAAGGACATATAAGAAACTGACAGAAAAATTACGAGACAATGAAATAAGGTATAGGTGGATACTACCAGAAGGTGTGAGTTTTGAACTTCAAGGGAAAAGGATCACAATCACAAATACACAAGAACTGCATAGGTTTTATGAAGAACATAAAGAATTTGAACCATGATGGATTACAAATTATTATCTTGGAATGTAAATGGTCTAAATTCACCACAAAAAAGAAAGGCAATGTTTCATTGGATTAAAAAGCAAAATTGCAATATAATTTGTTTGCAAGAAGTACACATTAAACAAAAGGATTATACATTTTTATGGAATAAACAATTAGGGCTTGAATTTTTTTCACTGGCTGAGCAGAAGAAAAGAGGAGTGATTTTCTATATCAAACAAGAATTGGACCCAAAATTGATTTTTAAGGACAATGATGGAAGATATTTAGCGGTGGAAATAATAATAAATGGGGGGAAAAACATTGCTAGTGGGACTGTATGCACCAAATGGAGCAAAAGATATATTTTTAAAAGACATTACACAACAATTGGATAATGTGACATATGAACAAATTATGATAATGGGGGACTTTAATGGAACAATTAAGAATGCATTGGATAGATCTGGGGGAAAAAATAATAAAGAAGGGAAATTGCCAAAGTCCTTTTTTGAATTAGTTAAACAAGAAAATTTGGAAGATATATAGAGGAAGTTCAACCCTGAAGTGCAGGACTATATCTTTTTTTCAGCAAGACATAATACCTTTTCAAGAATTGACATGTTGTGGGGTACAAAAGATTTAGCTCTTATTACAAAGAAAATAGAGATCTTACCTAAAGTTGGAGCAGATCATAATCCATTATTGTGGTCAACTAAGTAGACCAAAAAGGTGAGAAGATGGAGGTTAAATGAAGATTTACTACAAAATAAAGAAATAGTGGCATCTCTAGAGAAAGAAACTAAAGCTTTCTCCCAAATAAATGATAAGGAGGATATTGAATTTCAAATGGTCTGGGATACATATAAAGCAGTAATGAGCGGGATATTGGTTACACTGAATAATAAAGATAAAAGAGCAAAGGAAAAACAATTGTTGGACATTCAGAATGAAATAAAGAAAATAGAGGGGGGAGCTGAGGAAGAGACCTGGGAAAAAGAAAATTGTGAGGGAAATTACAATACTTCAAACTCAAATGAGACATTTGTTAAATAAAGACTTCGAATGGAATCTGAAAAGACTGCAGCAGAAATCTTTTGAAGGAGCAAATAAACCTGAAAAATATTTGGTTTGGCAAATGAAAAAAAAAAAGAGAGAAAACAAAATTATTAACAAAATAGTAGTTGGTGGTAAAGATATTGTGGATCAAGAAGGAATCAAAAGAGAATTTTTTAAAATATTATGCCAAATTGTTTAAAGGCTTTAAGATAAACAAAGAGTAGATGGAAATATATTTGCAAAAAATTAAAATAGCTTCTTAACAGAAAATATGGAAAAAGTTTTGAATGAACCAGTTGAAAAAATAAAAATTGAAGCGGCAATTAATTCAATGAAAACGGTAAAAGCACCTGGTCCAGATAGAGATACAGCAAAAAAAATTTAAAACCCTTAAAGAGGAGTTAACACCGAAGTTTCAAAAACTGATGAATATTATAAGACTGCAGGGGAAAATACCAAATACATGGAAGGAAGCAGTAATTTCGCTGATTCCAAAAGAGGATAGAGATGTCATGAATGTAAAAAAACTACAGACCAATTTCATTGCTAAATAATGACTATAAAACATATACAAGAATCTTAGCAGAATGATTTAAACAATATTTGATGAACTTTATTAAGGAGGAACAAGCAAGATTTCTTCCCAATAGACAAATGAGGAACAATTTAAGGACTGTTGTAAATATTGTAGAATATTATGAAAGACATCCAGAAAAAGAAGTTGCTTTATTTTTTGTGGACGCAGAGAAAGCTTTTGATAATTTAAACTGGGACTTTATGTTTGCAGTGATGAAAAAAAATGGAATTGAAGGAAATCTTTATAAGAATGGTGAAAGCAATATATACTGAACAGTATGAAAAACTTTGCATAAATGCGGATCTTACAGAAGATGTGAAAATTAGTAAGGGAACAAGACAAGGTTGCCCTCTTTCTCCATTGTTGTTTATAATGACTCTTGAAGTTTTGTTGACGCAAATTCAAGAAGATAAAGAAATAGAAGGTTTGAAACTAAAAGGCTTTACTTATAAATACAGAGCATTTGCAGATGATGTAATATTTATAAATGAAAATCCTATACAAGTAACACCATTATTACTAGGTAAGATACAAGAATATGGAGAAATGGCAGGATTTTACATCAAGAAAGAGAAGTCAGAATTTTTATGCAAAAATATGCAAGGAAGTAAACAAAAAGAATTGCAGGAGCTGACGGGATGTGACGTTACCTCTAAAGTAAAATATCTGGGTGTGGAGATTATAATGAAAAATATTTATTTATATAAAAACAACTATGAAAAGCTATGGCATAAAATGAATGAAGACATGGTAAAATGGAATACACTTAACTTTTTATTGCTTGGAAGAATAGCTGCAATAAAAATGAATATCTTACCAAGAATCATGTATTTGTTCCAAACTATTCCGATAGTGAAAGACAGTAAACGAGTCAATAAATGGCAAAGAAAAATTTCGAAGTTTATATGGGCGGGGAAGAAGCCAAGAATTAAAATGAAAATTTTAACAGATTCAAAAGAAATAGGAGATTTCAACTACCAGATTTAAAGTTATACCACGAAGCAGTATGTCTAGTATGTCTAGTATGGATAAAAGAGTAGGTGACGTTGTTGAATAGAAAACTTTTAGTATTGAAAGGTCAAGCTTATATGTACTGTGGGAAGAAAAAGATGGATGGTTTTTTCTCTCATCACTATATAAGAAGTAATTTGAAATACAGAAAATATGGAGATGAAAGGAAACCGTTGTCGATAGTGCCAGCAGAAGTAATTAAAATATCGGCGGAGATGGGTGAAGCAAGATTGTTGTCATATAATCAATTATTAAAAATACAAGGTGGCAATATAGAGTTGAAAACAGCTGAAGAATTGAATAATAAGTATGACTGGTTCCAAATGCAACAAATAAAGAGCTTGGTGGAAAATGATATTAAAAATGAAGGAATAAGGAAAGTGCAAACTGAACTAGAAAATGTTCTGCTTGGAGATAATGAAAAGTTGACTTCAAAACTATAGAAACTGTTACTGAAATGGTCTACTAAAGATAAAGTAGTAAAATCTCAAATGATAAAATGGGCAATTAATGTTAATAAAGAAATACAGATGGAAACATGGGAATACTTGTGGAAGAACACTATGAAAATTTCAACATGTTATAATATCAAAGAAAACTGTTATAAAATGATGTACAGGTCGTATATGACTCCTAAAAATTTAGCAAAAATGAACCATAAGATAGACGTTGGAAATGTAAAAAGCATGAAGCATGAAGGTTCTTTCTACCATATTTGGTGGACTTGTGAAAGAGCAAAACAGTTTTGGCAAATGATTCAGCAAGAAATCTCTAGAATCTTGAGATATGAATTTAAGAGAACTCTAGGGACTTTCCTATTGGGATTACAAATGGAGAAATTTCCAAAAGAAGATAGAACTGTAATTTGGTACTTGCTTTCAGCTGCTAGGACATTATATGTGCAGTTATGGAAGCAAGATAAAATACCAGAAAAATGGGATTGGATTGTAAAAGTTATGTCATGGAGTGAAATGGATAAACTTACAAGAATCTTGAAAGAATTCTCTCATCTGCTCGCCCAACTACTTGTAAATTGGACCCATGCCCTTCCTGGCTTATTAAATCCTGCCATGGTGACCTTAGATATCCTATACAGGATATCATAAACAGATCCCTGACGGAAGGGCATTTTCCAACGCCGCTCAAAGAGGCAGTGGTCCGTCCCCTCTTAAAGAAACCATCTTTAGATCCGGCCCAATTGGCACACTATCGGCCGGTCTCAAATTTGCCCTTTTTGGGCAAACTTATTGAGAGGGCAGTGGCGATGCAGCTACAGACTTTCCTGGAGGATGCTTCCGTCCTTGACCCATTTCAGTCCGGCTTTCGCCCGGGACATGGGATGGAGACGGTGCTGGTCGCCCTAGTAGATGACCTTCAATGGCATCTGGATCGGGGCGGCTCGGCGGTGCTGATGCTGTTAGACCTGTCGGCAGCGTTCGATACGGTCGACCATCGGCTACTGAAGGGCCGCCTCGCCGACGCAGGGATTCAGGGGTTGGCCTTACAGTGGCTCTCCTCTTTCCTGGAAGGTCGGGGACAAAGGGTCGCAGTTGGGGGGGAGCTGTCCCAGAGGTGCACACTCGACTGTGGTGTACCCCAAGGGGCGGTCCTCTCCCCGATGTTATTTAACATCTATATGCGGCCTCTTGCCCAGATTGCCCGAAGGCACGGGCTAGGGTGTCACCAGTACGCTGATGACACCCAGCTCTACCTACTGATGGACGGCCAGCCGACCTGCGCCCCGGAAAATATAGTTCGGGCATTACATGCCGTGGCTGAGTGGCTCAGGCTGAGTGGGCTGAAGCTTAATCCTGCGAAGACAGAGGTCCTTTGCTTGGGCCGCCGCGGCCCGGGAGGGGGAATCCCCCTACAAGCCTTTGACGGTGCGCCGCTGGTAGCGGCGGACAGGGTCAGGAGCTTGGGGGTGCTATTGGAGCCGTCCTTAAAGATGGAGGCTCAGATAGCAGCCGCTGCCAAGTCCACGTTTTTTCACCTTAGGCAGGCAAGGCAGTTGGCCCCCTTCCTGGAGCGCGACGACCTAGCAACAGTGATCCATGCTACGATCACCTCGAGGTTGGACTACTGTAATGCCCTCTACATGGGGCTGCCCCTGTCACGAACTCGGAAATTGCAGCTGGTGCAGAATGCCGCGGCCCGGCTGTTACTGGGTCTCCCAAAGTGGGGACACATTCAGCCAGGTCTTCGGACCCTGCACTGGCTTCCAGTGATATACCGAGTCCGGTACAAGGTGCTGGTTATCACCTTTAAAGCCCTATATGGCTTGGGACCTGTCTACCTGAAGGACCGTCTTTCCCCGCATGTTTCCCAGAGAGTACTGAGGTCGGGAACACAAAATCTCCTTACTGTCCCTGGGCCGAAAGAAGCCCGCTTGAAATCCACCAGAGAAAGGGCTTTCTCTGTTATGGCCCCTATATGGTGGAATCAGTTGCCAGAAGAGGTGAGGGCCCAGCGGGACCTTGTTCAGTTCCGCAGGGCTTGTAAGACGACCCTCTTCCGGCTAGCCTATACCAAGCTTGAGAACTTAATGCAACTTGCCAGATTTCTTTTATATATATTTCGAATATTTATTAATATTTATGGTTTTATCTGTTTTATCTGTTTTAAATGTTTATTCCCTTATATGTTTAAATATTGCTTAATTTTATGCTGGATCTATTGTTGGAAGCCGCCCTGAGCCACCCGTGGGAAGGGCGGGATATAAATTCTAAATAAATAAATAAATAAATAAATAAATAAATAAATAAATAAATAAATAAATAAATAAATAAATAAATAAATAAAAGACTATGATTTAGAGGGATTTAAAAGGGATTGGGATAAATTCAGAAGATATATAGAAAAAGAATGGAAAGTAAAAGGACACTGGGTGATTTTTGAGAATACCTCTTAGGTTTTTAGGAGAAGAAAGAAGATGAACTATAATAACTGGGTGGGACTTTATAAAGTATAAGAAATGTGTTTGTTTATTTCTCTGCAAAATGATATATATATATATATATATATATATATATATATATATATATATATATATATATATATATATATATTTCCTTTTTTTATTAAGATTCTTTTAAAGTTAAAGATATCTTTTGATATCAGAATTTTAGTTTATTGGCACTGGCGGAAGTCAAGATTTGGGGGGAGGGGAGGAGGGGAAAGTGTAATGTATGGGGAAGGTAGTAAGTGTTTATTAATATTTTATGAGTATTGGATATAATTACCATATATTACCAAGTAAAATTGTTTAACTGAGAGAGCCTGGCAAAGCAATCTCTGCCTCCCCCTCTTCCTCCCCAAGAGAGGAGCCTCAGCCAATGGAGAAAATAAAGGTTTTGCTCTGTAGCTCTTGTGCAATTGAGCAAGCCTTGCAAAGCAAGCTGTTATGCAGAAGGAAGCAAGAGAGAAGGAGAAGGAAGTGGATGACAGCCAGTTGCTTGAGGGCTTGATAGGAGCCCTCTGGGGGACTGATTTGGCCCCCAAGCCGCATGTTTGACACCCCTGGTCTAGATTGTGCTGATCCCATCCCTTGTCCCACCATTGTCTAATTGGCCCCATTCCTCTCTGAACTGCCTCACCCCCACATGTTCTTAGAATCATAGAGTTGAAAGGTACCTCCATGCCCATGGTCATCTAGTCCAACCCGCTGCACAATGCAGGAAACTCACAAATACCTCCCCCTAAATTCACAGATGTCAGATGTTCTTGTATACAGGGATGTCATTATTTGAATCTGTGAAATCACAGAGGGTAAGTTTGCTGCATCCTAGACCTAGACTATAGTTTGGATTTAACTAATTCATTTAAAATATTATATTATGTTAAATATTTAAAATTGGGTTACAACAGGCAGCCTAATTCGAATTGCTATCTTAAATTGTGGCAAATCTAGTCCAGTTTCAAACATGGCCAGTGGATTTCACCAGCCTTTTTTTATCCTTGCTTGCACACAATGTGCCAAGGGGAGCCAAGTCCCCTCCCTTGATGTGTCACAAGGCTGCTACCAGGTTTGATAAAATACTACTCAGCACCAATAGTTGTTCTTTCCTAGTCCTATTCTGCCTCAAGTCTGATGACAGGCTGTTCCAGACACATCCACCATCATGCCTAATGCCTTATGGTGCTTGCCAATCATCCCAGCTTGCCTTGAGCAACCTGCTGTATCCCTGCAGAACTAGTTATGGCCTAAACAGTCAGAGATCATGGCTATTTAATCTAATACTCCACCTCCCCTGAAACACAAAGCAGGCAAAAAGCCACTCCCAAAAAAATTTCTGCTTGGCCCCACAAATGGTGACTGGCTAGTCCCATGATATCTAAAGGGAGGGAGGTTGGGTCAGCAGCAAGTGGGAAAAGCCTGACAAAAGGGGACAAGTCTTTCTTGTATCTTCTCTGCTTACACTGCACCCCATTGACTGGTTTGTTTCAGCTTTTTAGTTATTTCCCTGTCTTTTATTTGAAATGGGACTACGGCAAATAATCCACAAGTGAAGTGCTGTGAACATCTCTTTTCTTTCTATTTCAAAGGAGACACATGAGATCAGTAAAACATTAAAATTAATTATTATTATTTTCATTTCGATATTGTACCTCATATTTTTGTTGTCTACACAATGTTTTCTGTTTCAGCTTCTGCTCAATGTGGAAATTTCACAAAATAAGAGAATGATAGATCAATGCTTAGCACTGCAGTCAGCTATTACACGTACCTGTATTATAGTGTTTAAAGTGAGCTAAATCGTACTACTGTATTGTAGTGTGGTTATCTGCTTTTAAAGAAAGGGTTTTGAGCAGCACTAATTGTATTTGCTTTTCTTGCCCTGTAGTCTTGATATCTGGGACTTCACTGCAATAAAGAAGTTATTTCTGAAGCAAATGCCAAAAGTGAATTTCCAGTTTGTGAGGTCTCCATATTGGAAAGCTTTTGATCAAAAAACAAAAATCATTTGGGTTTCAAATGTTTTGTTTTTCAAATTCTGATGGAATCAATTTATGTCTATGGAGAGAAGGACCTTGAATTTCAGATTCTGCTTTTTCAAAAAGCTCCATTAAACCAGAGATGCTATGACCTTCAGATATCTGCCATAACTAATCTAGACTTGAGTATTCAATTATTTGTTATTGCATTATTATTATATCTTATGCTTCAGACATGGTTGAGAAGCAGGATAAAAGGATGTAACAATACATTAATCTTTGTCACTAGAAAATGTTCATTAAAAATCCCAAAAATCATCTAATCAATGTTTCTCTCTCTTTAGTTTTTATTATTTTTATTTTTATTTTTTGCAAATCAGCATGATTTCTCTGACTAAAATTTGATTTTATTTAATTTATTAGATTTTTATCCTGCCCTCCCCGCCAAAGCAGGCTCAGGGTGCCTTATATTCGTATGCTTCATATTCATGAGCCACAAACTCTACAATGCCATCGTATTCTTCATTTCCATATTCAGGCCATGAAAATAAGTTGCTTATCCAGGGACTTGCAGGCAAAATGAGGATAACTCTAGGCATCTCTATAAGAAGTCTGTGTGATGGCAGCCACAAGTATGGTATAGTGGTCAGAGTGCTGAAATAACTGCACTCCTAAGCAGAGTGACACAATTAAATCAATCTAAGTCAGAAGGATGTAACTACTTAGAATTGCATTGCAAGGCTAGAGAAATTTGAATTTAAAATTCCATTTTTCCATAAAGCTCACTGGTTGAACTGTCTGTTATGTACCAGTCTGAGAGACGCGAGTCGGGCAACATAGTTTATTGCATGGTACAAACACGAGGTAAGAGAGAGAACACGCGGGCCGGGTCCCGCATATATACAGCTCCGGAACTATTCACCCTGCTGGCCAGTCCAATGCTGGCCAGCCGTATTTCCCGCCACTCACTGTGATTGGCGGATGACCAGCGCTCTTTGCGGAGGCATCTGGTTGTCACCTTTGCCTCCGCGGCTTTGGCGGACTAACGCTTTATCGATGGTACGTTATAACGAAATGGTCGCACTGTCTTGAATGATGGCGTTCTACGAACGCCATACACTACACTCCTCCCCCCTTAGTTAGTAACATAGTCCTGGAGGTAGGCGGGAGGCCGGCGCTCTCGAGTCGAACGTCGTGGGGTGGCCTGCGGAGTCGTGGTGGCTTCGGGCCCCGGCGTCTCCTCGGGAGCCTGAGCATCCGAGGGTTGCTGGCCGAGTTCGGGGGCTTGGTTTGGCCCTGCGGGAGGGGGCAGCGTCATGGATGGCGGCAGGGTTGTGGTAGGCTCCTCGGGTTGGGCTGCCCCCCTTGTTTCTGTGGGTGCTTCGGGTAGGGTCCTGCGGCGCATCTGGTCGATGTGCCGGCGTAGGATCTGCCCCCCCTCAGTGGATACTTCATAGTGACGGGAGCCCACGACCCGTAGCACCCGCCCAGCCACCCACTCGGGTCCCGAGGCGTAGTTGCGGGCGAACACTGGATCCCCGGCAAAGAACCCCCTGGCTGCCTCGCGGACCTCTGGGGACCCTCGTGTGTCAGAGGCTCGGTCGGGGTGTAGTCTGTCTAGCCTTGTGGTGAGCTTGCGCCCCATGAGGAGCTCTGCTGGACTGATCCCTGTGACAGGGTTTGGGATGACCCTGTTGTCGAATAGGAATGCGGCCAGCCTGTGATCCCAGTCGCCCTGCACAATCCTGCCCAGGGCCTCTTTGGTGGTGCGGACCATCCGCTCGGCTTGGCCGTTGGTGGCGGGGTGAAAGGGGGCCGACCTGATGTGCCTTATGAGGTACCTCTGTAGGAAGGCCTGGAACTCTCCCGAGGTGAAGGCGGCCCCGTTGTCCGAGACCAGGGTGTCTGGGATGCCGTGGGTGCACAGGACCAGGGTTTCCTTGTGGTTTCCCACCTTGTGGCCGGGGCGCTGGGTGGGTCCGGCCGCGATTCCTGGCACGCACTGCATCTCCGGACCCAGTCCTCTATTTCTCCGTCCATCCCCGGCCACCACACATAGCTCCTGGCTAGGGCCTTCATCCTCACAATGCCCGGGTGCGTTTCATGTAGTGATGCAAGGACCCTTTTCTGAAGGGGAGGGGGAACCACCACCCGGCTCCCCCATAGCAGGCACCCCTTGTGGGCCGCGAGTTCCTCCCGCCTCATTTTGTATGGTTTGAACTCTCCCCCCAGGTCCCTCTCTGGCCACCCCCTCACCACCCAGTCGAGCACCCTCGCTAGGGTTTTGTCTTTCCCTGTGGCCTTTGCCACTTCGGCAGCGTGTATGGGCTGGTCAGGGAGTGCCTCTATGAACATCACCTGGTGGGCTGGTGCTGGGTCGGGCCCCGTGTCTGGCAGCGGTAAACGACTGAGTGCATCGGCGTGGCCCATCGCCTTGCCCGCCCTGTGTACCAGTGTGTAGGTGTATGAATTTAGGAATTGGTTCCATCTCAACACCCTCTGGGACAAGATTTGGGGGGTTTGACGGTCTGGGGCTAGCAGACCCAAGAGAGGCTTGTGGTCGGTCGCTATCGTGAACTTGCGACCGTACAAATAATCGTTAAATTTGTGAACCCCCGCTACGATCGCCAGGGCTTCCTTGTCTATTTGAGCGTAATTACGCTCCGCTGACGTTAAGGTGCGGGAATAGTAGGCGACCGGTACCTCCCGGCCGTCCGATAGTTGGTGCCCCAGAACAGCGCCCACCCCGTACGGCGATGCATCGCATGCCAGAATGACCGGAAGGCGCTCGTCGAAGTGGTGAAGCACCGTGTTAGAGACCAGGACGTCCTTCACTGCCTGGAACGCAGCGGCTTGCTTCTTCCCCCACACCCAAGGAGCTTTTTTGTCCAGTAACCGGTGTAGGGGTTCCGCGATGGCCACTTTGTGGGGTATGAACGTGTGATAAAAGTTGAGCACCCCCAGGAAGCTCTGTAGCTCCGCTTTACACGTGGGGGCCGGGGCTTGTACGATGGCCCTGGTTTTCTCCTCGGTCGGGTGGATTCCCTCTGCGTCCACGGCGAATCCTAGGAACTCCACCCGCGGTACCCCCAGCAAACACTTCTCCCTCTTCACCTTAAGTCCAGCGGTTTGGAAACGACGGAGCACCTCCCTGAGACGGTTGCTGAACTCCTCAGGGTTCGGGGCGGCGATTAAAACGTCGTCGAAAAAGGGCTGGACTCCTGGGATCCCTTTGAGGAGAGCGTCCATGATACTCTGGAAGATCCCCGGAGCTACGCTGACCCCAAACTGTAGCCGGTTCACCTTGAACGCCCCCCTATGGGTCACAATCATCTGTGCCTCTGCTGTTTTGGTGTCCACCGGAAGCTGCTGGTAGGCTTGTGCCAAGTCCAGCTTCCCGAAAATTTTGGACCCCGCAAGGGCGGCCAGGACGTGGCTGACAACCGGCACTGGGTAGGGATTATCCTGGAGCGCCTTGTTGATTGTGCACTTGTAGTCGGCACAAATCCTCACGTCCCCATTCGGTTTGACCGGAGTCACTATGGGGGTTTCCCACATGGCGTAATCGACCGGCTCTAGGACCCCTTGTGCTACTAGGCGGTCCAGCTCAGCCTCGATTTTTGGTTTTAGGGCGAAGGGGACTCTCCTTGCCTTAAGCCGGGTTGGTCTGACCGTAGGGTCGAGCGGCAGGGAGATGGCCGGGCCCTTGTAGCTACCCAACGACCCGTCAAAAACCTCTGGGAATTCTCGGCACACCTCCCCGAACCCACCGGCTATGGCCGTTTGTGACACCTCAACTCTGATTCCTAAGGGGCCGAACCACGTGAGGCCCAACAAGGTCGCCAGTGGTCGCTTGACTACCAGGATATCTAGCGGGCCTCTGAAGGACCCTCGCTCCACGTGCACCCTCGCCCACCCCGCGATCTGGACCGGGTTTTTCTGAAAGTCCCGCAGTACAAAGTCGGCCGGCCGCAGCTGTCCTTTGTAGCCGGGGTGTAACTGCCTCAGGGTCTCCTCCACAATTATGGAGATGGAGGAGCCCGAGTCCACCTCCATGAGGCAGGGGCCCCCCTCTATGCGGACCGACACCTTAATCTTGTTGGGGGTGGCCAGGGGCAGGTTCAGTACCTGTAGCGTGGTGGAGGCCGTGGAGTGGGACTCGGCGGCCTCGTGGTGCGTGGTTGGCCGCGGGCGGTGGGACTTGGCTCGGCAAGCCCGCGCTATGTGACCGGTCTTCCCGCAGCTCCTGCAGTCCCAGGTCCTGTACTTGCAGTCCCGCCGGTCGTGGGGGTCGCCGCAACTGGCGCAGTTCGCTCCTTCGTTGTTGCGTTGGTTCGATCTTTCGTTCGCCCGGGGCCGCTGTGGGGCTCGGGAGGCTGGTCTTGTAGAGTGGTGCAGCTGGAGCGCTTCTCCTTCGTCCTGGTGATGGGGGTCCAGCTCCTCGTGGTGGACGGCTTCCAACTTGGCCCTGGGGAACGTCCGGGAGGCGCGCTCGAAGGCCACGGCCTCGCTGAAGGCGCCCTGAAGCGTGAGCTCTTCCTTTGCGAAGAGCTTTTGCTGGAGCCTCTCGTCGCGGAGGCCCCAAGCGAACCGGTCGGCCAAGGTCTCTTCCAAATTCGGGAAGTTGCAGCTTCCGGCGATCTGGCGCAGGGCGGCCAGGTAGTCTGCAGCGGATTCTCCCTGGGCCTGGTCCCTCTTGTGGAAGAGGAACCGTCGGGCCACCCGCGACGGCTGCGGCAGGAAATGGCCCGTGAGGAGGCGGACGACCTCCGTGTACGTTTTCTCCGTGAGGCGGGCGGGCGCCGAGAGACCCTTTGCGATCTCGAAGGTGGCGGCCCCGCAGACGCTCAGGAGCACGTCCCGCTTCATGCCGTCCTTGGTTACTCGATTCGCCCTCAGGTAGCAATCGACCCTCTCCGAATAGGATTCCCATCCCTCGGGATTCGTGTGGTCGAAAGCTTCGATGTGACCGGTGTTCCCGCTGGGACTGGCCATGGCGGCGGTCGTTGCGAAGTAGCGATTCAGCGATGAAGCGACGGGACGACGGGTTGCCCGTGAGTCTCCTTCGTAGCCCTTGCCGAAGGGCTAAGATCCCATCCTCGTCGCCACTGTTATGTACCAGTCTGAGAGACGCGAGTCGGGCAACATAGTTTATTGCATGGTACAAACACGAGGTAAGAGAGAGAACACGCGGGCCGGGTCCCGCATATATACAGCTCCGGAACTATTCACCCTGCTGGCCAGTCCAATGCTGGCCAGCCGTATTTCCCGCCACTCACTGTGATTGGCGGATGACCAGCGCTCTTTGCGGAGGCATCTGGTTGTCACCTTTGCCTCCGCGGCTTTGGCGGACTAACGCTTTATCGATGGTACGTTATAACGAAATGGTCGCGCTGTCTTGAGTGATGGCGTTCTACGAACGCCATACACTACACTGTCTTTTTTCTTTTTTTAAACAATTTATAGAGTTTATTGAAGGGATAAAAGTACAGAAAATGAATTCTGAAATGCTGAGCATATCGCAGGAGGCAAGCCTAAGAGAAATATTGCCATAGCATATATAACAAAGAACATGGCAATTTTTTAAAGGCAACCAAGCAATCATGTAAATAGTCAAGATCCAACAAGGGAGAAGAGAGAGAAGAGAAAATAACGTAAGATAAGTAGGCAAACAAGAGAGTAAATAAATAAATGAAAGAAAGTAAAATAAAGTAAAAGTAAGATAAGAAAGAGAAGGAGGGGGTAGGAAAGAAGGAAGGGGGAGAAGATGAAGAAAAAGATAGGATCATAGAATCAGGACATCAATGGGAGAAGAAAAGTTGAATAGAGAAGGATTGTGAGAGATAAAGTCGATTAGGGGAAACCAAATTGAGATATAAGAGTCGTTGTTTGAATTGAAAGGGTATAAAGAAGAGGTAATTTTTTTCATCAGTAAGAAGTCCCAAACTTTCTTATGCCAGGATGCAATAGATGGAGGAAGAGAATCCTTCCAAGCAGAGGTGAGGACTGCTTTAGCAGCAGCAGAAAGAAAGGCCACTAAGCTTCTATGAATGTCTGAAATTTTGGCATCTTGCCAAAGATTAGAAAGCAAAATGCCAGGTGTAAAAGAAAAACTGTGTTTAATTATAAGCTGTGATAGTATATGCACTGAATGCCAAAAGGATTGCAGTTTAAGACAGGACCACCACGAGTGAAGGTATGTTCCTGGTTGGGAGCAGTTTTTTCCAACAAGAAGGGTCAAATGCAGGGTTAATATGGTGAAGCTGCACTGGTGTATAGTACCAACGGGCAAATAATTTAAAAGATTGGGACAGTATTGAGAGTTTTAGATAAGTGCACAGGAGAGGGCCATATGGACTACCATTGGGATGGAGTAAATGAGAAGGTACATTCAGTGTGCCAAGAGGTGGTATAAGAAGGCAGAGATGGAGCAGAGCCAGATAAAAGAACTTTGTTCAGTTTAGAAATAGTACCTTTAAATGAGGTATTAACTTCTTTAAGAATAACTTCAAACCGAGTGAGAGGTCTACTATGATGTTATGTTGTTCTATGCTATTCTGCTAGGTTGTTCTAAGAAATGCCAAAGTTGAAAGTATTGATATCATGGGAGAACTAGGTTAGCTTTGGAATCCAACTGTGATTTGTCATATAATTGGGAGCCCTTGGTAACTTTAGCAATGGTGGATAGGTTGGCAGACTTCCAAAATACAAAAGAACCAACCAAGAGAGCTGGAGGAAACCAGCTCTGTCTTAAAAAGGTAGACAGAGGGGAGAGAAAGGGAGCCAAAACCTTCCAACATTTGTCCCAGATTTTGAATAAATAAATAAATAAATAATTATCTATGTAAAAGAATTATCCCTAATATCCAGTGGACATGTGGCATGTGAGGCCCAAATTATTTCCAGAGGGGAGAAAGACAGAAATTCTATTTCCACCCAATCAAACTGGGAGAAGGAGAGAAGAAGTTTGAAAATCTCAGATAGCCGAATGGAATTGTAGTAAAGTTGGAGATTGGGTACAACAAGACCATCCTCTTCATGAGGTTTGCGTAAAGTGGAAAAAGCAATTCTGTGTCTCTTGTGATTCCAGATGAATGTGAGCATTGCCAAGCCACAAAATACTTGGGGTGAAGTGTAATAGGCAAAGTTCTGAAAAGATAAACTTGGGGAGAATAAAAGAGTGTATAAGATCTATTCATTCAGGCCAAGAGAGAAATTTGTTTTCCCATTGAAAAAATAAGGATAAGATGGACTGGTGGGGTGTAGAGAAATTAATTTAAAGAGCTGATTAAATTCAAGTGGGATAGTAACATCAAGATATGTCCAAGAGTGGGTGATCCATTGAAATCAAAAGGTAGAATGTAGACAGGAGGAGGCAGATGGAGATGATAGATAGATAGATAGATAGATAGATAGATAGATAGATAGATAGATAGATAGATAGATAGATAGATAGATAGATAGATAGATAGATAGATAGATTATTTATTTATTTATTTATGGTTTGTATCCCGCCCTTCCCACAAGTGGCTCAGGGTGGCTCACAACAATTAGTTAAACATAAATTAAACAAGTATTTAAATATAAGCATTTAAAACATTTAAAACCTTAAAACCATTAAACGTTACAACAATATGTATAACAGGAGTCTGGCAAAGCTACATTTAGTTTCTCATCAGTTAGGTGTACGTCAGCCAGAAGAGGGTTGTCTTACAGGCCCTGTGGAACTGAACAAGGTCCCGCAGGGCCCTCACCTCCTCCGGCAGCTGATTCCACCATGTAGGGGCCATAACAGAGAAGGCCCTGTCCCTAGTGGATTTTAGGTGGGCTTCTTTTGGCCCAGGGATAGCGAGAAGATTTTGGGTTCCCGATCTCAGTACTCTCTGGGGAACATGTGGGGAGAGACGGTCCTTCAGGTAGGCAGGTCCCAGGCCATATAGTGCTTTAAAGGTAATGACCAGCACCTTGTACCGAACTCGGTACATTACTGGAAGCCAGTGCAGAGTCCGAAGACCCGGCCGAATGTGTCCCCATCTTGGGAGGCCCAATAACAGCCGGGCTGCGGCGTTCTGCATCAGCTGCAATTTCCGAGTTCGGCAGAGGGGCAGCCCCATGTAGAGGGCATTGCAGTAGTCCAACCTCGAGGTGACCGTAGCATGGATCACTGTTGCTAGGTCGTCGCGATCCAGGAAGGGGGCCAGCTGCCTTGCCCGCCTAAGATGAAAAAACGTGGACTTGGCAGTGGCTGCTATCTGAGCCTCCATCTTTAAGGAAGGCTCCAATAGTACCCCCAGGCTCTTGAACCTGTCCACCACCATCAGCGGCGCACCGTCAAAAACTGGCAGGGGGATTCCCACCCCCCGGTCCCCGACAACCCAAGCAAAGGACCTCTGTCTTTGCAGGATTTAGTCTCAGTCCACTCAGTCTGAGCCACTCAGCCACAGCCTGTAATGCCTGATCCAGATTTTCCAGGGCGCAGGCCGGTCGGTCGTCCATAAGCAGATAGAGCTGGGTGTCATCAGCATACTGGTGACACCCCAGCCCATACCTTCGGGCAATCTGGGCAAGGGGTGGCATATAGATGTTGAATAACATCGGGGAGAGAACCGCCCCTTGGGGCACACCACAGTCGAGTGTGTGCCTCCAGGATAGCTCCCCCCCAATCATGACCCTTTGTCCCCGACCTTCAAAGAAAGAGAAAAGCCACTGTAAGGCCAACCCCCGAATCCCCGCGTCGGCAAGGCGGCACATCAGTAACCGATGGTCGACCGTATCGAACGCAGCTGATAGGTCCAACAACATCAGCACTGCCGAGCCACCCCGATCCAGATGCTGTTGAAGGTCATGAAGAGGAGGAGGAGGGGAGGAGGAGGATGGATGGATGGATGGATGGATGGATGGATGGGATGGGATGGGCTAAATGACAGTTTTAGAGAGATTAATTCTGAAGCCAGATATAGAACCAAAGGTTTCCAAAATAGAGGTAGCTACATTGAGCAAAGCAGAGGGATTAGTAAGAAACAGGATCACATCCTCAGCAAAAAGATTAATTTTATGCTCAGTAGGACCTATATGAATTCCAGAGATGAGATTAGAAGAGTGGATGGCATTGGCTGAGAGTTCTATTGCTAGAACAAAAAGGATAGGGGAAAGAGGGCACCCTTGCCACATGCCTCTGGATAAAGGAAAATCAGCCGAGAACAAACCATTGATTTTAAGTTGGGCTTCATCTGGAATCACAAGAGACAAAGAATTGCTTTTTCCACTTTACGCAATGGGGAGAAATAAAGCATTTGAATGGCATGGATAAAATAATCCCCAAAGCCCATTGTACTCAACACATGATGAAGATATATGGGCTCTAAGGTGTCGAAAGTTTTCTCCAGATCTAAACCCTTAATAATAGAATGTAATTTCTGAGATTGCCCAAAATGGATGACATTGAGCACTTTTCTGATGAGGTCCGCTATGTTATGTTTGGGAATGAAACTGTACTGATTGGGATGCATGTAATCAGAAATAAAGGTATTAAGTCTATTAACTAAAACAGAAGCAAAGATTTTAGCATCTGAATTTAGAAGAGAAATGGGTCAGTAAGATTTCATGTCTAATAAATTCCTGCCTTTTGGGGGCATAAGAATTATGTGAGATTCCGACCAAGTGCCAGGAAGACAACCCTGAAGGAAAAAGGAGTTGCAAGTATCAGTTAATGCGGGACAAGGTTTTGCAAAAAAAAAAAACCTTTAGAAAATTCAATAGGGAAACCATTCCTGCTGGGGGATTTACCCAATTTGAGCGACCTAATAGCCTCAGAGATCTCTTGTGTGGTAAATGGACTGTCAAGGAGGTTTCTGTGAGCCTCTGATAAGTGTTTAACCATATGAGAGGAAGAGAGGAATTGAGAGATATGAGACACATCAGGGTTACCTGAGTGGTAAAGAGATTGGAAAAATTCATGAAAAGACTTTAAGATTTAGCTAGAGTCACTGAGTGTTGCACCACTGGAGTTCCTGATACAATTAATATGATGTGCTGAGATTTGCTAACGAATCTTCCATGAGAAGGTTTTAAGAGAACGGGGGCTATGAAACCAAGATTTGTGTTTAAAAAAAAAATTCTTCTGAATCTTTGAGGTAGGTTTCCTTTCAGCAAGTAGCTGCTTGTACATTTTCTTATTATCACAGACCTTATGTTGAAGCTCTAAGAGGCGTATCTTGAAAGTAAGTTCAGATCTGACTCTTTCCTTTTTTTAAAAAAAATGAGATGCTAAAGAGATAATTCTACCCCATATGAATGCTTTCATTGCATTGCAACACATAGGAAGAGAGATTGGCTCTTTTCTGTTTAGTTCAAAATAACTCTGAATGTTCTTAGCGATATCTGAAACAAACCTGTCATTAGACAAAAGCAAAGTGTTGAGAGACCACTGAAATGGAGGGTTAGGAGCGAATGAGTACCCTAGATTGAAAGAGCATTCTGCCCAACAATGGTCAGTCCAAAGTTTAGGCCCTAAGCGTGAAAAACATACTGAAGAAACTAAAGAGAGAGAAAGCAGGATAAAATCAATCCTGGTATGGACATGGAAAGTGGGAGGAATAGTAGGAATACTCATGCTCAGTGCGTTGCTGAGATGCCAGATATCAACAAGGCCAGCCTGCTTGATAAAGTTAGAAAGAAGAGAGGCAGCCTTATAAGAGAAGGAGGGTTTGCCAGAGGGTTTAGATCTATTCAGAACAGGATCAAGAATGTGGTTAAAATTGCTGCCCAAAATAATATCACCGGTAGCAAATTGTGTGAGAGTGGAGATAGAATCCTTAAGAAAAGTAAACTGGTCCTGATTGGGGGCATAGAGAGAAGCAAGTGTGACTGGATGGTTGTCAATGGTGCTAAGATAATGACCTTGTGGGTCGATCAATGAGGCAATGAGGTCAGAGGAAGTGAGGGCCTTGCAGAACCTTGCGCAGTTCCACAGGGCCTGCAAGACTGTCCTCTTCTGACTGGCATTTAACTGACATGGTGCCTGTTTAGGGAAGTGGAAGAAATAGCCTTTGCCACTATAATAATAATAATAATAATAATAATAATAATAATAATAATAATAATAATAATAATAATAATAATAATAATAATAATAATAATAAATTTTATTTATATCCCGCCCTCCCCGCCTAGGCAGGCTCAGGGCGGCTAACTAATAGCACCAAACTAATATTCTGAAATAGCACCAAACTAATATTCTGTTCTTAACTGTTTTAACTATTGAAGATCTTGTTTTATTGTTGAATGTGTAATTTTAATACTTATTAATTTTAATTGTTTATTGAGATTTTATGCTGTGAGCCACCCTTAGCCTGCTTCGGCGGGGAGGGTGGGATATAAATCCAATCAAATAAATAAATAAATTGAAAGAAAAACAAACATGGGAAGAAATCAAAATGGCAACACCTCGAAACTTACAGGAGCCTGAACCCAGGTATTGATGGGCAAATCGTTTGCGACTAAAAACATGAGATGTAGAAGAAAAGAGATGCATTTCCTGAAGAAATAGAACCCTGGGTTTAAGTTTCAATAGTGAAGATTGCATACACGTTAACTTAATCTTGTGATTCAAACCATGACAATTAATAGAGATGATCTTAAGGTGCTGAGCCATTGTAAGGTATCAAAGAAGAGAGAAGCAAATAAAAAAGAGCAGAAAAGAGACAGATGGAAGAAATAAGCAGCATAATCCTTAGTCATCGAGGAGGAGAGGGAAGGGTTTGAAGGGGAAAGGACAAAGAAAGAAAAAATACAAAAAATAGGGGGGAAAACAGAAATGCAGAAAGAATAAAAAAATAAGAATGAGATATAAAAAAACAAAAGAGTAGAAATATAACATCAACCTGAAAACAGTATTAGGAACAATAGGCATCCCAGAGAAAGTTACAGCACTAAACTGGGTAGCAAAGAGCAAAACAGCTGTAGCAAAACCTGCAAAGGTCAATGATAGAAAGTAAGGATATCTTAAAAGCCATTTGCTGACTATAAGGGCCTCCTGAAACCAAATAACAAGTACCTGAAATAAAAAGGCTAGGATAAGCAATTGGCTAGTGAATAACGTTGAAATAGCATCAGTAGTATAGTCAAAGGAGAGTTCTAAAAGGCAGAGCCAAAGAATAAAAAAAACAAGACCCTCACCCATGCCCACCCACCCCCGACTCCTGGGAACTAACCTAAGACCCAGAACTCATCCAATACTGCCCACCCCCTCCAGACGAAAACCAACAATATATTAATATTAGGAAGAATTGAAATACCAATACAATAACAAGCCCATTGTTGCAAAGGTAGGTCTAAGTAGAGAAAACACTGAGAAACAGTATAACCCAACTAACACAGAAGAACAGGTTGAAAAAGCTAACAGCCAAGACTGAGAGAATATACCAATCATAGCAGTTGATTGAGAAAAAAACATTCACGATGACGTCAGGGTGAGTAGCAGCCTTTATGCTGTGAGCCGCCCTGAGCCTGCTTCGGCGGGGAGGGCGGGATAGAAATAAAAAATTATTATTATTATTATTATTATTAACAAGTGAGGTTAAATCTGTTGACCGTGCCGAAATTTTCAAAGCCTTCTGGCGTGAGGTGGCAACGTCTCTCTTCTGCTTGTTCAAAGCTTTAGGTTCAGCAGGAGGAGATTCCAGTTTTAGTAACTGTAGAAGAAGTTGACTGCTATCAGCATCAAACACAGTATGGACTGTGCCATTGTGAAACACCGTGATGTTACTAGCAGGGGACCATTTGAAACTAATGTTAGCCTGGTAAAGCTTAGTAGCAGTAGGTTTTAATGCGGTATTTTTCAAGTGATTCTGCTGAGATATAAAATACTTGGATTTTCTCATTTTGCAGCAATTATTCATTGCTTAGATCTGGTGTCAGCAAACTCTACCACAATGTCCCTGGATCTAGCCGGCTGTTGCAGGGTGGCAGGACGTAGAGAACCAAGGCAAAAGGCACGTTTAATGAGGGGAGCAATGCCCTCCTCCAGATTCAAGATCGAGGCCAACCAGGTAGAGACAAACACTGCCAAGTTGGTAGTCCCCTCTGCCTGCTCTGGCACCCCCCGAAACTTCAGGTTGCTAATTCGGAGTTTCTAGTGCCAGGATCTTATTGCATGCCCAAAATTTATGTTCTTGCAGTTGACGGATATTGTCATTAGAAGCTATGGTTGTGCTGTAGGCAGCATCTGCTATTTCAGCCACCTGCTGGATGGTCAGTTGAAGGTTGTCGATCCTGTCGACCAGTGGTTGCAGGAGGGAAGAGCTCTTGTCAGAAATTTTAGAAGTGATTTTGCATTCAAAGAATTGGAATGAGAAAAGCAGATCTTGCTTGGTGATTGGAGCGGAAGTGGCATTGGTAGGAGAAGGCTCGGCAGCCATCTTGTCTTCCTCGTCAGTTAATTATTGATCCAAGGCTGGAGACGTTTTTGGTAATAAAAAGTCTTTTAGAGAAGTGGGGCCAGAAGCCCCTGGTTTAGAAGCGCTGGTTTTCCCCATATTAAGAATGTGGGCTATAATGATGTACAGCAACTGGAGGGAGGTAAACGGGGGAAGAGGAACAGAGCTCTCACCTCAGGCATCCATATCCGTTGTGGTCGACACCATGCTCTGGTTGAACTGTCTTAACAGCTAGTCTACCTTTCAGGGTTTGTGTGAGACTACAAAGGAGGAAGACAGAATCTTTGTATGCCATTCTCTCCTAAGCTTCTTGGAGGGATATGTGTATAGATGGATGTGTCAGTGAGAAGAACAATGCCTAAGATAGAAACCATAAGCATGTTTAAGACTGCATGTCTACTCAGGACTCTTCAGTGGAGCTTAATGTGGTAAAATTACACCCCAGGATTAATGCCAAAGTTTACATCTCCAAGGATACTTTTTGGGTTTGCACTCTGTATGGCTGACTGTAGATAGCTGCAAGAGGACCTCCACACAAACTAGATGAGTAGGCAACAATGCAGCAATTAAAGTCCAGTGCTGGTAAGTGTAAGGTGATGCACATTGGGACAAAAAAAATCCCAACTTCAGGTATAGGCTAATGGGGTCTGAACTTGCTGAGACTAAGATGGAAAAAGATCTTGGGGTCATAGTGGATAGCTCAATGAAAGTGTCAACGCAGTGTGCTGCAGCAGTGAAAAAGGCAAACTCTATGTTTGGGATTATTAGGAAAGGGACTGAGAATAAACAGTCCCATATTGTAATGCCCCTGTATAGATCTATGGTGTGGCCTCATGGGGAATACTGTGTACAGTTCTGGTCACTGTATCTCCAAAAGGATATTGCAGAGTGTTGCTGAGGAGCCATGATTCCTAGCAACCCCCACACTTAGCTTTGGACATAGACTGGCACTCATGCCAGACCATCTTTTTGGCACTTGACCCTCTCAGACTATCATGGTCTTGAGACAAACCAGGCGCAAGGCACCCCTCACTGAGACTATTATGCTGTAGATTGATTTGCCTACAGAAACTACAAAGACTTCAGACCATGCTTCATCCCTTAGCTGCCCAGCCCTGTTGCAGATGCCTGCAGCCCTGTCATCAGAGAGACAAGACCAGCAGCAGACCTAGGAGTAGCCATGTTCCTGGAGATTTCAAAATGATGCACTGTTTTCCTGTAGCAGCCATGAAAAGTCTGTCTTCACCACGTACTGCATTCCAGAGTCCTTGCATCAGCTTTATTCATGCAGATGTCAGCCACCAAGTCAGAGACAAAGGAACTGATCTGAGGCAACCATAATGATTACCGGTGGACAAAGGAGTCTTCCTGCCTGTCATGTTCTCAGGATGCAGGCAGGCAGGAGTTCAAAGCCAGTCCGAGGTCAAAGTCCAGGAAGTCAACCAGGAGCCAAGTCACCAATGCAGAATCACAAACTGGAACCAGAAGTCAATGTCCAAAAGCCAAAAGGTCAGGGTGCCAAGAAAATCAAGCAGGTCAGGATCAGGAAGGAGTGTGGATGCAAGCCAGAGATGTTGCTTCCACAAGGTTACCAGGTCCTTGGTGGGAGCTATATAGGAGTCTCAACCAGCCTGCTCCCTGGGTGGGAATGACTCTGCTAGAACTCAGGGCTGAAAGATCTGAAGCATGGGCGTGCCTCATGTCTTTGCTCTGAAAGTTCTTTCCAGAGCCTGCTTCAAACTCTTGAGATGGGAGGAGAAGAGCTTGGAGGAGATTGATTGTCAACAGCTGACATTGGTGCCTGGAGAGTGATTGATGGGCCAGCTGCTGTTTGTTCAGCTGAGGAACTGGCTGGCAACTCTTTCAGGTCTGTTAACCCTTCCAGCTCCTCCTCGTCAGGGCTCATGACACTATCCCCCCACACAGGACCACCTCCCCCCAATAGATGGGCCAGGCCGGTCAAGGTAGGCCATGTGGAACTGCTGCACGACGTCAGGGGCGTGTAGGTTGTCTGTGGTTTCCAATGAATGGTCCTCGGGGCAATAGCCTTCCCAGTCCACGAGGTACTGGAGGTCCCCATGGTGGATTCAGGAGTCCAGGAGAAGGTGGATCTTGTATTCCTCATCATCATCGATCAGGGCAGGAGGTGGCGGCGCTGGAGGCAGCGGTCGGATGGGATCCGGTGGTGTAGCAGGAACAAGGAGGGACTGGTGGAAGACCGGGTGGATGCGGAGGGTTGTCGGCAGCTGTAGCTGGAAAGCAACGGGGTTGATTTGGTCCGTGATCAGGTAAGGTCCTGCAAAGCAAGGGTCCAGCTTGCAAGACCGGCCAGGCCGAAGCGGCTAATGGGTGAAGAGCCAGATGTGGTTCCCGGGCTTCAGTGGGGGCCCCACCTGTTCCTTTCGCTCGGCGGGTGTCTTGTAGACCTCTTTAGCCTGTTGGAGCTGCTCTCGGAGCAAGTCCTGGGGAGCCCGGAGTTTCTGCAGGTGCACATCAGCAGCAGAGACTGCTGTGGGGGGCAGGGAAGAAGCAAAGGTGGTACCCATACGTGGCAGCAAATGGGGTCTGTTGCGTGGACGCATGTATGGCATTGTTGTAGGCAAACCCGGCCAGAGGTAGCAAGGCAGTCTAGTCATCCTGCTGGTAGCTGCTGTAACAACACAGGTATTTTTCCAGTGTGGCATTGGTGCATTTGGTCTGCCCATCCATTTGGGGATGGTACGCTGAGGACAAATGCACCTGGCTGCCTAAGCTGGAGTGCAGGGCTTGCCAGAATCAGGAGGTGAACTGGGGGCCTCAGTCTGAGATCAAGTATGCTGGGAGCCCGTGCAGGTGAAAGATGTGCTGGAGGTAGAGCTGGGTTGTTTCAGGAGCCATGGGTGTCTTGGGACATGGAACAATGTGAGCCATCTTGATGAAGAGGTCCACCATCACCAGGATGCAAGTGTGCCTCTTGGACCTGGGGAGTTCGGTGATAAAGTCCAGGGAGATGGTGTCCCAGGGTCCTGCAGGTGTGGGTAGGGGATGCAGAAGCCCTGGGGGCCTGGCCGGTACATCCTTGGCCCACTGGCAGACCTCACAGGAACTGACATAGCGGGCCACATCAGCACAGACACGAGGCCACCAGAACTTCTGCGTGAGCAGGTGCAGGGTCTTCTGTTGGCCGATGTGCCCCACAAGAGAAGAGTCGTGGGTCAGGTGGAACATGTCAGCTTGGAGGGGCCCCAGAGGTACATATACGTGCCCACTGTGCAGGAGGAGACCTTGGCGAGTAGAGAGGTCCCCGGCCGGGACATCTTGCAGTTCCAGGAGGCATTGCTAAGCCCAGGAGTCTTGGGCCTGTCTGGCCTGGATGTCTGCAGCCAAGGTCGGGCAAGTCATGGTGGCAGTGAAGACCGAGAGTGCAAGGATGAGACCAGTTGGGGTCTCCTCCGTTAGAGGCACAGCATACTCCGGTTTTCAGGAGAGGGCATCTGCTTTCTGGTTCTGCGGGATGTAGGTGATCTGGAAGTCAAATCAGGAAAAGAAGAGGGACCACCGGATCTGATGCTGGGTGAGGTGTCCAGCGGTCTGTAGATGCTCCAGGTTCCGGTGGTCAGTCAGGACCTGGATGGGATGGCGAGCCCCTTCAAGGTGATGCCTCCAAACCTCGAAGGCAGTCTTGATGGCCAGGAGTTCCCGCTCCCAGATGGTGTAGTTGCGCTCTACGGGTGTCAGCTGCCGTGCGTAGTATGCTCAGAGGAGGAGAGCTTGGAGGAGATTGATTGTCAACAGCTGACACTGGTGCTTGGAGAGTGATTGATAGGCCAGCTGCTGTTTGTTCAGCTGAGGAACTGGCTGGCAACTCTTCCAGATCTGTTAACCCTTCCAGCTCCTCCTCGTCAAAGCTCACGACACTGCCAACCATCCAAACAGCACCTCTGTCAATAGAACATTGTTGGACTAATCTCATCATCTCAAAGTTATCATCAGCCAGATCCTGCTACCCACCTCTACTCTGCCTGATCTCTTTTTTTTCCTTCCACATTCCCCAAGAGGTGTCACTACAACAACCCATCAGACCCTAAATTGTCCATTCCTGTTTTCTATATTTGGTGTATGCTTTTACTCAGAGATGTTAATCACTCTCTGGGCACTATTGTTAAATTTCGTGAGAACCATTGACCTGCCAGGTAATCCCCTCACTGGACCCTACCTCAGGTCACGAAATTGTCTGTTTAAGACAGACCCTCAGGTGCGAGTTTTTTCCGATAGCTCCCTTGCTGAGTCAACCCCACTCCCGATCAATTTAGGTCCTTTCTCCATGTGGCGCTGATTGCTCACATTCCCCCACCTCACTGCTCAGATTCCCCCTCACCTCATCTCTGCCTCTCGCCTGGACAGGTAACCTATTAACCACGAACGATACTCCCACTAACACAAATCTCTCTATCTTTTCTAGCTCTTTTCCTAGTTCTGAACTGTGTGTGTTGAATGTATGATTTTCCCTTGTATGTTTGAGCTTCCTTGAAAAAAATAATTTAGATCCAAAATTTCATAATTGAATTAAGGGTTTCTGGGGAATACCGACTCAGGTATACATAGGTTATCAACCCCGTGCTATTTTTGTCATCTCGCCTACTTAACAAAAATCCCCCAAACTAAGTTGAAAAGGCATTTTGGTTAACAAGTGCTGGAAAAAGTACAGAGGAGGGCAATCAAGTTGATAACGGGGCTGGTGCAGCTTCCCCTTGAGCAAAGGCTAAAGAGTCGGGGACTTTTCAGTTTAGAAAAGGGATAGCTAAGGGAGGGACAGCAGAGGTTTATTAAATTATGCACAGAGTAGAGAGAGAATTGGCAAAGAGAACTTTTTTCTGTCTCCCAAACAACAGAACTCAAGGGCATCCAATGGAATTTATGGGCAATAGGTTCAGGGTGGACAAAAGGAAATACTATGTTACACAGTCATTAAAATCTAGAATTTGCTGCCAGAGGCTATAGTGAGCACCACAGGAATAAACAGCTTTAAAAGGGAATTGGATAGATTCATGAAGGATAAGCCTATGGCTAGTAGCCATGGTGACTGAGGGGAAACACCACATTCAGAGGAACTAAGCCTCTGAATCCCAGAGCCAGGAGGCAATATCAGAGGAAGGCCTCGGCCTCTATGCCCTGTTGTTGACTGTCCAGAAAAACTGTTTCATCACCATGTGAGACAGAATGCTGGACTAGATGGACCATTGGTCTGATCCAGCAGGGCTCTTCTTATGTTCTTATGTGTTATTATGCAATTCTGTCAAACACAATATGCCACACCTGTACAGGGTTAGCAGTGTGCAATGTGTATTTAGCTGATCTGCATCAGGACCAGCAGGATGTTATAGGAAGCAGATGGGACAAGGGTATTAACCTAGGCTAACCCTCTTCTGTGGAAGGGTTTGGCAGGCTGGTCATGATAAGTAAGTAGTGATAAGAACATAAGAACATAAGAGAAGCCATGTTAGATCAGGCCAATGGCCCATCCAGTCCAACATTCTGTGTCACACAGCGGCCAAATATATATATATATATATATATATATATATATATATATATATATATATATATATATATATATATATATATACACACACACACATACACACTGTGGCTAATAGCCACTGATGGACCTCTGCTCCATATTTTTATCTAACCCCCTCTTGAAGGTGGCCATGCTTGTGGCCGCCACCACCTCCTGTGGCAGTGAATTCCACATGTTAATCACCCTTTGGGTGAAGAAGTACTTCCTTTTATCGGTTTTAACCTGTCTGCTCAGCAATTTCATCGAATGCCCACGAGTTCTCGTATTGTGAGAAAGGGAGAAAAGTACTTCTTTCTCTACTTTCTCCATCCCATGCATTATCTTGTAAACCTCTATCATGTCACCCCTCAGTCGACGTTTCTCCAAGTTAAAGAGCCCTAAGCGTTTCAACCTTTCTTCATAAGGAAGGTGTTCCAGCCCTTTAATCATTCTAGTTGCCCTTTTCTGAACTTTCTCCAATGCTATAATATCCTTTTTGAGGTGCGGCGACCAGAACTGCACACAGTACTCCAAATGAGACCGCACCATCGATTTATACAGGGGCATTATGATACTGGCTGATTTGTTTTCAATTCCCTTCCTAATAATTCCCAGCATGGCGTTGGCCTTTTTTATTGCAAACGCACACTGCCTTGACATTTTCAGTGAATTATCTACCACGACCCCAAGATCTCTCTCTTGGTCAGTCTCTGCCAGTTCACACCCCATCAACTTGTATTTGTAGCTGGGATTCTTGGCCCCAATGTGCATTACTTTGCACTTGGCCACATTGAACCGCATCTGCCACGTTGACGCCCACTCACCCAGCCTCAACAGATCCCTTTGGAGTTCCTCACAATCCTCTCTGGTTCTCACCACCCTGAACAATTTAGTGTCATCCGCAAATTTGGCCACTTCACTGCTCACTCCCAACTCTAAATCATTTATGAACAAGTTAAAGAGCATGGGACCCAGTACCGAGCCCTGCGGCACCCCACTGCTTACCGTCCTCCACTGCGAAGACTGCCCATTTATACTCACTCTCTGCTTCCTATTACTCAGCCAGTTTTTGATCCACAAGAGGACCTGTCCTTTTACTCCATGACTCTCAAGCTTTCTAAGGAGCCTTTGATGAGGAACTTTATCAAAAGCTTTCTGGAGGTCAAGGTAAACAACATCTATCGGGTCTCCTTTGTCCACAAGTTTGTTTACCCAGAGGGAGCTTAGATGTCCTCTACAGGACATAATAAATAGATCCCTCTCGGAGGGACGTTTTCCATCACCTCTGAAAGAGGCCTTGGTCCGCCCCCTCCTGAAAAAATGTACAGCAGATCCGGCCGAATTGGCAAATTACCGACCGGTTTCTAATTTACCGTTTTTAGGTAAAATTATTGAGAGGGCAGTGGCGTTGCAACTACAGGGTTTTCTGGATGACGCTTCCGTCCTAGACCCTTGCCAGTCCGGCTTTCGCCCGGGCCACGGGACGGAGACAGTGCTGGTCGCCTTAGCGGATGACCTCCAGCGGCAACTGGATCGAGGTGGCGTGGCGGTGCTGATGCTGTTAGACCTGTCGGCAGCGTTCGACACGGTCGACCATCGGCTACTGACCCGCCGCCTCGCCGACATAGGGGTCAGGGGGTGGCCTTGCAATGGCTTTCCTCCTTCCTCAAAGGTCGGGGACAAAGGGTGGCAATCGGGGGTGAGCTTTCCCGGAGGCGCACACTAGATTGTGGGGTGCCTCAGGGAGCAGTTCTCTCCCCGATGTTATTTAACATCTACATGCGCCCCCTTGCCCAGATTGCCCGGAGTTTTGGACTGGGTTGTCATCAATATGCGGACGACACCCAGCTCTATCTGCTAATGGATGGCTGGCCTGACTGCTTCCCAGTGAATTTAGACCGGGCACTGCAGGCCGTGGCAACCTGGCTTAGGCTGAGTGGGTTGAAGCTGAACCCGACGAAGACAGAGGTCCTTTGCGTGGGGCGCGGCGCTCTGGGAAGGGAAATACCTCTCCCGGTTTTTGACGGTGCGCCGCTGAAAGCGGCGGGCCGGGTCAGGAGCCTGGGAGTACTACTGGAGCCTTCACTATCAATGGAGGCCCAGGTAGCGGCCACTGCCAAGTCGGCATTTTTCCATCTGAAGCGGGCAAGGCAGTTGGCTCCCTTCCTGGAGCGCCGGGACCTCGCAACAGTGATCCATGCGACGGTCACCTCAAGATTAGATTACTGCAATGCCCTCTACATGGGGCTGCCTTTGTGTCGAACCCGGAAGCTGCAGCTGGTGCAGAACGCGGCGGCCAGGCTGTTATTAGGACTCCCGAAATGGGAGCATATACAGCCGGGGCTGCGTGGACTGCACTGGCTGCCAGTTACATACCGGGTCCAATACAAAGTGCTGGTTATCACCTTTAAAGCCCTATATGGCTGAGGACCTGCCTACCTGAGGGACCGTCTCTCCCCATATGAGCCCCAAAGAGCACTGAGGTCAGCAGGGAAGAACATGCTGACTATCCCTGGGCCAAAGGAAGCAAAATTACAGAGTACCCGGGCACGGGCCTTCTCTGTTACAGCCCCGTGCCTTTGGAATCAACTCCCGGAGGAGGTACGGGCCCTGCGGAATTTGGATCAATTCCGCAGGGCCTGTAAGACCATTCTTTTTAAGCAGGCTTTTGTAGACCGTTGATAGGATGGCTGTTTAATCCATCAACGATTTATCTAGTGACCCCTGCCATAACATAAGTGAACAGAACGACATCAGGAAGATCACTGCCGTCCAAATCATGGAATGATCCAGGCAACTAGAACTGGTTTTAGATCGCTGTTTTAAATTACTGTATAATCTTATATTGTTTTAGATTGTTATTTTATATTACTGTATAACCTAATTGTTTTAAACCCTATATTGTATAACTTATTGAAATGTTGTTAGCCGCCCTGAGCCTGCCTAGGCGGGGAGGGCGGGATATAAATAAAATTTATTATTATTATTATTATTATTATTATTATTATTATTATTATTATTACCCCCTCAAAGAAATGTAACAGGTTAGTGAGGCAAGATCTTCCCTTACAGAACCCATGCTGAGTCTTCCTCAATAACCTGTGTTCATCAATGTGCCCACTCATTCTGTCCTTGATAATGGTTTCTACCAACTTTCCCGGTATTGAAGTCAGACTGACTGGCCTGTAATTTCCTGGATCTCCTCTGGAACCCTTTTTAAAGATGGGGGTGACATTTGCTACCTTCCAGTCCTCAGGAACAGAGGCAGATTTCAATGAAAGATTACAGATTTTTGTTAGAAGATCCACAAGTTCAACTTTGAGTTCTTTCAGAACTCTCGGATGTATGCCATCTGGACCCGGTGACTTATTAGTTTTTAATTTGTCTATCAGTTGTAGGACCTCCTCTTTTGTCACCTCAATCTGACTCAGGTCTTTCAACACCCCTTCCAATATTAGTGGTTCTGGGGCGGGCAAACACTTCTCATCTTCCACGGTGAAGACGGAGGCAAAAAATGCATTCAGCTTCTCAGCCATTTCCCCATCCTCCTTCAGTAATCCTTTTACCCCATGGTCATCCAAGGGCCCCACTGCTTCCCTGGCTGGTTTCCTACTTCTAATATATTTGAAGAAATTTTTATTGTTGGTCTTTATGTTTTTTGCAATATGCTCCTCATAGTCCCTTTTTGCCTGCCTGATCACAGTCTTGCATTTGATTTGCCACTGCCTGTGTTCCCTTTTATTAATCTCACTTGGACTGGTTTTCCACTGCTTAAAGGAGTCCTTCTTACCTTTTACAGCTTCCATTACTTTGTTTGTTAACCATGCTGGCCTCTTCTTATACCTGTTTGTGCCTTTCCTAACTTGTGGTATGTATTTTATCTGAGCTTCTAGGATTATAGTTTTAAATAGTCTCCAAGCTTCCCCAAGGGTTTTGACCGTATTTACCTTTCCTTTCAGTTTCCTCCTCACATGCCTCCTCATCTCAGAGAATTTACCCCTTTTAAAGTTAAATGTGGTTGTGGCGGTCTTTTTGGGCAACTCCCTATTTATACAAACGGTGAAATCAATAACATTATGGTCACTGTTCCCAAGCGGCGCAATCACTTTTACGTCTCTCACTAAGTCTTGGGCATTACTTAGGACCAGATCCAGGATCGCCCCACCTCTGGTAGGTTCTGAGACCATCTGCTCCATAGCACAGTCATTGAGAGCATCAAGAAACTCAATCTCTTTCTCTCGACCAGAACACATATTGACCCAATCAATCTGCGGGTAGTTAAAATCACCTATTACGACACAGTTTTTACGTTTAGCCGCTATCTTTAATCCTTCCATCATATTATAATCGTCCTCTCTCTTTTGATTTGGTGGGCGATAACAAACTCCCATAATTAGATTTCCTTTTGGGCCCTCTATTTCAACCCAAAGCATTTCTAAAAGGGAATCTAATTCTCTGACCTCAGTCTTACTGGACCGTATATCCTCTCTGACATACAGAGCCACCCCACCTCCAACCCTTCCCTCCCTATCCTTCCGATATAACTTATATCCAGGAATCACCGTGTCCCACTGATTCTCCTCATTCCACCAAGTTTCTGAAATTCCCACAATGTCTATGTTTTCTCCCATCACTAAACATTCCAATTCACCAATTTTACTTCGGACACTTCTAGCATTTGCATACAAACATTTATAATTTCCCAGGCAAGCTAGGCCCGCCACCTCTGTCCTGCCGCCTCGAGACTCTGGCAGACAGTCCATACTGTTTGTCACCATCACAGTGGACAACTCTGATCCATTACTCGGTAGAAAAATAGAAGCCAACCCTTCATCTCTTTGAGATGAGTCCTCCCGAACCAGAGACATTCCATCTCCTGTCGGCTTTCCCCCAAGATTTAGTTTAAAAACTGCTCTGCCACCTTTTTGATTTTAAGCGCCAGCAGCCTGGTTCCATCCGGAGACAAGTGGAGACCGTCTCTTTTGTACAGCTCCCGCTTGTTCCAGAAAGCATCCCAGTGCCTAACAAACTTAAACCCTTCCTCCTTACACCATCGTCTCATCCACACATTGAGACTTCTAATTTGCGCCTGTCTCTCCTGCCCTGCACGTGGAACAGGTAGCACTTCCGAGAAGGCCACCTTGGAGGTCCTGGCCTTAAGTCTCCCACCTAGCAGCCTAAATTTTTCCTCCAGGACCTCACGACTGCATTTCCCCACATCGTTGGTGCCAACATGCACCACGACCACAGGCTCCTCCCCAGCACTGTCTATCAGCCTATCTACTACACGTGTAATGTCCACTACCTTCGCACCAGGCAGGCAAGTCACCATACGGTCAATACGCGGTTTTGCCACCCAGCTGTCTACTTGCCTAAGGATCGAATCACCAACTACCAAGACCCCCCTTCTCCCCCTGCCCAGGGATGGTTCCTTGGCGTGAAAGGATACATGCTCACCAACCAAAGAAGAGGTCCCTTCTGAGGGCGCATTCCCCTTGTCCTCAGTAAGGTGCCCTGTACCCTCTCGACCCTCATGCTCTCTGGCAGCAACGGGGCTGCCATGTTCAGAGTGGGGCTCATCTAATACGCCCCCGAGAGTCTTCCCCAATTGCCTAACTGACCGTCTCTGCTTCTCCAGGGCAGTCACCTCGGCCTCAAGGGTACGAACTCGTTCCCTGAGGACCAGGAGCTCCTTGCATCGAGCACACACCCAAGACTTCTGTCCTGTGGGCAGATAGTCATACATGTGACACTCAGTGCAAAACACTGGAAAGCCCCCACCCCCCTGCTGGCATTCTACCTTCATGATATATATATATATATATATATATATATATATATATATATATATATATATATATATATATATATATATATAAAATATACAGTCCTCTTTAAATGCTGTTGTTTACGTGGCTCCCCTTCTGGAAGGTCAACTTACCTTATTGGGAGAACAAGGAAATCAGGGATCTGGGTTCCCGGTCCTTAGGAAGCCCCCAGGCAAAGAGCCACAGGCCAAGAGCCCTTTAGCTCTCGCCCTTCAGCTCGCGCCAAAGGCTCGCGCCTTTGGCAAGGCGCAGCTTAAAATGCAAAGAGGGTGGAGTAGACCACTCCTAAGCAATCATCAACAATTACTCTCAATCAATCAATCAATAACTCACTTTCACCTTTAGCCCACTCACCCAAACATACAGCAGTTCCCCAGCTATCACAACTCAGCCTTTTCAGCAGTCACCCAAGCCTCAGAATGAAGTCTTTCAAAACACAGAAATTCTTAGCAACTTCTCCAGCTGTCTCAGCCTTTCAGAGCTGCTCTGCTCTGTTCTGCTCCTCTCAGGCCTCTCTGAGATGTGATGATCAGCAAACACCCAGAGACATCCAAACAGTGGATGGCATATCTGGAAGAGCACATCACTGGCTGTGTGGTGGGAGTGGCTGGAAAGGAGTAGCCCTTTTTGATGAACAACATATTTCCTAACCTGGTGACAATAGGGCACTTCAGGTGAGGAGACTAGGCTTGGGTCCCTCTCAGCACATTGTGTTCCTTCAGTCATAAAGCTGGCAGAAGAGGCTGAGTGCGTTCGGCTGCTAGAAAAGGCAGCCATGGACAAATTGCCTTACCACAGCCCACCCATTTAAATATGTCAGCATATTTGCAGATTGATTAATCTAAATAAACTAGGTAAACCCATAGTTTTGCCTCATATCTTCTTTGAATGGGTGCCTGGGGCAAAAAGACTATTTTCCTCCTATCCATGTACCCTCTATTCCCTAAATATCTAGAGTCATTAGGTTACTAGGTTTTTAAAAAGGAATTATCAAATGAAAAACATTAATTATATTTATAGGAAAAACTTCCCCCCAATATTCTTATAATACAATATTCTTATAATACCAGTAGTTTGTACTGGTACATATAGGTGTGTGTGTGGACAACAGGGGCTTTCCTTGCACACTTTCACACAAAATCACAAAAATATTTAACTTGACTCTTCCTAAAGACAAAAAACCTAATTCATCCCTTGTTCTTGCATCCCCTTTGTGGTATTGTTTATTTTCCAGATAATTGTATAAAGTAATCCCCAGAGGAGAGAACTGGAGATATATAAAAGATGCACATGCATCAAACCCTAGTCCTTATAAACATATAAATCAAATACAGCTAAGTTACTTAGCTCTTAAAATCATATTCCTTTAAATATTACTCAGTACATTAAATTGTTCTTTTCCAAGGTTCATTAGAGAGTTTAATATCAAAATAGGAATCTAACATTGCTGCAAAAATGTAGCCATTGTATGGGTCTACTGATTTTTATTTTATTTTTAAAAGCAAATCAAGGGTAAACTATATTTGAACAGAGTTAAAAGGTCCCTCCCTTCCTCCAATCTTGCATTCCAGATGATCCGTGAAGAAGGTTTATAATGAGTTGTCAATTGACATCGATTACCTTTAAAAGACAATGAAATGCATAAACTGTGTGGCAAGATTTTCATTGTTGAACTACACGTGTTCATGGAGGCTATCAGGAAAAGGGTAAATTAATACAGTCAGCCTGAGGGACAGGAACCAGTCTCAAGACCCAATGGAATGACTTTTCATTACTAGCAAAAAATATTGGCATGAACAGCTTCCCTAATATGGTTTAGAGAAAATGCATGTTTATTTAAATATGCTTTTGAAGAAAGCTTGTGTTGCATTAACATTGTGTTTCCAAACTTGTGAGTTGGGACATTGCTGAGTCATGGGGGACTGTGGTTCAGTCTACTGGAGGACAGCAATACATATAATTCTATACAAGACTAATTGTAGAATACAGTGGTAGAACAAATAAATCAGACATGTGGCTATTTTCTTCATGGGTCTTTTTTAGTTAAATGATATAGTGATATAGATACACGCATAACATACAAATGTGCACGTTTCCAACATTCTGTCAAACTCTAACATGTCAAAGATACAGAACTATAGAGCTATGTAGACAGGAGCATGGGCTTAACAGGAGCAGTTACAAAGTTAAACCTTTTCTTGTGTCCTCTTTGAATGAGTTTACCCTTCATCCAAATGATGCCCTTCACCCTACTTTCTTTCACATAAGAAAAGATTGTTCATTCCTATGAGAAAAAGTGTTGTATTCTAGAATAAAAAGTTTGGTTACATTTGGTATATACGATGCATCTTTATATTTTCTAACCTTTCCTTAGCCCTTGAAGTATATGAAACCCAGAGCTAGACCAAATATCTGATATTTGATTAAACAGTATTAACATTTTGAAACATTTTGAAAGATAACATTCAAAATTTAAATGCACAGAATTCTTAAACTGTAGGTTCAACTGTAGATTAGATGTAGGTATGTTTTGACTGCTTTGAATTTGCGAAGCCCTACATATGAAATGTCATTATCTGTTAGTTCTTAAAAATCAAATCCTATTGTATATTATCTATAGGGATGCCACAACGGAACAGATACATCAGGTTAACATGCTATGTATGACAGTCATGATAATTCATTAACTGAATTCAGATCTGCTAGTCTTGACACTATCCAAGTTAAACTGCGACCAAACAACTGCAAATAGTTGAAAATAGCTGATACTAAGGAAGGAATTCACAATTACTTATGGCTCAAGAAGTCATTAAAAGCTATTCAAAAGCAAGGCAGTAGCCATACAGTAAGAGACAGATTGTGGTGTTGTTTCATTCCCTTGCCTTGCAGGCATATTTACATCAAGTAGGAATAATCACCAAACAACAAGTCTTTAAAACTTTTGTTCCAAAATGATATATGAAAGATGACACGAGATCTCTTAAATGCAATTGAACATTCTAGAAGGAAAGATCGACCGATTTCGCACTCAGCTTACCCTGCTGTCACATTCCTCTTCTCTGCGCAGCATCCTTCAGATTTCCCACTATCTGTTCTGGAGCTGCAGCAAACATCATGATTTTCACATGGCAAACGGAAACTGGTTTAGCAGTTTAGCAAAAACCACTGTGTTTGCTGCAGCTCTGGAGCAGATAGTGGGAAATCCGAAGGACGCTGCGCGGAGGAGAGGAATGTGACAGAAGGGTAAGCTGAGTGCGAAATCAGTCATCAAAAAATGGCATTTATGTTTGTGGATGCAGAAAAAGCTTTTGACAATGTGCTTTGGCTGTTCCTACTTAAAAAGGTAAAGGTAGTCCCCTGTGCAAGCACCAGTCTTTCTGACTCTGGGGTGACGTCGCTTTTGCAATGTTTTCACAGCAGACTTTTTACTAGGTGGTTTGCCATTCCCCCCCCCCCCGGCAGTCATCTACACTTTCCCCCCAGCAAACTGGGTCCTCATCTGACTGACCTCGGAAGGATGGAAGACTGAGTCAACCTTGAGCTGGCTACCTGAACCCAGCTTCCGCCGGGATCAAACTCATGTCATGAGGAGAGCTTAGGACTGCAGTACTGCAGCTTTACCATTCTGAGCCACTGTGGGGAAAATTTTTTAAAACTGGATTAAAAGTATTTTTACCCATCAATATGCTAGAATCGCAATGAATTGTTCCTTATCAGGGAAAATTGAGATCACTTGACAAGGGTGCCCAATATCACTGCTACTATTCATTTTAGCAATAGACATAAGTGGTCAACAAAATTAGGCAAGATAATAGGATCACTGGTATAAAGGAAGATAAAGAAGAATATAAGATGAAAAACTGCGTAGATGATGTGGCCATAACAGTGACAAAACCTTATAGCTCGTTGAAATACACAATAGAACAGATAACCAGCTTTGGAATTCATTTGGGATATAAATTGAACAAAAGGAAAACCAAGACAATCTTATTAAATACAACCAACAAAGTACAAGAAGAAATACATAAATTAACTAGATGCCTTGTTACCAAGAAAAAAACAATGAAATCTGGGTGTTAATATAACAGGACAAAATAAAAATCTATACAAAGGTAAAGTATGGACAAGTATTATAGAAGACTTGCAAAGAGGAAACAAATTGAAAATTTCATGGCTGGGCAGAATTTCTGCCATCAAGATGAATGTCTTACCAAACTAACCTTGTTTCAAATGCTACCAATTGACATAGAAGAAAAGGTGCTAAAAAATTGCAGAAAACTATGAACAACTTCATATGGAATAGAAAAAAACCAAGAGTAAGATTTAAAATAATGCAAAATGAGAACAAGAAGAGGTTTGGCAGTACTGAAAATTAAGTCATATCGTTAAGCAGCAGCACTAGTTTGGATTTCAGAATGGATTATAAACCCATATGAGAGGAATATTAAATTGGAAATAGCTGATACTAAGGAAGGAATTCACAATTACTTATGGATTAAGAAATCATTAAAAGCTATTCAAAAGCAAGACGGTAGCCATACAGTAAGAGATGGATTGCTGAGAATGTGGTTTCAATGTAAAAACAGAATAATACTTCACCACTGACATCTCCAATCAATGTCTCTAGCGATACAAGTAACGGGAAAAAATGACCACTTAACCCATGATAATATGATAAGACATGAAAGAATAAAATCTTGGCAAGATATACAAAATGAACAAAACAATATTCAATGGCTGACATATCACCAAATGACATCTAAATGCAAAGAATTAATAGCAAATTAATTACAGGTGATCTAAGGCATCTATTAGGAAAACATATATAAAATGTTGTTGCAATATGAAACAGAAGTAGAGTAAGTGAGGGATTGTATGATCAAATGGATGAAGAATTTTGGACAGAATATCTCCTATAAGCCAGTGGGAAAATTTATGGACAAAAGAAATTAAGTTTATTGAATCTCAAAACACAAAAAGACATTGCAAAAGTAAACAAGAGCCATAATGCCAAATGTTAGAAATGCAAGAGTACAGATCCAAACTTCTACCATATGTGGTGGTCTTGTAACAAAGCTAAAAAATATTGGATAAAGATCCATGAAGATATTGAAAGTCAACTTCCTGATGAATCCAAAAAATATGATATTAAACATAGCACTATCTAATGTATCAAAATTCCATACCAAACTATTTAAATATATGGTGACAGAGGCAAGAGTGGTAGTGCATCAAAATGGAAAGCTGAAAAATGTCCAGAATTAATTTATTGGAAAAATAAACTAACTGATTATATGACCATGGAATCTTATGCTTGCAGACTGCAGCGTAGCTGCTAGGCTGCATGAGCAGAGTTTGCTTCCTTGGATGGGAAGAGTCAGGGGGCGCCCGTTTTGGCACTCCTCGTCGGCTCCTTCGTCTTGGCAGATGATCGGCCCTCCCGCCCGCCCTGCATGTTATATGGGCAATTTGCTGGTTGCCTCCTTGAGGAGCCGGATAGGAATTTTTTACACCTTGGCTGATTAGCAGTGGCTGGGGTGCGTTTTTTGCCTACCCTACATAGCAATGCAGTGGATTGAGGATTTGGCTATCGGGAGGTGTTGTTAAATAGGCGGTCACTTTAGTGGCAGGTTTTTGGGGTTTAGGGCACTATGCGGCAAGGGGAGGACTGTGAAGCATCCCCCTTTTGGGGAATTTGGGGTCTGGCATGATCAGCCTTTGGGTTTGAAGACCTGGGTTTGGAGAATGCAGACTGTCTGGGAGGCTCGGCAAGAGGGTCCTTTCTGGTGAGACATGCCTCTGGGTTTGGGCCCTCTGGTGTGTGCCTCCCTGCTGGGCCTGCCTGGAGGGAGCTGAGCAACACTCAGCTCCAGCTGGGGGGCTGGGTCTCTCGCCCGTTAATGGCAGGGGAACAGTCACGGTGACCCCTAGCCATGGCCAGGTCGCTGGTGGGGTACCCTTGCTGTTTATTAGAATATTGAATAAAGTGGCCCAATTTTAAATCAATACTCTCTGTCTGACTCTTTATTCCGTCCTTGGGGAGCAAAAGCTAATATCCTACTTGCATAATAGACCAGAATCTGAATGTCAAGAAAAAATGGAATGTATTTTTGCATATATTGATCAAAATTAGGCTGCAGTGCTTTAAAGACTAAAAAACTGAATAAAATGATAAAGTCCAAAAAGATTAAGAGACAGAATTGAGTAGAATATGTTCAAAAGGATTATGCTTACAATGCCCTAACAGAAATATCAAAAATGTCAGAAAAGTATGTAGACCAGACCAAAATCAAAAATATATAAGTAATTTGTACTTAACAATGTAAGATCTGTTTAGCAATCTTATAGATAGAAAAATGTTACTAGTTACAATTTATTAGATAATATTGATGACTTCTTTCACTTATCAATTTTTATGTTCTTGTCGGCCAAAATATGATTGTTTATGTATAAATGAACCACTGTAGTATTTTTATCTTATTCTATCTTTTTCTATGTTTGCTTCTTTTATGTTTGTTTGTTTATATATATACCAGAAAGACTTTAAAACACACACAGGCTGCCCACTCTGCTAAACATTTATTTATATACTTGGTTGCATAATAGCATAGAGTGACAATGGATCTGTGGGGGAGTGGGAAAATTAGAACTCACACTGGGCAGTGAGCAAATGTGCATGAGTGAAACACTGCTGATTGCACTGTATTGTACTGTTGAATACATAAAAAGTAACCCAATGAACAGTTTTGAATTGCTTACAAAAAGCAGAATATTGTGACAAGAACAGCTTACTGTTCATGACTAACAAACAGAATGTGAGCTGAACTCATGAGTGTTTGAGCATCTCTGATTTCCTATCCACGCTGTTAGGCCCCAAATGCCACTGCTAGTTAACTATGAAAAACTGTCAGTTCAATAATGCTGAATGCCAATCAGAAAATATTGGCTTAGATCCTTTGAATGAGTTTTGTATGCGCTAGTCTCTGCCATGGAGTGTAATTCCTCTTCTGCTAAAAAAAAGATTTTTGCAAGATCAACAGTTTTCAATAGATCCTTAAATAAATGGAAGTTTGAGCAGAAAATTAAGTATGATCCATGATAGAGATTAAATAGCACCCACTGATAAATCCCATGCCCATTTGCCTGGCCCTGCCTGGCGACTAGGGTTACTAACTTTCAGATGAGGCCTGGAGATCCCCCAGATTATGGTTTATATCCAGAAAATAGAGTTCAATTTCCCTAGAGAAAATGGCGGCTTTGGAGTGTGAACTCTATGTCATTATATGCTGCAGCAGTTCCCTCCACTCCAGCCCCACTGTCCCAGGCTTCACCCCTCCAATATCCAGGAATTTCCCAATTTGGAGTTGGCAACACTTGCTACATAATTCAGTGAGCCAGTAAAGCAGACTAAACTCTGGCCAATTCTTCATTTTATTCCTGCTTCCTCTCCTACCATTCTACATTTCCCCAAAGGCTTTTTTAAAATAGTCACTAGTATAGTTAAGAATGCCATATCATGTTATCGAAACAGTTTATTTAATTATAACAGCAATGTAAACATCAAAGTATTAAGGGAGAAGGGGAACGTGTGCCTGTGCTAAGGGGTCAGTTGTGCTAGGGGCTCATAAATCCTTGTCTGATAAAATCAGCATCTGTCCTGTCTTCTAATATCTTTTGAAGCAGCAAAGGATTTTTTAAAACTTTATTTCCTACTCTTTATTCTCCACAGTAAAGTGAATTGGGTTAAATTGTTCATTGTTTATTTTAGGGTTATACTGTCCTTAATCAGTTATTACTGTCAGAAACTCAGGAGTCTTTTTTTTTGTTTGTTCTTAGGACTAATGTGACTACCTAACTGAAATTATTGTTCCTAGACATTTTTAATGGAGTTTTCACTTCCACGTTACCTGCAATATCTGTACTTGTCTTTTAAAATTCTCCTTTTTGATTTTAAATCAGCCAGAACAATTCTGTTTTATGTTAAACTATCATGTGTGTATTCTGAATAAATTTGTGCAGCTAACAGAATTTCTAGCCATAAAAAGCAGACTTCCATCTGTTATTATCATTGTCATTGCAGAAAGAGCTGCAAAGCCTCCTGCAGAGAGAACTGTTTGAGTAGGTGGGCAAAGTATTCAACAGTGAAAGTCACAGGGCACTTGTTATCCATGAACTACGACTATTCTTTTCTGCCAAAGCAAGCTGAACACAAAAAGCTGAGAAAAATCAGTGGACCAAACATGCCCTAGACATGCAACAGTCTTGTTAATAAATTCTCATAGCTATGGTTTTAACAAGCCAATTAATTTGCTTGGAAATATGTACTGAAACTTTGAAGAAAGGTTGAGTCTGAAATTCTATGCCTTTAAAAGGGGGCTTCTTGCAGGGAGAAAATTCACCTCGCTGTTCGATTAGAACTTAAATTGTTCTGAATCTTCTAAAGTATGAATTCTTTTGTTCATCTCTGCTTAATGGCTGGTAATAGACTTGCCAGTCCCCAGGTCTGGGCTGAGGATCCCCCAGTTTTGCAGGCTCCTCCCTACCACCAGCCAGCTGGCCAGTGGGGGAAGCCCCACCATAGCAGCCATGATGTACCTTTAAATCTCCACAAGTTCAGAAGAAGCTTGCAAACTGTTTTGGAATGTGTGTGTGCCTTTAAAACTCAGCAGGAGGAAAGCTGCATGGGAGTGGGGGTGAGCAGGCAAAGCCACATGGCTCTTCCCAGTGAGTGTGTGAAGCCTGTGAGAAAGGAAGAGAGCACAATCCTTCCGTTTGTTTTGCATTTGTTTCAGAAGTCATTTGTATAGTAATATGGATAGTAAAAAGTTAACTAGAACCTGATTATAGGAAGAGGAAAACTTCACCACCTAAACTGCCCTGTTCTTTACTTTCATTTTCCTGTGTTAGACTGAAGAAGTCGGTTGAAATACAACAGATTGATACATTCAGCAACCCCCATAAGTAAACTGCCCCATGAGATCACAAAAAGTGTGGGCTTGCAAACTGTGTTTATTTTGGCTGCTGCTGTGTATATGTGTGTGTGTGTGTGTGTGTGTATCCCTTAATATCCCGGAGGAAGTGCGGGCCCTGCGGAACCTCAACCAGTTCCGCAGGGCCTGCAAGACCGCCCTTTTTAGACAAGCTTATAACGATATCGACTGCTGAGTTGCTAGGAACAAAGAACCGCCATCTTTAATATTACCTTAACTGGCAGAATCAGCACCAGAACAGTTTTATTGCTGCCAGATATATATATAATATAACTAAATTATGTATTTTTAACTTAATTAACTGGTTTTTATATGTTTAATTTTAATTATTAAATCTAATGTTTTATCATTTATGTTAATGTATGAATTGTTGTGAGCTGCCCTGAGCCGCCTAGGCGGGGAGGGCGGGGTAGAAATAAAATCTATTATTATTATTATTATTATTATTATTATTATTATTATTATTATTATTATTATTATTAATAATAATAATAATAATAATAATAATAATAATAATAATAATAATAATAATAATAATAATAATAATAATAATAATAATAATAATAATAATAGTAGTAATAAAGTTATGCTTGGAAATGTTACCAAAGCCTGGCAATGGACTTGTGGGGTATGACAAATTTCACTTTCATTTAGTGGAAGTGCAGCTGCTGGGGAGCCCTTCGAAGGCAAAATAAAAGAGGATAAGGAAATGAAGACTGTATTCAGGGGAACTGCACTGTTTTATCTATATTTATTTGAGGGGTTGTTTTTTTTAGGGAATGGGAAAGTCTCCAGTCTCCACCTGAGTTGGACCTGGAAACTCTATATATGTACTATATCTATGTACCATCCTTCAGTTTATGAAAATAATGCAATCTGAAGAGCAATTGTTCTGAAACCCTTTTATTTTTTTTTCTTTCACACTGCTGGCATAAGCTACAAAGATGTATTCAAATTTAAACATGTACTGCCACCTGTGGTCCAAGGAGCTAGTCTAAATAAATCTGGGCATCAATACCAAAAATTGTAGACCAAACACAGCAATTGCAAACTCGACTCTGGCAGGCAAAAAAAAGTTTAACAGGAAAAAAAAAACCTGTGGAAACTTTTCTGTCAGATTTAAAAAAAAAATTAATAAAGAGCTTTCAGGATGGCTAAATTGCTAAAACAATTTAGTAAGAGAAGAAAGAGAAATCAGGAGGTTTGGGCTGTGGTGATGATATTCAGATCTTCCTTTCTCTTCCACTTAATTCCAAGGATGTTGTTGATATTCTGAACCAGTGCTTGAAGTTAGTAATGGGCTGGATGAGGGTGAATGAGCTGGAGTTTAATCCTGATGAGATAGAGGTTCTCTGAGTTAATAGAAGGGCAGGCCAGGGACTTCAGATCTTCCCTGTCTTGGATAGGATTATACTCATATTGAAAAGACAGGTTCACGGATGGTTTGGGAGTTCTACTTGATACAGCAGACATCTTAGAAAACCAGGTTCCAAATCCTTTTGCTCAGGTTCAGTTGGTGCGTCATTCCTGGGTGACTCAGATCTAGCCACAGTGATCCATGCTTTAATTACACCATTGCAATGTACTTTACTTGGGGATATCCTTGGAAAGTGGTCAGAAGCTGCAGCTAGTGCAGAACTCTATGGCTAGACTGCTGGTCGTGGCCAGCTATCAGGAGCATGTGACTTCAATACTACATTGATTGCACTAGCTACTGATTCTCTCTCAAGCCTAATTCAAGGTGTTTGATTCTACCTTTTAAACCCTTAAGACTGGGGGATCTGAAGGACTGTCTTTTCCCATATATTCCTTCTTGGGAAATAAGATAGCAGGGAGAGGTCCAATTGACTGTCTCGTCATGAAAAGAAGTTTGCTTGGTTGGTACACAAGAAAAAGCCTTTTCAGAGGCAGCCCCACAGTTCTGAAACTACCTCCCCAGGAAGGCACCTTCACTTTAAGTCATTAGGAAGCAGGTGAAGATGGATTTATTTAGGATTACATGTGATGAAAGCAGTCCTAAATTGTGATTTTTAATTATAGTGATATTTATCTACTCTATGTATTTTATTTACATTGTAAATTGTCTTGACCTCCATAAGGAAGAAAGATGGCTTAATGTTTTAAATAAATAAATAAATGTTTTAAATAAAGTTTGATTCTACTATGATCTAATAAACACAGAGAACATAATTCACATACGCACAAAATGAAAACCCATTATTCTGGATTACTTGGGGAAAACTTGTATCCTACAGTTCTATGCTTTATGATCACTAGTGTATTGAATGTTAATCTGGCAAAAAAAATGGCCCTGAATTGGACCAGTTACAGCCTGCATCTTTGGGAAAAAAAATCTAACTCTGACTTTGGGTTATTTGCCATCAGAAATTGTGACTTTTGCTGAGACTGCTGCAGTCAGTATCAGATGATTTGCATTCCAGGAGGAATATCTAACTGCAAGTAGCAGTGAACACTGGCAAACATCTTTTAATATTGAGAGAAAACTTTCATTGGAGGGGAACAGTGTGTCTAAAGTTGTACAAATGAGATTTTATAACAGAAGATCCATCCCACCAGACAACTCCATTGCTCTTTGGCCGTTACTGATATTATGGAGTGAGGAAAGCATGAATTGCTGGGTTTTAAAATCTTATTTTGTGAGATTTGCTCCAAAGGCTTTGGGATCGGATTGTCAGGTCCCCCCTTGCCACCAGTGGGGCTGGGGGGGTAGGGTTGCCAAACCAGGTTGGAAAACTCCTGGAGATTTGGGAATGGAGTCCTGAGAGGACAGAGACCTCAGTGGTATACAATGCCATGAAGCCCACACTCCAAAACATCCATTTTCTAAACAGGAACTGATCGGTTAGTCTGGATATGAGCTGTAATTCCAAGTGAGGAGAGGAAGGAAATGTCTGCTGGGTACTCCATCATACCCTATGGAGATCATTTCCCATAGCATATAATGGAGAATTGATCCATGGGTATTTGGGGCTCTGGAGGGCTGTTGTTTGAAGTAAAGGCATAAAACTTTTAGCATAGCATCCAGTGCCTCTCCTCAAAACACTTCCCAAGTTTCAAAAAGATTGGACCACGGGGTCCAATTCAATGAGCCCCAAAAGAAGGTGTCTCTTTTTATTATTTCCAAATGGAGGGAAGGCATTTAAAAGGCACATGGTCCCTTTAAATGTGATTGCCAGAACTCCATTCAGAGTTCAATCATGCTTGTCACACTCTTGCTCCTGGCTCCACCCCCAAAGTCTCCTGGGTCCACTCCAAATTCCCCAGATATTTCTTGAATTGAACACTGGCAACCTTATCATACAGGAGTATTTTTCCTTGAACCCCAACCTGAAATGCATCATTGGAAGCTCCCATAATGTACTATTTATCAAGGCAAACCATTCAATATCACAGTAATCCAAGTCTATGCCCCAATCACTGATGCAGAAGAGGCTGAAGTGGACCAGTTCTATGAAGATAACGGGTCCATGAAAATGAGTCCAGGCAAATAGGGATGAAAAACCTCAGCTTGAGACTCTGGAGATCTGCTACCAGTCTGAGTAGACAATACTGACTTTGATGGACCGAGGGTCTGATTCAGTATAAGGCAGCTTCATATATAAGATCTACATAAGATCTACAACACCTTCTAGAATTAACACCAAAAAAAGATGTCCTCCTCATCATAGGGGACTGGAATGCCACAGTAGGAAGTCAAAAGGTGACCAGAACAACTGACAAGTTTGACCTTGGAGAACAAAATGAAGCCAGGCAAAGGCTAATAGAGTTTTGTCAAGAGAACAAGCTGGTCATTTATTTATTTATTATTTATTTATTACATTAAGCTTATATTCCGCCCTCTCCGCAAGCAGACTCAGGGCGGCTCACAACATTAACATAGTGAACATCCTCTTCCAACAACCTAAAAGGCAACTCTACATGTGGACATCACCTGATGGGCAACACAGAAATCAGATTGATTATATACTCTGCAGTCAAAGATGGAGAAGCTCCTTACAGTCAGCAAAAACAAGACCTGGAGCTGACTGTGGCTCAGATCATGAGCTACTCATCACAAAATTCAGGCTTAAATGGAAGAAAACTGGGGAAGCCATTAGGCCATTCAGGTTTGACCTTGATCATATGAATATACAGTGGAGGTGAAGAATAGGTTTAAGGAACTAGAGTTGATAGAGTGCCTGAAGAACTATGGATGGAGGTTCGTGACATTGTACAGAAGGCAACAATCAGCACCATGCCAAAGGAAAAAAAAATGCAAGAAAGCAAAGTGGCTGTCTGATGAGTCTTTACAAATAGCTGAGGAAAGAAGGAAAGCGAAAGGCAAAAGTGAAAAGGAAAGATTCACCCACTGAATGTGGATTTCCAGAGAACAGTAAGGAGAGATAAGGAGGCCTTCCTGAAGGAACAATGCAAAGCAATAGAGGAAAATAATAGAAGGACAAGAGATCTCTTCAAGAAAATTGGAGAAATCAAAGGAACGTTTCGTGCAAAGATGGCCATGATAAAGGACAAAAATGGTAGGGACCAAACAGAAGCAGAAGAGATCAGGAAGAGGTGGCAAGAATGCTGCTCCCAACCGGAGGCAGGCTGCATAGCCTTGTCTCCGGGGGCCATTTTGCCCCTTTGTAAGGAGGAGGAGCGGGCAGGGCATTATGGGAGGTGACGGCAGAGCAGGCACGCCTTAAAGGCTGTCTCTGCTTCTGCCTCCCAGTCTTCGCTTCATGCTCGGGGAGTGGAGAGCTTCAGCAAGCTCCTCCTGTCTTTCCCAGCACGGGGCCTTTCAGTGTCAGTTTAGCGTTGCCACGGCTGCCTTAGATCGAGCTGCGGTGGTGCTCTTTCTTCTGCCCAAGCCTCTTTGGGTCAGTTTCCTCCAGAGCATCGAGGGACAGAGCAAGAGCGCTAGATATTGGGCTCGCTAGCCATGCCTAAGGGGCATAGGAAAATCAATAGGGCAAGTGCCTTGCACCAAAATCCCAGCCTCACCGGCCAGTTTCTTATAAGTGCCCGGCGCCTCAGCCTATGTCATCTGATGACGAGGATGACTCCTTTGAGCAGTCTGTATTAGCTAGGTTGGCTGCTTTGGAGGGTTCTAGTGGCAAGCCACCTATTACGGATGTTGGGGGTAAGAAGGGAGTTTCATCCAAAGTTGTCAAGGCTGCTGATAGGAAACGGTTGCAAGAATAGATTCTTAACTGCTTGTCATCTCTTGAGAGCAGGTCTGGCCCTGTTGAGATGGATGGAGTGTCCCCTCTTCCGGTGGAAGTTCCTGATGTGGAAGCCCGACAAGGTGTGCAGTTTGGTGGGGGCGAGTCTGTACAACACACTAATGTAGCTTGGCCCTGGGGGCTGTGGGGGGCAATCAGATACATTTGGGCCTGTGGCTAATAGCCAGTCCACAGCGTTTACTAATCCTCAGCCTTGGGCTTTGGGTTTTAATTTGGCTAACCCTCTAGCATCTTGGGGTTGCCTGCCTGGCCAGTTTCCTGGACTATCCTCAACCCTTTGTAGCAGCTAGGGTTTCCCTTATCCCTGGGGCTCATCATACTCTTCAGTGCCTGCTAAGGCCTTACCTTTTGGTGATCTGGCTCTTCCATTAGGGGATCACTTGTTGCCAGCCACCAAGGATAAAATATTGAAGGGTGAATTTATGGACCTACAGGGTGCTGGAGAAAAAGGATAAGGAGGACCTTGATGATAGGGAAAAGGAGAAAATCAAACGGCGTAAAGTTTATAGGACCTGGGCAAATTGGGTGCCCAGTTTCATTATTTATGCCGGAAAAATTTCCAGGTCTCATCCCTGGAGGGCCACTTTCCTTTTCCAGTAGTTTGATATCATATACGAGAGCTACACCAGCTTTAATGGCCCTGCCTGGCTTCAGTACGACGAGGAATTTAGGATGAGGACCGCCTTGAACCCATCCCTTCAATGGGATCAAATTCAACCACAGTTGTGGCTGCAGGTTATGTCTCCAGCGAGACCTAACCTCAGAGATAGGTCAGACAGCTAACATGTTGTGCAGCGCACAGCCGCTGCTTCTGGTTCCCGCAGTAATGTGGGGCAGGCGGTTCAACCCCACTTGCTCTGCTGGGAGTTTGGGTCACAGGGGGTGTGTGGAAGGAAAAACTGCCCATTTAAGCACAAGTGCTCTCTGTATGGAGGGTCTCACGCCTTTACGAATTGTTCCTGGGGTAAACCCAGGAGGGGGCTGCACAGGCAGGGCTCTGGTGGGACAAATAAGCTTTTTGGAAAAAGGCCCCAGCCCAATAAGGGTGACAGTGCTTGAGGCCTGGCTCCACAATTATCCTATGTTCGAGGATAGAGTTTACTATGGTTTTAAGTTCAGTTTCCGAATTCCTTGTCAGGGACCCAGAAGGCTGTTTATGGCCAATAACCTGAACTCAGTTACAGGTATGGAGCATATAGTTCGACAAAAAATAGGGAAAGAATTGGCTGAGGGTAGGGTGATTGGTCCATTTCCTGCACCTTCTGTGAGTTCTCTGCGGGTCTCTCCTTTGGGCATTGTGCCTAAAAAGACCCCAGGGGTGTTTAGATTGATCCACAATTTATCTTACCCTTGTGGGGAGTCGGTGAACGATGCCATACCCGAGGTTTTGTGTACTGTGCGGTACACATCTTTTGAGGCAGCGGTTCACATGTTGAGGCACTGTGGGGTGGGTGCTGAATTGGCAAAATGCGAGCCCATGAGAAGACAGAGCGCCCTACCCAGCAATTGACATTCCTAGATGTCGAACTAGATTCCTTGCAGCAAACCTCTCACCTCCCAAGGGAAAAAAAATTGAGGCTCCAGGGGCTGGTTGACCAGCTTTTGTTGCAGCAGAAGGCAACCTTGAAGGAGTTGCAGCACTTAGTGTGACACCTAAACTTTGCTTGTAAGGTGGTCACTCCTGTTCGTCCTTTCTTGAGGAGGCTGTGTGTTGCAATGGCTGGTCTACATCAGCCGCATCACAGAATTAGGATTTCCAGATGCATACAGGAGGACCTCTTCTTGTGGCAGGAGTTTTTGACCTCATTTAATGGTGTCTCCTTTTGGAGGGAGGATTTGAGGTTGGAAGCAAAGCTTCAAATTACATCCGATGCTGTAGGGTCCTCGGGCTTTGGCGTCTATTTTCGCAGATACTGGTGGCGGAGGACTGGCCTATGGAATGGGTAGATGCCGGGTGGACCAGGGACTTGACCTTCTTAGAGTTCTTCCCGATCTTGGTGGCCATTTGGTTGTGGGGAAATGAGTTGGCAGACCACACAGTCCACTTTTGGTGTGACAATTTAGCTGTGGTGCATGTCATCAATTCCCTCACTTCTAAATCACCCCGGGTGATGAGGTTAGTTCGGGCTTCCACACTGCAATGCCTGTGGCGGAATATTTTATTTTTGCCAGGCATGTGCCTGGGGTGGATAATGGGGTGGCTGACGCTCTCTCTTGCAAACAGATGCAGAGGTTTCGTCAGCTCGCCCCAGATTCAGATCTTCTTCCTATAAGGATGCCCCTGGAGATTTGAACAATTGGTGGGTCGAGGCCAACAGAGCAATAAGTATTGCGATTGCTCCTAGCACTAGAAAATCATACACAAGGGCAGTGAGCCAGTTTGAGAAGTTTAGGAGCACCGTAGGTTACAGCATGGAATGGCCTCTTCCAGTGGAGCATTTACTCCACTATTGCGTATCATTGCAGTGCAGCGGCCTGGCAGTTTGATCCATTCGGGGCCGGTTGACTGCTTTGGCTTTTGCCAGTAAAGCCATGGGGTTACAGGAACTAACTAGTGAGTTCTGCATTCAAAAAATGCTTGAAGGGTGGGCCAGAGATGCCGGGGTTAGGTCGGATACAAGGCAGCCAATTTCACCCGTAATTCTTAGGGGTTTATTGTCAGTCTGGGGCCAGGTGTGTCGGTCAGAATATAAACACTTCTCTTTCATGCTGCCTCCCTGGTGGCATTTTTGGGGCTCTCCGGGTGAGTGAGCTGGTAGCTCAGTCCAGAGGGGATGTTTCTGGAAGGGCCTTATTGGCCCAAGGCATTCGCATTGCTGGTGGAGCTGTATATTTCAAAGTGCGTCATTCTAAGACTGCCCAGTTGCAGCAAGGGAACACTATTAGTTTGGGCACCTGTTCTGAGGGGGAACTGTGTCCTGTAGCGGCTTTAATGTGCTATCTAGCTGCTTGCAGTTTTGGGGCTGGTTTGTTGTTCCAGCATGAGGATAGTAGTCCTTTGACAAAGCATCAGTTTTGGTCTCTGTCTGTCAAAGCTCTCACCAGGCTTGGCCTGGCAGGGGTTAAGTTTTGCACTCATTCTTTCCACATAGGAGCTGCTTCTATGGCAGCAGCTCTGGGGTACTCCCCGCCGTCCATTCAGAAGCTTGGTAGGTGGTGTTCCTCGCCCTATAAAGACTATGTCCACCCTCTGGCACTGCAGTAACTGGCATCAGTTTATTTATTGAGAGTGTGGTTATTCACTGTTTTCTTCTTTTCTCAGGTTCTGTTGTCCGTGGGGAGAGACGATGTGTCTTCATTTGCGGGCACAGCTTCATGTTCTGGGCTGCCCATACGGCCAGGAGGACTTTGGCCAGGTCACAGCTGGGGCTCAGCAAGTGGGCTACCATAGAGTGGCATGGACAGTGGGGTCTCCATTGGTCGGGCCTGTTGCCCTTGATTTTTGAAAATGATCATGTTTTGCCACCACATGTTGTGGTAATACTTTTGGGAAGAAACGATCTAGGCTTGCTCAAGAGTAAAGCCCTTGTACTGCAGGCCAAGGATGACTTTTGAGTCATTAGCAGTTGTTGGCCTCAGGTTTTGATTGTGTGGTTGGCCATGATCCCATGCCAGGTATGGCGTGGGGCATGGGATCCACGTGCGATTGAGAGAGCTCACCGCAAAGCCAATTTAGAAATTTAAAAAGCCCTTGAGGGGGGGTTGGGCCATTTTCTCCCTCATCCTGGGATCCGTGCTGATTGCATGGATTTATACAGGATTGATGGCGTCCATCTTTCCGATAAGGGAAACGAAGCTTTTTTGGATGACTTAAAACTTGGGCTTCGGACTTAACCTGCACCTCTCTTGGAAGATTAAGTCTCTTCATGTCAGACGAGGCAATTCTTCCGACCCAGTCAATCTCTCTCCTTCCTTCTTCCAATAATTCCTCTTCTTCTGTGTTTAATAATTCAATCATTTTACTTTCTAGATTTTCTCCCTTTTCCTCTGGGATATTTTGAAATCGTAACACGTAGGCCGCCTTCTCCATTTCCAATCTTGCTACTCTGTCTTCAAGTTCTACCAAACTAGATTTATTTTCCCGGGTATTAACCGACACAATCCTGTTTTGGTCTTCCAAATTTTCTAGCTTTGCAACTAAACTGTGTATTTGTTGTGTATTTACTAACAATTGCTTTTGAAATTCCTCAACCTTCTCGTTTGTTTTTTTTAATCTCTCCCATAAGGTCAGTTTTCATTTCCTCTAAGGCTTCTTGGTTCTGTTTGAACCCTGCCACCATTATGTTCTGCAGTTTTTCTAAAGCATCCTGGTTTACAGTTGATGGCACTAGCTTCCCTCCTCCTGGTGGGGTACCCTGGCCAAACGTCTTGATTTTGGTCTCCATATCTCCCAGTTCACGTATTTCCCCCAAAACTTAAAATTTGTCAATATGATCCCAATTATGCCTGGGGTTAAACTTGTAAAATTCTACACATATTATTCCATCACTAAATTAACATACCCTTTAAGCCCCCTATATTATTAAGTACTATCAATCAACTGAATTAATCAGCTAATCGAATATGCAAGTAATCTGGGACAGCTTTAAAGCCTTTTTCAGAAAAATTGCTATTAGCTATGCTGCAAGAAGGAAAAAAGAACGGATGGGGTTTCCAGGCGATGAATGAAGGCGGCTGCTGCCGAAGCTCCAAAAATGCTAAGTTGTTTTATTAGCCTTTTAAACAGCATTTACTTTTTTTTCTGTTCCTTTAGGCTGTTAATTGTTTGAAGCAGCTTAACAGCAACATAGTTAACTCTTTGACAGAGTGTAGTGGAAATGTCCCGCAGGGCCACTCTGGTCAGCCCAGCTTCAGCTGATGTTCTAATGAATACACACTCACAGACAGCCAGTTAACAGAATTGTATTAGGGTTTAGGCAATAGCAAAGTCAAGTTACAGTCCAGAGGTCAGTCCACTTACAGTCAGTCCAGTCAGTTCAACAGTACAGGTACACATAGTCCAAAAGAATAGTCAGTTACACAGTCCATCAATATCAGTCCATCCAACAATCCAACAGCATACCACTCCTGTCCTTCCGTTCTCTCCACAGTAGGTAGCATTGTGGCTACTGCTGTTATACCCCCACCAGCCATTCACATTCCTTATTGGCTAATGGGTTACACATTCTACTTGCATGCTTCCACTTTATCACCAGAATAGCAAGTGTTACATAATCCTGCCAACAGTACCAAGAAGCCTTAAAGCGACAGATACTGTCACTCTTCCTGGCCGACTTTTATCTCCTTGTTTTATAAATAGCTGGTCGCTAGGTATTTACTGGCTCATTTCCCAGCTGATGTTTTTAGAGGAATAGCATGTAATTGTTTGCAACTTGAGAAGTTGCTAAATTTTGCCCTGGCTGAAAGAGGCTGTGTTTGGTGATGCATCCCTGCGGTTTAATATCAGCCTGAGCCAAGGAAATAAAGCAGTTACTTTTTGCTATTACATTTTGAGACTAATATGGGTGTGTCTAAGCATAGAAGAGACCAAGAGGAACCTTTATTACCTCCTCCTAAGCAAAAGAGAATTTATTACCTCCTAAGCAAAAGAGAATTGGAGACTTTTACTCTGCACAAATTCCAACCTCCAATCGTTTTGAGATTCTGGCTGACTATAATGATGATTTAAATAAACCAGCTTTAAATGAATCAGCCTTAACCAAACAAAAAGTTGGTGATTCACACCCAGTAATTAATAACAGCAGTAAGCCGGAGGGGGCAGTGCAGCGTCCTCTAAGCAGCACTGAGTGCAATAATTCTAATGACCCATCTGATTTGATCAGCCTTGTTGCTATAACAGTTGAGCACATCTATAGTCAACTAAAACTGCTGCATAGCAAAATTGATCATGCCAGTAAGCAGATCTCTTACTTTGGAAAGAGACTCCAGGAACTGGGAGAGATGGAATCTCCAAAAAGCCCCTTTTTGGATAGTTATCCCAAGACTGCCTTTCCAAAGCAAGTAACAAAGTCAACAACAGGCTACAAATTAAAATCTTCCTCCGATGAGCGAGAGCAATTTTATAAACTCATCCTCACCCCAAACAAAATCTGTTTAACCATCTGCAACTACAAGGGGAGAAGATATTGGATTTATATCCCGCCCTCCACTCCGAAGAGTCTCAGAGCGGCTCACAATCTCCTTTACCTTCCTCCCCCACAACAGACACCCTGTGAGGTGGGTGGGGCTGGAGAGGGCTCTCAAAGCAGCTGCCCTTTCAAGGACAACCTCTGCCAGAGCTATGGCTGACCCAAGGCCATGCTAGCAGGTGCAAGTGGAGGAGTGGGGAATCAAACCCGGTTCTCCCAGATAAGAGTCCTCACACTTAACCACTACACCAAACTGGGGAGGTGCCCTTTGTGGAACTCTATGCAACTATCCAAAAGACATCTAAGAACTTTATTCCTAGGGGAAACGGCTTGGATTGATCTACATGAGATAGATTTCTTTGATGCTTGTTCCCAGTCACAGAGGGTGCTTTTATCATTTAGGTCAGCACAGATTCCTCAGCTTCTGTTGCGATAAAAAAAAAATCTCTCATCCAAAGGAATCTTCCCTACGCGCGTCTTCAAGAATGAAATCATTCTACCCCTGATTCATCGAAAGAAATATCTAGACCTACAGGATAACTCTTCAATAGTTGCAGATAGATCAGGTGACATCTTGAATGCAAACACTTCATCTGCCACAGTAAATTTGTCACCTCAGTCTTACCCTCTTAATGAATCTATGGAGGTTCTTTCTGCAACCAACATCTTAGAAGACTATTAGAGATCAGTTTCAATGCCTTCAGTCTTATGATCAACAAGACATTTTAAAAAGACTAGACTTGTTGAAAGAAAGCCTCTTATTGAAGCAGAGTGAGCAGCAAAAGAGCTCTCCTGGGTCTTCTTCTATCGAGTTGAGAGAGCTTCAAGATATGCCTTTGATTGACCTAGATCAACAAGATCCTCCTCACTCTTCAATTTCCATTTGCCCTCCTTTAACAAACTCGAATGTGGATAATACGATATCTACTTTCCCATCTGAGATTTCACTAACCACTTACCCCCAACCTGAAATCAGGCGGCCTTCGGAAAGGCTGGTCGTTGCTGAAATCCATCCAGCGCCCACCACGTCTATGGACAATTCCATCAATCCTAAGGATAATTTCATCTGGCCAAGTCTTGTGAACTTAGCAAAAATATTTTAGGGGCCTCGACAATGAAGGTATGATTTTTGTTTCTTCCTGCTTGCCAAACCAATTTTCCCAAGATGACTGACTGAGATCCTCTTCATTGTCTTCAATTCCAAATACTTCTCCATTATCGGACATTAAGATCATCTCGTGGAACGTGGCTGGTTGGTGGAATAAATCCAAAGATGCTGAATTTATTAGTTACCTTAAGAACTTTGATGTCATCTTACTCCAAGAGACTTGGTCCCAAAGTCCGATTCATCTTGAAGGTTATAAGTCCTATTCGCTCCCAGCCTTTAGAACCAACTCAAGAGGCCGTTTTCAAATGGGTCTGTCTATATTTGTGTCTCTTCTTCATAATTCTGTAGGCATCCCCCTACAGGCTGGAAGTGTTATGGAACAAGCTATCAAGCTTGTTTATGGGAATCTTTCTATGATTTTGGTAAACATATATATCCCTCCTGCCCTTGATAAATCAGCCCTTTTACATCATTGGGAACGTTTGAATGTAATTGTGAGTGAATTGGAAACCAAATTTCCCTCTTTTGAAATAATAATAGCAGGAGATTTTAATGCAAGAGTGGGCAATGATGATAAAATCTTTTTTAAGACCCTTAACCTCAATTTAGATGATACCTTACCACCTTTTTTTTCCTATAGGAGGCAATCTAAAGATAGCTATTCAAATTTGGCAGGCATTTGCTTTGCCAAATTTTTTATCCAACACAATAGGGTCTGGTTAAAGGGTTTGGAAAGATTTTCTCATTCGGGGGATTTTACATTCATTTCTAAGAAAGGTTGCAGTATAATTGATTATATTACTGTCACTTTCTCACTAGAATTTTACATAAAAGATTTCTGTATAGGTGATCTCATTATTAGTGATCACCTTCCACTGATCTTGACCCTTCATACAGAGTCTTCCCCAGACTCTTCCCTTAATCCCACTATACACTTGTTGGAGTCTATGTCCTTACCAAAAATCTGCTGGAATAGTCAGATTAAACAAGCAGCTCAGTTACTTTTAAATTCTCATTCCCTTTTGAATCTTAGAAGGGTTTTAACCACTGCAATGAATTCTTCAGTGCTAACAATAGCCTATGATTCTCTAGTATCTAACATTCTTAGTTCACTAAATGTTAAACCTAAAAATGTAAAAAAGGAAAGAAACATAAAATCTCTGCAGGCCTGGTTTGATGAAGAATGTAGAGCCGTTAAAACTCTGTTGCGTAACACCTACAGATGTTACCGCGACTCTGGGGCTTTGTCTTTACCATCAGAGTACTTTGATCTTAAAAATCAGCTATCCCAGGTTATTATAAGCAAAAAGAATGATTATGCTAAACTTCAATGGGAGGAGCTATACCAGGCCATAATCTTAAAGAACTCTAAAAAATTCTGGTCTATTGTATCAGGTGCCCATAGAGTTGATGCCCCTTCTATGTCTGCTATTTCTCCCAATGTCTGGTACCAATATTTCTTCTCTATGTTCTCCCAAAGTAAACTATACACTTTTAGATCTTTCGAACTTTCTCAGGTAGATCTTCCGGAGTGGCCCTCTGTGACTTCTGATGAAGTTAAAGATCTAATTTTGCAATTGAAATCAGGTAAAGCTGCAGGACCAGATGTTATTCCCTCTGAAATCCTAAAGTTAGAACCAGATTGGTGGGCTACTCCGCTCGCATCTTTCTTTACTAGTATTGACAGAACAGGCATAATTCCTAAAGCCTGGCTTAATTCAATAAAAAAGGAGATCCCACCATTCCAAATAATTACAGACCAATTAGTCCCCTATCCACCATTGGTAAATTGTATTCTAAGTATCTGCTGAGGAAACTTGAACAACGGATGACACGAAAAAAATTCTTGGTCCGGAATAGCTGGGTTTTTGTAAATGCAAAACTACTCTCGATCATTGCAATACTTTGTCCCATCTAATTTCCAAATACATTATTGGGAAAAAGATGAAATTGTATGTAGCCTTTTTAGACTTAAAGGGAGCATTTGATTCACTTGACAGAGACCTGTTGTGGGATAAATTGGAACAAACAAGTATTGATAAAAGACTTCTTATGCTCATTAAAAAATTATATACTTTTAACTTTTGTCAAGTCAAATGCTCTTTATCAGGCAATCTTACGTCAAAAATCCCGTTAACAAGGGGGTTAAACAAGGTTGTGTGTTGGCCCCTTTTTTGTTTAACCTCTTTCTTAATGATCTTGCTCCCTTTTTGTCAGATACTGACCATCCTAGTCCAAAACTTGGTGCCAAACATGTTCCCTTACTGTTATATGCGGACGATACAGTCTTACTATCTTGTTCCAGAATTAGATTAAAGTGTTTGCTTGTTCGTTGTATCACCTTCCTTAACAACAATAAGCTCCTATTGAACTATGACAAATCTAAAAGTTGTTTTTTCCAAATCTTGGAAACCAACTAAATGGTCACTAGGCGGCAAAGAGATAGAACAAGTAAAATACTACAAATACCTAGGAATTCATTTTCAATATAACGCACTTTGGACTAATCATCGTAATTGTATAATTAAGTCAGTCAATGTTAGCGTTGCAGCTATCCAGTGCTTCTTTTACAGCAGAGGCAGTTTATCCCAGCCGCGCTAAAAATCTTTAAGGCTAAAGTGATACCGCAGCTTTTATATGGGGTCCCAGTGTGGATCACAGCCTTGGATAATAACATTGAAGGTGTTCAATCAAAATTCCTACGGAAAATTCTAGGATTCCCAAAGTGCGTTCCATATGCAGTTTTGTGTTTAGAAACAGGGACGAATCTTATGGAAACACAAGCATGGCTAATGTCACTTAAGTACTGGCTACGGCTACATTTCTACTCTGACTCAAGAGAGCCTTTTATAGCAACTGCTCTCAGAATCTAATTTGTCAAATTGGCTAGTATTTATTGAGAGGAAAATTAAATCTATGGGCATTGTTTTAGATTCACTTCTTATGCTATCCTTAAAAGATGCTTTTTTGAAACTTAAGCTCAGAATTCTGATATTGAAATGCAAACGTTATATAGCCTGGCCAACAAGTCTTGCTCCTCGCTGAATTTCAAAGTCCCTCTCTCAGTAGGGAAATTAGCATCTACAAGCTCCACAGCAACGGCGTGCGTTCTCGTTAACGAGATGTAATGCATTACCATCTGCTATCCTATTTGGTAGATTTAACAGGATTGAGTACTCTAATAGACACTGTCTTTGTAATTCCAAGTGTATTGAAACTATTTCCCATGTATTATTGAACTGTCCTCTTTATGATGATATTCGTTGTATATACCTGAAAGATATCTTAGCAGATATGTTGGGCTGTGCTGATTCAGGCAAAGTCCACAAACTTTTAAATGACACTTG